>NW_027141448.1:698355-1396710 GCF_036365525.1 Heterodontus francisci
GAGAAGTTAGGACTGTTTTCCTTGGAGAAAAGAAGGCTAAGAGGAGATTTCATAGTGGTATTCAAAATGATGAGGGGTGTGGACAGAGTGGATAGGGAGAAACTGTTCCCACTTGTGAAGGGATCGAGAACGAGAGGGCACAGATTTAAAGTAATTGGTAAAAGAAGCAAAAGCGACATGGGTAAAAATTTTTCACACAGCGAGTGGTTAAAGTATGAACTGCCTGAGAATGTGATGGAGGCAGGTTTAATTGAAGCATTCAAAGGGGAATTAGACTGTTATCTGAAATGGAAGAATGTGCAGGATTATGGGGAGAAGACGGGGAAGTGACATCAGGTGAATTGCTCATTTGGAGAGTCAGTGCAGACACGATGGGCCAAATGGCCTCCTTCTGGGCAGTAACAGTTCTGTGATTCTGTGATTCCAATATTCAAATCATTTCTATATATGGTGGTCCTGACAGTGACCCTTGTGGACATCACTGTTCACCATCTTCCATTCTGAAAAACATCCAAATACCACAACTCGCTTTTCTTGATATTTCATCCATTTTTTAATCCAAGCAGATACTGACCCTCCGATTCCAGGAGCCTCAGTTTTGTTACCCAGCCTTTTATGTGGTAGTCTGTCAAACGCTTTCTTAAAATCCATATAGACAACATCCATTGCTTTCCCTTCATCAACCTTTTCTGTTACTTCATCAAAAAAATCAGTTATATTAGTGAAGAAGTGGAAAGGTGCTGAAGCTTTCAGTTTTCGGTCGACCCAAACCAAGTTCAAGGCCTGAATAATGAACCGATTGCCTCATTAGTTCTGTGAATAATACAATGATTTAATAGACAAAGTTTTGAAACATTCCTGCCCATAAATCTTGGTAACAGAGTGTGTGGATCTCCTGACTCAGAATGTTTAATGGATACAGTCCTCAGATCCGACAAGGAACCCCTGAACATCCACAGTAAAGGCAGTGTAGATGAGGAAATGTAAGAGCTGGGAGCTGAAACTCAGGGACGGCCGAGCTCTCCTGTCATTGAGCTTGTGTGTCTGCTCTGCTCGCCGCACTTCCGGCTCTACTTTGTTTCCAATGAAAAGATGAAAAGGGCCGTTCGGTTTTCCTCTCACTGAGAGCGTGTTTCACTCGGGTTAATATAACCCGGGACTTTTGCTGCTGAAATGAATTCTGCAAGGTCCCAGCAAACACACCGGCTCCCTCCTTTCTCCCCTCTTTCTATCGTATTGTTTTACCAGGAGTGGCTCAATAATAACAAACCCCCTGCAGGGAATGACCGCAAATTGAGCATCTAAATGGGGCAAGTGGGCAGCTTTCTGGGTTCTAGGTTCCCCCTACCCCGCCCCTCCCTCCCTCCAGTCCAAGCCCCTCTTCACTTTCTTTGGGACTTTGATGAGGGTGAAATGGGGAAAGTTCCCATTGATGTTTGAATGCTGAATTGCTGCAGAGATCTGCGCACGCGCGGTGCAGCCCCGCCCCAGTGGGACGGCACAATAAGGAGTGGAGCGCATGCGCAGCCTTTCCCCAACCCAGTCTGTGAGGCCATTCACTCAATCAGGGGAGATGCTTTAAATCAGCTGCTAATGGAGACTTCCCGGGCCCGGGGGAAGGGAACAAACAGCATCTACTTCCAGCAGCCACTGCTTTGGGAGCGTGTCTGCAGATGTGCTCAGAGATTAGCATTGAGTGGTGGGAAGTTGAGGGGGAGTCGGGGAGTGTTTGTAACAGACACTGTGGAGCAGGAGCTGCTCCCGGAACATGGAGTGAGCCGGGGACACGGGGAAGGGAGAGTTCATTCTCGGACAGTGTCTGTACAGGCTCAGGGAGACACAATGGGAAGAAATCACTATTGAAAATCACTGACAATTTCACCACCCAAAGGAGAGGGAATGTTCCTGCTTTAGTTCCAGTCTCTCACTGTTTGTTGGATTGTGAACAGTGGGGGAAAAATAGCCGCAAAATAACCATGTGGACAGTTAGACAAAGAACATTTATTGCAGACACCAGGTGAGAAGTGTGAAAGGCACATTTTAAATAGTGGCTGCTTGTTTTCCGTTGAAATAGAAATGTGACTGTGTAAAGGTCACTGCTCCATCGGACAGTCCCAGTCATTGAGCAGTGCAGGGCTTGTGTTGTTTCTGAATGTCACAAACTTGTTGTAAAACCACTGCAAACACCTGGAAAACAGAAGCTGAATATTGCAGTACTGCAGTGGAGGCAGACACTGACACCGTTTGTGTTCCTGGTTTTCATTTTGTGATTGTTCATAATGATTATTATTGGGACGATTACATTGATCGCTTTTGTATCTTCTACCTCACCAGTTCTTTCATTCCTGCAGGAAAATACATGACGGAACCTGAATAGATGTGGTGATTCTTGGACACAAGGAAAAGTGCAGTGATCTCGTTCCAACACACAGTCGGTACAGGATCACTCCCAAAGCACAGAGATACTGCCAGCTCATCAGTTCCACTGGAACAAACAAAAGAAGTAGTCAGACAGACACTGATCCCAAAGTCAAGAGACACATTTTCAATCCAACAGTCAAACAACAGCAGGAGAGACAGAAGTTGTTTCTATTTCACTCCAATTCAGTACAGCTGACAGGTTGATACATCAATCACAGTCCAAAAACAACCCTCACTATCAGATCTAAATAAACTCTGTCACCATGGTCACATTTTAAATATAAAATCTGAAATAGAACAGACAAAATTTACAGAATTGAAAGGTACAGAATGAATGCAAGGAGGCTTCAAGGGGATTTGGACAGGTTAAATGAATGGGCAAGAACATGGCAGATGGAATATAATGTGAATAAGTGTGAAGTTCTCCACTTTGGTCAAATAAACAGAAAGACAGAGTATTTCTTAAATGGTGAGAGGTTGAGAAGTGTCGATGTCCAAAGGCACCTGGGTGTCCTTGTTCATGAGACACGAAAAGCTAGTATGCAGGTGCAGCAAGCAATTCGGAAGGCAAATGGTATGTTGGCTTCATTGAAAGCGTTTTTGAGTACATGAGTAAAGATGTATGAAGTCTAGATGAGACCGCACCTGGAGTATTCTGTACAATTTTGGTTTCCTTATCGAAGGAAGGATAGACGTGTCACAGAGGGAGTGCAACAGAGATTCACCGGTCTCATCCCCTCGGATGGTGGGATTGTCTTATGATGAGAGACTGCAGAAACTGGGCCTAAATTCTCTAGAGTTTTGAAGAATGAGAGGTGATCTCATTGAAACAGACAAAGTTCTTACAGGGTGTCACAGGGTAGATATGAATAGGATGTTTCCTCTGTCTAGTGAGTCCAGAACAAGGGGACACAGTCTCAGAATAAGGGCAGACTGAGATGAGCAGGAATTTCTTTACTCAGAGGGTGAAAAATCTGTGGAATTCTTTATCCCAGAGGGCTGTGGAAGATCAATCATTGAACATATTCAAGACAGAAATCGATAGATTTCTAAATACTAACAAGATCAAGGGATATGGAGATGGCAGAGAAAAATGGCGTAGAGGTAGATGATCAGTCACGATCTGTTTGAATGTTGGAGCAGGCTCGATGGGCTGAATGGCCTAATGCCCCTATTTCCTATGATCCTATGAATCCCAATAATGTACATCAGAACGTTAGACCAAGTTATGCATTACATACCAGTTCAAAAATCCCACAGAGATTAAGACTGAAAGATACAGTATCAAGCCATTACTACAAAATGAAGGACTTGGAGCTTGCAGACCAGCCCATGTATAAGATTGAAAGTTATATTTTCATTCACAATCGTTTTCACAGAGCTGAATATTGAATACCAATCCACAACTTGTACAGGACTACCAAATAAAACCTACAACTGTAAAATACAGTTAATCCATATTTGAAATTAAACACAAGACAAACAAATATTGATACATTAAGAGAGCGGGTAACAGTGAGAGCAGAGTGGAGCATAAAGAGCCCAGGAGAGAGAGGGAGCAAGAGTTCACTCGGAGAGCAGGGAACAGCGAGAGCAGGTGTCAAAAAAGGCAAAGGAATACACAATTAATGGGAGAACACTGAACGGTGTAGAGGAAGTGAGGGACGTTGGAGTGAATGTCCACAGATCCCTGAAGTAGCAGTGCAGGTCAATAAGCTGGTTCAGCAGGTAAATGGAATCCTTTCCTTTATTAACTGAGGTATAGAGTATTAGGGTGACCTGGTATCCATGGCAATACGTCACTGACAGCTAACATTCAGGTGCAGCAAGCAATTAGGAAGGCTAATAGTATGTTAGCCTTTATCACAAGAGGATTTGAGTACAGGAGTAGTGAATTCTTGCTTCAATTGTATAGAACCTTGGTTAGACTGCACTTGGAGTACTGTGTGCAGTTTTGGTCCCCTTGCCTGAGGAAGGATATTATTGCCATAGATAGAGTGCAAAGAAGGTTCATCAGACTTGTTCCTGGGATGGTGGGACTGTCCTATGTAGAGAGATTGGGGAAACTGGGGCTGTATTCTCTGGAGTTTTGAAGAATGAGAGGTGATCTCATTGAAACCTACAAAATATTTAAAGGACAGTCAGGGTAGATGCAGCTAAGATGTTTCCCCTGGTTGGGGAGTCGAGAACCAGGGGACGCAATTTCAAAATAAGGGGCATGCCACTTCGGACAGTTTTGAAGAGAAATGTTGTTACTCAGAGGGTTGTGAATCTTTGGAATTCTGTACCCCAGAGGGCTGTGGAAGCTCAGTCAATGAGTATGTTTAAAGCAGAGATTGACAGATTTCTAAATACAAATGACATAAGGGAATATGAGGAAAGTGTGGGGAAAAGGGCATTGAAGTGGATGATCAGCCATGATCATATTGAATGGTGAGGCAGGCTCGATGTGCTGAATGGCGGACTCCTGCTCCTATGTTCCTAACTCCACATTATCGATGAGACACAGCCTCAGGCCGACTTGTCGGGTGTTGCAAACAGATAACACTGCTTCTGATCTTCACCAGAACAGAGAGTGAGATGTAAAATTGATCATCAAACAGACTGTGAGAGAATACAACAGAATAAAACACATGGAGAGACACTGTGGAATAACAAATAGATTAGATTGGAATGTTGAATTATGATTGGAATGGATAAAACAGCAGATTAAATTGGGTCAGAAAAGAGAAACTGATGGGAAGAAGGAAGAAAAGAAAGGATGGATCTGTTCACTTTTTTCAGTTTTTTCACTGGTCCATAAAAGCTGGATTAAAAAAAGATGCAAAAAACAGAGAATTTCACCAAAAAGGGAGATTAAATGCTGCCGAAACCGTGGATCGAAGGATGCCCCAACAGATCACCTGTTTAACTGTCTCCTCACTGGGGGATTTCAATCAATGAGCAATATTATTCTCTCACACAAAAACAAGAAATGCTGGATTCACTCAGCAGGTCTGGCAGCATCTGTGGAAAGAGAAGCAGAGTTAACATTTCGGGTCAGTGACCCTTCTTCGGAATATTATTCTCTCCTTTTCTTTTGTTAAATGAAACCACTACTGTCACTTGGAGTTAATATCCCTGTGTTCCAACTCCTGAATAATGAAATTGTGAGTTTCGTGATATTTTCTGGACACATTTCCTGCTGAAAGAACTAAGAGCTCTTTTCTAATTTACACAATACTATATACACACTCATCAAGCCTCCGAAACTAGCATCCTTGGTGCTGCTCTCTCCTCCCAAACCTCATCTCATGTGACTGTTACATCATCACTCTGATTGTGGGAGGGGTTAATCCCACTGTTTTCAGCATTAACCCTTTACATCCTCATACTGCACTGTCTGTCCAAAACAATCGGTGGAGGGAACTTGAATTATCAAAACAGCAACAGCTGCCAGTTGAAAATCAACTCAACCCATCAGAGAGAGACTGTCAGAGAACTTCCTGCATCCAGTCCAGACCCTGTCACATGAAGCAGCTGCTCACCCAGACCCCACTCTCATCAACACTGAACATTTTTACTGAGACCCTTCAAATACTGTTTATAAAAGGCCGCAAAGATCAAAGTTCACACAGTTGTATTAAATACAACAAAGTTTAATATCTTCTCACCGTTTCTCGGTAACCACATGAGACTTAGGTTTTCTTATTTGGTTCCTTTGATTTTTCTTGTTCCTGACTGACAAATATTCCAAACCTCAGATAAACCCTCCCACTTGCGTCATGTCCCAGTCTGGGTTAAAAGCAACACATAATGACACAAACACTCTCCTTCAGTGAGATTAATATCAAGCTGTTTTCCAGGTTGAATGGAACTGTGAACAAATTTATGTCAAAGAAGTTAACTTCGATGAATGAGCACTGAAATTCTGTCCAAGGAGAAACAGCCATTCCAAACTCATATCCTTCACAAAGGCTGTTTTTCTATGTGATTGAAATTCATCAAGTATTTTGAATTAAAGTTCACAAGACACAGATGTCAGTGTTGATAATGAAACTTTTCAAGCATGTTGCAACTGTGAAATAAGGCTCTGCTGGGAGTTGAACCCAAGATCTCCTGTTTTATGGACAGGTGCTTTAACCAACTAAGCTACAGAGCCAGATCGCGACTGTGTGTGTAATTGAAATCAGAGGAAGGCCTTGTAGATAGTGGGCAGGCTTTGGCGAGTCAAGAGCTGAGTTCGTCACGGCAGTGTTCCCAGCCTCTGACTCGCTCTTGTAGTTGTTGCTGTCGTTGTAATTGTAATAGGCAACCGTCTGTCTCGGAAGACGATGGGCTACACCCGGGGTGTACGTCACTTCTGTGTGAAACATCGTTTGTTGTGGCTGTAGAGGATGACTCGTGAGTGACAATCCCTTCCGCAGCTGGTACAGATGAATATCATTGGCCCGAGGTCGACTGATAATTTTTCCTTCCTCTGAGCTCTCTTTCCCACCATCTGGTCATTTCTTTTGTCCTCTGCTTTTCCCATGCTCATCCTGAATGCCTTTCTCCAGGAATTCCAGTCAGCAGGAAGGACTTCCCATGCATTGACTCCAATCCCAGTCAGCTTGAGATCTCGCTTTGCAGATGTCCTTGTATCACAGATGTGGGTGACCTGTTGGTCTCGTGCTGATAGCAAGCTCACCATAGAGCGTGTCTTTGGCAAAGCGACCGTCATCCATTCAGCACACATGACTCAGTCAACAGAGTCACCGCTGACTCAAGAGGGCAAACATGCTGCGGATCCCTGTACGCTGGTGTACTTCTGCATTCGGCACTCTGTCCTGCCAGGAGATGCCCAATATCCATCTGAGACAGTGGAGGTGGAAGCTGTTCAGCTGCTTTTCTTGGCTTGTATAAGTTGTTGATGCTTCTCTACTCTAAAGGAGGGTGCTGAGAACACAAGCCTGTTACACGCAGAGTTTTGTATTTTCGATCAGTTTGCTGTCGGTTCACACTCGTCTTCTCAACTTTGACATGACAGCTGCAGCATTGACAATCCTGGTGCTGATTTCAGTATCAAGGGACAGATTGCTGGTGATTGTTGATCCAAGGTATGTGAAGCTGTTGACAACCTCCAAAGTGAGCCTGTCGATGTTGATGGAAGGTGGAGTCTCTCGTCCTGGCCCATAACTTTGATCTTCCTGATGCTGATCGTCAGTCCAAACTCCTTGCAGGCCAGGGAGAACCGATATACAAGCTGCTGTTAATGAACTTCATTATGGGATGTCAGCACAGCGTCATCAGCAAAGAGCAACTCACAGACCAAGAACTGACTCATTTTGGTATTGGTGCGCAGTCTTGCCAAGATGAACAGCTTGTCATCAGCTCTGGTATGCAGGTGGACACCCCCATCTGAGTCACTGAAAGTTTAAAATAGCAGCATGGAGAAGAATATGCCAATTGTAAAGGATGTGAGCTGTGAGGAGGTTACAAGGAGGCTTCCAGGGGACTTGGACAGGATAAGTGAATGAAATGACAAATGGAATATAATGTGAATAAGTGTGAAGTTATCCACTTTGGTAGAATAAACAGGAAGACAGAATATTTCTTAAATGGTGAGAGGTTGGGAAGTGTTGATGTCCAAAGGGACCTGGGTGTCCTTGTTCATGAGACACTAAAAGCTCGCATGCAGGTGCAGCAATCAATTAGGAAGGCAAATGGTATGTTGGCCTTAACACGAGGGGTCATGAGTACAGGAATAAAGATGTCTTGCTGCAATTGTATAGAGCCTTGGTGAGATTGTGCTGGAGTATTGTGTACAGTTTTGGTTTCCTTATCTAAGGAAGGATATACTTGCCACAGAGGGAGTGCAACGGAGGGTCACCAGACTAATCCCTGGGATGGTGGGATTGTCTTATGAGGAAACTGGGCTTGTATTCCTTAAAGTTTCATTTAAAAGGCCATTTAAAACTGAGATAGGGTGGAATTTCTTCACTCAGAGGGTGGTGAATCTTTGGAATTCTCTACTTCAGGGGTTTGTGAAAGTTCAATCATTGAGCATGTTCAGGACAGAAATTGATAGAAATCTTGATACTCATGACATCAAGGGATATGGGGAGAGCGCGGGAAAGTGGTGTTGAGGTAGATGATAAGCAAGGATGTAATTGAATGACAGATCAGGATCGACAGGTGAAACTGCCTCCTCCTACGTTCTGAAGAGAGTTTGCACCAGGACACAGCCCTGTTTTACCCCACTGCTGATCGTGAAAGTGTCTGATGTTGCTCCATTGTAACTGACGGAACTGTGCATGTTCTCGTGGAAAGAAGATATGACGCCCAAGAGTTCAGGAGGGCAGCCTAGTTTCCACAGCAGTTTGAAGAGTCTGTCTCTGCTAACAAGATCGAAGGCCTTGGTGATGTCTATAAAGACAATGTAGAGTGGTCTGTACTGTTCACAGTACTTCTCCTGTAACTGCCGAAGTGAGAAAATCATGTCGACTGTCGATCTACCAGCTCTGAAGCTGCACTGAGACTCAGGATAGATGTGTGATGTCAGGGTCTGCAATCTGGTCAGAGCAATGTGAGCAAAGACCTTCCCCACAATACTTAGCAAGCAGATGCCTCGGTAATTGCTGCAGTCACTGCGATTCCCCCTTATTGTTGTACAAGGTGACAATGTTTGCATCACGCATGTTTAGAGGCGCAGATCTCCCCTTCCAACAGAGACACAGAAGTTCATGGAGATGCTGCAGCAGAGCTGCTTTTCCACTTTTGATGATTCCAGGTGGAGTACCATCATTTCCCAGGGCTTTACCACTGGCAAGACGGTCAATGGCCTTGTTGAGCTCTACTATGGTGGGGTCACTGTCCAACTCCTCCACGACAGGGAAGTCTGGAATGGTGCTGAGAGCTACTTCAATGACAATGTTCTCCGTTATGTAGAGTTCAAGGTAATGCTCCACTCACCTTTCCATCTGCTTGTTAGGTTCAGTGATGATCGTCCCTGTCTTTGTCTTCAAAGGTGCTGATTTAGTTACTGCTGCTCCCATTGCTTTCATAATTTTTTTTTAATTCATTCATGTGATGTGGTCATCACTGGCTAAGCCAGCATTTATTGCCCATCCCTCATTTCCCTTGAGAATGTGATGGTGAGCTGCCTTCTTGAACCGCTGCAGTCTGTGTGAGGTAGGTACACCCACAGTGCTGTTAGGAAGGGAGTTCCAGGATTTTGACCCAGCAACAGTGAAGGAAAGGCGATATAGTTCCAAGTCACGATAGTGTGTGGCTTGGAGGGGAACTTGCAGGTGGTGGTGTTCCCATGAATTTGCTGCCCTTGTCCTTCTAGTTGGTAGAGGTTGCGGGTATGGAAGGTGCTGTCTAAGGAACCTTGGTGTGTTGAATTCCTTCATATGTCCCTCTAGCATCCCCCAGATTCAGCGGCAGATTGGATGCTGTTGCAGAGTTTTAACCAGTATTGATTGGTGCAGTGCTGAGCAGTCTGCAGAGACTTGTTTCTGGCAGCTCTGAGAGCATCTAGAGTTTGTTTGCTGGGGACTTGTTTGTAGTTCATGAGGGCTCTCCTCTTAGTTGCAGTAACTGACTCCATTTCAGTCCAATAAGCCTCAAACCAGTCAGCATTCCTCCCATCTCTTTTCCCATACACAGTGAGTGCAGAGTTATAGATGGTGGCGTGCAGATGATTCCACTTTGACACTGCACTGAGCCTTGGGTGTTTTCTGAAAGAGCCTGATCGAGGATGTTGAGGAACTCCTGGGTCCTTTCTGGGTCAGTGGTTCGGCTAGTGTTGATCCGAGAACGACCTTTCTTCTTGGATGGATGAAGCTTCCTTGGCTGAAGCCTGACCTTGTTACAAACCAGGGAGTGGTCAGTGTCACAGTCAGCGCTGTGATAGCTGCGAGTGATGAGGATACTGCTGAGGGTGGTACGTCTGGTGATGATAAGGTCTAGCTGATGCCAGTGGCATGATCTCGGACGTCTCCAGGACACCTTGTGGCACAGCTTGACCTGGAAGTAGCTGTTCGTCACACAGAGTCCATGGTGACAGCATAGCTCCAGAAATCTCTGTCCATTTTTGTTCATCTTGCTAATCCCCTGGTGCCCTATGCTCATTGGCCAAGCTGTAGTCAGTACCCAAGCTTGCGTTGAAATCCCCGAGAAGATACAGTCCCTCGGTGCTGGGAATTCTACTGATGGCAGTGTCAGGTGTCTCATAGAATTGATCCTTGACATCTGGGGTGGAGGTGAGTGTCGGGACATAGATGCACATGAGATTAACTGGGCCCGCGCTTGTTGACAAGTGAAGGGTAAGAAGTCTCTGTGAGCCAACTGTGGGGGGTTCACTCATTGCAAGTAGCGTGTTTTTTACTGTGAGACCCACTCCATGCTCACGAGTTGCCTCTTGGGCTTTCCCCTGCCTGAAGAAGGTGTAGTGTTTCTCTTTGAGGGATCCACTTTGAATGAGTCTAGTTTCTTGCAGCACAGCAATGTCCACATTGAGCCTTGTGAGTTCCTTGTCAATCACAGCTGTCTGGTGTGTGCCATCAACCTGCAGAAGGTTGTCGGTAAGGCCAGGACACATGGTCCTTACATTCCAGCTTGTGATGCGAAGCACTGGTGCCTTCTTTGCTGAGTTTGTCTTGCCTGGTGCATAGATTATCAATCCGCCAGTTGAGAGATATCTCTCTAAGCTGCAAGCACCCATTGAAGCAAGTAGGTCGTGGCAGGACAGCACCTAACTGACTGGGGGCTGCACAGCTTGGAGTAGGTGGTAGTTCTCCAATGAGACGCGATGATCTCTCCCACTGTCAAAAGTAACCCCTGGTGCTCATACTCTACACCAATTGAGTGAGAGCTTATAATCGGTAACTGTTTCTTCCCATGTTTTGCTAATGTTTAACCACGAAGCTGGAGTGTCCTCTCCAGGGCACAGGCCTGGGCAAATAGTATGGAGACACTGAGCATCAGGACCCCCTCTCAGCATTGCTAGTATTGTCCAAAGGAAAGGAAAAAAACAGTACTGTTTGGTACCAGCTCTGCTGTCAGATTTGCCGGAAAACTACCTGATAAGTAACAGGTAACCGCCTACGGGACTCCACTCCGGATTTACTGTCCAGGTTTTGCTCCCTAAGCCTTCTTCTCTCAAGACACCCACAGGGAAGTGAGACATTTTGCCCATAGATGGGGCTCTGTTCTTTGGCATCAGGATGGAACCACACGCCAGTGGGCCTGCATGACATGCACAAGGATATCACACACTGCCCCATCCCTGGGACAGCTCAGAGAGATACCCTGATGATAATACACCCCACAGGAAAATCACAAACAGCCCCATCCCTTGGACAGCTCAGGGTCAGACACTGCACACACTGCAACAACAGTGACATGACTGTATTAGTCCCTCCATTCTGAATCACCCTACTTTATGCTTTCCGTCTCTCAGCTAATTTTGTATCCACGCTGCCACTGCCTCCTTAATCCCATCTGCTCAAATTTTGTTAACAAGTCTATTTTATGGTACTTTTTCAAACACAATTTTGAAGTGCAGACATACACCATCAACCCCACCACCCTGGTCAACTCTCTGTGAAGCTTCATCAAATAAATTAATTCATTAATTAATTCATACACAATCTTCTGTCAACCAATCTGTTCTGGCTGTCATTTATTAGCCCATGTTCGACCAAGTGCCAGTTAATTTTCTCCTGGATAATTGTCTCTAAAAGTTTCCCCACCACTGACATTAGACGATCTGGTCTGTAGTTCCTGGGTTTATCTCTCTTTTTAAACAGGGCTGTAAAATTAGCAATCCTTGCAGACTTATCTTTCAGTTCTGGAAAGTCTATTGTGGACAATCTCTTTGGGCTGACTTTAACCAATTAAAGCAACTGGATACTTGATTAATAAGTCCAGAACTTTTATTGAGAGTAAAATAGTACTTAATAATTGGAAGTAAAATTATCTTGAACAAACTTGGGGAATATAACTTTACAGCTCTAGCAGGTGTGTGGACTGATCGAGCTTGGTCTCAGAGTGTCACGGTCCTCTTTGTCCAGTCTGGATCCCTCATCAGGAGGAGAACTTGGTCGATGATCTGAGCCTTTACCCCTGAGGTCTTCTCGTGTTCCTGCACACTGAAACCTGACAAAATCCCTACTTTTAACCCCTGGATGGCCATCACACCACCTTGTAAAATAATAATTGGTCTCAGCTGTTGCTTGGTACATTTAATTAATGATGTCTTCCACTAACAGCCAACTGTCCTCAGAATCTCAGACATGAGTACGATGGAGTGGTTTCACACTGTCTCCCAATCTGATCTGAAACAAGTTTCCTATTCATTAAGTCGAGACTCTTGAAAATGATGGAAATACTCAGCAGGTCTGGCAGCATCTGTGGAGAGAGAAACAGAGTTAACGTTTCAGATCTGTGATCTTTCATCAGAACTGGGCTGAAATTGTCTGAGGGACTGAGATTGTGGAATCAATTTCAGGGTCAAAAACATTGTACTCTGTAAGGATAGGAAGATGGTGATTATTAAGTATAGTGCAAGAATATAGATGCTTTTACATTATTTGAATCAACATTGATTTAAAATTTGTGCTCACGAAACCTATCTTTTGATCAAAATGACATTGATAACAATGGAAAAAGCAACACATGCATTTCACGACCACAGGACTTTGTAAAGCCTTTTACAGCCAATGAAGGACTTTCCAAGTGTAGTCACTGTGCAGTACAATACAATACCCGACAAGAAGGATATTTCACATTCGAGTCACGCAAGTCCCAGGCAATGACCTTCTAAAACAAGAGAGAATCTAACCCTCTCCCCTTGACATTCAACAGCATTACGTTTGCTGAATCCCCCACTATCAACATCCTGGGGGTTACCTTTGACCAGAAAATGAATTGCAGTAGCCATATAAATATCATGGCTACAAGAGCAGGTCAGACACTAGGAATCCTGCGGCAAGTAACTCACCTCCTGACTCCCCAAAGCCTGTCCCCTATCTACAAGGCACAAGTCAGGAGTGTGATGCAATCCTCTCCATTGCCTGGATAGGTGCAGCTCCAACAACACTTAAGAAGCTCAACATCATCCAGGACAAAGCAGCCCACTTGATTGGCGCCTCATTCACTATATTCACTCTCTCTATCACCAACACACAGCGTGCACCATCCACAAGATGCACTGCAGCAACGCAGCAATCCTCCTTACACAGCACCTTCCAAACCCGTGACTTCTATCACCTAGAAGGACAAGGGCAGCAGATGCATGGGAACACCACCACCTGCAATTTCCCCTCTTTGCCACACACCATCCTGGAATTGAAACTATATCACCGTTCCTTCACTGTGGCTGGGTCAAAATCCTGGAACTCCATTCCTAACAGCAACACATCGACTGTAGTGGTTCAAGAAGGCAGCTCACCACCACCTTCTCGAGGGAATTAGGGATGGGCAATAAATGCAATAAATAAAAATAAAATCAATAAAAAAGACAATAATCCCCAAAAGTAGAAAATCCATATGAAAATGAAAATATAATAAAACACAGTCAGCATGGATTTCACAAAGAAAGACTTGATTAACCTTATCTTTGAAGAATCAACAGCAAGAGTAATATAGCAGATGTAGAAGAGTTTAAGTTAATAAAGCCTCATCCTTTTAAGTGCTTGAACCAACAAATTGTGGGTTAACAAACAAGCACACTAACTGACAGAGCTGGGTGTTGTTCTTTCTAGATTTCCCTAAAGCAGGGTGTCAATGAGTTAAATCTTCAGGTTGCTGCAACCAGAATAGCCATTGTCCACGATCAGTTTTACTGTTATCAATAAAGGGTGGAACATTCATTGTGAATCTATAGAAACAGTCTGGTCCTGCACACTGCAGACACATCCACGTCATCACCAACCATTTCTCCATTAATTGATGCAGTTATTTGACTTTTCCCCATTAGCTCCATGGAATTAATTTTGAAAGATTTTAAATTCCAAGAAGTTTTGTTAATATTCAGCCCTTGAGAAGAAATCATTCCCTGGCCACAGTGGAGAGAGCATTGAATATAAAACAGTAGACTACCAGGTAACACAGAGAAAACTCATCAGCTAATCTAGAATTACTTAGTTTTCTTGTTTTTGCTCATGCTATTCGGTTTTTCATCATTTTCAGCTCCTGACTGTGGATATTATTGTGATTAAATGTGAAAAGATGCACTCTGTCTCAGCCCCGGTATATTGGCTCTTTCTCTGTACAGTGCTGTGCACACTCAGATACTGACAGTGTCTCTCCCTGCCTCAATTTTCCAGCCCTGACGGTGCAGAAAGCGCTGCTCAAAGTTACACATTCTGACTGTTTGCAGTTGATTAATGAGAGATTATTAACGTATCCTTCTGCAGTGCTGCCTCGGTTAATAACAGCAGATCGAAGTCACATTTCAGATACAGAAACAGACGCATCAATTATTCACTCTTTCCCAGAGTGAGTGAGGCCGGGACAAGCAGCAACATTCCGGCCCCACACTCTGCAATTACCCAGCACCAGCGGAAAGCAGTGAATACAGATTCAATCAGTGGGTTAATGTCCATTACAGGGATGCAAGATTCCACAGCCCAGGACAAACATCCCCATATACCGAGAACAAGCTCAGGAAAACCCGGGGGAGTTAATATCCCAATCACTGAGCATTCCAGTAACATTGAAGAAGTTCCAGAACTGAGTGAACCTTTCAAAGTACAGAAGTGATGACGAGGTCAAAAAGGTCTGAACAGTTGAGGTGACTGAGCGGTTTCAGCTTCTCTGTTCAGGTTGCAGCTTTCGCTGGAGGCATGTGTTTAAATCCCACTTCTGACAACTTGATTTTCAGTTACTTTACAGAGTTTCCTTGAAGGTTTGAGGTGGAGTAAATACTGAGGAACTGTTTCTAACTGCTGAACGGTCAATAACCGAAGGTTACAGATTTAAAGTGACTCACAAAACCAGAAGGAACATGAGGAAAAATTCCTTTCTGCAACGTGTGGTTAGGATTTCAGTTATGTGGTTAGATTGGAGAAGCTGGGGTTGTTCTCCTTAGAGAGGAGATTTGATAGAGGTGTTCACAATCATGAGGGGTCGTGACAGACCCGATAGAGAGAAACTGTTGGTAGAAGGATTGAGACTCAGGTAAAAGCTGTGGCTCAGTTGGTCACACTCACCTCGAAATCACAAGCTTCTGGGTTCAGATTTCACAGCTGACACTCCAGTACAGCACTGAGGGTGTTGAAGGTGCTGCCTTTCAGGTGTGATGTTAAACCAAGACCTGGTCTGCATGTTTGGGTGAATGTAAAAGATCCCATGCTGCAATTTCAAACAAGTGAAGAGCAATTCTCCCTGGTGTTGTGATCAATATTTGCCCCTCAATCAGATCAGTTGGTCATTATCACATTGCTGTTTGGGGGTATTAGCTGCTGCATTTCTGACTTTACAACAGTGATTACACTTCAAAAGTATTTCATTGTCCACAAAGTGCTTTGATATATCCAGTGGTCAGGCAAGGTGCTCTATAAATGCAAGTCTTTTCTTTCTTTATCACAACACATTACTGTGTAAAAAATGGTTCTTCATGTCACCTCTGGTTCTTTTGCCAATCACCTGATATCTGTGTCCTCTGCTTACTGACCCTTTTACCACTGGAAACAGTTTCTCCTTATTTAAACTATTGAAAACCTCCATGATTTTGAACAAATGTGTCAAATCTTTTCTGAATTTTCTCTGCTGCAAGGAGAACAACCCCAGCTTCTCCAATCTCTCCACATAACTGAAATCCCTCACCCTGCTACCATTGTGGTAAATCTCTTTTTTATTCTTTCATGGGATGTGGACACTGCTGACACAATATGATTCCTGTCAACGGAGCGGCCCGCTGACATCATCGGAGAGCGGCAAGCTGCACATAGGCACAGCTACATCTTGCCAGGATTAAGTGGCACATGCACAGGATGATGTCATGGCTCAGCACCAACATCATCGCATATCCGCCCATGGTCCATCTTCGCACATTCACGCTAAAGCGTTATCGGGTATCCAGCCTCTCACTCAGCTGAAGGAAGCGGCTGAATGGGAGACTTTGAGGTTGGAGCTCTCCCCCCTCGGCCTTGACGCTTCTTCTCCTCAACTGCTCGCTCTCCACCTCGCTGCTCCCCTGGATGATTGTTCCCCGCTCGCGTCACCCAGCTCTCCTGCCACTCGCTCCCAGCCCCCCAACCCCCACTCCAGCCATTAGCTCTAGGCCATGCCACTTCCCTCCTCTTGGCCACTCGTTCTTCACTCCTACGTCACACTTTATGAGAGGCATAGATAGTGTAGATAGCCAGAGTCTGTTTCCCATGGTAGGGGTGACTAAAACTAGAGGGCATAGATTTAAGCTAAGAGGGAGGAGGTTTAAAGGGGGTCAAAGGGGTAAATTTTTCACAGAAAGAATAGTGGGTATCTGGAATGAGCTGCCTGGTGGAGGCAGGAACAGTAGTCACATTTAAGAGGCATCTGCACAGGTACTTGAATGAGCAAGGCATGGAGGGATATGGAATTAATGCAGGCAGGTCGGATTAGTATAGATAGGCATTATGGTCGGCATGGACGCGGTGGGCCGAAGGGCCTGGTTCTATGCTGTGTGACTCTATGACTCTCTGTGACTCCTGTTAATTGTTTTATTATCCACCACCATTCAGGACTGGATGTGACAGGACTGCAGAGCTTTGATCTGATCTGTTAATTGTGAGATTGCTTAGCTCTGTCTATTGCATGCTGCTTCCGCTTTTTGACATGCAAGTAATTCTGTGTTGTCGCTTCACCAGGTTGACACCTCATTTTTAGGTCTGCTTGGTGCTGCTCCGGACATGCCCTCCTGCACACTTCATTGAACCACTATTGCTCCCTTGGCTTGATGGTAATGGTAGAGTGAGGGATATGCCAGGCCATGAGGTAACATATTGTGTTTAAATACAATTCTGCTGCTGCTGATGGCCCACAGTGCCTCATGGATGCCCAGTTTTGAGCTGCCAGATCTGTTGATTTCTTCCCTCAGATATAAATGAAAAAAAAATTCTGAAGAAATGCATGAACTAAATAAAAAGGAGAGAGAAATAAATACTGACAAAATAGATGTCAGCATTTGGAAGGTAAAAATATTTCAGTTTTATTATTGATGAGTGAGAGGAATATATGACACTTTGGGGCTTCTGTAAGTGGATTTACTGTATCAGAGTAGAAGTACTGTATCAGGCCTTGTTAGCTCAGTTGGTAGAGCATGAGACTTTTAATCTCAGGTTCTTGGATTTGAGACCCTTGTTGTGTGGTTGTTCTTCCCCTTTTCAGTCTTCATCGGCAGAGAGTTCAAGGAGTGTTTGAAATTAAATTCAACAACATCACCAGATTTCAACCCCCCCCCTTGCCCCCATCCCAGTGTAGTTGACAGGACCCTCAACCTCTGCCTTCCCCCTTCCCCTCCCTCCCAGAACTGCGACAGGGTTCCCCTTGTCCTCACTTTCCACCCCACCTGCCTCCACATCCAAAGGATCATCTTCCATCATTTCCACCACCTCCAGCGTGATGCCACCACCTACCTCATCTTCCCCTCCCCTGTCAGCATTCCGAAGGGATCGTTCCCTCCACGGCACCTTGGTCCACTCCTCCATTATCCCTGACACCGCGTCCCCTTCCCAAGGCACCTTCTGATGCAATCGCAGGAGATATAATACCTGACCTCTTCCCTCCTCTCTGCTCATTATTTAAAGCCCAAACACTCCTTTCAGGTGAAGCAGCGATTTACTTGTACTTCTTTCAATTTAGTGTACTGTATTCGCTGCTCACATTGCAGTCTCCTCCAAATTGGGGAGACCAAACGCAGATTATGTCGAACACCTCTGCTCAGTCCGAAAGCATGACCCCGAGCTTCTGTTTCCTTGCCGTTTCAACACTCCCCCCTGCTCTCATGTCAACATTTCTGTCTTGGGCCTGTTCCAGTGTTCCAGTGAACATCTCCATGGAAAGAACAATCTTACACGCCAGCTCAAATGTTGGATTTTGTATGTTAAGTATCTTTTCTCATCCAAAGATTACACTATCAATCATTCACCACTCTGTCTTCTCCTGAATTTCGAGTTCAAATTTGTTTGTGAAGTTGAGTGACACGTTAAGACAGCACAGTCTATGTCTTTGTGAAGGAAGTGATTTCAGAATGGCTGTTTGAAACTGTCCCTCCTTGCACAGAAATTCAGTGCAAATGCTCAAATCACCCACAATTTCTTTGTGAGAAATTTGTTCACAATTGCATTCGACATAGAAACCGCCTCAACATTAATCTCACTGAAGGAAAGTGTGACTGTGTTGTTTCTTTCAGAGTGTTGGTGCCATTATGTGTCGCTCTTAACCAAGACTGGGACACAACGCAAGGTTGATCCAAGGTTGGCATATATTATCATTCAGGAGCAAGAAAAATCAAAAGGAACCTAACAAGAAAACCCAGTCTCCAGATGTGAGAATCTGTAGATCCGCGTTGGGAAAATGAATCAGAGCAGAATGAAGGGTGAACTGTCCGACTCCCCAGAAGAGATGAAGACACAGCTCAGTCAGCACATTCCCCTGGTTTATGATGCTGGAACATTCCTCACACAGAAATTATTTAACCCGATGACAAACGTGCTTACAGCCGATAATTTATTAAGATAATTTTTTTTGAGCTACAACACAAACAGCTACTCGACAATGTGGAAAGTTGCCCAGGTGTGCCCTGTCCATAAATAAAAAGCAGGACAAATCCAATCTGACCAATTACCGCCCCATCAGTCTACTATCAATCATCAGCAAAGTGATGGAAGATGTCATCAACAGTGCTATCAATCACCACGCATTTAGCAATAATCTGCTCATCGATGCTCAGTTTAGATTCCGCCAGTGCCTCTCGGATCCAGGCAAACATTTGGAAGCTGGAGTATAATGTGGGAAAATGTGAGGTTATTCACTTTGGTAGTAAGAACAGATAAATTAAATATTATTTAAATTGCGAGAGACTACAGAATGCTGAGGTATAGAAGGATCTGGTGTCTTCGTACATGAATCACAAAACGTTAGCATGCAGGTAGAGCAAATAATTAGGAAGGCAAATGGAATGTTACCCTTTATTACAAGGGGAATGGAGTAGAACAGGAGAGAAGTCTTGCGACAAATGTACAGGGTGTTGGTGAAACCACACCTGGAGTACTGCGTACAGTTTTGGTCTCCTTATTTAAGGAGGGATATACTTGCATTGGAGGCAATTCAGAGAAAGAGGTGGGCAACTGTCTCTTCCCCACCACAGCCACCTCGAGGGCATTGTGCGGAGGGGGTGAGACTTCGGGCGTGCAGGAAGGATCTGATGGGGAGGGCTCTTCTCACCACCAGCCAAGTTTCATCTTGGTCCTTGTGTGAAAGTTCTGGTGATGAGGCATTCCGCCAAATGACTTTGGCTGTTTGCTCGGGGAACCATCCGACTGGATCCACCATCTCCTTTTCCTGTAGGGCCTTGAGGACATTCCGTGCAGACCACTACCTGAAGGATTGGTGGTCAAAGATGTTTTTCCACAGAAACTTTCCCACGAAGGATAGGTGGTACGGCATGGTCCAACTGGATGGAGCATTCCGCGGCAATGTGACCAGGCCCATCCTTCACAACGCTGGGGACAGATAGAACCTCAGCACGTAGTGACACTTGGAGATTGTGTACTGGGGATCTGCGCACAGCTTGATGCAGCCGCACACGAAGGTAGTCATCAGGATGAGGGCGACGTTGGGTACATTTTTCCCGCCCTTATCCAGGGGTTTGAACATCGTGTCCCTCCAGACCTGGTCCATTTTGGAACCCCATATGAAGCGGAAAATGGCTCGGGTGATCGCCACAGCGCAGGAGTGGCGTATGGGCCAGACCTGCACCACGTACAGCAATGTGAGCGACTCACACCTGATAACCAGGTTCTTCCCCACAATGGAGAGAGATCGCTGCTCCCACATGCTCAGCTTATGGTGTATCCTGGCTACTCGCTCCTTCCAGGTTTTGGTGCACGTCCCAGCCCTTCCAAACCATATCCACAGCAACTTCAGGTAGTCTGACCTGACGGTGAAGGGGACAAAGGATCGGTCAGACCAGTTCCCAAAGAACATGGACTCGCACTTGCCGTGGTTAACTTTGGCTACCGAGGCGAGTTCGAACTGGTCGCAGATGCTGATCAGTCTGCGAACGGACAGCGGATCCGAGCAAAAGACGGCGACGTCATCCAGGTACAGGGAAGTTTTAACCTGAGGGACTCCACTGCCTCGGATTGTAACCCCCCCCCCCCCTTATGCTTGCATCCTTCCTAATAGACTCAGCAAAGGGTTCAATACTGCAAACAAACAAAACAGAGGAGAGAGGACTGCCCTGTCTGTCTTTGCAAAGCAGGTGTAGAAAAAGATGCAGTGGTTTTTATTGCGGTTCATCCCAAGCAGCTGTGTAAAACAGGAGTCTGTGCTCTACAGGCTGCTCTCAGGGATGCACATCGAGATAAACATCAACTGCTGCTGGAGGACTATCAATTCGGTGAAAGACGCCCTTTGGTCAGCCCGAAACTTGCTGGTCTTCCAGCGCAAAGAGTTGTCCATGACCTAATGTTGCTGACTGGCACATTCCAAGGTCCAAGACTACGTGCTGAGGGACGCACTGCAGCTTGGGGCAGCCACTGCAAAGGCTCACTGGGGAAGACCACTGTGTAAGGTACCCCCACAAGGTGAAGTGAGGGACTGGATCCATGGAAATCCCCTCGGGCT
The DNA here is from genome assembly GCF_036365525.1 of Heterodontus francisci. Lineage (NCBI taxonomy): Eukaryota > Metazoa > Chordata > Chondrichthyes > Heterodontiformes > Heterodontidae > Heterodontus > Heterodontus francisci. Next base: position 719,578 of record NW_027141448.1, read on the forward strand.
GTATCCAGAAAATATTTCTCCGCCTCCAGGCTCACTTCTTTGACCAGGAGTCCTCCTCCCGACCAGCAGACCCATTCACCCACCTCCAGCATTCTCCCTCTACCTGGACCCCTCCCCCTGGCCACTTACCCGCTCTTGATCTCTTCATTGAAAACTGTCGGCTGGACATTTGTCATCTCAATTTCTCTGCCCCCCTCACTCACTCTCACCTGTCCCCCTCTGATCTTGAGGCACTCCGTTCTCTCAGGTCTAACCCCGACATGGTCATCAAACCTGCAGACAAGGGTGGTGCTGTTGTTGTATGGCGTACCGACCTCTACCTTGCAGAGGCTCAGCGCCAACTCACAGAACCTTCTTCCTACCTCCCTCTGGACCATGACCCCATCGGCGAAAATCAAGCCACCGTCCAAAGGACTGTCACTGACCTCATCTCCTCTGGAGATCTTCCTTCTACAGCTTCCAACCTCATAGTCCCGCAACCCCGGACAGCCCGCTTCTACCTCCTAACCAAAATCCACAAACGGGAATGTCCCGGCAGACACATTGTGTCAGCCTGCTCCTGCCCCACTGGACTTACTTCTTCCTATCTTGACTCTATCTTTTATCCGCTGGTCCAGTCTCTTCCCACCTACATCCGTGACTCTTCTGACGCCTTACGTCATTTTGACAATTTCCAGTTTCCTGGTCCCAACCGCCTCCTATTTACTATGGACGTCCAGTCGCTCTGCACCTCCGTCCCCCACCAGGATGGTTTGAGGGCTCTCCGCTTCTTCCTGGAACAGAGGCCCAACCAGTCCCCATCCACCACCACCCTCCTCCGCCTGGCTGAACTTGTTCTCACATTGAACAACTTCTCCTTCAACTCCACGCACTTCCTTCAAGTAAATGGTGTCGCTATGGGTACCCGCATGGGTCCTAGTTATGCCTGTCTTTTTGTGGGATATGTCGAGCATTCTTTGTTCCAGTCCTACTCAGGCCCCCTCCCCCAACTCTTTTTCGGATACATTGATGACTGTATCGGTACCGTTTCCTGCTCCCGCCCCGAACTGGAAAACTTTATCAACTTTGCTTCCAATTTCCACTCTTCTCTCACCCTTACATGGTCCATCTCTGACACTTCCCTTCCCTTCCTCGACTTCTCTGTCTCCATCTCTGGGGATAGGTTGTCTACTAATATCCATTATAAGACACACCGACTCCCACAGCTACCTCGACTACACTTCTTCACACAGTACCTCCTGTAAGGGCTCCATTCCATTCTCCCAGTTTCTCCGTCTTCGACGCATCTGCACTGATGATGCTACCTTCCATGACGGTGCTTCTGGTATGACCTCCTTTTTCCTCAACCGAGGAATCCCCCCCACTGTTGTTGACAGGGCCCGCAACCGTGTCCGGCCCATTTCGCGTACCTCTGCCCTCAACCCTTCCCCTCCCTCCCAGAACGGTGACAGGGTTCCCCTTGTCCTCACTTTCCACCCCATCAGCCTCCATATCCAAAGGATCATCCTCCGCTATTTCCGCCACCTCCAGTGTGATGCCACTACCAAACGCATCTTCCCTTGTCAGAATTCCGAAAGGATCATTCCCTCCGCAACAACCTGGTCCACTCCTCCATTACCCCCACCACCTCGTCCCCATCCCATGGCACCTTCCCCTGCAATCGCAGGAGGTGTAATACCTGCCCATTTACCTCCTCTCTCCTCACTATCCCAGGCCCCAAATACTCCTTTCAGGTGAAGCAGCGATTTACTTGTACTTCTTTTGATGTAGCATACTGTATTCGCTGCTCACAATGTGGTCTCCTCCATATTGGGGAGACCAAGCGCAGACTGCGTGACCGTTTTGCGGAACACCTCCGCTCGGTCCGCAAGCAGGACCCTGAGCTTCCGGTTTCTTGCCATTTCAACACTCCCCCCTGCTCTCATGCTCACATCTCTGTCCTGGGATTGCTGCAGTGTGCCAGTGAACGTCAACGCAAGCTCGAGGAGCAGCATCTCATCTACCGATTAGGCACACTACAGCCTGCCAGACTGAACATTGGGTTCAATAATTTCAGAGCATGACAGCCCCCCATTTTACTTTCATTTTTAGTAGTTTTTTCTTTTTTCTTCTTTTTTGCTTTTTTACATTTTTTACAAACTTTTATATTGCATTTATTTCATTTCATCTTAGTTTATTCAGTTTGCTTACCCACTGTTTATTTTCAGGTTTGCTCTTGCTGCTGTTCAATATTCAGTCCGTTAACACCTATTCTGTACTAATGCTTTGTCTTTCAACACACCATTAACATATTGTTTGCCTTTGCTCCATGACCTTTTGGTCAGCTATGTGGCCTTGTCCAACCTGCACCTTCTCCTTTGTTATCTCTTGCCCCACCCCCACCTCACTTGCTTATAACCTGTGACATTTTTAATATTTGTCAGTTCCAAAGAAGGGTCACTGACCCAAAACGTTAACTCTGCTTCTCTTTCCACAGATGCTGCCAGACCTGCTGAGTGGTTCCAGTATTTCTTGTTTTTATTCCAGAAAATATTTGTTTGCTGCAAAAAGTACATGGCAGGTAAAATGAAATGGAAGGGTTGTGAGGCAATTCATTCCTGTACTGAAGGAAACTGATCTCCTTTGCAATCTTTGTATTGTTGACTTGGTGCTGTTTTTGAACTGTTTTGTAATGTATCTGTTTACAGTTTTTTTAACGAATAAAGTATATGTTGGAAATTTAAAAAAAAGTTCAGAGAAGGTTCACTGGATTTATTCCTGTGATGAAGGGGTTGTCTTGTGAGGAGGATTGAGCAGGTTGGACCAATACTGATTGGAGTTTAGAAACATGAGAGGTGATCGTATTGAGACATATAAGATTCTGAAGGGTCTTGACAGGGGAGATGCTGAGAGGATGTTTCCCCTCGTGGTGGAATCTAGAACTAGGGGACACAGTTTCAGAATTAGGGATTTTCCATTTAAGAAGGAAATGAGGAGGAATTTCTTCGCTCAGACAGTTGTTCATCTTTGGATTTTTATCTGCAAGGAAGTCAAGGGTTATGGGGGGCAGGCAAGAAAGTGGGGTTGATGCCATGATCAGATCAGCCATGATCCTATTGAATGGCGGAGAAGGCTCGAGGGGCCAAATGGCCTCCTCCTGCTACTATTTCTGTTCTTATGATCTCATTGCAGCTTGTTCCAAATAGAGACAAAAGAGTGGAATTCCAGAGGAGAGGTAAGAGTAATTACCCTTGAGTGAGTGTGGCATCAAGGATCCCTAGCAAAAATTGAAATCAATGGGAATCAGGGTGAAACTGTCCACTTGTTGGAGTCATACCTAGCACAAAGCAAGATGATTATGGTTGGTGGAGGCCGATCATCTCAATCCAGGACATTGCCTCAGGAGTTTCTCAGGGTAGTGTCCTAGGCTCAACCATCCTCAGCTCTTTCATTAATGAGTTTCCCCTCAACTTAAGTCAGAAGTGGGAATGTTAGGTGATGATTCACAACTCCTCAGATACTGAAGCAGTCCATGTCCGCAAGCAGCGAGACCTGAACAACATTCAGGCTTGAGCTGATAAGTGACAAGCGACTTGGTTGCCACAAAAGTGCTACGCAGTGAACATCTCCAATGAGAGAGAATCAAACCATCTACCTTTTAATACTCAGCAGCATTATCATCACTGAATCCCTCACCAACAACATCTTGGGGGTTACCATGGATTATAAACTAAACTGGACCAGTCACATCTATGCTGCAGCTTTTAGCGTAGGTCAGAAATTGGGAATTCTGCAGCAAGTATCTCACCTCCTGACATGCCAAAGCCTGTCCATTGTCTACAAGGCACAAGTCAGGAGTGTGATGGAACACTCTCCACTTTTCTGGATAGCTGCAGCTCCAAAAACACATAAAAAGCTCAATACCACCCAGGACAAAGCAGTCCTCTTCATCGGTACCTCACCCACCACTTTAAACATTCACTCACTCCACCACCAGAGCACAGTGGCAGCAGTGTTTACCACCTACAAGATGCACTGCAGTAACTCGCTAAGTAACGTTCAACAGCACCATCCAAACCCGTGATCACTACCACCTCGAAGGATAAGGGCAGCAGATGCATGGGAACACCACCACCTGCAGGTTCACCTCCAAGTCACTCACCATCATGACTTGGAACTATATCACCATTTCTTCACTGTTGCTGGGTCAAAATCCTGGAACTCCCTCCGCAATAGCACTGTGGGTGTTCCTACACCACATTGACTGCAGCACTTCAAGAATGCAGCTCCCCACCACATTCTCAAGGGCAATTAGGGATGGGCAATAAATGCCAGCCTTGCCAGCGATACTCACACCCAAGAATGAATAAAAAACAAATCATTCTCCGCAGATTCCCCACAATCCAGGCTTGGACATTTACTTCAGGAGCACAGAGCTTTATATAACTACAACATGAGTTCCAATCTTCAGATTCCATTAGCCTTTCACATTATTTTCTACCAGTCCACTAGCTTTTAGTGATTCAGCACTCGGGTCTCTGCTTCTCCAGTTTCTAACATCTCACCACTTATGAAAAACACTCTGATCTATCTTTCGTAGGTCCTGGATGACCCCTCATTTTAAACTCCATCTGCCAAAGCATTGCTCACTCACTTAATCTATCAAGAAGATTTGAAGATAAATTTCTTGCCAAAGGATAATGTTTTGCTTCTGCTCCCTCGCCATTTGCTTTTCCCGTTAGTCTTTCATTTGGTGTAAATCCTGAGAAAGTAAAGATGGAAGGCAGGAGGGAGGGAAAAATCTTCCTCCTTTTCGTGATCCCTATTTGATCTTCATTCCAGTCCAATTTGGGCGAAGTATTCCAATTGTCTCTCTCAATTTTAATAAAGGATAAACAATTCTGGAATCACCAGCGAGATATTGACAAGAACATGTTTCCAGGCCAACTTTCCACAAAAGCTCCCCCACAACAATGTACTCGACACTTCATAAACTAACGACAAAATTGGGATCCGAACCCACACATGCAAAGCAAAATGCATTAGCACGCCACCGTCTTAACCTCTCGACCACCTTGTCAGCTGTTTGGACAGTACAGATCCTGGCTGTGCAGCCAGATGTGCAATGATGGAAATGCAGCTTCTGTAAGCAAATGAAATTTCCATCACATCAGGACATGGCCTGTTGGGAATGGAGCGGTGTGAAACATTTCCAGACCATGTCCAACACGTTTCTACTCAGTGTGAAAATCCACCACGGAAAGACTGGAACATACAATCATATCATCACATCATGATTAACATCACTCAGACACCTGAACCATGAGGTCACTGACGAAGTCATGATGACCGAATTTCTCATGAAATGACAACTGAACTAACTGACTGGAAGAATTGCTTTAACTCCACGTGATCAGAGAGGCACAGCCTCAGACCGACTTGGCAGATGAGTATTGATTGAATAATTTCTGTGTGAGGAATGTTCCAGCATCATAAACCAGGGGAACGTGCTGACTGAGCTGTGTCTTCATCCCTTCTGGGCAGTCGGACAGTTCACCCTTCATTCTGCTCTGATTCACTTTCCCAAAGCGGATCTCCAGATTCTCAAATCTGGGGACTGGGTTTTCTTATTTGGTTCCTTTTGATTTTTCTTGCTCCTGACTGACAAATATATTCTAAACCTCGGATCAACCCTCCCCTTTGAGTCGTGTTATAGTCTTGGTTAAAAAAGACACAAAACGGCACAAACGCTCTGAAACATACAACACGGTCACACTTTCCTTCAGTGAGATTAATGTTGAGCTGTTTTACAGGTTAAGTGCAACTGCAAACACATTGCTCTCAAAGAAATTGTAGGGGATTGAGTTGCCATTGAAATATTAGCACTGAACATTTGTACAAGGAGGAACAGCCATTCCAAACTCATATCCTTCACAAAGGCAACCACTGAGCTGTTTTCTTGTGTGAATAAAATTCATAAGAAAAGTTAAAGTTCACAAGAAAACAGATGTAAACGATTGATAGCTAAACTTTTGAAGCAATTATTTGAATCCAAGATTTTCTGATTATTGGACAAACACTCGAGCCAACAAAGCTGCAGAGGCAGATCACAAATGCTGTGACAACTAAGGGCAGAGGAGGGCACTCTTTATTCTCATCCCACTTCTCCACAGGTCACAACATCTAGTTTAACTTTTCCCACTTACTGAAACAGTCAATCATATACTCTATTTTTCCCAGAATAGAAGACACTGACCAGATTTCTTTAATGAACAACAAAATGATTCATTTATTGCAGAACAAGTTTTAACTCGTCATGAAGTAAAGCATAAACACACAGGTGGAAATTTTAAAAGTTCCCTTTTCACCTTTACTTTTAAAGTCTTTTTTTTAAATCTTCGAGCCACATGCACACACACACATACACCGGTTAACTGAAAAGATAAAAGGGATTTAAAAAAGAATTTTAAAAAAAATTTTGTTCTGTTGGAGAAAATCCAGATTGTGCCCAATTGTTGAACAAATTCTCCGGACTCAGATGTTGAGAATCAAACACTTTATTGCCTGATATCATGGGGTGGCACACCTTACCTAAAGGCGGTCCAGTGCTACTCCCAAAAAGCTGCAGATCGCCGTGGACTTATATAGTATAAAAGAGGCAGAGCTAACAGTTTCACAATTAGATAAGCACCCACAAGACTGCCTACGTAACGGTGCACCATGCAGGGTCCGAGGTCAGCAAAACATCAGTTTCAACAATAACAAGCTAGTTCCTTAATTCAATGCCCACTCCAGACACCATATCTGGCCGTAACGTCTGATTGTGGTTAGTTTCTCTGTCTACATTTTATGACCGTTGGTTGTGGTTAGATTAGCTACAAGCTGTCTCCTGCTTTTCTGCTTCTACAAAGTTAAGTAATAATTAGCAAAGCTAAGAACATTTCTCCAACAATCCCTCCTTTTATCATACCATGATAATACAGAATCATCATGAGTCGAGGGAGAGGTAGGGGCTTAAAGTAATCATTGAAGCATAATATCTTTTTCTGCCATTGCGCTGTAGCAGCCGCAAGGCCAAGCGAGCAATACATGATTGATTAATCTCAGCTTAAATGTCCCCATAATATTCTGTTCTTAAAATTCTAAAATTCTGTTCTCACAGTCCCCTCTTGACTCTTCTACAACCCTTTTAAGAATCCTTCCCTTGATCCAACCTAGGTGCCTTTAATGGTCTCTATTTGTCTAGAAACAGCCTTCAACACCCGGAGGGGTCGCACGCAATACGTTGTCTGCTTATATCTCAAGGGGGCAGCGGGAACTCTGTAAAGGCATAAGTTTTGCAGGGGCTTCAAATACTTGCTTACAAAATAAAAGGGTGGTACACTTGTACAATTACAAATTCATTTAAACATCACTGTTACATTATTGATTGTATAAACATAATACAATTTCATAAAGTACATTGATCATTCATTTGCTCACTTTAAGTATATATGAAAAGGTTATACAATTACCCTTTTATGGCACAACTAATTGTCCCTCCTTTGACAGAGTAAGTTCGAACACTAATTGCTTTTCGGGTAGCTGTCCAACCTGTGTTCATACATCCTCTTGCATCGCCTAATTAATTTCTTAAGTTGCCAAATTAAGTATGTCACATCTAACACCATGATATCCAAAACCACTATCAGGACATGTGAGATGATTCTAAACCAGGGGTGTATCTGCACGTCTGACCCCAGTTCCAGAAGTCCTCCTGCAAGGTAGAATCATTTATCTTGTCAATCTCATCTTGTAGCATCTTCGACTGTTGTTCCAGCTTGCAATGGCTTCTAGCTGCTGTCTATCTTTACCCAAGTGTGTGGGCAATGGTTGAATAGTATATTCATAGTCCCGGAGGTAATATGTCAAATCCTCCTTAATACTTTCTGTCACAGTTATCGTTTCTGCCTTTTGTTTAAGTATCTCTACCAACTCTATTTTCCCTACTCGGGTTGGTATTTGTGGGTTGAACCAAAATGTACTGTTGCTCACCGGACAAGTCCGTTTCTGTCCATACTGGTACTCCTTCGCTGTGGTGGTTAAGCAATATCTCCCCTTTCCCACATAGGCCACATGGGTTAGTCCTGACAATGCTTTCCCAGCCTCCCTGGTGCTATTTACAGTGGCATTAAATCCACATTTTGATTCTGCCAATTTATCTATAGGATGAGGACATATGATCACCTGGTTTTCCAGACAACACTCAGACAATGGACAATGTTGTTTTTTTTTAGAGATGCAGCACTGATACAGGCCCTTCGGCCCACCGAGTCTGTGCCGACCATCAACCACCCATTTGTACTAATCTTGCACTAATCCCATGTTCCTACCACATCCCCACCTGTCCCTATATTTCCCTGCCACCTACCTATACTCGGGGCAATTTATAATGGCAAATTTACCTATCAACCTGCAAGTTTTTGGCATGTGGGAGGAAACCCACACAGACACAGGGAGAACTTGCAAACTCCACACAGGAAGTACCCAGAATTGAACCCGGGTCGCTGGAGCTGTGAGGCTGCGGTGCTAACCACTGCACCACTGTGCCGCCCTTACCAATTACCTCTTTTCCAATTTCCATAACATAGGGTAACACATCATTGTATTTTATGTAATCTTTTTATCATTTTCTCATTACCAAATTCCTGTCTCAACAATTATCACAGTAATATCTTGTACAACTCTTGGGTCTTCTCAGGGCACCAGTCAGGTAGCTGGATATCTGAGAAAATCAATATTACCGGTACCAACTCAAGCTTTACAATATCATATACAATTTTATTCGTTTTTAATTACGCAAGTCCATTTTCTGGTCCTGTAGTCAATGCAAGGCAAGGGAGACCAGTCACTTGTGGCTGTTGGGTCGTAACCTTACTCTTCGGTAATTCGGATGTGGGGTTAACCATGGGGGTTGGTGCTTCTTATCTGTTTAATCTCACAACCTGAAATAGGAACTATCCTTTTTTTATCTTAGAGCTTTAATATCTTGCGCTAGGGGGAGTTTGAGGATTGGCTGCACTCACTTTTGCTCTGTCTCATGCTTTCCCTGTGTTATTACTATTCCCAAATAAGAAACCTTTTCCTTCATTATCGGTGCCATTTTCAGCCTAACTTTCACTCTGACCTTCTGAAGGAAGGTGGAATATCGATGGATTATTATAAAATCCCTGGGAGAGACACGTCCAGATGTACTGTTGTCCCTTGAACTTAAACGCAAATTTATATTGACACTCTAGTGCCAACTGTATGGACCAGAACCCATTACTAATGTTCAAACACTGATTTTGTTATTTTCTAAAACTTTGATTGTCCTCTTAAATATCAGATAGATTTCCCTTTGAGTGCTTTAAATAACCACTCATATCAATTAAATTTTGTTTATTGGTTCCAATTTCTTATGCCCAGACTTGGTTGTGCTTTTTGTACGTTAAGGACAGAAATGCTTGCAACTATCTTTCCTTCTCAAGCATTTTGTCTCATTGATAAGGATGCTGTGATATTTAATGTCTGCAATTAAGTTTTAAATTCTCAAAGCTGCTGGATCTCTTGTTGTGGCATCAGTTCTCATGTGGCCATGGAACCTGCCGTCACCTGCTTAAAAAGAATCCATTGTGCTTCTGCCCCTGAGCCCAATGGGTTAATTTGTCCAATTCTATCTGGCAACATAGAAATGTAAAATTTGGCAATGTCCAATATGTATAAATTTGACTCTCAGCAATGCAAAAAGCTGCAGCGGGTTAAGTTCTTTGTTTGTCTCCAAGGGGGCGGAGCAAAACATTCTCAGCTACGTCACTTTACGAAAAAATAAATTTGATCAAAAAGAACTATCCATTTTAAATTTTTTTCAATCCTTTTGGTATCCTTAGGGTTTTTAAACAACAAAATCATGTGTAACATTTTCAACTTCAAAGGAAAGCATCTCCATCAGTAAAGACAGCATTTTTAGATTAAACTCCAATTGTTTCCAAATTCCAATTCACTGCAATAAATATTTTTTTAAAAAATCAAAACTGCCGATGTTACATGAGTGAGTCCCACGTCCGGAACTTAAGACTCCTCCAAAACATGACATAATAAACTTGAAAGTTCATTGTTGCAACAAATGAAATTTCCAGTTCTTCAACTTAAACAGGTCAATTAACCTTAACAGTATTAATTCAATTCAGACTTATTAACTTATAATACTTATTAACTACACACAACAGAACAGAATAGCACGTGCCTATTTTAAAAGATAGGTAAATTACGTCATTTTTCTTGCTCTTTCTTCAGGTGCCAGCCTGTAATAAAACCAAAAACTAAAGAAAAAGTTATTTAACATTCTTACAACAAAAGATTTAACACCAGCTTTTTAAACAGACAGAATCTTTCCTATATCTCCTTTGTTTATTTATCTCTCCTTTAAACAATATAACAGTCAATAAAACATGTCTTCAAATTTAGACTGTAAAATAAAACAATAGCAAAGTTTCCAATTAAAACAATGTTCCAAACCCCAAATTAGATTTCTGCCGGACATCTTCAGACCTTCAAGGCCGAAGCTTATCCCTCAGAAAATTGTTCATTGCCTTTTCACAGTTGCAAAAACAACTAAAAATAAAACTTTAACTTAAAATATAATTCAATTTTATATCCCAGTCCTGGGTGCACAATCCTAAATCGAAATGAACACACTCAACAATCACTTTTCACACTCATTAAATTCCAAACAACTTAATAGACTCATGCTTTTAACATTAAAGCCAGACAACAAAGAGTTAACGACAGTCAGTTCTGCAGAACACAAACTGTAAAATCCAGATATTCAATTCATTCGCGGAAGCTTCCTACATTCTCACAGTCGCATCAAAGACACAGTTACTTGTTTTACTCTAAAACATACCTATCTTTAAAACACATATTTACCGTGGCGCTTCTGCGTCTTCTTCGAGGGGGGAAACGGACGTGGGTCGCCTTTCTCCAGAGGACATGGAATACTCGTCCCTGGGGGCAACCCTTCCTTCTTGGAAGCCATTGAGTCCACTCTTACTTCTACTTTCTCAAAACCTTCTAATTTTATGAGTTAATTTCTATGGAATAAACAACATTAACACAAACAAAAGACAAAACCACACACAAGGAGACAAACAGGCGCAGTTAATGTTAAATTCTCAAGGTCAGCTAACCGGCTCATCCCTGTCTCTTCAGGTCAATGGTATTTTCGTTCTCCAACTCTTGTCACCCGCATCTTTCTCTAGGGCCTGATCAGCGGGTGTACTCAGGAGCCCCGAAAATGTGCCTGTTGGGTCAATTTGGTAATTTAGTTACAGCCCCAGTCATCTCTGTCCCATATCTTGTCACCATATTTTACTCACTTCCCATGTGTGAGAGTTAACTTCGATAACTCAATGGGATCAGGTATTAGCCCCAGCCGACTATGCCTGATTCCTAAATTTACTGCATTTTCGACTTATCTACTTTTCAACTTCCCTTCGCAGAATTACTCACTTCCCATGTGTGAGCTTAACTTCCTCAATTTTAGACCTTTTCTGATCAGGTTTCAGCCAATTCTTCCTTGACCCCTTTGTTCCCTTCGCCCATTTAATTCCTGGCCTTCACGTGGGACCCAATTGTCCTCTTAATTCCGGCTCAGGCTGGGTGATTGGGATATCAGGGATGCAGAAAGGTTGACTTACCCCTGATCCTGTTGATTATTTTTTCACTAGGTTCTTTTGGATCCCGTGAACTCAGGGATCCTGCCAACTACGCCAAACTGTTGGAGAAAATCCAGATTGTGCCCAATTGTTGAACAAATTCTCCGGACTCAGACGTTGAGAACTAACACTTTATTGCATGATGTCATGGGATATAACACCTTACCTAAAGGCGGTCCAGTGCTACTCCCAAAAAGCTACAGATCGCCGTGGACTTATATAGTATAAAAGAGGCAGAGCTAACAGTTTCACAATTAGATAAGCACCCACAAGACTGCCTACGTAACGGTGCACCATGCAGGGTCCGAGGTCAGCAAAACATCAGTTTCAACAATAACAAGCTAGTTCCTTAATTCAATGCCCACTTCAGACACCATATCTGGCCGTAACGTCTGAGTGTGGTTAGCTGCTCTGTCTACATTTTATGACCGTTGGTTGTGGTTAGATTAGCTACAAGCTGTCTCCTGCTTTTCTGCTTCTACAAAGTTAAGTAATAATTAGCAAAGCTAAGAACATTTCTCCAACATGTCACAAACACAAAAAAAACCTCTTGGGCTGTTTCCTTGCTCATTTTTGAAGAAAACATCAGATGAGATACGTTGCTCCAAAATTGGAATACAGTCTAACTTCTGAGTATAGGTAGACAGGTCACTAGGGTATTTTAGAACAGTTCTTTTCAGAAGGCATTGAGAATTAATTTGAGCAGGCATTCTTCAAAGACATGCGATAAGATGAATTAACTCAGTGGACTTCTCAGGGTCTTTTAAAGATTTTCTGGAAAACAAGCTGGGTTGTGGTCTTCTCTCCTTCCTTGACACTTCTTCAGGCTAACTTTATCAGCTGCTCACTCCAGCAGGTAAAACACACTGACTCTACAACCAAAAGCTTGTGAGTTTTCTGCTGTCTTAGGTGTACGCTGCTGCTGCCGAGCTTGTCCAATCAAGGGGCGCGAATGACTTCACGAACCACATCTCCCTGTTACCATGGTTTCTGTTCTATATTTAACTTGAATTATGTGACAAACAGTAAACATAGTTGCCAAATTGGCTCTTTTGGTGCTCTCTTGAAAAAGAACTGGTCCTACATTTATTCCGTTTGATTATGACTTCTTCAAAAAATATTTTAACAGAAGAAACAGAATCACTTCCATAACAGCATGTACTTTCCCTGAGCTACAGGTTATTGTAAGACTCTCTGGCTGTGTTTATTTTAGGTGATTTTGTATTCAGGTTCTTTCTGAATCCATGTGTTTGCAGATCTTTGTGAGTGAGAGATGTGGTAATATGCTTAAAAAATTTCCCTATAAATTATTCATATCTCCGTCTTTCCCCGAACTTTGTGCAAACACATTAATGAGGGAATCACACACATCAAGCCGTCAAACCTGTCTGCTAAACATTGAAAGGTGACAGTGTTTATTGTAACGGGGTTCCATTTATTCAGACACATCTTGATGATTCACACATGTAATGTATTTGTATATTATATTCATGACATAATGGCGTAAATAAACACTTCCTTGCACTTGCCATGCTTGGTGAACATTTTCTCTGCTGATGCCCCCTGAATATATTAGAGAACATGGTGACGAGGTTGAGATAAAAGTCTGTAAATATAGGCAGCAAACAGCAGCAGGGACTGCAGTGAACAAGATTTACGTGACATATTTGTGCTTCTATTGGTGGGTGAAATAAGATAGTAAACACACAAAATCCTACATTTGAGCTCGCTTATAAGATTGCTCTGTCTATGGAGATAGCATCAAAGAATGCTCAGGAATTTTGTCCTATGCCAGTGATAGTAACACACTTCAGGGGAACTTAAAAAAAAACTGGTAAAATCGGCTTTCACATAACAGATGAAATTTTGCACAGAGAAGTGTGAAGTGGTACAATTTGGAAGGAAGTATGAGGAGAGGCCACATAAATGAAACATTACAATTCTAAAGTGGGTGCAGGAGCAGAGAGACAATGTACACCAATGTAAGAAGGATTGAAAAGGTAACTAAGAGCAAACAGGACACTTGGCTTTATTACTGGAGGCATAGAGTAAAAGCATATAAGTTATGCTAAACCTTTATAAAATGCTGGGAATGAATGGCCTCTTCCTGTACCTCCACAGAAAGTTTCCATTCCAGGTTTACACACACTCATCCGGATCACTCTCCACAGATCCCGCCATTCCAGGCTCGGATACCCGCTTCAGGATCACTCTCCACAGATCCCGCCATTCCAGGTTCGGACACCCACTTCAGGATCACTCTCCATAGATCCCAGCACTATGGGCTCGGAGACCCTCTTCGGAGATCCTAACACTCCAGGCACAGACATCCTTTGAGGACCACTCTCCACAGATTCTGCCCTCCAGGCTCAGACATCCTCTTCAGAATCACTCTCCATGCATCCCACCGCTCCACGCACTGATATCTCCCTCAGGATCAGATCAAAGAATGTTGCTTGTCACTTATCAGCTCAAGCCTGAATGTTGTTCAGGTCTTGCTGCTTGCAGGCACAGACTGCTTCAGTATCTGAGGAGTTGTGAATCATCTGAGAACATTCCCACTTCTGACTTATGTTGAAGAGAAAGCCATCAATGAAACAGCTGAGGATGGTTGGGCCTAGGGCACTGCCCTGAGAAACTAGGTATCCAGTCATGAAAGGTGGAGGACAATTAAATAACGAACCAGATGAGGAGGCTCCAAAAACATCCCTATCCTCAATGTTGGTGGAGCCGAGCACGTCAGTGCAAAAGATGAAGCTGAAGCATTTGAAACCATCTTCAGTCAGAAATTGCTCAGTGGATGATTCACCTCGGCCTCTTGAGGTCCCCAGCATCACAGCTTCCAGTTTTCAGCCAATTCGCTTCACTCCACATGATAGCAAGTAACAGCTGAAGGCACTCGATACAGCAAAGACTATGGGCCCTAACAACATCCCGGCTCTAGTACTGAAGACTTGTGCTCCAGAACTACCTGCGCTCTCAGCCAAGCTGTTCCAGTCGAGCTACAACACAGGCTTCTACTCAACAATGTGGAAAATTGCCCAGGTGTGCCCTGTCTGTAAAAAAGCAGGACAAATGCAATCTGACCAATTGCCGCCCCATCAGTCTACTATTAATCATCAGCAAAGTGATGGAAGATGTCACCAACAGTGCTATCAAGCACCACACACTTAACAATAATCTGCTCATCGATGCTCAGTTTAGATTCTGCCAGGGTCTCTCAGCTCCAGGAAATAATTTGGCAGATAGAGTAGAATGTGGGAAAATGTGAGGTTATCCACTTTGGTAGGAAGAATAGAACAGGAAAATATTATTTAAATTGTGAGAGATTACAGAATGCTGCGGTGCAGAAGGATCTGGGTGTCCTCGTACATGAATCACAAAAAGTTACCATGCAGGTACAGAAAATAATTAGGAAGGTAAATGGAATGTTACCCTTTATTGCAAGGGGGATGGAGAATAAAGTAGAGAAGTGTTGCTGCAAATGTACATGGTGCTGGTGAAACCACACCTAGAGTAGTGGGTACAGTTTTGGTTTCCTTATTTAAGGAGGGATATACTTGCATTGGAGGCAGTTCAGAGAAGGTTCACTAGATTTATTCCAGTAATGAAGGGGTTGTCGTATGAGGAAAGTTGAGCAGGTTGGACCGATACTCATTGGAGTTGAGAAAAATGAAAGGAGAACGTATTGAGACATATAAGATTCTGAGGGGGCTTGACAGGGTAGATGCTGAGAGGACGTTTCCTCTCGTGGTGGAATCTAGAACTAGGGGACACAGTTCCAGATTTAGGGGTTTTTCATTTAAGAAGGAATTTCTTCTCACAGAGGGTCATTAGTCTTTGGAATTCTCTACCGCAGAGAGCAGTGGAGGCTGGGTCATTGAATGTCTTCAAGATTTGTATCTACAAGAGAGCCAAGGGTTATGTGTGCAGGCAGGAAAGTGGAGTTGAGGTCATGATCAGGTCAGCCATGATCCTATTGAATGGCGGAGCAAGCTCGAGGGGCCAAATGGCCTACTCCTGCTACTAGTTCTTCTGATCTTCTGTTCTTATGATCTCATTGCAGCTTGGTCCAAACAGAGACGAAAGAGTGGAATTCCAGAGGAGAGGTGAGAGTGATTGCCCTTGAGTGAGTGTGGCATCAAGGATCCCTAGCAAAATTGAAGTCAATGGGAATCAGGGGGAAAACTCTCCACTTGCTGGAGTCGTACCTCGCACAAAACAAGATGGTTGTGGTTAGTGGAGGCCAATCATCTCATCCCAGGACATTGCTTCAGTAGTTTCTCAGGGTAGTGTCGTAGACCCAAACAAACTCAGCTGTTTCATTGACGACTTTCTCTTCAAAATAAGTCAGAAGTGGGAATGTTAGGTGATGATTCACAACTCCTCAGTTGAAGCAGTCTGTGCCTACAAGCAGCAAGACCTGAACAATATTCAGGCTTGAGCTGATAAGCGACAAGCAACCTTCTGGACACACAAGTGCCAAGCAGTGAACATCTCCAATGAGAGAGAGAAAAAAATCTACCTTTTGATATTCAGAAGCATTATCATCATTGAATCCCCCACCATCAATATGTTGGGGGTTACCATTGACCAGAAACTAAACGGGACCAGTCACATCTATGCTGCGGCTATAAGTGCAGGTCAGAGATTAGGAATTCTGCAGCAAGTATCTCACCTCCTGATACATCGAAACCTGTCCACCATCTACAAGGCACAAGTCAGGAGTGGGATGGAATACATCCCACTCAACAACACTCAAGCAGCTCAATTCCATCCAGGACAAAGCAGCCCACTTGATCGCCACCTAACCCACCACCTTAAACATTCACTCTCTCCACCACCAGTACACAGTGGCTGCAGTATGTACCATCTCTATATGCACTGCAGTAACTCGTCAAGTATCCTTCAACAGCACCTTTCAAACCCTTAAACTCTACCACCTCGAAGGACAAGGGCAGCAGATGCATGGGAACTCGCCATCTGCAGGTTCCCCTCCAAGTCACTCACCATCCTGACTTGGAACTATATCGCCATTTCTTCACTGTTGTTGGGTAACAATCCTGGAACTCCCTCCCCAACGGCAGTGTGGGTGTTCCTGCACCACATGGACTGCAGCAGTTCAAGACGGCAGCTCACCACTACATTCTCAAGGGCAATTAGGGATGGGTAATAAATGCTAGCCTTATCAGCGATACTCACATCCAAGAATGAATAAAAAACAAATCACTCTCCACAGATTCCCCACAATCTGGGCTTGGACATTCGCTTCAGGAGCACAGAACTTTATATAACTGCAACATGAGTTCCAAACTTCATATTCCGTTCGCTTTTCCCATTATTTTTCTACCAGTCCACTAGCTTTTAGTAATTCTGTATTCGGGTCTCGGCTCCTCCACAGTTTCTAACATCTCACCTCTTACAAAAAAACACTCTGATCTATCTTTCGTCGGTACTACATGACCCCACATTTTAAACTTCATCTGTCAAAGCATTGCTCATTCACTTAATCTATCAAGAAGATTTGAGAATAAATTTCTTGCCAAAGGATAATGTTCTGCTTCTGCTCCCTCGCCGTTTGCTTTTCCCGTTAGTCTTTCACTTGGTGTAAATCCACAGAAAGTAAAGATGGAAGGATGGGAGGGAGGGAAAATCTTGCTCCGTTTCGTGATCCCAATTTGATCTTCATTCCAGTCCAATTTGGGTGAAGAATCCCAATTGTCTGTCTCAATTTTAATAAAGTATAAACAATTCTGGAATAACCATCTGGAAATTGACAAGAACAGGTTTCCAGGCTGACTTGATGCAAAAAGTCCCCCATTGGAAACAATGCACCAAACAGCTCACAAACTAACAACAAGGATGCGATTCAAACCCATGCGTGCAGAACACAATGGATTAGCCATCGATTGCCTTAAACTTGCAAACAACTTAACAGTTGCACAAGCATGGCTGTCACCTTCAGTGCAACTCCTGGCTGTGCAGCCAGCTGCAGTGACCTAATGATTCAGGCATCTGAGTGATGTTAATCATAATGTGATCAAATGATTGCATGTTCCACTCTTTCCGTGGTGGGTTTGCACACTGAGTGGAAACGTGTTGGACATGGTCTGGAAATTTTTCACACCGCTCCATTCCCTGTTTCATTTACTTACAGAAGGTATATTTCCATCATTACACAACCCATAAGATGAACTTTTTTCAAAAGACTTCAGTGTATTTAACTCTGTGTCCAACACTGTGAGGCAGCTTTCTGTGTTTATAAAGAGTGTATTTTATTGACTGGTCTCTTGGATCTTGGATCAAACAGGGTAACAGACAGAGGTCTGTGTGCAGAGGGTTTGGAGGTGAGCTCTGATTCCTCACCGTTTCTGGATTGTGAGGAATAAAGAATGAATGAGAGAGAGAGAATGTGGGAGAAGGGATGATGGAAGAATTTTTCCATGAACCTGAATAAAAGTGTCTCAAACACAAGATATCAAGAGCAGAACATTAACATAATCTGAGTTCCGCGATCTGGTCGGGTCCCATTCCCCTGAAGTGAGGAATGAACGCGTGAGGAAATTCCGCCTGGAGTTAGATTTGTCTCCAATGAAGATGAGTTCACAGTGAGGATGGAATAGCTCAGTTGGGAGAACACTAGATTGAAGAACCAGGATACAATCCCTGGTTTCATCAGTTTTAATTTGGTGTCTCCATCAATTTAAGTAGAGAGAATCAGAGGGGAGATTTTCCACTCTTGACCCCATGGGCTGAATTTTAAACTAACGGTGCGGCTCTCGGCAGAGACACCGTGAGTGGGTGTCGTCACCACACAAGTGAAATGTGGCCGACCGACCCCGATCATGGAGCAGCCGACCAATTAATGAAGGGGAGGCGTGGGGCCCATGTAAACAAGGACCAGAGGTAGGGAACGAGGTGCCGATGGCACCGACATCTGACACAACGGCAGGTGCTGGCACCATATTTAAAGGGCTGCCAGCCCTGCATTCACTGCTGCCTGGTTTAAAGGAGTGTCTTCCTGAGAGCCCTCTGCTGTCCCAGAACCCGTTCTGCTGCCTCTGCTGTCCCAGGACCCATTCTGCTGCCTCTGCTGCCCCAGGATCCGTTCTGCTGCCTCTGCTGTCCCAGGACCCGTTCTGCTGCCTCTGCTGCCTGTTGAGTAAGGAGCTGAATGCGAGCCTGCAGTGACCATGGTCCCACGGTTTAGCGATGCTTCCCTGCAGGTTCGCCTCCAGGTGGCAAGAGAAAGGTGGAAGATCCTCTTCCCAAGGGATGGGAGGTGGAGACCTGTCCACCAGACCAAGCAAAGCTAGCTGGAGATAGTCGGTGAGGTCAGCAGACGTGGGGTCACCCCCAGAACATGGATCCAGGACAGGAAGTGGGTCAATGACCAGATCCGGGTTGCTCAGGCGACAACTCAAAACACTTTGGACCCTTTGGACATTGCATGTGGCAGAGTGAGAGGGAGTGTTTGGTGGAAAGGGAGTGACCACCCAGTCATGTGTATTGGGGAAGGGCAGCAGGACATGCTGCCTGAGGCTTGGCTGCATTTCGGTGAGAGGCGCACGTCAGTCATTGTATAACCTCACACAGTCCCTTGAGAGGGGCCACATGCAGGAGGAATACGTGTGTCCCCATCATGGACTGCTGGATATCACCATCAGAGATGTTGGGCTTGTCCCCGCTGGGAGACTAACTTTGTTCATCATTGTGGCTGCAGGAGAAGACATCCCACAATTGGAAAGAGCGTGTCAAGACTGGCGGTGGAGTGCCTTATCTCCATGTCCTCATCCCGATGGAGGAGGAGGCCATAGAACTGGCTGGGCAGCAAAGCAGCTGCTCCACAGCTGATGGAGAGACAGGGTCACCTACCCAAGAGAGTGAGTGAACATCTCCTGGGGCACAAGGGAGCATCCTCTGCAAAGGAGCCACACTGCTCATCTGTTCACCACTGCATCAATGGAGCTGCACAGTAGGGGTGGTTGGAATGTCGTGATGGGCAGACCCTAACATTTCAATGTCCCTGTTTTCACATGCAGGCCCGGATGAACGACAAAAGCAAAGAGCTGGAGAGACTGGGGGACAGCCGGACACGTCTGAGGAGGAGGAGCAAGCCTCAGAGGGTGCACCATCACCTCATTCCCCTGCACCCTCCACCAGCACAGAAACCCTCATGTTGGTGGGTATCCGTTCGCTGTTAGATTCTGGCATACAAACTGATGAGCACACCACAGACAGGCCCGGGCAGCTGGCGGAGGCTGTGACAGCCGAGGCCACTGGGAGTTGGTGGTCTGTGGGAGGCCAGGCCCATGCTGTGCCCCAGGCTGATGACGTGCCTGTGGTGTCACCAGCAACACGGGAAATGCTGCAGCTGCAGTGAGAGGTCAGGCAACATCTGGCAGAGTTGCCGGAGGTTATGTGTACCCAAGTTCGGATGATGGAGGAGTCCATCCAGGCCTTGCATGCTGTACTGTCTCTGATGGGGGTGTGTCTGGCTTCCTTCCTTGAGAGATTGGTGACTCTGATGGAGAGCCAGATCCAGCCGACCAATCAGTGGCTGCCGGAGATGTGCGCAGACCTGCACTCCATCACTTTGTCCATGAGCTCCATCCAGCGGTGACAAGGTGAGAGGAGGGACGAGGCACCTGAACTCTTCACCAGGTCCACATCCCTCTCAGGTCAGCAGGGAGGTACAAGTGTGTCTTATAAGGGGGAGGAGCAGCTGGCTGCTACATCTGGGGTCTCCTCTCAGGGTGCTCCTGGTGTGGACAGTAATTCCAAAGTCCCTCTGCCAGTGACACCAGTGATGCCAGCACCTCCATCATCCTTGATGACAGAGGGGGTCCCTGTACCTGTGCAGGAGGCGCTCAGTGTGCCAGGGCCCTCCAGGCCTCAGGCAGCCAGAGGACGGTCGCCAATGTCATCCCAAGCCATGGAGCAGCAAGGTCAGCAGCCTGTCTCCACCTCAGCTGACAGAGCAGGGGGAGCACCACGTAGGAGCACCCGGAAAAGATTTAAGAAGAGCACCTAGATTCACTAAGGGGTTCACGGGTGAATGTACATTCCAGATGGATAGGGTTGTGTTTGGTGTCACACAGAATAAAGAAATGATGTTCTCTCACTATGTCTCCTTCCTATTGTTGATGCCCTTTGGGACTTCATTTAAACCCTTCCTCCCAAGGGGCTGGAAGTGAGGGACCAAGCCCTGAGTTCACAAAGCTTCAGCCTTGCCAGTGTGCGATGTGTACCTGGGCACTGTAGTGTGGAAGGAAAGAGGTGACAACAGGGCTGCTTAAAGCTCAGGCTTTATTGCCTTGGTTCCAGAAGGTGGTAAGGCTGAAAGGAAACGTGAATGTATAAGGGTGTCTCGTGTCTCCCTTGTGTGTATCTCATGGTGGCTTTCCTGCTGTGCCTGAGGTCCTTCATCTGGCACTGCCTGAGCAGCATCCTCCTCCACATCCTCATCATCAGAGGAGCCATCACGCTCCATGATATCCTCACGAGTCAACACCTCACCCCTCTGTAATGCCAGATTGTGCAGTGCACAGCAAACCACCACGATATGCGAGACCCTCGCCGGGACATACTGAAGGGCACCACAGGAACAATCTAAGTGCCTGAATCTCATCTTCAGGAGACCAATGGCCTCTTTGTTGGTCGCTCGGGTTGACCCGTGGCAGGTGTTGTACCTCTCCTCTGCATTCTTATGTGGGTTCCTCACAGGCGTCAGTACTCATGTTCTCACTGGGTTGCCCTTGTCTCCAAGGATCCATCTCAGAAAGCGCATGGGGGCACGGAAAAGTTCTGGTACCTGCGACTGCCTTGGTATGCAGGCGTTGTGACTGCTTCCCGGGATTTGTGCAAACACCTATGGGATCCATTTGCAGTGGTCGCAGACCAATTGCACACTGAGCAAGTGGAAGCCCTTCCTGTTGAAGGCTGCTGGCTGGTCTGCGGGAGCCTTTATGGTCACATGGGTGCAGTCAATGGCATCCTACACCTGGGGGAATCCAGCGATGGCCACGAATCCTATAGCCCTTTCAGCTTGACTGTTTGGATCAATGTGCACATCGTCACCGGCCCTCCTGAACAGGAGATTGGTGACCTCCTTGATGCACTGATTCACCACAGACTGTGAGATTCCACACATATCTCCAGTGGATCCCCGCAATGATCTGCTGGTGTAGACGTTCAGTGGCACGGTGACCTTCAGTGACACTGGCATCAGGTGCCCACCAAGTCCCATCATGGCAGAAAGATCAGTGACAACCTCCGTTGAGAGGCGCAGTCTGTGGAAACACTCTCACTCGGACATCTGCAGGTAGTTGAACCTCGGCTGACGTGTTCCTCTGCCTCCTTCTCCAGCCTCCTGTTCGAGGCTGGCCCTCCTGTGGGCCCCCAAGCTACTGTGGTGTCCCTGCTGGTGCCTGCACCTCCCTCCCTCCCTCTCTACTCCTCCTCCTCTTCAATGGGAGCCTCGAATCCAGGGTGAATGAGGGCCATGACAGGTTGCCCCTCCCTGAGTGCAAGGCCTTTACAGTAAACAACACCCAGCCACATTTACCTCACTTGTCACCCTCAATGAAGTGGCACTGCCCCAATGGCACCCTGGTGTTGTTCCCTCTGCAGAGCTGGCACATTGGCCCCCACTCCTGACAGTGTTTCCCGATGCCCTTTCCCCCTCCACCCTTGCTGCCAAGTTACGCTGCCTCACCCGATAGCTTCCCAGTGAAGCCAACACTCAGCTCCCACCTCCCAGTCACCTCCTTTAACCAGGCGAGGCTCTGAAGCCCCAGGGTTCCCGTGTGCTATTAGTTCAATTGGATCCAGTGAATAAAATTGCTGACAATTGGACTCATAAATACTTGAAATGCCTTCTTGCCGTGTGGATGTGCGAAGTCTGCCCTCCATGTCAGCCGCCGACAGAAAAATCCGGTCCGACGTCTTCCATCCCTATTTTATACACCCCCCTCCCCCTCCCCAGCCTCCATTCCCGTCTCCAACGGTCCCTTAAAATTCTGGCCCATGTCTCTAAGACTAATGGGAGTGAAACTACATCTGCTCCTTAGACTGAACAGGGAGAGCTGCTCTCTCTGTGTTTAAAGTGAATGAATCTGATCTTTACCTTGTCTTACTGGAACGTTCACTGTCTGGAGATGTCTGTTTGAAAATGTTTTCCTGTTATATTAATGGAGCAGAGGAGCAGATGTGAGGTACTGTTGAACAGAGAGGTTTGGAAGTGGGTGAAGGGGTGGAGTGACGGTGTGTGTGAGAGGTGCAGTGAGTTGGCCATTCTCAATAGAGTGTCAGGAATGAAGGTCAGAGGAACAGACCAGGCTGGAAACACAGAAAGAGCGAGGAGAAGCTGGTGTGAAAAACAGAGATTAAACAACAGGCTTGTTCAGTTGGTTTGGGTCTGGTGTTTAGAATACCCGGAATCTGGGTTCACTTCCCTTCCAACTCAAGCAATTGTACCAACATTATGTTCATAAAACCATAGAATGATACCCAAAGAAGGAGACCATTTGGTCCATTGTGTCAATGCTGTCTCTTTGGTTGTGCTATGCAATTAGTTCTGATGCTCAGCTTTTTCCTGTAATCTGTACATTTTCCTTCCAGTATTTATCCCTATTGCTTTTCAAAGTTACTACTGAATCTGCTTTCAAGTCCTGATCAGACAGTGCATTCCAGATCACAACACATCACCGGATAAAAAAATCATTCCTCATTTCGCCTCTGGTTCATTTCTCAATCACCTGATAAATACATCCTCTGGTTACTGACCCTTTTGCCACTGGAAACAATTTTTCCTTATTTAACTTATTGAAAACCTTCTTGTTGATGTCACATACTGGACTGCCAGTAAAACTGAAGCCCATGGAATAAAAGGGACAATGACAGCATGGATATGAAGTTTACAGACTGATCGGAACATAGGAGCAGGAGTAGGCCATTCAGCCCATTGAGCCGACCCCGCCATTCAATATGATGATGACTGATCGTCCACTTCAATGCCTTTTTCCCACACTTTCTCCATATCCCCTATGTCATTTGTATTTAGAAATCTGTCAATCTCTGCTTTAAACATACTCAATGACTGAGCTTCCACAGCCCTCTGGGGTAGAGAATTCCAAAGATTCACAACCCTCTGAGTAAAGGAATTTCTCCTCATCTTTGTCCTAAGTGACTTTCCCCTGATTTTGAAATTGTGTCCCCTGGTTCTAGATTCCTCAACCGGAGGAAATAGCTTCATCTACCTGTCTATCCCTTTAAATACATGGTCAGTTTCAATGAGATCACCTCTCATTCTTCGAAACTCTAGAGAATACAGGCCCAGTTTCCCCAAAATCTCTTCATAGGACAGTCCCGCCACCCGGGGAACAAGTCTGGTGAACCTTCGTTGTACTCCCTCGATGGCAATGATATTCTTCCTAAGGTAAGGGGACCAAAACTGCACACAGTATTCCAAAGTGCAGTCCAACCAAGGTTATATACAATTGAAGCAAGACTTCACTACTCCTGTACTCAAATCCTCTTGCGATAGAGTCTAACATGTCATTCGCCTTCCTAATTGCTTGCTGCACCTGCATGTTAGCTTTCAGTCACTTACTGACAAGGACACCCAGGTTCCTTTGTCCATCTACACTTTCTAATCTCTTACCATTTAAGAAATAATCTGCACATCTGTTTCTCCTACCAAAGTGGACAACTTCACATCTTTTCACATTATATTCCATGTGCCACTTTCTTGTCCACTCACTAAGTCTGTCCAAATCCCCTTGAAGCCGCTTTGCATCTTCCTCACAACACACATTCCCACCTAGTTTTGTGTCATCTGCAAACTTGGAAATACTACATTTGGTCCCCACATCCAAATCATGTGAACAGCTGGGTCACAGTATGGTGGTGAACAGTTGTATTTCTGTCTGGAGGAAGGTTTACAGTGGGTTCCCCATGGTTCGTCATAACCTCAGTTATGTGCAGAGACTGGAAAAGCTGGGGTTGTTCTCCTTGGAGCAGAGCAAGTTCAGAACAACTTTGACAGAGTTAGAATCAAGGAATCAAATGGTTACAGTACAGAAGGGGACCATTCAGTCCATCATGTCCATGACAGCTCTTTGCAAGAGCAAATCAGCTAATTCCACTCCTCTGCCCTTTCATTGTAACCCTGCAAATTTTCTCTATTCAGGTGTTTATCCAATTCCCTTTTGAAAAGCACGATTGAATCTGCCTCCAGCACACTCTCAGGCAGTGTATTCCAGATCCGAACCACTCACTCTGTCCCACACCCCTGGTACCATTGCAGAAAATCTCTTCTGTTCATTTCATCCCTCATAAATAATTGAAATGAAATGTTTATTCGGAAATGCACAACATAAAAAGGAGAGAGAAATAAATGCTGAGCAAAATATAAGTTAATGTTTGGAAGGTAAAAAGAGCAAAAGATGTAACTTTTATTCTGGTTGAGTGAGAGGAATATATCACACTTTGGGGCTTTTGTAAGAGGATTTATTGATAAACCTGGGATTTGAGAGGAAGCTGGTTCATGGTTTACAGAACAAATTCAGCCCCTGGGATGGAGCCAACAGCTGCACTGTCCAATAACAGACAGGACAGGGACACTGTCTCAGGCATGGTGAGCTCAGTCAATGAAAGCATGAAACTCTGAATCTCAAGTTTTTGGGTTTGAGCCCCACGGTGGGTGTCTTTTATTTCCTTTGTAGGCTGATTTTACAGTCATTCTCCATCTCTGAATTCTTCGGCAGAGAGTTCAAGGAGTGTTTGAAATGAGATTCAACAGCAGGATGAGAAAGTCTCTCCTTGATTCAGGACTCTTACCTCTCTGCAGCATCTCGCTGCTGAAGTCTGAACTTTGTCTCATTTCATTCTCAGCTCAGGGTCAGTGTGGACCAATGGGACTTCTGGCTGTCTCCCACTTCACAATCCATCAGTGCTGAGAAAGCAATGGGGAATATTACTCACATGTTGTAATGTTTTATAAATACTTGAATGTATTTCACACCGTGTCTAACAGTGTGAATCTCCCCTGGTATATCAGCTCACCAATACTTCAACAGAACATTCACATAATGTGAGCTCTGAGATCTGTTCGGATCCCATTCCCAACACCTGGAAAGTGGGATTGGGCTGGATCGCTCTTTTTCAGCTGGCACAGACACGATTGCTAAATGGTCTCAGTCTGTGCCATAAATTTTCTCCATTTTCTTTGTTCTGTGAAGTGAGGTGTGATTGGGAGGGGCAATTCCACAAGGGTTATATTTTCTACCAAAACAATGACACAAGGGATACTTCACTTTTTTATTCATTCATTCATGCGATGTGGGCGTTGCTGGCTAGGCCCGCATTGACCGCCCATCCTTAATTGCCCTTGAAAAGGTGGTGGTGAGCTGCCTTCTTGAACCACTGCGGTCCATGTGGGGTAGGTACACCCACAGTGCTGTGAGGAAGGGTGTTCCAGGATTTTGACCCAGCGACAGTGAAGGAACGGCGATATAGTTCCAAGTCAGGATGATGTGTGGCTTGGAGGGGTACTTGCAGGTGGTGGTATCCCCTGCATTTTCTGCCTTTGCCCTTCCAGGTGGTAAAGGTCGCTGGTTTGGAAGGTGCTGTCGAAGGAGTCTTGGTGCATTGCTGCAGTGCATCTTGGAGACGGTACACACTACTGCCACTGTGCGTCGATGGTGGAGGGAGTGAATGTTTGTAGATGGGGTGCCAATCATGCGGGCTGCTTTGTCCTGGATCATGTTGAGATTCTTGAGTTGGAATTGCACCCATCCAGGCAAGTGGAGAGTATTCCATCACACTCTTGACTTGTGAATTGCAGATGGTGGACAGCCTTTGGGGAGTCAGGAGTCATGGATGAGTGAGAGGAATATATCACACTTTGGGGCTTTTGTAAGAGGATTTAATCATAAACCTGGGATTTGAGAGAAGCTGCTTCATAGTTTCCAGAACAAATTCAGCCCCTGGGGTGGAGCCAACAGCTGCACTGTAATTACTCACCTCAGGATTCCAAGCCTCTGACCTGCTCTTCTAGTCACGTTATTTGTATGGCTTCCCATTGTAACCCCCATGATGTTGATAGTGGGGGATTCAGTGATTGTAATGTTATTGAATGTCAAGGGGAGATGGTTAGATTCTCTCTTGTTGGAGATGGTCATTGCCTGGCACTTGTGTGGTGCGAATGTTACTTGCCACTTATCATCCCAAGCCTGTGAGACTGAAATAGCTCAGTTGGGAGAGTGTTCGACTGAAGATCCCTGGTTCAATCTGGGGTTTTGGCAGTTCTCCTTTATTCTGCATCGCCATTTAGTTTTGACTCTCGAATTGCACAATTTACACTGAAATTATTTACCCAACTCTGAAGGTTGGATTGGAATAGAGAGATATCAAGGATGGGAGATATTTACATTGTCTGCTTTAGCTTATTCTCTATCTCCTTGTGTCCTTTTCCCCAGTTTTTGACTCTCTCGGGGCAGGGTGAACATTTGATTTGCTGCATTTGTCCCAAACTGAAGCCTTTTCCACATCTCTGGGGGGTCAGACTCGCTCTGTCTGTTTTTGTTGCTCGTGACCATGAACGAGAACAGGCCACGAGTCCAACGTTTATCAGCAAACGGAAGATAATTGGAAAGAATTCTGTGTTACTCCAGACCAGTGACAAAGATACAATGGATGTTATTCAAAATAAGTTTCCTCTGACATTTTATGTAAACTTGTTTGCATCTAAAAGTTGGATTTTAAGTGTTACAAAAATGTGTCAAATTAATGACTGACCATGTGACAGCGCACATGGGGATCAAATCCACAGCCTTGTTGTTATCAACACTGCGTCCTAACCAACTGAACTAAGCGGCCTATAGACAGAGCCAGGTATGGGTTTGAGCCGCACGCTGGGCGGTTTGTGTTTTATTTCTCACGCTGGGTGACAGAGCGATTGTACAAACAATGGACACCTCACATCCCTGAAACATTGTTCTGATATAAAACAGTGTGAAATAAGAACTGAGCATGGAAATGGAACGGAACCAGAAATCAGGACTTTAATCTATTAAAGTTGATCTTGAAATTCAAACATTCACTGAACATTCCAATAGAACGAACTTTCTTCTGAGATAAAATCCAGGAACTTGAGCTGCTGTAAAACATAACTGAGCCTGATGTGATTTGAACACACAATCTTCTGATCTAGAGTCAGACACGCTACCGTTGCGTCACAAGCTCACAGATAAAGCAAAGTCTTCCATTCCTGACAGATTTACTTCTTGTTTAGATTCAGTGATTGAAATTAATTCAATCCTCATCTGACCTCCGCTCTGGAAAGGCCTGCTACCCGACCTGAACCCGACGGGACCCGACGACCTGTGTCGGGTTCGGGTCGTGTCGGGTCGCTCTTCCGGGCTTTCAGGTTCGGATCAGGTTGGGTCAGGTTCAGGTCAGGCTGGGTCCAGGTTAGGCTAGGTCCGGGTGTGACACACACAGTAAGTATTAAATTTTGCTCTGCTGGGAAGTTGAGTTTAATAAGTGTCAAAAGTTGAAAAGCCAACCTCAGCTGGGAGTCTGGGACGTCAAGGAGGGAAAGTCTGAGTCTGCTCAGTGAGCAAGTGAGCATCTCTATGATGTCATTGCGCTCATGCTGCAGCTTCCTGTAGATTCGGAATCGGGAGGTAGGTAAAGTGAACATTCCG
Source organism: Heterodontus francisci (assembly GCF_036365525.1). Classification (NCBI taxonomy): domain Eukaryota; kingdom Metazoa; phylum Chordata; class Chondrichthyes; order Heterodontiformes; family Heterodontidae; genus Heterodontus; species Heterodontus francisci. The sequence goes on from NW_027141448.1 coordinate 748,004, forward strand.
GTGGTCGGGTAAGGCTCGGGTTAGTTTGGGCGTGGGAATAAATGGAGATACTCGGGCCGGGTCGGGCTCGGGTCCAATGTGGTTCTGTTAGGTTCGTGTCGGGTTTTTTTCCTGACCTGAGCAGGCCTTTACCGCTCTGTCAGTTCAGTGCCTTATTTAAACTATTACTTGGAGTTCTGTTTTACAGGGTCTCGGCTGTTTAAGTGTTTCCCAGACCCACTACTCTGATTAATCAGACATTTTGCTGCTAAATGCTGCTGCTACAATTGAAATGTAAAAAAGAATTTCCAGTGACCTGCAACCAAAGGGCAAATACATTTCAGAAAGATAAAGCTCATTCACCAATCCACAAATGTGTCTTTCTGCTTATATTTATAAACAACTCCTTCTCTCCACTATGAGAACTATACAATCACTACAGTTATTTGAAAGTTAGTATAAGATGTTCCAGTTCATCAATTTTAAAACTGCAGCAGGTATTTTCCAGAAAACTTCTCTGTTGGAACCTCAGTCCCATTTAGATTGAAAGTGGACAATTAATGTATTCACTTGTTCATTGTGGACAGGTGTCTGACTTAGAATAAATCTCATTAACTTTCAATGAGGTGGCAGTATTTCTGTGCTCCCATTTTACACAGTCTGTCCTGTTCATGCACCATGTTTTTATTCTCCTCTCCCATTCGCCACAGGATACAGATTACAAGCATCATCAATCTAGCTGTTGAAAAGCATTGGAAGAATCTGGTCACACAGGTATTGAAACATTCATTATCTGCCATTTTACAAGTTGGTTGCTTTAAACACAATACAATGTGCAATCATCTTGAAAAGAGATTCTCTTCAATATCCAATACAAATTGAATTACAAACCTGACAGACAAACACAGGAGAACAAGTGACGAGTGAACACAAACCTCATGGTGCTCATTTTCAGATTTATTGCAGTCATCTTACAAAACAAGTGAAAGAATATTCCTGTGAAATGATTTGGAACGTAGGTGTGACTTTTGTTGGTGCCTTTCTTTGCTCTGTTGGTGAAACTTTCTTGCACCTGACTCCTGTTCATGTCTCTGTTTCCTCTATTGAATGAGGAAGGAGATATTTGATCAGAAATCAACTGGATTGTGTACCTTTGAGAGGGGATTTCTGCACCATCAGGGCTGGAAACAGGAGTGAGTGAAAGACACTGTGTGGAGTTTGATTTTGTACAGAGGGAGAGCAAATCTAACAGGGCTGTGAGATATTGGCCTGGATTTTACAGCCCCATTGGCGGCGAACACTGAGACTTTCACTGCTATTGAGGGTCTGAACAGCACTGCAAATGCCGGTACATGCACACACTAACACCAGCATCTGGAAGTTGTGGTGGTGCGAAATGTGCTCAGAAGGAGCCTCTGATCATAATCGCACCAGCCCACTCTTTAAAGTGACAGGGACCTGTAGTTCAGCAATTTGGGCTCATTGCCCACAATGAATCCTGATTTTTACCTTGGTTGGATTGGAGCCGGTACCAACAGGCTCAGGGCCTGCTCGGGAAGGACTTTTCTGTTGACACAACAGCTCCACTATTCCAGGAGGACACCGGCAGCAGCAGGGGTCAACTTTCAGAGGGAGTTCAGACATTTTAAATGTTGTATTTTGTTTCTTAGTTGTATGTAACTTTTTAGCATAGCCTTATCAGAGTTCTTAAATTTATATCTGACTTTTTATTAACAAGATTGAAGTGCTTTTAAAAGATCTCGAAATGTATATGCGTTTTCATCAAAGATTTACCTGGCTTCTTTGTAAAGACTCGAGTAAGATTGAAGTGACTTTTAAAAACTACATCTTATCCTTTAAAATCCCGCTTCCATGTAGATGACATTGGAAGATGGCTTCAGAATAACTTCGACTATCTTTCTAACAGGTACTGCAACAGCTTAAGTCCTACTTTCTGCAAAAGCTGGTGAATTACGAAGTAACAATGTATTGGACATTTTATAAACTGTTGATGCAGATGGGATTCAAACTCATACATGTAAAACAGATGGAATTAATAATCCATCATCTTAACCTCTCAAACACCTCATCACCCAGCTTTGTGCCAGTAACCCATCACATGTCTTTTTTGCCTCTTTGGAAATTTGGGCAGGACGGTCACCTTCAGCTCAGATCCTGACTGTGCAGCCAGATGTGCAATGATGGAAATGTAGCTTCTGTAAGTAAATGGAATTTCCATCACATCAGGTGATGGCCTGTTGGGAATGGAGCGGTGTGAAACATTTCCAGACCATGTCCAACACGTTTCAACTAAGTGTGAAAACCCACCACTGAAAGACTGGAACATACAATCAATTCATCACATCATGATTAACATCACTCAGACACCTGAACCATGAGGTCACTGACGAAGTCATGATAACTTCTAATTTCTCATGAAATGACAACTGAACTAACTGACTGGAAGAATTGCTTTAACTCCACGTGATCAGAGAGGCACAGCCTCAGACCGACTTGGGAGATGAATATTGATTGAATAATTTCAGTGTGAGGAATGTTCCAGCATCATAAACCAGGGGAACGTTCTGACTGAGCTGTGTCTTCATCTCTTCTGGGCAGTCGGACAGTTCACCCTTCATTCTGCTCTGATTCACTTTCCCAAAGTGGATCTACAGATTCTCAAATCTGGAGACTGGGTTTTCTTATTTTGTTCCTTTTGATTTTTCTTGCTCCTGAATGATAATATATTCTAAACCTCGGATCAACCCACCCCTTTGCGTCGTGTTATAGTCTTGGTTAAAAGAGACACAAAACGACACAAACACTCTGAAACATACAACACGGTCACACTTTCCTTCAGTGAGATTAATGTTGAGCTGGTTTCCAGGTTAAATGCAACTGCAAACACATTGCTCTCAAAGAAATTGTAGGGGATTGAGTTGCCGTTGAAATATTAGCACTGAACATCTGTACGAGCAGGAACAGCCATTTCAAACTCACATCCTTCACAAAGGCAACCACTGAGCTGTTTTCTTTTGTGAATAAAATTCATAAGAAAAGTTAAAGTTCACAAGAAAACATATGTAAACGATTGACAGCTAAACTTTTGAAGCAAGGATATGAATCCAAGATTTTCTGATTATTAGACAAACACTCGAACCAATTAAGCTACTGAGCCAGATCACAAATGCTGTGACAACTAAGGGCAGAGGAGGGCACTCTTTATTCTCATCCCACTTCTCCACAGGTCACAACATCTATTTTAACTTTTCCCACTTACTGATACAGTCAGTCATGTACTCTATTTTTCCCAGAATAGAAGACACTGACCAGATTTCTTTAATGAACAACAAAATTATCCATTTATTGTCGAATAAGTTTTAACTAGTCATGAAGTGAAGCATAAACACACAGGTGGAAATTTTAAAAGTTCCTTTTTCACCTTGAACAACTTTTAAAGTCCTTTTTTTTGTCTTCGAACCACACGCACACACACACACACACACACACACACACACCGGATAGCTGAAAAAATAAAAGGGATTTTTTTTTAATTCAGCACTCTGTTGCAGACAAAAACAACCTCTTGGGCTGTTTATTTGCTCATTTTTGAAGAAATCATCAGATGAGATAGGTTGCTCCAAAACTGGAATACAGTCTAACTTCCGAATATACGTAGACAGGTCACTAGGGTATTTTCGAACAGTTCTTTTCAGAAGGCATTGAGAATTAATTTTAGCAGGCCTTCTTCAAAGACATGCGAAAAGATGAATTAACTCAGTGGACTTCTCAGGGTCTTTTAAAGATTTTCTGGAAAACAAACTGGGTTGTGGTCTTCTCTCCTTCCTTGACGATTCTTCAGGCTAACTTTATCAGCTGCTCACTCCAGCAGGTAAAACACACTGACTGCTACAATCAAAGGTTGTGAGTTTTCTGCTGTCTTCGGTTTGCGCTGCTGCTGCCAAGGTTGTCCATTCAAGGGGCATGACTGACTTCACTAACCACATTTCTCCCGGTTACCAGGGTTTCTGTTCTATATTTAACTTGAATCATGTGACAACCAGTAAACATAGTTGCCAAATTGGTCCTTTTGGTGCCCTCTTGAAAAAGAACTGGTCCTACATTTATTCAGTTTGATTATGACTTCTTCAAAAAATATTTTAACAAAAGAAACAGAATCCCTTCCATAACATCATGTACTTTCCCTGAGCTGCAGGTTATCGCAAGTCTCTCTGGCTGTGTTTATTTTAGCTGATTTTGTACTCAGGTTCTTTCTGAATCCATGTGTTTGCAGATCTTTGTGAGTGAGAGATGTGGTAATATGTTTAAAAGATTTCCCTGTAAATTATTCGTATCTCCATCTTTCCCCGAACTTTGTACAAACACATTAATATGGGAATCACACACATCAGGCCGTCAAACCTGTCTGCTAAACATTGAAAGGTGACGGTGTTTATTGTGACGGGGTTCCATTTCTGAAGACACATCTTGATGATTCACACATGTAAAAATTTGTATATTATGTTCATGACATAATGACATAAATAAACATTTCCTTGCACTTGGTGAACATTTTCTCTGCTGATGCCCCCTGAATATATTAGAGAACATGGTGAAGAGGTTGAGATAAAAGCCTGTAAATATAGGCAGCAAACAGCAGCAGGGACTGCAGTGAACAAGATTTACGTGACATATTTGTGCTTATATTGGTGGGTGAAATAAGATACTAAACACACAAAATCCGACATTTGAGCTCGCGTAAAAGATTGCTCTGTTTATGGAGATAGCATCAAAGAATGCTCAGGAATTTTGTCCTATGCCAGTGATAGTAACACACTTCAGGGGAACTTAAAAAAAATGGTAAAATGGGCTTTCACATAACAGATGAAATTTTACACAGAGAAGTGTGAAGTGATACAATTTGGAAGGAAGAATGCCATATGAATGAAACGTTACAGTTCTAAACTGGGTGCAGGAGCAGAGAGACAATGTACACCAATGTGAGAAGGATTGAAAAGGTAGCTAAGAGCAAACAGGACACTTGGCTTTACTAATAGAGGCATAGAGTAAAAACATATAAGTTATGCTAAACCTTTATAAAATACTGGGAATGAATGGCCTCCACCTGTACCTCCACAGAAAGCTTCCATTCCAGGTTTACACACACTCGTCAGGATCACTCTCCACAGATTCTGCCCTCCAGGCTTGGACACCCACTTCAGGATCACTCTCCACAGATCCCACCATTCCAGGTTCGGACACCTACTTCAGGATCACTTTCCATACATCCCAGCACTATGGGCTCGGAGACCCTCTTCAGAGATCCTAACTCTCCAGACACGGACATCCTTTGAGGACCACTCTCCACAGATTCTTCCCTCCAGGCTCAGACACCCTCTTCAGAATCACTCTCCATACATCCCGCCACTCCACGCACGGATATCTCCCTCAGGATCAGATCAAAGAATGTTGCTTGTCACTTATCAGCTCAAGCCTGAATGTTGTTCAGGTCTTGCTGCTTGCAGGCACAGACTGCTTCAGTATCTGAGGAGTTGTGAATCATCAGCGAACATTCCCACTTCTGACTTATGTTGAAGAGAAAGCCATCAATGAAACAGCTGAGGATGGTTGGGCCTAGGGCACTGCCCTGAGAAACTAGGTATCCAGTCATGGATGGTGGTGGACAATTAAATAACGAACCAGATGAGGAGGGTCTAAAAACATCCCTATCCTCAATTTTGGTGGAGCCGAGCACGTCAGTGCAAAAGATGAAGCTGGAGCATTTGAAACCATCTTCAGTCAGAAATTGCTCAGTGGATGATTCATCCCGGCCTCTTGAGGTCCCCAGCATCACAGCTTCCAGTTTTCAGCCAATTTGCTTCACTCCCCATAATGGCAAGAAACAGCTGAAGGCACTCGATACAGCAAAGACTATGGGCCCTAACAACATTCCGGCTCTAGTGTAATTCTGAGTTATATTTGCCTTCAGTCTGGTTCAGTGAATATACTGAGTCGGATGTGTAGGTAAAATCAATTACTTTATTTGCGCATTTATCCGACTGACTTACTCTAATGCAACGACACTGACTCCACCCAGAGTCTGTCTGGTCCACTAGAGTAAGTGAAGTTTTTTGATACGGGTACTACTGTTTATACATTAAGATTCATGCTACACCCCCTTGTTTAACCAATCAGTGCGATACAATTCGACTTCACCCACGTGGTGACATGCAGTACATCTGTTACTGAGGTTACAATACACTCCATTCTCAATACATACTTGTTACTAATAAAATATTGTTTTGTTCCAGCAAGATAAAACAAAGCAGACAAGCAAGCTAATCAGCAAGAGCACAGGAATCATTTATAATCATTCGAGTCTCACTCCCTACATGGATCATGAGTCTGTCTCTACCTTGTGACAAGTAATTGCGGCGCATCCTGCTATCTCTATTAGGTGTACATTCCTGAGTGTTTCGTGCAGTCTGCAGCTACATCAAGTAGCGGCAGTTCACGAAGATAAGAGGGGCCCAGCACTCCTTATCACTCACACAGGGATGGACATCATTTGATTCGCAGGAGTCAATTTGTTCCAAACCACAGGGAGTCACACAATCAGGCCATGAAGAACAGATGTCTTTGCAATTACCAGTGTCGGCTAGTCTTTACAGTCTCACACGCTCTGCCTTTACTTTTAACTATTTCATTGTGATTTCTGCCACTTAAAATCAAAGCTCAGCAAAGCTACTATTCCTAACTTGGCTAGATTTCCCATTAAGCATAGTGCCATGCCTTTCTGCTCACTTCCACACTCGTACTGAAGACTTGTGCTCCAGAACTAGCTGCGCTCTCAGCCAAGCTGTTCCAGTAGAGCTGCAACACAGGCATCTACTTGACAATGTGGAAAATTACCCAAGTGTGCCCTCTCCATAAAAAAAATGCAGGACAAATCCAATCTGACCAATTGCCGCCCCATCAGTCTACTATCAATCATCAGCAAAGTGATGGAAGATGTCACCAACAGTGCTATCAAGCACCACACACTAAGCAATAATCTGCTCATCGATGCTCAATTTAGGTTCTGCCAGGGTCTCTCAGCTCCAGGAAATAATTTGGCAGATAGAGTAGAATGTGGGAAAATGTGAGGTTATCCACTTTGGTAGGAAGTATAGAAAAGGAAAATATTATTTAAATTGTGAGAGATTACAGAATGCTGCGGTGCAGAAGGATCTGGGTGTCCTCGTACATGAATCACAAAAAGTTACCATGCAGGTACAGCAAATAATTAGGAAGACAAACGGAATGTTACCCTTTATTGCAAGGGGGATGGAGTATAAAAGTAGAGAAGTCTTGCGACAAATGTACATGGTGCTGGTGAAACCACACCAAGAGTACTGTGTACAGTTTTGGTCTCCTTATTTAAGGAGGGATATACTTGCATTGGAGGCAGTTCAGAGAAGGTTCATTGGATTAATTCCTGTGATGAAGGTGTTGTCTCATGAGGAAAGTTGAGCAGGTTGGACCGATACTCATTGGAGTTGAGAAAAATGAAAGGAGAACGTATTGAGACATATATGATTCTGAGGGAGCTTGACAGGGTAGATGCTGAGAGGATGTTTTCTCTCGTGGTGGAATCTAGAACTCGGGGACACTGTTTCAGATTTAGGGGTTTTTCATTTAAGAAGGAATTTCTTCTCTCAGAGGGTCATTAATCTTTGGAATTCTTTACCGCAGAGAGCAGTGAAGGCTGGGTCATTGAATGGCTTCAAGATTTGTATCTACAAGAGAGCCAAGGGTTATGTGGGCAGGCAAGAAAGTGGGGTTGAGGTCTTGATCAGGTCAGCCATGATCCTATTGAATGGCGGAGCAAGCTCGAGGGGCCAAATGGCCTACTCCTGCTACTAGTTCTTCTGATCTTATGTTCGTATGACCTCATTGCAGCTTGGTCCAAACAGAGATGAAAGACTGGAATTCCAGAGGAGAGGTGAGAGTGATTGCCCTTGAGTGAGTGTGGCATCAAGGATCCCCAGCAAAATTGAAGTCAATGGGAATCAGGGGGAAAACTCTCCACTTGTTGAAGTCATACCTCGCACAAAACAAGATGTTGTGGTTAGTGGAGGCCAATCATCTCAGCCCAGGACATTGCCTCAGGAGTTTCTCAGGGTAGTGTCGCAGACCCAAACATCCCAGCTGTTTCATTGACGACTTTCTCTTCAACATCAGTCAGAAGTGGGAATGTTAGATGATGACTCACAACTCTTCAGATACTGAAGCAGTCTGTGCCTGCAAGCAGCAAGACCTGCACAACATTCAGGCTTGAGCTGATAAGTGACAAGCAACCTTCTGGCCACACAAGTGCCAAGCAGTGAACATCTCCAATGAGAGAGAGAAAAAATCTACCTTTTGATATTCAGAAGCATCGTTAAATCCCCCACCATCAACATCTTGACCAGAAACGTAACTGGACCAGTCACATCAATGCTGTGGCTATAAGCGCAGGTCAGAGATTACGAATTCTGCAGCAAGTATCTCACCTCCTGACACCCCAAATCCTGTCCACCATCTACAAGGCACAAGTCAGGAGTGGGATGGAATACATCCCACTCAACAACACTCAAGAAGCTCAACACCATCCAGGACAAAGCAGCACACTTGATCGGCACCTAACCCGCCACCTTAAACATTCAATCCCTCCACAACCAGTAAACAGCGGCTGCAGTGTGTACCATCTCCATATGCACTGCAGCAACTCGCCAAGTATCCTTCAACAGCACCTTCCAAACTCGTGACCACTATCACCTCGAAGGACAAGGGCAGCAGATGCATGGGAACTCACTACCTGCAGGTTCCCCTCCAAGTCACTCACCATCCTGACTTGGAACAATATCGCCATTTCTTCACTGTTGTTGGGTCACAATCCTGGAACTCCCTCCCCAATTGCACTGTGGATGTTCCTGCACCATATGGACTGCATCAGTTCAAGAAGGCAGCTCTCCACCACCTTCTCAACGGCAATAGGAATGGGGAATAAATGCTCGCCTTATCAGCGATACTCACACCCAAGAATGAATAAAAACCAAATCACTCTCCACAGATTCCCCACAATCTGGGCTTGGACATTTACTTCAGGAGCACAGAGCTTTATATCACTGCAACATGAGTTCCAATCTTCATATACTGTTCACTTTTCACATTATTTTCGACCAGTCCACGAGCTTTTATTAATTCAGTATTCGGGTCTCTGCTCCTCCGCCGTTTCTAACATCTCACCTCTTCCAAAAAAACGCTCTGATCTATCGTAGGTAGTAGATGACCCCTCATTTTAAACTCCATCTGCCAAAGCATTGCTCACTCAATTAATCTATCAAGAAGATTTGAAAATAAATTTCTTGCCAAAGGATAATTTTCTGCATCTGCTCCCTCGCCATTTGCTTTTCACATTTGTCTTTCACTTGGTGCAAAGCCAGAGAAAGTAAAGATGGAAGGAAGGAGGGGAAGAAAAATCCTGCTCCGTTTCGTGATCCCTATTTGATCTTCATTCCAGTGCAGTTTGGGTGAAGAATTCCAAATGTCTGTCTCAATTTTAATAAAGTATAACCAATTCTGGAATCACTATCTGGACGCAGACAAAAACGGGTTTTGAGGCTGACTTTACACATAAACTCCCCCAACATAAATAGTTTATAAACAAGCGACAAAGATGGGATTCGAACCCACGCATGCAGAGCACAATGGATTAGCAGTCCATCGCCTTAACCTCTCGGCCACCTTGTCAGTTGCATAAGCACGGCTGTCACCTTCAGCACAGCTTCTAGCTGTGCAGCGAGCTGTGTCATGATGGAAATATATCTTCTGCAAGTAAATGAAGTTGGGAATGGAGCGGTGTGAAACATTTTCAGACCATGTCCAACACATTTCTACTCAGTGTGAAAACCCACCACGGAAAGACTGGAACATACAATCATTTCATCACATCGTGATTAACATCACTCAGACACCGGAACCATGAGGTCACTGACGAAGTCATGATGACCGAATTTCTCATAAAATGACAACTGAACTAACTGACTGGAAGAATTGCTTTAACTCCACATGATCAGAGAGACACAGCCTCAGACCAACTTGTCGGGTGGTGTAAACAGATATCATTGCTTCTGATCTTCACCAGAACAGAGAGTGAGATGTGACATTGATCATCAAACAGACTGTGAGAGAATACAACAGAATAAAACACATGGAGAGACACTGTGGAATAACAAATAGATTTGATTGGAATGTTGAAATTTTGATTGGAATGGATAAAACACCAGAAACAGCAGATTAAATTGGGATTCTCATCATTATATTGATCTGGGACAGAAAAGAGAAACTGATGGAAAGAAGAGAAGAAGGAAGAAAAGAAAGGATGGAACTGTTCCATTTTTTCAGTTTTTTCACTCACCCATCAAAGCTGATAAAAAAGTTGCAAATAACAGAGAATTTCACCAAAAAGGGAGATTAAATGTTGCTGAAACCTTGGATCGAAGGATGCCCCAACAGATCACCTGTTTAACTGTCTCCTCACTGGGGGATTTCAATCAGTGAGCAATATTATTCTCTACTTTTTTTGTTAATTGGTCCCAGAACTGTCACTTGGAATTAATATCAGTGTTCTGACTCCTGAATAATAAAATTGTGAGTTTCTCGATATTTTCTGGACACATTTCCTGCTGAAAGAACTAAGAACTCTTTTCTAATTTACACAATACAAAATACACACTCATCAAGCCTGCTAAGCTAGCATCCTTGGTGCTGCTCTCCCTTCTCCCAAACTTCATCTCATGTGACTGTTACATTATCACTCTGACATTGGGAGGGGTTGATCCCACCATCTTCAACATTAACCCTTTACATCCTTATACCACACTGTCTGTCCAAAAAAAATGGGTGGAGAGAACTTCCTTCATTTATCAAAGCACCAACAGCAGCACAGTGGCGCAATGGTTAGCACCACAGCCTCACAGCTCCAGTGACCAGGATTCAGTTCTGGGTACTGCCTGTGTGGGGTTTGCAAGTTTTCCCTGTGTCTGTGTGGGTTTCCGCCGGGTGCTCTGGTTTCCTCCCACCTCCAAAAGACTTGCAGGTTGATAGGTAAATTGGCCATTGTAAATTGTCCAAAATGTAGGCACGTGGTTGGAGAATGGTGGGGATGTGGTAGAGAATATGGGATTAATGTAGGATTAGTATAAATGGGTGGTTGCTGGTTGGCACAGACTCGGTTGGCCGAAGGGCATGTTTCAGTGCTGTATCTCTAAATAAGAAAAGTAAAATAAATGCTACCAGTCGTAAATCAACTCAAACCCATTAGAGAGATAGAGGGAGACTGTCAGAGAACTTCCTGCATCCAGTCCTGACCCTGTCACACTCAGCAGCTTCTCACCCAGACCCCACTCTCATCAAAACTGAACATTGTTACCGAGACCCTTCAAATACTGTTTATAAAAGGTAGAAAAATTCAAACTTCATCACAGCTAGATTGAATAGAACAAAGTTTTATATCTTCTCGTCGTCACCCGGTAACCACATGAAACAGTCCTTAAATCAGTAGCATAAATTATCAGCTGGAAGAATGTTTGTCATTGGGTTGAATCATTTCTGTGTGATGAATGTTCCAGCATCATAAACCAGGGGAACGTGTTGACTGAGCAGTGTCTCCATCTCTTCTGGACAGTTCACCCTTCATTCTGCTCTGATTCACTTTCCCAAAGCGGATCTACAGATTCTCAAATCTGGAGACTGGGTTTTCTTATTTTGTTCCTTTTGATTTTTCTTGCTCCTGAATGATAATATATTCCAACCTCGGATCAAACTTGCCCTGTCTCCCAGTCTCGGTTAAAAGCGACAAATAACGGCAACAACATTCTGAAACAAACAACACGGTCACATTCTGCTTCAGTGAGATTAATGCTGAGGCAGTTTCCGTGTCGAATGCGATTGTGAACAAATTTCTCTCAAGGAAATTGTGAGTGATCAAGTATTTGCACTGAATTTCTGTGCAAGAAGGGACAGTTTCAAACAGTCATTCCTAAATCACTTCCTTCACAAAGAAAAAGACTGTGCTGTCTTAACGTGTGACTCAACTTCACAAACAAATTTGAACTCGAAGTTCAGGAGAAGACAGAGATGTGAATGATTGACAGTGTAATCTTTAAATCATAATTTTCCGTTTCTTCGTTGAAGTGAGGCTCAACCCTAAGCCACTAGAGATCGCGGAAAGCTACAAACTTGGATCCAGAAATCAGAAAAGTAGTGAAACAGTTGGTGAGTACATTGTGACACTGAAGAATTTATCACCACCTTGCAACATTGGCACATTCTTAGACCGTACATTATGAGACAGATTTGTGCTTATATTGGTGGATGAGGAAAGATACTAAACACACAAAATCCCACATTTGAGCTCGTGTGTAAGATTGCTCTTTCAAAGGAGATAGCATCAAAGAATGCTCGTGAATTTCGTCCTATGCCAGTGACAGTAACAAACTTCAGAGGAACTTAAACACACTGGTAAAATGGGCTTTCACACAACAGATAAAATTTTACACAGAGAATTGTGAAGTGATACAGTTTGGGAGGAAGAATGAGACAATGTCCACCAATCTTTTTTGATCAAGGTTTGAAAAGGTTGCTAAGAGCAAACAGGACAATTGGCTTTATTAATAGAGGCATAGAGTAAAAGCAAATAAGTTATGCTAAACCTTTATAAAACACTGGGGCTGAATGGCCCACTCCTGTACCTCCACAGAAAGCTTCCACTCCAGGATCAGACACCCTCTCCAGGATCACTCTCCATACATCCCGCCACTCCACGCACGGATATCTCCGTCAGGATCAGATCACAGCTCCACAGTCCTGCCACATCCAGTCGTGAATGGTGGTGGATAATTAAATAACTAACAAGATGAGGAGGCTCCAAAAACATTCACATCCTCAATGATGGTGGTGCTGAGCAAGTCAGTGCAAAAGGCAAAACTGAAGCATTTGCAACCATCTTCAGTCAGAAGTATTAAGTGGATTTGATCTGTGCTAATTTCAGCTCCTCATGCTCGCTGGTGCCTTGGTTTTCTGGTGCTAATTTCAGAGTAAATCAAACAGCTTGACAATTGGAGCCAAAGAAAAAGACACAGGAGAGTTTGAAAGTGCCAAAACTTGGTATTGAACCAAAAAGTGTTCAACTGTTAGTACAGCACGAACTCAACAAAGCTATTTCAACAACACACGAAAGCCACCATTCTGTCACTGCTTTGGAAGACAATATATACATTAAAGTGTTTGTAAAAAGTTACAGAACACAACATGTGAGTAATATTCCCCATTGTTTTCTCAGTACTGATGGACTGTGAAGTGGGAGACAGCCAGAAGTCCCACTGTGCCACACTGACCCTGAGCTGTGAGTGAAATGAGATAAAGTTCAATCTTTAGCAGAGAGATTCTGGAGAGAGGTAAGAGTCCTGAATCAAGGAAAGACTTTCTGACACAATAAAAGCAAAATACTGCAGATGCTGGAAATCTGAAATAAAAACAAAAAGTGCTGGAAATACTCAATAGCTCTGGCAGCATCTGTGGTGAGAGAAACAGAGTTAACATTTCTGGTCTGTGACATTTCATCAGAACTGACACAGGTTAGAAAAGAATTAGTTTTTAAACAAGTGAAGGGGAGGGGCATGTGGGAGAGAACAAAGGGGAAGGTGTTTGATAGGGCAGAGGGCAGGAGAGATTAAATAACAAAGCTGTCCTGGGACAAAGTGTGTTAATGCTTGTGGTTGCCTGACACCAGTCATGCTCTGATGTTATTGAACACAATGTTCAATCCACAAGGCTGTAGAGTGCCGAATCAAAAGGTCAGGTGCTGCTCCTCGAGCTTGGGTCGATTTTCACTGGAACACTGGAGCAGGCCAAAGACAGAAATGTTGACATGAGAGCAGGGGGGAGTGTTGAAATGGCAAGCAACCAGAAGCTCAGGATCATGCTTTCGGCCTGAGCAGAGGTGTTCCACCTAATCTGCTTTTGGTCTCCCCAGTTTAGAGGAGCCCGGATTGTGAGTAGTGAATACAGTATACATAATTGAAAGAAGTACAAGTAAATCGCTGCTTCACCTAAAAGTAGTGTTTGGGGCTTTAGTTAATGAGCAGAGAAGAGGGAAAAGGGCAGGTATTATATCTCCTGCGATTGCATGGGAAGGTGAAGAGGTGTTGGGGTAATGGAGGAGTAGTCCAGGGTGTTGTGGAAGGAACAATCCCTTCGGAATGCTGACAAGGGAGGGGAAGTTGCGTTTGGTGGTGGCATCACGCTGGAGGTGACGGAAATGGTGGAGGATGATCCTTTGGATGTGTTTATGTTTAGAGATACAGCACTGAAACAGGCCCTTCGGCCCACATGGTCTGTGCCGACGATCAACCACCCATTTATACTAATTCTATACTCCTACCACATCCCCACCTGTCCCTATATTTCCCTACGACCTACCTATACTAGGGGCAATTTATAATGGCCAATTTACCTACCAACCTGCAAGTCCTTTGGCTTGTGAGAGGAAACTGGAGCACCCGGAGGAAACCCACACAGACACAGGGAGAACTTGCAAACTTCACACAGACAGTACCCAGAATTGAACCTGGGTTGTTGGAACTGTGAGGCTGCAATGCTGACCACTGCGCCACTGTGCTGCTGTGGAGGTAGGTGGGTGGAAAGTGAGGACAAGGGGATCCCTGTTGCAGTTCTGGGAGGGAGGGGAAGGGGGAGGGCAGAGGTTGAAGGTCCATTCAACTACACTGGGAGGGGGGAGTTGAAATCTGGTGATGTTGTTGAATTTAATTTCAAACACCCCTTGAACTCTCTGCCGATGAAGTCTGAAAAAGGGAAGAACAACCACACAACATGGGTCTCAAATCGAAGACCCTGAGATTAAAAGTCTCATGCTCTGAGCTAACAAGGCCTGATACAGTACTTCTACTCTGTCTGTTATTGGACGGATGCAGCTGTTGGCTCCACCCCAAGGGCGGGAGTTTGTTCCACCAACCATGAAGCAGCTTCCTATCAATTCCCAAAATTATCAGTAAATCCACTTACAGAAGCCCCAAAGTGTGATATATTCCTCTCACTCATCGATAATAAAACTTATAAATCTTTTTACCTTGCAAATGCTGCCATCTATTTTGTCAGTATTTATTTCTCTCTCCTTTTTGTTTAGTACATGCATTCCTTTGGAATTTTTTTCCAATTATATCTGAGGGAAGAAATGAACAGATCTGGCAACTCAAAACTGGGCATCCATGAGGCACTGTGGGCCATCTGCAGCAGCAGAATTGTATTTAAACACAATATGTTACCTCATAGCCTGACATATCCCTCACTCTACCATTACCATCAAGCCAAGGGAGCAATAGTGGTTCAATGAAGTGTGCAGGAGGGCATGTCAGGAGCAGCACCAAGCAGACCTAAAAATGAGTGAAGCTACAACACAGGATTACTTGCATGTCAAACAGTGGAAGCAGCATGCAATACACAGAGCTGAGTGATCTCACAACCAACAGATCAGATCAAAGCTCTGCAGTCCTGCCACATCCAGTCCTGAATGGTGGTGGATAATTAAACAATCAACAGGAGGTTCCACAAATATCCCCATCCTTAATGAAAGGGGAGACCAGCATATCAGTGCAAAATACAAGGTTGAATAATTTGCAACCATCTTCAGCCACAAGTATCAACTAAATGATGCATCTCGACCTCCTCCTGATGTCCCCAGCATCGCAGATGCCAATCTTCAGCAAATCCACTTCACTCCACATGATATCAAGAAATGGCTGAAGGCACTGGATACTGACAACATCCCGGCTGTAGTGCTGATGACTGATGCTCCAGAACTAGCCGCGCCACTAGCCACGCTGTTCCAGTACAGCTCCAACACTGGCATCGACCCAGCAACATGGAAAATTGCCCAGGTATGTCCTGCAAACAAAAGGCAGGATAAATCCAACCCTGCCAATTACTGCCCCATCAGCCTCCTCTTGATCATCAGTAAAGTGATGGAAGGTGTCATTGACAGTGCTATCAAGCAGCACTTACACAGCAATAACCTGCTCATCAATGCTCATTTTGGGTTCTGCCAGAGCCACTTGGTTCCTGACCTCGTTGAAGCCTTGACCCAAATTTGGACAAAAGAGCTGAACTCAAGAGGTGAGGTGAGGAGACAGTGACTGCTCTTGCCAAGGGCATCAAGGAGCCCTTGCAAAATTGAAGTCAATGGCCACCAGGGAGAAAACTCTCCACTAGAATTCTTTGAGGATGTGACAAAGTTGATTGATGAGGGAAGGGCTGTAGATGTCATATACATGGACTTCAGTAAGGCGTTTGATAAGGTTCCCCATGGTAGGCTGATGGAGAAAGTGAAGTCGCATTGGGTCCAGGGTGTACTAGCTAGATGGATAAAGAACTGGCTGGGCAACAGGAGACAGAGAGTAGCAGTGGAAGGGAGTTTCTCAAAATGGAGACGTGTTCCACAGGGATCCGTGCTGGGACCACTGTTGTTTGTGATATACATAAATGATTTGGAGGAAAGTATAGGTGGTCTGATTAGCAAGTTTGCAGACGACACTAAGATTGGTGGAGTAGCAGATAGTGAAGGGGACTGTCAGAGAATACAGCAGAATATAAATAGATTGGAGAGTTGGGCAGAGAAATGGCAGATGGAGTTCAATCAGGGTAAATGCGAGGTGATGCATTTTGGAAGATCCAATTCAAGAGTGAACTATACAGTAAATGGAAAAGTCCTGGGGAAAATTGATGGACAGAGAGATTTGGGTGTTCAGGTCCATTGTTCCCTGAAGGTGGCAACGCAGGTCAATAGAGTGGTCAAGAAGGCATACGGCATGCTTTCCTTCATCGGACGGGGTATTGAGTACAAGAGTTGGCAGGTCATGTTACAGTTGTATGGGACTTTGGTTCGGCCACATTTGAAATAATGCATACAGTTCTGGTCGCCACATTACCAAAAGGATGTGGATGCTTTGGAGAGGGTGCAGAGGAGGTTCACCAGGATGTTGCCTGGTATGGAGGGTGCTAGCTATGAAGAGAGGTTGAGTAGATTAGGATTATTTTCATTAGAAAGCCGACGGTTGAGGGGGGACCTGATTGAGGTGTACAAAATCATGAGAGGTATAGACAGGGTGGATAGCAAGAAGCTTTTTCCCAGAGTGGGGGATTCAAATACTAGGGGTCACGAGTTCAAAGTGAGAGGGGAAAAGTTTAGGGGGGATATGCGTGGAAAGTTCTTTACGCAGAGGGTGGTGGGTGCCTGGAACGCGTTGCCAGCGGAGGTGGTAGACGCGGGCACGATAGCGTCTTTTAAGATGTATCTAGACAGAGACAGGAATGGGCAGGAAGCAAAGAGATACAGACCCTTAGAAAATAGGCGACATGTTTAGGTAGAGGATCTGGATCGGCGCAGGCTTGGAGGGCCGAAGGGCCTGTTCCTGTGCTGTAATTTTCCTTGTTCTTTGTTCTTTAGTTGGAGTCATCCCTAGCGCAAAGGAATATGGTGATAGTTGTGGGCGGCCAATCATCTCAGTCCCAGAACAGCACTCAGGAGTTCCTCAGGGTAGTGTCCTAGGCCCCAACCATCTTCCGTTGCTTCATCAATGACCTTCCCTCTATCATAAGGTCAGAAGTGGGGATGTTCGCTGATGATTGCAAAATGTTCAGTAGCATTAGCAACTCCTCAGCTACTGAAGCAGTCCGTGTCCACATGTAGAGAGACCTGGACAACATTGGGCTTGGGCTGATAAGTGACAAGGAACATTCAACCCACAAAAGTGCCAGGCAATGAACATCTCCAACAAGAGAGAATCTAACCATCTCCCCTTGACATTCAATGGCATTACCATTGCTGAATCCCTCACTATCAACATTCTGGGGGTTACCGTCGAGCAGGAACTGAATTGGATCAGCCACATAAATACCGTAGCTACAAGAGCAGGTCAGAGGCTGGGAATTCTGCTGTGAATCACTCACCTCCTGTCCACCATCTACAAGCACAAGTCAGGAGCGTGATGGAATACTCCCCATTTGCCTGGATGAGTGCAGCTCCAACAACAATCAAGAAGCTCAACATCATCCAGGACAAAGTAGCTCGATGGATCAGCACCCCATCCACCACCTTAAATATTCACTCCCTCCACCACCAGTGAACAGTGGTAGCAGTGCGTACCATCTCCAAGATGCACTGCAATAACTCACCAAGCCTCCTTCGACAGCACCTTCCAAACCCTTGACCTCGACCACCTAGAAGGACATTGGATGCATAGGAACACCACCATCTGCCAGTTCCCGTCCAAGCTACACACCATCCTGACTGGGAACAATATAACCGTTCCTTCACTGTCACTGGATCAAAATCCTGGAACTCCCTTCCGAACAGCACTGTGGATTTACCTACACCACATGGACTGCAACAGCTCAAAAAGGCGGCTCACCACCACCTTCTCAAGGGAAGTTAGCAATGGGCAATAAATGCTGCCGTTGCCAGCGATGCCCACATTCCGTGAAAGAATAAAAAAGAGATTTGCCACAATGGTAGCAGGGTGAGGGACTTCAGTGATGTGGAGAGATTGGAGAAGCTGGGGTTGTTCTCCTTGCAGCAGAGAAAATTCAGAAAAGATTTGACACATTTGTTCAAAATCATGGAGGTTTTCAATAGTTTAAATAAGGAGAAACTGTTTCCAGTGGTAAAAGGGTCAGTAAGCAGAGGACACAGATATCAGGTGATTGGCAGAAGAACCAGAGGTGACATGAAGAACCATTTTTTACACAGTAATGTGTTGTGATAAAAAAGAAAAGACTTGCATTTATATAGCACCTTTCCTGACCACTGGATATATCAAAGCACTTTGTTGACAATGAAATACTTTTGAAGTGTAATCACTGTTGTAATGTCAGAAATGCAGCAGCTAATACCCACAAACAGCAATGTGATAATGACCAACTGATCTGATTGAGGGGCAAATATTGATCACAACACCAGGGAGAATTGCTCTTCACTTGTTTGAAATTGCAGCATGGGATCTTTTACATTCACCCAAACATGCAGACCAGGTCTTGGTTTAACATCCCACCTGAAAGGCAGCACCTTCAACACCCTCAGTGCTGTACTGGAGTGTCAGCTGTGAACTCTGAACCCAGAAGCTTGTGATTTCGAGGTGAGAGTGACCAACTGAGCCACAGCTTTTACCTGAGTCTCAATCCTTCTACCAACAGTTTCTCTCTATCGGGTCTGTCACGACCCCTCATGATTGTGAACACCTCTATCAAATCTCCTCTCTAAGGAGAACAACCCCAGCTTCTCCAATCTATCCACATAACTGAAATCCTAACCATACGTTGCAGAAAGGAATTTTTCCTCAAGTTCTTTCCAGTTTTGTGAGTCACATTAAATCTGTAACCTTCGGTTATTGACCGTTCAGCAGTTAGAAACAGTTCCTCAGTATTTACTCTACCTCAAACCTTCAAGGAAGCTCTGCAAAGTAACTGAAAATCAAGTTGTCAGAAGTGGGATTTAAACACATGCCTCCAGTGAAAGCTGCAATCTGAACAGAGAAGCTGAAACCGCTCAGTCACCTCAACTGTTCAGAAATATTGCGAGAGTGGTTAGCAAAGCATGTGGGACCTTGGGCTTTATAAATAGAGACATTGAGTACAAAAGCAGGGTTGTTATGCTGAACTCTGGTTAGGCCCCAATTGGAGTGTTGCATCCAGATCTGCTCACCAATCTTTAGAAAGGATGTGCGGATTCTTGAGAGGATGCAGAGGAGATTTACCAGAATAGTTCCAGGGATGGAGGGTTTTAGTTTCAAGGTTAGGTTAGAAAAACAGGGTTTTTTCTGCCTGTATCAAAGGAGATTGATGGGGAGAATTGATAGAGGTGTCGAAGGCTATGACAGTTTTAGATAAGTTGGCAAGGAAAAATTGTTCCCATTAACTATTGGTACAAGGACTAGGGGATTCAGATTGAAGGTTTTGGAGAAGAGATGCAGGGGGAATGTGCGGAAGAACTTTTTTACACAGTGATTGGTAATGATCTGCAACTCGCTGCCCCTGTGGGCGGAGGAAGTGGAGACAATCGTTGGTTACAAAAGGAATTTCGATGGGCATTTGAAGGAAATAAATTTACAGGGCTAGGGGGATCGAGCAGAAGAGTGGGACTGACTGGATCGCTCCATGGAGAGCTGGCCTGTACTCGATGGGTCGAATGACCTCCTTCTATACCACAAATGACCCAATGACTCGATGAGTCGATGTCACTCTCAGAATCAAGACAACAGAGTGACAGATTTAACACAACATTATAACATATGTTTGGTTTGACAAATTCAATAATAACTCGTCTCCACTCCTAGTATTTCTAAATCCCACACATTCACTATAATGTGAACAATTATTTCCTGTTGTGTCTCTCTCACATTTGTTAACTTCACTATATTGGAGTGAGGTGACATCTACTGGCGGGAAGCAAGAACTGCAATCAAGCAGCAGAAACTCCACAGTCTGTCAGGGTGAAAGAAACATTGCAATATGAGGAAATAGTGAAGGGGTTTGATCGGGTTGATGGAAACATGATTCCACTTGTGGTATCGTATGAAGCAAGGGCCGGAAATATAAAATTGTCGTTAATAAATGAAATGAGGAATTCATGAAAAATGCATTTGCTTAGAGAATGGTTATAGAGATATACAGCACTGATATAGGCCCTTTGGCCCACTGAGTCTGCACTGACCATCAACCACCCATTTATACTAATCCTATGTTAACCCAGAATTCCCTACCACATCCCCACATTTCTCCTATCACCTACCCTAGGGCCAATTTGCAACTGTCAATTTATCTATCAACCCACAAGTCTTTCGTTGTGGGAGGAAACCAGAGTACCTTGTGGAAGCCCACATAAACAACTTGCAAACTCCACACAGGCAGTATACAGAACTGAATCAGGGTCACTGAAGTTGTGAAGCTACAGTGCTCACCACTGCACCACCCTTGGAATGTGGATAGAGTAAAAAGTGAGATTGGATGGACAGAAGCAGTCTGAAAAGATGGCTCAAACAAAAGGTGAAAACCCTGAAATGTTAACTCTGTTTCTCTCTCCACAGATGCTGTCAGAGGTGCTGAGTATTTCCAGCACTTTCTGTTTTTATTTCAGCTTTGTAGGATATTGTTTTGATCTGAAAAAAATGCATGATCGGCTGTGGGTGCCAGTGAAATTCCACAGGAGCGAATAAAAACTATGCCAACGGTGGCTCGTTGGTCTAGGGGTATGATTCTCGCTTTGGGTATATAAATGATTAATATGTGAGAGGTCCTGGGTTCAAATCCCAGACGAGCCCTTCTCTGTTGCCATTTTTAGTTTAAGGTCATCGATTGCTTTCAGCCTTCCAGAAAGCGGAATCGATTTCCAAACTGAGCCTGCTTGAGGACCGGGGAACTGGATTCAAAGAGCTTGTCGACAAAATTGAAATGAACAAAATATACAGATTGTCAAGTGGGAATATAAGGTTGCAACAGTAACTAAAGGCCTGCTCGGGTCAGCAAATGAAACCCGACCCAAGCCTGACAGCACCGCATCCGACCTGGTCCGAGTCCTTTAATTTTTTTCCCGTGCCCGAACTGACCACCAGAATGTTCAGTTAAACTTGCTTCCGTTTTTCACTTTTTATGCTTGTGCAGGTAAGGCAACAAAAACTGTAACTGGACTTGAAAGGTTGTTTAAATGTACATTAAGATTAGAGCTACGTACCGGAGGTGATGAGCTGAAGATTGTTACCATAGAAGTTAGTGATTGTGAGGTCACTAGTTCAAGAGAAACTCGTGGAGTTGTGCCCAGACAGGTTGTCCCACACTGTATTCATTAAAATATTGCCCGAAGGCGAGAAAATATCATTATACATTCCCTAGACTCCTGCTTTACAGGTTGAAATACTTTCTGCAAGTTTATCCAGAGAGCAGCTGAGATGCAGAGACCAGGAAGGTCTTGAGTGATTAATTATTATAAAATATACATTCTTATATTAAGGAGATTGTGCTCTACCTTCGATGGAATCGCTCACTGCATACTAGTGCGGAGTGTTTCCCGCCTTGACGTCCTGGCTGTCACTGGATCTTGAGTCCAGGCCTCTGGATTACTGGTCCAGTAATCTTTGAAATTTCTCCTTTGATCTAATATTTTAATCTGGTAAGTCAGATTTTACAAAAAAAAATTAAATGATTTAAGACTGCTTCATGTTCAGCAGTGCCAAATGAATAAAGAAATTCAAATATATTCAAAATTATATATCAACTATTAAATACTAATGCCCAGCTTTGAATACAAAAAATGCCTCTAATTGTGTTCTGGTTTGGAATGGAATTCTTCAGTGTTTCTGTTTAGCTTGGATTGACTCATCGATTTTCTTGTTTTTCACTTTGTCGATGCCTTTGAATAATTGTGGATCCTTCTTCAGGGAGTCTTCTTTCACCAGGTAGTTCTGACCTCTGATGATGTTGATCGTAATCAGCTTCAATTTGTTGATAGTTTTGGAAGTGAGCAGATTTCCTTTGCTTGAGTTTACAACAAGGAACTTAGTCTGACGTGTGGACCCATGGGAGGATTTGAAAGCTGCCCTTGCATTGGAGCATACAGTTGCATCCATCCAAACAGAGGAACAGTAGAAGTGACATATTCAGTTCAGTCTGTCGATCATGGGACTTTTAATCTCAGGGTTGTGAGTTTGAGCGCCATTTAGTTTTTCCATTTTTTAGGCTTCATTAGCAGAGAGTACAAGGAGTGTTTGAAATGAAATTCAACAACAGTATGAGAAACGCTCTCTTTCATTCGGGACTCTTAACTCTCTGCAGCATCTCGCTGTGAAAGATTGAACTTTACCTCATTTCTTTTTCAGCTGGGAGTCAGTGCGGCTCAGTGGGACTTCTGGCTGTCTCCCACCTCACAATTCATCAGTGCTGAGAAAGCAATGGGAAATATTACTCATGGCTGAGTAAGCAGAGGACACCGATTTCAGGTGAATGGGAAAAGAACCAAAGGCAACATGAGGAAAAACCTTTTTTATGCAGCAAATGGTTAAGATCTGATATGTACTGCCTGAGAGTGTGACGGAGGAAGATTCAACCATAGCTTTCAAAAGGATATATGATAATTATCTGAAGGGAAAGAAAATCAGCTTTTCATGGAATACATGAGGATGTGGCATGAGCTGAGTTGCTTGTGCAGAGAGGCAGCACAAGTACGATGAGCTGAATCCCTCCTTTTGTGCTGTAAGTATTCTGTGATCTATGATTCTATACAAAGTGAAACCAACACTCACATATGAGAAACTGACAGGTACAGTGTAAACCCCACACTAACAAACCAGCAAATGCCAGGGACAGAGTAAAACCAACAGTCCTAGACAAGAAACTGACAGATACTGTGTGAAACCCAAAAATCACTTATCAGGATTTGGCAGTTAATGTGTAAAAACCTCTCTTCAATATCCATCCTGCAAGGTACAAAGAAAATTAGGTACAAACCCAGGCTCATACTTCGAAGACTGAGAGATAAAGAGCAAAACACAGACTCACCCACAAGAGGCTGACAAGTACAGAGAATAAAATAGAGGGGGTGCAGATTAAAAACACATGCATGTAACGGATACTGATAGGGATAGAATCAAACCCTTTCTCACACATGACACGAAGATTGGTGGTGTCGTAATTAGTGAGGAGGAAAGCCTTAGATTACAGGCCAATATAGATCGTCCGAGGCAGAGAATATAAGAGCAGGGAGGTTATGACGGAGCTGTATAAAATGCTAGTTAGGCCACAGCTGGAGTACTGTGTACTGTTCTGGGCACCACACTATAGGAAGGATGTGATTGCACTGGAGAGGGTACAGAAGAGAGTCACCAGGATGTTGCCTGGGCTGGAGCATTTCAGCTATGAAGAGAGACTGAAAATGCTAGCGTTGTTTTCCTTAGAGCAGAGAAGGCTGAGGGGAGATAAGATTGAGGTTTACAAAATTATGAGGGGCATTGATGGGTTAGATAGGAAGAAACATTTTACCTTAGCGGAGGGGTCAATAACCAGGTGGCATAGATTTAAGGTAAGGGACAGGAGGTTGAGATGGGATTTGAGGAAAAAAATTTACCCAGAGGGTGGTTGGAATCTGGAACGCACTCCCTGAAGAGGTGGTAGAGGCCGGAACCCTCACAACATTTAAGAAGTAACTTATTCGGATTTGGAATGAATTGTCTGACAGGGTGGTGGAAACAGATTCAATTATAACTTTCATAAAGGAATTGGACAAATATTTCAAAGTGAATTTCTCCAGGACTATGGGGAAATAGGCAGGGGGTTGGACTAATTGCATCATTTTTTTCACAGATTCAGCACAGGCACAAAAGACCGATTGGCCTCCTTCTGTGCTGTTTGATTCTATGAAATAGTGACACTCAGGGCAAGTCTGTATAAGAAGGAGAAATGGAGACAGGTCAGGGAGAGCACATCACCAAAACTGGAGATACTACATTGGACAGGGAGGGTCGGAGGGGGAGAGAGCATGTACATACAGTCAGAATCAGCACCTTCAGGGGAGGAGAGAGAGAGGAACCAGTGAGTGTAGAACTGAACCCAGCCAGAGTCAACCTGCTGAAACACCAGTGAGTTCACACTGGGGAGAGATCATTCACCTGCTCCGTGTGTGGGAAGGGATTCACTCAGTCATTCAATCTGCTGCAACATCAGCAAGTTCACATGTAACTGCAGGGGTTGGATTCTGCTGTTGTTGCTGCTATTCATCACTTTCAGAGACAAAGTTGGGTCTTACTTTATAACCAGTGTAGTCCAGAGCAAAAGCGTCTTCTTAATGTTGAGATAAACGGGAGAAGAAACCGGGAAGTGGCGGCGAGGATGGGGGAGGTGCTGCACCATCACTTTAATGGTGCACCCTCCCTCCCCCGGGGTCCTCGCTGCACGTCCGCCAGGCCTGGTGGCTCTGAGTGGGGTCCTGAGAGCCCCTGAGACTCGGTGCAGCTGAGGCTGCGCTCACCCCCGCTCAGCTCTGTTGTGATATTTAAAATACGAAAGGCCTGTTGGACTGAGAGCTGATCTGGAATTCAGAAAGCAGCATTACTGGATGCTCATTGCTGCTCAGCACAATCTCACCCCCGATCCTGGGAATTGTTGATTCTGCACCCTGCAGTTCAGTTCTGCAATTAACTCGAGGGGGAGATGTGTGAGCAGAAAACAGAGCGAAATGAAAACACAGCTGGACAGATGTGCAACAGGTCAATCCACTGTTACAATAACTCCATCTCTGACTCCCTCCTGACAGTAACCAGCCCTTTCACAGAGACTGTGGGTGGCTCTGAAAAGAGCCTTTTGTTTATTAGATGTCATTTTGGCCGCTTTACTTTTTCTGGGAGCTCTGAGCGCTGGTTTTCTTGCGCAGCAGCACGGCCTGGATATTAGGCAGCACCCCGCCCTGAGCGATGGTCACCCCTCCCAGCAGCTTGTTGAGCTCCTCGTTGTTGCGGACGGCCAGCTGCAGGTGTCTGGGGATGATGCGGGTCTTCTTGTTGTCCCGGGCCGCGTTACCGGCCAGCTCGAGGATTTCAGCGGTCAGGTACTCGAGCACAGCAGCAAGATAGAGCGGGGCTCCAGCACCCACACGCTCAGCATAGTTACCCTTTCTCAGGAGCCTGCGAACACGGCCCACCGGGAACTGCAGTCCAGCCCGGGAGGAGCGAGACTTGGCCTTGGACCGAGCTTTCCTGCCGGTCTTTCCTCTTCCAGACATTTCCACAATCTCACAAATACTTTCACAAAGAATGGATAATTTTTCAGCTTTTGTCGTAAGCTTGAAACAGTCAGGATGGCGGAGTGGTCTAAGGGGCTGTGTTCAGGTCGTAGTGTTTTCTGGAGGCGTGTGTTCAAATCCCAAATCTACCAAGTTGTGTTTTGACTGAACTGGAGGGATTTGGGAGCAGCGGTGAAGGGAAAGCATGGAAGATTATTGACAAGGAAAATGAAAATGGACCCAAAGATGTTTCTTCAATACATTAAGGTGAGAGGCAACTAAGGAAAGAGGAGTGCACTGAAAAGACCAAAAAATCACAGTGATTTTTGACATCCTGCCAGGAGTGAGTGGCGCGTGCACGGGATGATGTCATTTTGCAGCGCCAACATCATCACATTTCCGCAACAAATCCATCTTCGTGCACGCGTGATAAAGCGTCATTGGGTATCTAGCCACCCCATCCCCCCACCACTTGGCTGGTGGAAGTGGCTGAATGGGAGATTTTGAAGCTGTAGCTCTCCCCCCTCGGCAACTCACTCCAGGCCTTGACGATTCCCCCCCTCAGCCGCTCGCTCCAGACCTCGCTGCTCCCCCACCCCCCCACTCCCCTGGCCAGTTGTTCCTCGCTTCGCACTACCCCACTCTCTGACCACTCGCCCCAGGCCGCGCCGCTTCCCTCCTCTCAGCTACTCACTCCTCCGTCGCCCTGTCACTCCTTGCGGCCCTCCTGCTTCTACAGGTGGCGCCTGGTGAAGAAATGTGGGAGCGAGTGTCACGGCCAGAGCTAGCAGCTGAGGGCTGGGCTGGGACAGGGTGGGGGGTGGGGGTGCGGAGAGCGAACAGCCAGAGTGCGGAATTTCGCCAGTAGGGAGGAGGGGGAGAAAGCGAGTTGCAGAGGGGGGAGAGCGGTCAGTGAGGTGGGAGCTAGTAGCTGCGTTCGGGTGAAGTCAATCCTGGTCAGTTATATAAACAAATCACAATAACGAATTGGCAGCACATTTTATCCTCTGCCCAATTTTCCTTTCCATCGATCGGGGTGCTAATTCACTATCTTCCAATGGAAATTCAATCATAAAATTCCTTTTGTATTTAATAGGATTACTGAAATGTTAAATGGATCTGAGGATTACAGTTCGTATTAGCAAACACACCCGAGTGAATTAGCACCCCAATCGATGGAAAGGAAAATCGGGGAAAGTATAAAATGTGCCGCCAATTTCGTTATTGAGATTCATTGAGTAATTCGATTCTGCCCAACACTGAAATTGGCGGCTTTTTTGAATTCAACCTTTCTGCCAGGACGACAATTTAAGCCAATGATTTGCTGTATTTTCTAATTCGAGGCTCGGCAATTGGTTAAGACATGCGAATGGGAAGAGGGTGACCAATCAGAAGTGGGCTCTGGGTAGCGCGGGCTCAAACTGTGGGAATTCCAGGTCCCTGAATGACTGAGCTGAAACTGATCAGTTTCACAAACCCTGTCAGTTTCACTGCAGGAAACACCGTCTCGGGGGAAATAACATCACAAGTGGGTCTGGTTCCAGCGACCGATTCAACGGCTGCTGCAAAACTCCCGGATTCCCTCATTGCAGCGAAATCATTTTGAAATTCTATGAAAACAATGAGTGATTCTGGAGGAGTGATGTGGCTTTTCACTGAGGGCATGTGTCGACTGGAGAAATAACAAACTGAAGAGCCTCAGGCGCTGTTTACACAGCCCGTTCAGAAAATCAAATCCACTGCATATCCTTGCTACAAATGAAATGTCAAATTTGGGGATTCTAGTTTTGTATCCCGAACACAGCACAGATTTATTCCAGACAGTTCTAAACAGCCTATCCCAGCTCCCGTTTCCAGGTCACTGCTCTCTCTGTGAGGCGGTGGGTGGCTCTTAGAAGAGCCTTTGTTGTGTTTGCAGGAAAGGGTCGAGTTGTTCAGCCGCAGAATTCGTAGAGAGTGCGGCCCTGCCGTTTCAGAGTGTACACCACATCCATGGCAGTGACCGTCTTGCGCTTGGCGTGTTCAGTGTAGGTGACTGCATCCCTGATCACATTCTCCAGGACAACCTTCAACACCCCACGAGTCTCCTCATAGATCAAACCCGAGATCCGCTTGACCCCGCCACGGCGAGCCAGGCGGCGGATTGCTGGTTTGGTGATGCCCTGGATATTATCACGAAGCACTTTGTGGTGCCGCTTTGCTCCGCCTTTGCCCAGTCCTTTCCCTCCTTTACCTCTGCCAGACTTTCTTTTATTAATTTCCAAAATATACTTTATTCATTAAAATCTGTAAAATAAAATACATTACAAAACAGTTCCCAAAAGCACCAAGTCAAACAATACAAAGAGTGCAAAGGAGATCAGTTTCCTTCAATACAGGAGTGAGTTGCCTCACAACCCTTCCATTTCATTGTCATGCCATGTACATTTTACAGCAAACAAATATTTTCTGGCTACAGTTCGAGTGGTTTCCCATGGATCCGGCCCCTCAGTTCAGCTTGGTGAGGGGACCTTACACAGTGGTCTTTCCACATTGAGCCTTTGCTGCGGCTGCCCCAAGTTTTAATGCGTCCCTCAGCACATAGTCCTGGACCTTGGAATGTGTCAGTCTGCAACATTCGGTCATGGACAACTCTTTGCACTGGAAGACCAGCAAGTTTCGGGCAGACCAAAGGGCATCTTTCACCGAATTGATAGTCCTCCAGCAACAGTTGATTTTTATCTTGGTGTGCGTCCCTGGGAACAGCCCACAGAGCACAGACTCCTGTGCTACAGAGCTGCTTGGGATGAACCTCGACAAAAACCACTGCATCTCTTCCACACCTGCTTTGCAAAGACACATTCCAGAAAGAGGTGGGCAACGTCTCTTTTCCACCACAGCCACCTCGAGGGCCGCGTGTGGATGGGGTGAGACTTCGGGTGTGCAGGAAGGATCTGACAGGGAGGGCTCTTCTCATCATCAGCCAGGCTACATTTTGGTGCTTGTTTGAAAGTTCTGGTGATGAGGCATTCTGCCAAATGACTTTGGACTTCTGCTCAGGGGACCATCCGACAGGATCCACCATCTCCTTTTCCCGTAGGGCGGTGGTCAAAGGTGTTTTTCCACAGAAACTTTTCCATGAAGGATAGGTAGTACGGCACAGTCCAACTGGATGGAGCATTCCACGGCAATATGACCAGGCCCATCCTTTGCAACACCGGGGACAGATAGAACCTCAGCACGTAGTGACACTTGAAGTTTGCAAACTGGGGATCTACACACAGCTTGATGCAGCCGCACACAAAGGTAGCCATAAGGATGAGGGCGACGTTGGGTACATTTTTCCCGCCCTTATCCAGAGGTTTGAACATCGTGTCCCTCCGGACTCGGACCATTTTGGATCCCCAGATGAAGCGGAAAATGGCTCAGGTGATCGCCACAGCGCAGGAATGCGGTATGGGCCAGACCAGCACCACGTACAGCAATGTGAGCACCTCGCCCTTGATGACCAGGTTCTTACCCATAATGGAGAGAGATCGCTGCTCCCACATGCTCAGCTTATGTTGTACCCTGGCTACTCGCTCCTTCCAGGTTTTGGTGCACGTCCCAGCCCTTCCAAACCATATCCCCAGCACCTTCAGGTAGTCTGACCTAACGGTGAAGGGGACAAAGGATCGGTCAGCCCAGTTCCCAAAGAACATGGCCTCGCTCTTGCCGTGTTTAACATTGGCTCCCAAGGCCAGTTCGAGCTGGTCGCAGATGCTCATCAGTCTGCGCACAGACAGTGGATCCGAGCATAAAATGGCGATGTCATCCATGTACAGGGAGGTTTTCACCTGAGTGCCTCCGCTGCCTGGGATTGTCACCCCTCTGATGCTCGCATTCTTCCTAATAGACTCTGCAAAGGGTTCAATACTGCAAACAAACAAGACAGGGGAGAGAGGACAGCCCTGTCTGACTCCAGATTGGATCGGGAAACTTTCTGATTCCCACCCATTGATTGAGACTGCACTACTGATGTTTGTGCAGAGTAGTTTGACCCAATTGCAGATTCCCTCCCCAAACCCCATTTTGGAATGCACATCCATCATGTAAGTGTGCGATATCCTGTCAAAAGCCTTCTCCTGGTCCAGGCTGATGAGGCAGGTGTCCACCCTCCTGTCCCGTACATAGGTGATCATATCCCTGAGTAGTGCAATGCTATCAGAGATTGTCCTGCCTGGTATAGTATAGGTCTGATCAGGGTGAATCACCAACTCCAGAGCAGACTTGAATCGACTGGCTATGACTTTTGACAGAATCTTGTTGTCAGCATTAAGCAGTGAAATGGGCCACCAATTTCTTATTTCTGTCCTCTCCCCCTTCTGCTTGTCGATGAGGGTGATGATGCCTTTCCTCATGGATTCTAACATACTGCCAGCCTGGAGCATACTCTTGTTTACTGCCAGACAAGTTGATTCTTGCCTCACATCGGTGCACAATAAAAGAGACTGATTCCGTCAGGCTCCTTTTTATACAGGCCACCCGGACCTGGCTGAGAATGGCAGAGAGAGAGCAGGAAGGGGAGGAGACAGAGTGAAGATTGAACAGAGAGCAGATGGGAGGAGACACCCAGAGTGACAGACGGAGAGAGAACGGCCCCTCATCTTTCAGCTCCACCTCCAGTTTCCTCCGGGCTGCCAATTTCAAACCCTTTATTAACAGTGGAACCGAAACCCAGCTCTCCACAAAAACCCTTCCAGACTCAGTCTTCATAGTCAAGGCTTTCCAGAAAGCCGGAGCTTTTAAATATGGTCCCGATGCAATTAACGCTCAGTAATATTCCCACCTAAACACAGTCCATTCTATACAAAGAAACCTCCTCAGTAACATCACCATTTCCACACACATCCCCTTCCAGCAGTTTGCAGCACCTTACTGCAGCTGCTTGGGGAATCTCCTGTGTTATGATTGGAGTTGGAAAGCGGCCTTTACCCGGCAGTGTTATTGTCTCACACTGAATCTGCGAGACATCCTGTTCTCTTTAATGCGAGAGAGAAAGCACGGATTTAGGAAATGTTCATTTGAAATGATCTCTATTGAGAACGAGCCCGGCCGTGGGACAGGTATTCCAGTGCAAAGAGCTGTCCATGACCGAGTGTTGCATACTGGCACATTGCAACGTCCAAGACTATGTGCTGTGGGACGGCATTAAAGCTTGGGGAAGCCACCATGGAGACTCAATGGGGAAAGGCTGCAGTCTAAGGCCCTAGTAGGCCACAGTACAGTGAGGGGCTGGAACCCGTGTAAAACCCCTCGGGCTGTTTGCACCAGAGAATGTTTGATGTGTAATGTAAATACTGTAAATATAACCTGTGCAGGCAGGGATAGTGAGATACATCATGTACATTATTGAAGGAAACTGATCTGTATTGTACCTTACGTAATATTAAATTTGAACTGCTTTGCAATGTAATTGCACAAATTATACGAATAAAATACATATTGTGCAAAAGAAAGCAGCTTTCCTGTCAACACACACCTTGTCTCAGGGCACAACTTTCCTGTGATCTTGTCATACCCAACTTCGCTCTATATCTTCTGACACACACACTTTACAGTCTGTCATTTCCAAAAACAAGCATTCTAAAATCAAAAGACCTTTTGTTTATTTCTCCTTTCTTTTCATTTCTCCTCTATTCTTCTCAATCACTCCCTTCAACAGTCCTATTCAGATCAAGGTGGAATGTGAATAGTGTCACAACTCACCTGACACTATTATTACCCTTCTTTTCTCTTGTCTCATTCAATGGGAAAGTTTTATTCACCAGTCTGTTGCTGTTTTACACTCTTGCCATACCATCTGGTATTGCATCCATCTGAATTCTGTGCTTTCATGGCCTTACATATCTTTTCCTCTTCTGGATGATTTGTTTGCTTCTGTTCCATTCAACCAGGCTGGACCACAGGGAAGCTTAGAACCTTTGCCTTGGATGGGTCCACGTTGATCCATTACATTCAGAATCACCTCCTTGAAATAACTCCATCGTACAACTACAGAAACCACACAGAATCTGCTTCAAACACTCCTCCTCATTTTATCTGTTCTGACTGTCAACACCTCCAGCTCTTTTGTTTAAGTGGAACCCATCAGGTTTGTATAGGCTCCTTCTATTCTGAAAGCTGTAGCATTGGTTCAGGGAATTCAGCCCTGTTTCTCTACTCGAAAGGATCAGCCATGCTTGATCTGCCTCGTATTTTGCTTTTATTGCAACGTTACAAGACCTCCAATCCTCTGGCACCACACCTGTATCCAGTGAGGGATTGGAAAATGATGGTCAGACCTTCCACTATTTCTTAAATGCAAAATACAGCGGATGCTTGAAATCTGAAACAAAAACAAGAAATGCCGCATTCACTCAGCAGGTCTGGCAGCATCTGTGGAAAGAGAAGCAGAGTTAACGTTTCGGGTCAGTGACCAAGGGTCACTGACCCGAAACGTTAACTCTGCTTCTCTTTCCACAGATGCTGCCAGACCTGCTGAGTGAATCCGGCATTTCTTGTTTTTGTTCCACTATTTCTTCCCTGGCTTCTTTCAACAGCCTGGGGTACATTTCATCTGGTCCTGATGATTTATCCACATTCAAGGATGCTCATCCCATTAAGACTTCCTCTCTCCTTAAGTTATCACGTCCAATACATCACACTCCTCCTCCTTTAAACAATATCTGCATCACCCTCTCATTCGGGAATACAGTAAAGTATTCATTAAGGATATTGGCAACATCTTCCACCCCGATACAAAGGTTACATTTTTGATCTTTTTTGTGCCCTGCTGTTTGTTTAGTTGCCTCTGACTCTAATGTTTTAATGCAACATCTTTGGGTCCATTGTTATTTTGTTTGTCCATGTTCTTTCATGCTTTTACTTTGCTTTTTGCCGCTGCTCCCAAACGCCTCCAGTTCAGTCAAAACACAACATGTCAGAAGTGGGTCTCGAACCCACGCCTCCAGTGGAAACTGCGACCTGAACGCAGCGCTTTAGACCGCTCAGCCATCCTGACTGTCTGCGATGTGCTATCAATGCTAAGGAAATTATTCATTCTTTGTGAAAGTATTTGTGAGATTGTGGAAATGTCTGGAAGAGGAAAGACCGGCGGGAAAGCTCGGGCCAAGGCCAAGTCTCACTCCTCCCGGGCTGGACTGCAGTTCCCGGTGGGCCGTGTTCACAGGCTCCTGAGAAAGGGTAACTATGCTGAGCGTGTGGGTGCCGGAGCCCCGGTCGATCTGGCTGCTGTGCTCGAGTATCTGACCGCTGAAATCCTCGAGCTGGCCGGTAACGTGGCCCGGGACAACAAGAAGATCCGCATCATCCCCAGACAACTGCAGCTGGCCGTCCGCAACGACGAGGAGCTCAACAAGCTGCTGGGAGGGGAGACCATCGCTCAGGGCGGGGTGCTGCCAAATATCCAGGCCGTGCTGCTGCCTAAGAAAACCAGCACTCAAGAGCTCCCAGAAAAAGTAAAGCGGCCAAAATGTCATCTAATAAACCAAAGGCTCTTTTCAGAGCCACTCACAGTCTCTGTGAAAGGGCTGGTTACTGTCAGGAGGGAGTCAGAGATGGAGTTATTGGAACAGTGGATTGACCTGTTTCACATCTGTCCAGGTGTGTTTTCAGTTCCCTCTCTGGATTTCGCTCTGTTTCTCTGCTCACACATCTCCCCCTCTAGTTAAGTGAAGAACTGAACTACAGGGTGTCAGAATCAACAATTTAATAAATCCCGCTGCCTTCGATTTGCTAAATCCCGAGATTATCCCGGTACATTAACGGGAACGGGTTCGGAGCTGATGAATTAATTTAATAATGGAAGTGTCCGGGTTAATTCTCTGTGTTTCATTTGGACAGTTTGAATTGTGCTTTTTTTTTTCTCTCTGGTGATCTGAGCGCCGCTTCTCAATGAGAATCTGCTCCCGGAACAGAGTAAATGCAGGAAGGAAGAGGCCATTCTCGGGCTGTGTGTTTTTCTCCTAACCTGATCTGTTTAGACCGCACTGTTCCCAGAGGACGGAATCAGTGAGAGTTGTGCACACACAGGAGCTGAGTCCATTGCAGCGCTTTAATATGT
Source organism: Heterodontus francisci (assembly GCF_036365525.1). Taxonomy (NCBI): domain Eukaryota; kingdom Metazoa; phylum Chordata; class Chondrichthyes; order Heterodontiformes; family Heterodontidae; genus Heterodontus; species Heterodontus francisci. The sequence goes on from NW_027141448.1 coordinate 781,924, forward strand.
GCCTTCTCCCCGGCCCTCCCTATTCTCCGGACACAGAGCTGTCTGTTTCCCCCGGCGGCGGGATAGAGTCGGGGATTCTCTCCCCGCAGTGTCAGGGTCTGCAACCCCGGGGAACTGGCGGTTTCAGTCAGAGTGACCGAGCTGCCTTACATATCCTGTGTACTAATCTCCAATGGATTCAAATATTAGTGAACTCATTGGGTAATGTTAGTAAATAACCCTCATGTGAACGGACCCGGCTCCATTAATGCCTTCCAAATAAAACTGGGATCCATTTCTTTTCCCCAAATGCCAGCTAACGGATCCCAGGAGCGGGGTTGAGATTGTGCTGAGCAGCAATGAGTCTCCGGTAATGCTGCTTTTTAAATTCCAGATCAGCTCTCAGTCCGACAGGCCTTTTGGGAAAGTGATGTGACAAAACAGAAACCATGTGGCCGCCCCTCCAATCTAATGGGTTTGATGATGAACAGAGATGGCAGCTCTTTCCTTTGCTGATTTGGTGGCTCTGAAAAGAGCCCTTGTTACATTTGTTACTGAAGCTAGGTTTTAGGTGCGTTCCCCGCGGATGCGGCGGGCCAGCTGGATGTCTTTGGCCATGATGGACCGGGATCATTCTGGTGAATCTGCTCATTTTCCGGCAGAAGCATCAGTCGCTGTTTGAACTGTTTAAAGTCAGGGGTGTATTAGCAGCCAGAAAGTGAAGGGCAGTTCATTGCTCCCTGCAGCATTATCCGCCTCTTTCAGGAGAAAAGATCAGAAACCGCTCGTTTCTGTCAGTCCCCGAGAAGCCTGTGAGAGGCGGTTAGTCGCTAATTTGTTCCTTTTACAGAGTGGAAGCTGATATTTGTCTCGTTTTAAATTGCTGAACCGGACCTTCCTCCCGCCGCTGACAGTTAACAGATTGACAAATGAAAACGATTCCTAAAATCGCGTCAGGATTTTGTGACGGTAAATACAGTAAAACAGAACATAAAATGAGAGGTTTTAAAATTGTTGCCTGAAAATTGAAATTTTCCATCACTTCAATTCCTTCCTGCTCTGGAATTGCCAGGCTTTTTCCAATTGGAAAATCTAAGCCAATGAGAACTTCTATTTACTTATATGTGATTCTCCTATTGGTTAAGAATTGGATTGAGAAGCGGTGACCAATCAGAGACAGAGTCAAACTGCGGGGATTCCAGGCCCCCAGTAACTGAGCTGAAACTGTTCAGATTGACAAACCATGGCAGTAGCTTCACACATTGGACACTTCACACTGAGTCATTCAAGGGCTGGTGTGAGAGAAGCTTCAGATCCTGTCATTACTCTCTGACTCATTATTCATCTCGAACCAAACAATTAATAAATGTGAAGCAGTGAAGAGACTTTTCATTCTCACTGCAGAATGTGTCATCTGGGGAAATAAGGAACTATTGTTTTCGGAGATTCCAGGTACATTCCTCCCTGAACAAATCCATTCCTAACATTCCCGATCACAGCCTATCCCAGCTCCTGTTGTCACCCGACTCCAGCTGAATTGGAGAAACTCATGTGTTGGGGTTTGATTTGTGAGGTGGGGTTTCTCCGCCAGTGTTACTGTCTTACAAACTCTCCCCCTGAATTTGTGAACTGAGACTGCACCGAACACATCCCCAGTTATAGTGAGGGCCGGACATCCCTCTGTTTTATGACAGAGAGTGGGGAAAGGGCTGGGTGGAGGGGAGTCACCAGGGATCCTGGATTTACTCCAAATCATTTCCATGTGGAATCTGCAGGCGGGGCCTGGACAGGGATCATTTGATCAGGGGATCAGCTCTTTCCTGAGAGATGTGGGTGGCTCTGAGAAGAGCCTTTGTGTTCAGATGTTTACAAGTTTCCCGCGCTTTCACTTCTTTCCACACCCTGCTTTCTGAGACTTCGCTGCTTTCGGCTTGACCTTGCTCTTCCATGTCTGCACTTTCTTCAGCGCCTTTCCGCCCGCCGCACTCTTGCCTTTTTTGACCTTCTTCGCAGGAGACTTTTTCTGAAGCACTGCTTTCTTCACCGCCTTATTTGGCGTTGCCGCCGCCTTGCTGCTCGTTTTCTTGGCTGTTACTTTCTTTGTTGTCACTTTCTTGTCTTCTGGTTTCTTCACCAAAGATTTCTTGTCTGCTGGTTTCTTCACTGAAGATTTCTTGTCTGCTGGTTTCTTCACTAAAGATTTATTGGCTGCTGGTTTCTTCACCTTCTTTCCCACTTTTCCCTGGGTTTTCCTTCTTGCTGATTTTGAAGGAGCCGGAGGCGCCCTGTCCCTTGCTCTGCACCAGGGAGCCTTTGTTCACATTCCTCTTGATACTTTGCTTGATCTGGGTCTTGAGCTTCTCCTGAGCGGTGGCAGACCTGCAAGGAATCAACTACCAGCTAGCGTACAAAGCGAGACCAAGGCTCAGGGCCTTCAGTTACCTGGAGGGGAGTCGGAGAGGCAGCGGATCCTGTGAGGAACCACAATCCAGGAAGGATGAGAAGGTCATTGTCAGGGTACAGAGGAGATTAAGTTAAAGATTTACCAGTTTATAAGCAAGCGCAGAGCCAAGGAACGGTGCTGGGGCAGATCAAATAATAGGAAGCTGTGATCAGTTGGAAGGCAAGAGTGATTAAATGACAGAAGAGATGATGATGCAAGGCAAAAGTCAGGGAAAGAATAAATAACATTTTATAAGCACAGATACCAGGAGTGGGGTTTGAACCCACGCAGACACATGTCTATTGAATCTTAAGTCCAACGCCTTAACCACTCGGCCATCCTGTTACGTTAGCCCGCCACTGAAAATGAAATTTAATGTGATCCGGGTGCCATCTGGCCTTTTCCAATAAAAAGTTATGACTCCTCTCCCATGCTAAATTGGACCCTTCATTATTTATGAACCTCAATCGGATCACCCCTCAGTCTAGGTTTCTCTAAGGTGTAGGGTCCCAACTCTTTTAGTCTAACTTGATAACCAAGATGTCTTATACTGGGAATTCGTCGAATGTCTCTCCTCTGTACCCTTTCCAAAGCCTCAATATCACCCATCATGTGAGGAGACCAAGACTGGATACAATATTCCAAGTGAGTCCTGACCAAGGTTTCATAAAAGGACAAATTCATGACATCTCAGATACTGAAGGAGTCCGTGTCCAGAAGCAGCAAGACCTGGACAACATTCAGACTTGGGCTGCTAAGTGGCAAGTAACATTCACACCACATAAGTACCAGGCAATGACCATCTCCAACAAGAGAGAATGTAACCATCTCCCTTTGACGATCAACAGCATTGCCATCGCTGAATCCCCCCACCATCAACATCCTGGGGGTTACCATTGACAAAAGCATAACTGGACCATTCATATACATACTCTGGCTACAAGAGTAAATCAGATCGTGGGAATTCTGTGATGAGTAACTCAGCTCAAGGCACGTGGTGAAATGCTCATTAGGAGAGCTGGAGAAATGGACTGGTCAGGTGGGCAGAAAAGTGGCAAATGGAACTCAACTTGGAGAAGTGTGAGGTGATGCCTTTGGTGTGGTCAAACACAGCAAAGGAATACACAATTAATGGGTGAATGCTGAGAGGTGTAGAGGAAGTGAGGGACCTTGAAGTGAATGTCCACAAATCCCTGAAAGTAGCAGGACAGGTTGATAAGTTGGTTGAGAAGGCTTATGGAATCCTTTCCTTTATTAGCCGATGTATAGAATATAAGAGCAGGGAGGTTATGCTGGAACAGTGTCAATCATTAGTTAGGCCACAACTTGAGTTCTGTGTGCAGTTCTGGTCACCTCATTCCAGAAAGGATGTAATTGCACTAGAGAGGTTACAGAGGAGATTTACGAGGATGTTGCCAGCTCTGGAAAAATGCAGCGATGAGGAAAGATTGGATCAGCTGGGGTTGAATAGAGGAGGCTGAGGGGAGATTTGATTGAAATGTACAAAATTGTGAGGGGTCTGGATAGAATGGATGGGAAGGGTCTATTTACCTTAGTAGGGAGGTCAGTGACTAGGGGGCATAGATTTAAAGTGATGTGTTGAACAATTAGAGGGGAGATGAGGAAAGGTTTTTTCACCCAGAGGGCTGTGGGAGTCTGGAACTCACTGCCTGTAAGGGTAGCTGAGGCAGAAACCCTCAACTCATTTAAAAGGAGTCTGGATGTGCACCTCAAGTACCTGAACCTGCAGGGCTACGGTCCAAATGCTGGGCAATGGGATTCAGCTGGGTGGCTCGTTTTTTTGGCCTGCCTGTGCTATAAACTTTCTATGTTCTATGATTCTATGCAGATACAATTGGCCGAATGGCCTCCTTCTGCACTGCAATAATTTTGTGATTTTTGACTCTCCAGAACTTGTCAACCATCTACAAGGCACAAACCAGGATGAGTGCAGCACCAACAATACTCTAGAAACTCGACACTGTCCAGGACAAAGCAGCCGCCTTGATTGTCACCCCATTCACCACCTGAAACATTCACTCCCTTCATCACTGACGCTCAGTGGCAGTAGTGTGTACCATCTACCAGATGCACTGCTGCAACTCACCAAGGCACCGCAGACAGCACCTTCCAAACCGAAGACCTCCACCACTTTGAAGGACAAGGACTGCAGATGCATGGAAACACCACCATGTGCAAGCTCCCCTCCAAGTCACACACCATCTGATCTGCAAATATATCGCTGTTCATGCACTGATGCTGGGTCAAATTCCTGGATCTCCCTTCCTAACAGAAATGTGGGTGTACCTACACCACATGGAGTGCAGCAATTCGAGAAGGGAGCTCACCACCACCTTGTCAAGGACAATTAGGGATGGGTAACAAATTCTGGCCTTGCCAGTGTCGCTCACATCCCATGAAAGAATATGCCTCATTTTATACTCAATTGTCCTCTGAATGCAGCCCAACCCTCTATTTGCTCCAACTATCACTTCACAGCATTGCTGCTGTACCTTTAGAGATCTGTGCACTAGAACATCCAGATCTCTGCTCAAAATTATTTTCTTTTTTCCACCTACTTTAATGTTTTTCCCTGAAGGGTGTATGAATGTTGAGCATTCGCCCTGTCCTCATGAATAACACTGCACTTACCCAAATTAAACATAATTTACCAGTCATGAACCCAATCTCCCAACACATTAAGATCAGCCTGAAATAGTCGAGTATCGTCTACAGTCTGAACACTCGCACAGATCTTCAAATCATCTGTAAATTTACAGATGGTGCCCCCTACACCTACATCCAGATCATTAATAAAAATAGTAAAGAGCAACAGTCCCAACACCGATCCCTGTGGGACACCACTAGTAACTGGTCTCCAAACAGATCCAGATCCATCTGTAACTACTTTCTGCCTACGTCTGCCAGTCAGTTCCCAATCCAGATCAATATTTTACCACTGATACCAGGGACTTTAATCTTATAGAGAAGCCTCTTGTGTGGAACCTTATCAAAATCTTTTGACTGAGATCTGCTAATTGAACACAGGCCGGGGATAAGGCCTAGGCCTGTCCTGCTTTGTGTGTGGGTCTCAGGACCACACAGGGTGAGATCAGCTCACTGAGCACAGGCCCATCCTGCTCTATATGGTGCTCAGTACCTCACCAAATGAGAATAACTAACACACCAAAGGCCATGGAGCCTCGGCCCATCCTTCCCTGATTGCGGTTCAGTGCCAACCAGGTCAGATCAGCTAATTCAGCACAGGCCGGAGATGGAAGCTGGATCTTTCCTGCTCTGGGGACTCCGTACCATACCAGGAGCGATGAAGTAAAATACCTCAGGCCTGGGATGGAGCCTGAGATTTCCCTGTTCTGTGTGGGGCTCTGGACAACAACGTGTGAGAAGAACTATCATCCCTCAGGCTGAGGAAGGAGCCTGGGCCCATTCTGTTCTGTGTGGCTCCTACCACACTGAGTGGGATCAGTTAACACAACACAGGCCATGAATACAACCAGGCCCTTTCCTGCTCCGTGTGGCTCAGTATCACACCAGGTGGCATCAGCTAACACAGCACAGGCTGGGGCTGGGGCTGGAGCCTGGGCCCGCCCTGCTCTGTGGGCTCAGTAACAACCCGTAAGATGAACTTTTTTCAAAAGACTTCAGTGTATTTATCTCTGTCCAACACTCTGAGGCAGCTTTCTGTGTTTATAATGAGTGTAATTTATTGACTGGTCTCTTGGATCAAACAGGGTAACAGACAGAGGTCTGTGTGCAGAGGGTTTGGGGGTGAGCTCTGATTCCTAACCCTTTCTGGATTGTGAGGAATAAAGAATGAATGAGAGAGAGAGAATGTGGGAGAAGGGATGATGGAAAAATTTGTCCGTGAACCTGATGAAAAGTGGCTCAAACGCAAGATAATATTAAGATATCAAGAGCAGAACATTAACATAATCTGAGTTCCGCGATCTGGTCGGGTCCCATTCCCCTGAAGTGAGGAATGAACGGGTGGGGAAATTCCGCCTGGAGTTATATTTGTCTCCAATGAAGATGAGTTCACAGTGAGGCTGGAATAGCTCAGTTGGGAGAACACTAGATTGAAGAACCAGGATACAATCCCTGGTTTCATCAGTTTTAATTTGGTGTCTCCTTCATTTTAAGTAGAGAGAATCAGAGGGGAGATTTTCCACTCTTGACCCCATGGACTGAATTTTAAACTAACGGGGCGGCTCTCGGCAGAGGCACCGGAAGTGGGTGTCGTCACCACACGAGTGAAATGTGGCCGACCGACCCCGATCACGGAGCAGCCGACTAATTAATGAAGGGGAGGCGTGGGGCCCATGTAAACAAGGACCAGAGGTAGGGAACGAGGCACCGATGGCACCGACATCTGACACAACGGCAGGTGCTGGCACCATATTGAAAGGGCTGCCAGACCTGCATTCACTGCTGCCTGGTTTAAAGGAGTGTCTTCCTGAGAGCCCTCTGCTGCCCCAGAACCCGTTCTGCTGCCTCTGCTGCCCCAGGACCCATTCTGCTGCCTCTGCTGTCCCAGAACCCGTTCTGCTGCATCTGCTGCCCCAGGATCCGTTCTGCTGCCCCAAGACCCGTTCTGCTGCCTCTGATGCCCCAGGACAAGTTCTGCTGCCCCAGGATCGGTTCTGCTGCCTCTGCTGCTCCAGGACCCGTTCTGCTGCCCCAGGACCCGTTCTGCTGCCTGTGATGCCCCAGGACCCGTTCTGCTGCCCCAGGACCCGTTCTGCTGCCTCTGCTGCTCCAGGACCCGTTCTGCTGCCCCAGGACCCGTTCTGCTGCCTCTGCTGCCCCAGGACCCGTTCTGCTGCCCCAGGACCCGTTCTGCTGCTCTGCTGCTCCAGGACCCGTTCTGCTGCCCCAGGACCCATTCTGCTGCCTCTGCTGCCCCAGGACCCGTTCTGCTGCCTCTGCTGCTCCAGGACCCGTTCTGCTGCATCTGCTGCCCCAGGACCTGTTCTGCTGCCTCCGCTGCCCCAGGACCAGTTCTGCTGCATCTGCTGCCCCAGGACCTGTTCTGCTGCCTCTGCTGCCCCAGGACCTGTTCTGCTGCCTCCGCTGCCCCAGGACCAGTTCTGCTGCATCTGCTGCCCCAGGACCTGTTCTGCTGCCTCTGCTGCCCCAGGACCAGTTCTGCTGATTCTGCTGCCCCAGGACCAGTTCGCTGCATCTGCTGCCCCAGGACCTGTTCTGCTGCATCTGCTGCCCCAGGACCAGTTCTGCTGCATCTGCTGCCCCAGGACCAGTTCTGCTGCCTCCGCTGCCCCAGGACCTGTTCTGCTGCCTCTGCTGCCCCAGGACCAGTTCTGCTGCATCTGCTGCCCCAGGACCTGTTCTGCTGCATCTGCTGCCCCAGGACCTGTTCTGCTGCCTCCGCTGCCCCAGGACCTGTTCTGCTGCCTCTGCTGCCCCAGGACCTGTTCTGCTGCATCTGCTGCCCCAGGACCTGTTCTGCTGCCTCTGCTGCCCAGGACCCGTTCTGCTGTCACTGATGCCCCAGGACCCGTTCTGCTGTCTCTGCTGCCTGATAGGTAAGGAGCTGAATGCGAGCCTGCAGTGACCATGGTCCAATGGTTTGGCGATGCCTTCCTGCAGGTTCGCCTCCAGGTGACAACAGATAGGTGGAAGATCCTCTTCCCCAGGGATGGGAGGTGGAGACCTGTCCACCTGACCAAGCAAAGCTGCTTTGAGATAGTAGGTGAAGTCAGCAGCCGTGGGGTCACCCCCAAGACATGGATCCAGTGCACGAAGTGGGTCAATGACCGGATCCGGGCTGCTCAGGCGCAAACTCAAAACACTTTGGACCCTTTGGACATTGCGCATGGCAGAGTGAGAGGGAGTGGTTGGTGGAAAGGGAGTGACCACCCAGTCATGTGTATTGGGGAAGGGCAGCAGGACATGCTGCCTGAGGCTTGGCTGCATCTCGGTGGGAGGTGCACATCAGTCATAGTATAAACTCACACAGTCCCTCGAGAGGGGCCACATGCAGGAGGAATATGTGTGTCCACATCATGGACTGCTGGACTATCACCATCAGAGATATTGGGTTTGTCCCCGCTGGGAGACTAACTTTTTGATCATAGTGGCTGCAGGAGAAGACAGCCCACAATCGGAAAGAGCATGTCAAGACTGGCAGTGGATGCCTTATCTCCATGTCCTCATTCCGATGGAGGAGGAGGCCATGGAACAGGCAGGGCAGCAAAGCAGCTGCTCCATAGCTGATGGAGAGACAGGGACACCTACCTAAGAGAGTGAGTGAACATCTCCTGGGGCACAAGGGAGCATCCGCTGCAAAGGAGCCATGCTGCTCATCTGTTCACCACTGCATCAATGGAGCTGCACAGTAGGGGTGGTTGGAATGTCACGATGGGCAGACCCTAACCTTTCAATGTCCCTGTTTTCACATGCAGGCTGGGATGAACGACAAGAGCGAAGAGCTGGAGAGACTGGGGGACAGCCAGACACCTCTGAGGAGGAGGAGGGAGCCTCAGATGGTGCACCATCACCTCATTCCCCTGCACCCTCCACCAGCACAGAAACCCTCACTCGGTGGGTATCCACTTGCTGTTAGATTTGGGCACACAAGCTGGTGAGCACGTCACAGACAGGCCCGGGCAGCTGACGGAGGCTGTGATAGCCGAGGCCACTGGCAGTTGGAAGTCTGTGGGAGGCCAGGCCCATGCTGAGTCCCAGGCTGATGACGTGCCTCTGGTGTCACCAGCAACACGGGAAATACTGCAGCTGCAGCAAGAGGTCAGGCAACATCTGGCAGAGTTGCCAGAGGTTATGTGTACCCAAGTTCGGATGATGGAGGAGTCCATCCAGGCCTTGCATGCTGTACTGTCTCTGATGGGGGTGTGTCTGGCTTCCTTCCTTGAGAGATTGGTGACTCTGATGGAGAGCCAGATCCAGCCGACCAATCAGTGGCTGCCGGAGATGTGCGCAGACTTGCACTCCATCGCTTTGTCCATGAGCTCCATCCAGCGGTGACAAGGTGAGAGGGGGGACGTGGCACCTGAACTCTTCACCAGGTCCACGTCCCTCTCAGGTCAGCAGCGAGGTACAAGTGTGTCTTATAAGGGGGAGGAGCAGCTGGCTGCTACATCTGGGGTCTCCTCTCAGGGTGTTCCTGGTGTGGACAGTAGCTCCAAAGCCCCTCTGCGAGTGACACAAGTGATGCCAGTGCCTGCCTCCATCATCCTCGATGACAGAGTGGGGTCCCTGTACCTGTGCAGGAGGCCCTCAGTGTGCCGGGGCCCTCCAGGCCTCAGGCAGCAAGAGGACGGCCACCAATGTCATCCCAAGCCATGGGGCAGCAAGGTCAGCAGCCTGTCTCCATCTCAGTTGACAGAGCAGGGGGAGCACCACGTAGGAGCACCCGGAAAAGATTTAAGAAGAGCACCTAGATTCACTGAGGGGTTCACGGGTGAATGTACATTCCAGATGGATAGGGTTGTGTTTGGTGTCACACGGAATATAGAAATGATGTTCTCTCACTATGTCTCCTTCTTATTGTTGATACACTTTGGGAATTCATTTAAACCCTTCCTCCCAAGGGGCTGGAAGTGAGGGACCAAGCCCTGAGTTTACAAAGCTTCGGCCTTGTCACTGTGCGATGTGTACCTGGACGCTGCAGAACAGAAGGAAGGAGGTGACAACAGGGCTGCTTAAAGCTAAGACTTTATTGCTGTGGTTCCAGAAGGTGGTAAGGCTCAAAGGAAACTTGAATGTATAAGGGTGTCTCATGTCTCCCTTGTGTGTATCTCATGGCCCCTTTCCTGCTGTGCCTGAGGTTCTTCATCTGGCACTGCTTGGGCAGCATCCTCCTCCACATCCTCATCATCAGAGGAGACACCACACTCCACGATATCCTCACTAGTCAACACCTCGCCCCTCTGTAATGCCAGATTGTGCTGTGCACAGCAAACCACCACGATATGCGAGACCCTCGCCGGGACATACTGAAGGGCTCCACTGGATCGATCTAGGCACCTGAATCTCATCTTCAGGAGACCAATGGCCTCCTTGATGGTCGCTCGGGTTGACACGCAGCAGGTGTTGTACCTCTCCTCTGCATCCGTGCGTGGGTTCCTCACAGACGTCAGCAGTCATGTCCTCAGTGGATAGCCCTTGTCTCCAAGTATCCATCTCTGAAAGCGGATGGGGCCGCGGAAAGGTTCTGGCACCTGGGAGTGCCTTGGTATGCAGGCGTTGTGGCTGCTTCCCGGGATTTGTGCAAACACCTATGGGATCCATTTGCAGTGGTCGCAGACCAATTGCACACTGAGCAAGTGGAAGCCCTTCCTGTTGAAGGCTGCTGGCTGGTCTGCAGGAGCCTTGATGGTCACATGGGTGCAGTCAATGACACCCTACACCTGGTGGAATCCAGCGATGGCCCCGAATCCTATAGCTCTCTCAGCTTGACTGTTTGGATCAATGTGCACATAGTCACCGGCCCTCCTCAACAGGACATTGGTGACCTCCTTGATGCACTGATTCACTACAGACTGTGAGATTCCACACATATCTCCAGTGGATCCCCGCAATGATCTGGTGGTGAAGAAGTTCAGTGGCACGGTGACCTTCAGTGACACTGGCATCAGGTGCCCACCAAGTCGCAGGGGGCACAGCTGCATCATGGCAGAGAGATCAGTGACGACCTCCGTGGAGAGGTGCAGTCTGCGGAGACACTGTCACTCGGACATCTGCAGGTAGTTGAACCTCGGCTGACGTGTTCCTCTGCCTCCTTCTCCAGCCTCATGTTTGAGGCTGGCCTTCCTGTGGGCCCCCAAGCTGCTGTGGTGCCCCTGCTGGTGCCTGCGCCTCCCTCCCTTCCTCTCTACTCCTCCTCCTCCTCCTCAATGGGAGCCTCGAATCCAATGAGAGCCTCGAATGAGGCCCATGACAGGTTGCCCCTCCCTGAGTGCAAGGCCTTCACAGTAAACAACACCCAGCCACATTTACCTCACTTGTCATTCTCAATGAGGTGGCACTGCCCCAATGACACCCTGGTCTGGCTCACCCTGCAGAGCTGGCACATTGGCCCCCACTCCTGACAGTGTTTCCCGATGCCCTTTCCCCCTCCACTCTTGCTGCCAAATTTTTCTGCCTCACCCGATAGCTTCCCAGTGAAGACAACACTCAGCTCCCACCTCCCAGTCACCTCCTTTAACCAGGCGAGGCTCTGAAGCCCCGTGGTTCCCGTGCACTATTAGTTCAATTGGATCCAGTGAATAAAATTGCTGACAATTGGACTCATAAATACTTGAAATGCCTTCTTGCCGTGTGGATGTGCGAAGTCTGCCCTCCATGTCAGCCGCCGACAGAAATATCCGGTCCGACGTCTTCCATCCCTATGTTATACACCCCCCCTCCCCCTCCCCAGCCTCCATTCCCGTCTCCAACGGTCCCTTAAAATTCTGGCCCATGTCTCTAAGACTAATGGGAGTGAAACTACAGCTGCTCCTGAGACTGAACAGGGAGAGCTGCTCTCTCTGTGTTAAAGTGAATGAATCTGATCTTTACCTTGTCTTACTGGAACGTTCACTGTCTGGAGATGTCTGTTTGAAAATGTTTTCCTGTTATATTAATGGAGCAGAGGAGCAGAAGTGAGGTACTGTTCATCAGAGAGGTTTGGAAGTGGGTGAAGGGGTGGAGTGACGGTGTGAGTGAGAGGTGCAGTGAGTTGGCCATTCTCAATAGAGTGTCAGGAATGAAGGTCAGAGGAACAGACCAGGCTGGAAACACAGAAAGAGCGAGGAGAAGCTGGTGTGAAAAACAGAGATTAAACAACGGGCTTGTTCATTTGGTTTGGGTCTGGTGTTTAGAATACCCGGAATCTGGGTTCACTTCCCTTCCAACTCAGCGAATTGTTTCAACATTATGTTCATAAAACCATATAATGATACCCAAAGAAGGAGACCATTTGGTCCATTCTGTCAGTGCTGTCTCCTGTAATCTGTACATTTTTCCTTCCAGTATTTATCCCTATCGCTTTTCAAAGTTACTACTGAATCTGCTTTCAAGTCCTGATCAGACAGTGCATTCCAGATCACAACACATCACTGTATAAAAAATCATTCCTCATTTCGCCTCTGGTTCTTTTCTCAATCACCTGATAAATACATCCTCTGGTTACTGACCCTTTTGCCACTGGAAACAATTTCTCCTTATTTAACTTATTGAAAACCTTCTTGATGATGTCACATACTAGACTGCCAGTAAAACTGAAGCCCATGGAATAAAACGGACAATGACAGCATGCATATGAAGTTTGCAGACTGATAGGAACATAGGAGCAGGAGTAGGCCATTCAGCCCGTCGAGCCCACCCTGCCATTCAATATGATGATGACTGATCGTCCACTTCAATGCCTTTTTCCCACACTATCTCCATATCCCCTATGTCATTTGTATTTAGAAATCTGTCAATCTCTGCTTTAAACATACTCAATGACTGAGCTTCCACAGCCCTCTGAGGTAGAGAATTCCAAAGATTCACAACCCACTGAGTAAAGAAATTTCTCCTCATCTCTGTCCTAAGTGGCTTTCCCCTTACGTTGAAATTGTGTCCCCTGGTTCTAGACTCCTCAACTGGGGGAAACATCTTAGCTTCATCTACCTGTCTATCCCTTTAAATATTTTGTAAGTTTCAATGAGATCACCTCTCATTCTTCAAAACTCTAGAGAATACAGGCCCAGTGTCCCCAATCTCTCTTCATTTGACAGTCCCGCCATCCCGGGAACAAGTCTGGTGAACCTTCGTTGCACTCCCTCTATGGCAATTATATCCTTCCGAAGGTAAGGGGAACAAAACATCACACAGTATTCCAAAGTGCAATCCAACCAAGGTTATATACAAATGAAGCAAGACTTCACTACTCCTGTACTCAAATCCTCTTGCGATAGAGGCTAACATATCATTAGCCTTCCTAATTGCTTGCTGCACCTGCATGTTAGCTTTCAGTCACTTATTGACAAGGGCACCCAGGCCCCTTTGTACATTCACACTCTTACCACTTAACAAATAATCTGCACATCTGTTTCTCCTACCAAAGTGGATAACCTCACATTTTTACACATTATATTTCATGTGCCACTTTCTTGTCCACTCACTAAGTCTGTCCAAATTCCCTTGAAGCCACTTTGCAACTTCCTCACAACACACATTCCCACCTAGTTTTGTGTCATCTGCAAACTTGGAAATACTACATTTGGTCCCCGCATCCAAATCATGTGAACAGCTGGGTCACAGTGTGGTGGTGAACAGTTGTATTTCTGTCTGGAGGAAGGTTTACAGTGGGTTCCCCATGGTTCCTCATAACTTCAGTTATGTGCAGAGACTGGAAAAGCTGGGGTTGTTCTCCTTGGAGCAGAGCAAGTTCAGAACAACTTTGACAGAGTTAGAATCAAGGAATCAAATGGTTACAGTACAGAAGTAGCCCATTCAGTCCATCATGTCCATGACAGCTCTTTGCAAGAGCAGATCAGCTAATTCCACTCCTCTGCCCTTTCATTGTAGCCCTGCAAATTTTCCCTATTCAGGTGTTTATCCAATTCCCTTTTGAAAGCCACGATTGAATCTGCCTCCAGCACACTCTCAGGCAGTGTATTCCAGATCCGAACCACTCACTCTGTCCCACACCCCGGTACCATTGCAGAAAATCTTTTCTGTTCATTTCATCCCTCATAAATAATTGAAATGAAATGTTTATTAGGAAATGCACAACATAAAAAGGAGAGAGAAATAAATGCTGAGTAAAATAGAAGTCAATGTTTGGAAGGTAAAAAGAGCAAAAGATGTAACTTTTATTCTGGATGAGTGAGAGGAATATATCACACTTTGGGGCTTTTGTAAGAGGATTTACTGATAAACCTGGGATTTGAGAGGAAGCTGGTTCATGGTTTACAGAGCAAATTCAGCCCCTGGGGTGGAGCCAACAGCTGCACCGTCCAATAACAGACAGGACGGGGACACTGTCTCAGGCCTGGTGAGCTCAGTCGATGAAAGCATGAAACTCTGAATCTCAAGTTTTTGAGTTTGAGCCCACGGTGGGTGTTTTCTATTTCCATTTTAGGCTGATTTTACAGGCATTCTCCAGCTCTGAATTCCTCGGCAGAGAGTTCAAGGAGTGTTTGAAATGAGATTCAACAGCAGTATGAAAAAGTCTCTCCTTGATTCAGGACTCTTACCTCTCTGCAGCATCTCGCTGCTGAAGATTGAACTTTTTCTCATTTCATTCTCAGCTCAGGGTCAATGTGGATCACTGGGACTTCTGGCTGTCTCCCACTTCACAATCCATCAGTGCTGAGAAATCAATGGGGAATATTACTCACATGTTGTAATGTTTTATAAATACTTGAATGTATTTCACACTGTGTCCAACAGTGTGAATCTCCCCTGGTATATCAGCTCACCAACACTTCAACAGAACATTCACATAATGTGAGCTCTGAGATCTGTTCAGATCCCATTCCCAAGACCTGGAAAGTGGGATTGGGCTGGATCACTCTTTTTCAGCTGGCACAGACACGATTGCTAAATGGTCTCATTCTGTGCCATAAATTTTCTCCATTTTCTATGTTCTATGAAGTGAGGTGTGATTGGGAGGGGCAATTCTACCAGGGTTATATTTTCTACCAAAAGAATGACACAAGGGATACTTCACATTTTTATTTATTCATTCATGCGATGTGGGCATCGCTGGCTAGGCCAGCATTTATTACCCATCCCTAATTGCCCATGAGAAGGTGGTGGTGAACTGCCTTCTTGAACCGCCGCAGTCCATGTGGGGTAGGTACACCCACAGTGCTGTGAGAAAGGGAGTTCCAGGATTTTGACCCAGCGACAGTGAAGGAACGGCGATATAGTTCCAAGTCAGGATGGTGTGTGGCTTGGAGGGGAACTTGCAGGTGGTGGTATCCCGTGCATTTGCTGCCCTTGCCCTTCTCGGTGGTAAAGGTCGCTGGTTTGGAAGGTACTGTCGAAGGAGTCTTGGTGCATTGCTGCAGTGCAATTGTAGACGGTACACACTGCTGCCACTGTGTGCCGATGGTGGAGGGAGTGAATGTTTGCAGATGGGGTGCCAATCAAGTGGGCTGCTTTGTCCTGGACGGTGTTGAGATTCTTGAGTTGGAATTGCACCCATCCAGGCAACTGGAGAGTATTCCATCACACTCTTTACTTGTGAATTGCAGATGCTGGACAGGCTTTGGGGAGTCAGGAGTCATGGATGAGTGAGAGGAATATATCACACTTTGGGGCTTTTGTAAGAGGATTTATTGATACACCTGGGATATGAGAGGAAGCTGCTTCATGGTTTACAGAACAAATTCAGCCCCTGGGGTGGAGCCAACAGCTGCACTGTAATTACTCATCTCAGGATTCCAAGCCTCTGACCTGCTCCTCTAGTCAAGTTATTTGTATGGCTCCCCATGGTAACCTCCATGATGTTGATGGTGGTGGATTCAGTGATTGTAATGCCATTGAATGTCAAGGGGAGATAGTTATATTCTCTCTTGTTGGAGATGGTCATTGCCTGGCACTTGTGTGGTGCGAATGTTACTTGCCACTTATCATCCCAAGCCTGTGAGACTGAAATAGCTCAGTTGGGAGTGTGTTAGACTGAAGATCCCTGGTTCAATCTGGGGTCTTGGCAGTTCTCCTTTATTCTGCATCGCCCTTTGGTTTTGACTCTTGAGCTGCACAATTTACACTGAAATTATTTACCCAACTCTGAAGGTTGGATTGGAATAGAGAGATATCAAGGATGGGAAATATTTACATTGTCTGCTTTTGCTTATTCTCTATCTCCTTGTGTCCTTTTCCCCAGTTTTTGAATCTTTCGGGGCAGGGTGAACATTTGATTTGCTGCACATGTCCCAAACTGAAGCCTTTTCCACATCTCTGGGCGGTCAGACTTGCTCTGTCTGTTTTTGCTGCTCGTGACCATTAACGAGAACAGGCCACGAGTTCAATGTTTATCAGCAAACGGAAGATAATTGGAAAGAATTCTGTGTTACTCCAGACCAGTGACAAAGATGCAATGGATGTTATTCAAAATAAATTCCCTTTGACATTTGATGTAAACGTGTTTGCATCTAAAAGTTGGATTTTAAGTGTTACAAAAATGTGTCAAATTAATGACTGACCATGTGACAGCGCACATGGGGATCAAATCCACATCCTTGTTGTTATCAACACTGCGTCCGAACCAACTGAACTAAGCGGCCTATAGACAGAGCCAGGTATGGGTTTGAGCCGCACGCTGTGCGGTTTGTGTTTTATTTCTCACGCTGGGTGACAGAGCAATTGTACAAACAATGGACACATCACATCCCTGAAACATTGTTCTGATATAAAACAGTGTGAAATAAGAATTGAGCATGGAAATGGAACGGAACCAGAAATCAGGACTTTAATCTATTAAAGTTGATCTTGAAATTCTACCATGCACGAACATTCCAAGAGAACGAACTCTCTTCTGATATAAAATCCAGGAACTTGAGCTGCTGTAAAATATAAGTGAGCCTGACATGATCTGAACACACAACCTTCTAATCTGGTGTCAGACGCGCTACCGTTGCGCCACAAGCTCACAGATAAAGCAAAGTTTTCCATTCCTGGCAGATTTACTTCTTGTTTAGATTCAGTGATTGAAATTAATTCAATCCTCATCTGACCTCCGCTCTGAAAAGGCCTGCCACCCGACCTGAACCCAGCGGGACCCGACGACCTGTGTCGGGTCCGGGTCGTGTTGGGTCGCTCTTCCGGGTCTGGCTTTCGGGCTCGGGTCAGGTCGGGCCAGGTTCGGGTCGGGCTGGGTCCAGGTCGGGCTGAGTCCGTGTCGGACACACACAGGAAGTATTACATTTAACTCTGCTGGTAAGTTGAGTTTAATAAGTGTCAAAAGTTGAAAAGCCAACCTAAGCTGGGAGTCCGGGTCATCAAGGAGGGAAACTCTGAGTCTGCTCAGTGAGCAAGTGAGCATCTCTATGACGTCATTGCGCTCATGCTGCAGCTTCCTGTAGATTCGGAATCGGGAGGTCGGGAAAGTGAACATTCCGGTGGTCGGGTAAGGCTCGGGTCGGTTCGGGCGCGGGAATAAATGGAGATACTCGGGCCGGGTCGGGCACGGGTCCAATGTGGTTCTGTCAGGTTCGTGTCGGGTTTTTTTTCCTGACAATTCAGTGCCTTATTTAAACTATTACTTGGAGTTCTGTTTTACAGGGTCTCGGCTGTTTAAGTGTTTCCCAGACCCACTACTCTGATTAATCAGACATTTTGCTGCTAACTGCTGCTGCTATAATTGAAATGTAAAAAAGAATTTCCAGTGACCTGCAACCAATGGACAAATACATTTCAGAAAGATAAAGCTCATTCACCAATCCACAAATGTGTCTTTCTGCTTATATTTATAAACAACTCCTTCTCTCCACTATGAGAACTATACAATCACTACAGTTATTTGAAAGTTAGTATAAGATGTTCCAGTTCATCAATTTTAAAACTGCAGCAGGTATTTTCCAGAAAACTTCTCTGTTGGAACCTCAGTCCCATTTAGATTGAAAGTGGACAATTAATGTATTCACTTGTTCATTGTGGACAGGTGTCTGACTTAGAATAAATCTCATTAACTTTCAATGAGGTGGCAGTATTTCTGTGCTCCCATTTTACACAGTCTGTCCTGTTCATGCACCATGTTTTTATTCTCCTCTCCCATTCTCCTCAGGATACAGATTACAAGCATCATCAATCTAGCTGTTGAAAAGTATTGGAAGAATCTGGTCACACAGGTATTGAAACATTCATTTTCTGCCATTTTACAAGTTGGTTGCTTTAAACACAGTACGATGTGCAATCATCTTGAAAAGAGATTCTCTTCAATATCCAATACAAACTGAATTACAGACCTGACAGACAAACACAGGAGAACAAGTGACCAGTGAACACAAACCTCATGGTGCTCATTTTCAGATTTATTGGAGTCATCCGAGAAAACAAGTGAAAGAATATTCCAGTGAAATGATTTGGAAAGTAGGTGTGACTTTTGTTGGTGCCTTTCTTTGCTCTGTTGGTGAAACTTTCTTGCACCTGACTCCTGTTCATGTCTCTGTTTCCTCTATTGAATGAGGAAGGAGGTATTTGATCAGAAATCAACTGGATTGTGTACCTTTGAGAGGGGATTTCTGCACCTTCAGGGCTGGAAACAGGAGTGAGTGAAAGACAATGTGTGGAGTTTGATTTTGTACAGAGGGAGAGCAAATCTAACAGGGCTGTGAGATATTGGCCTGGATTTTACAGCCCCAATAGCGGTGAACTCTGAGACTTTCACTGCTATTGAGGGTCTGAACAGCACTGCAACTGCTGGTACATGCACACACTAACACCAGCATCTGGAAGTTGTGGTGGTGAGAAATGTGCTTAGAAGGAGCCTCTGATCATAATCGCACCAGCCCACTCTTTAAAGTGACAGGGACCTGTAGTTCAGCAATTTGGGCTCATTGCCCACAATGTACCCTGATTTTTACCTGGTTTGGATTAAAGCCGGTACCAACAGGCTGCTCGGGAAAGACTTTTCAGTTGACACAACAGCTCCACTATTCCAGGAAGACACCGGCAGCAGCAGTGGTCAACTTTCAGAGGGAATTCAGACATTTTAAATGTTGTATTTTATTTCTTAATTGTATGTAACTTTTTAGCATAGCCTGATCAGAGTTCTTAAATTTACATCTGACTTTTTATTAACAAGATTGAAGTGCTTTTAAAAGATCTCTAAATGTATATGACTTTTTATCAAGATTTACTTGGCTTCTTTGTCAAGACTCTTGAGCAAGATTGAAGTGACTTTTAAAAACTACATCTTATCCTTTAAAATCCTGCTTCCATGTAGATGACATTGGAAGATGATATCAGAATAGCTTAGACTATCTTTCTAACAGGTACTGCAACAGCTTAAGACCTACTTTTCTGCAAAAGCTGGTGAATTACCTTCCGGGAGCGGAGAGGAGCGGAGCGGAGGAGACCTATCTGGACCGATATGAGGAGAACGTTGAGAGCGGAGCCTATAAATCCAATCCGAGGATCGAGGCCCAGTCTCTTCCCTTCCAGGAGTGGAGTGGAGCTGTTCCAGTGTGCTGGAGTTTTGAAAAAAAAGAAGCCAACTGTGATGTCAGAGGAGAGCTGCAAGGTGATTGGTTGGTGAGTCACTGCTGTTAGTGTATTTAAATATCTTAAAGAAAAGGGCAAAGTTTTTTTACTTGAAAAAAAAAACCTCTGCTTATAAGATGAGTACTACTAAAGTGTTTTTTTTATTCAGTGTCGCTTATGAAGGACTTGAGATTGTAGTGGGTAGAACAAGGCCCCTAGTGTCATTAGTATTTTTTAATTAAGGGAGTAACTAATTAATCTAAGGGTAAGTCATGGCAGGAGAGCTCAGCCCCGTGATATGCTCCTCCTGCGCTATGTGGGGATTCAGGAACGCTCCCAGTCTCCATGACGACCATGTGTGCAGGAAGTGTATCCAGCTGCAGCTACTGGCTACTCGCATTATGGAGCTGGACCTGTGGGTGGTTTCACTGTGGAGCGTCCACGAAGCTGAGGGCATCATGGATAGCATGTTTAGTGAGGTGGTCGCACCGCAGGTAATGGATGCACAGGCAGAAAATGGATGGGTGACCACCAGATGGAATAGTAGGAGCAGGCAGGTAGTGCAGGAGTCCCCTGTGGCCATCCCCCTCTCAAACAGAGATACTGCTTTGGTTACTGTTGGGGGGATGACCTCCCAGGGGAAAAGAGCAACAGCGCGGTCCGTGCCACCACGGAGGGCTCTGCTGCACAGCAGGGGAGGAAAAGGGGTGGAAGAGCTATTGTGATAGGGGATTCTATCATAATGGGTGCAGATAGGCGTTTCTGTGGCCGCAAACGAGACTCCAGGATGGTATGTTGCCTCCCTAATACTAGGGTCAAGGATGTTTCGGAGCAGCTGCCGGAAATTCTGAAAGGGGAGGGTGTGCAGCCAGAGATCGTGGTCCATATTGGTACGAACGACATAGGCAGGAAGAGAGATGAGGTTCTGCAAAGTGAATATAGGAAGTTAGGCAGAAGGTTAAAGAGCAGGACCTCTAGGGTTGTAATCTCAGGATTACTCCCTGTGACACGTGCTAGTGCGGGTAGGAATAGGAGGATTAGGCAAATGAATGCATTGCTGAAGACTGGCGAAGGCGGGAGGGCTTCAGGTACTTGGATCATTGGGATCTCTTCTGGTGCAGAGGTGACCTGTACAAGAGGGACGGGTTGCATCTGAACTGGAAGGGGACCAATATCCTTGTAGGGAGATTTTATAGTAATACACTGGAGGGCTTAAACTAGTCTTGCAGCGGGGGTGGGACCCAAAGTAGTAGTCTCTCCGATGAGATAGTTGAGGCAAATGGAGAGGTTAAAGCAAGCAAGTCCAGTAGGCAGGCCAGGAAGGGGCAGGACAGGGAGCGTGGAAGGTCTGGTGGGCTAAACTGCATTTACTTTAATGCAAGTATCCTTACAGGTAAGGCAGATGAACTCAGAGCATGGATCGGTACATGGGATTGTGGTATTGTAGCTATTACGGAAACGTGGTTGAGGGATGGGCAGGACTGGCAGCTCAATGTTCCGCGGTACCGATCCTTCCGGCGTGACAGAGGTGGAGGTAAGAGAGGAGGGGGAGTTGCACTATTGATTAGGGAGGAGATCACGGCAGTACTTAGAGAGGATATCCCGGGGTGAATGTCCAGTGAGGCCATACTGGTAGAACTTAGAAATAATAAAAGGGTGATCCCTTTGATGGGATTATACTATAGGCCCCCCAATAGTCAGAGGTAAGTGGAGGAGCATATATGGAGGGAAATCACAGATAGGTATACGAATTATAGGGTTGTAATAATAGGTGATTTTAACTTCTCTAATATTGACTGGGACTGCCTTAGTGCTGAGGGATCAGATGGGGAAGAATTTGTTACGTGAGTCCAGGATAGTTTTCTGAAGCAGTACGTGGATGGCCCGACTAGAGAAGGGGCTACACTCGATCTCCTCTTAGGAAATGAGGATGGGCAGGTGGTTGATATGGCAGTGGGGGAGCACTTTGGGACCAGTGACCATAACTCTATTAGCTTCAAGATAGTTATGAAAAAGAATAGGACTGGTCCTCAGGTTGAAGTCCTAAATTGGGGGAAGGCTAATTTCCATGGCATCAGACAGGAACTCTCAAAAGTTGAATGGGAGAGGCTGTTTACAGGTAAAGGGACGTCTGGCAAGTGGGAGGCTTTTAAAAGTGAGATAGGAAGAGTTCAGGGCCAGCATGTTCCTGATAGATGGAAGGGCAAGGCTGGCAAGTTTAGGGAACCTTGGTTGACGAGGGATATTGAGGGTCTGGTCAGGACAAAGAAGGAGGCATACGTCAGGTATAGGCAGCTGGGATCGAGCGAATCCCTCCAGAAGTATAGGGGTTTTAGGAGTATACTTAAGAAGGAAATTAGGAGGGCGAAAAGGGGCCATGAGATTTCCCTGGCAGATAAGATAAAGGAGAATCCTAAAAGATTCTATAAGTGTATTAAGAGTAAAAGGGTAGCTAGGGAGAGAGTAGGTCCCCTGAAGGATCAGTGTGGCAATCTATGTGTGAAGCCACGCGAAATGGGCGAGGTCTTAAATTAATATTTCTCGTTTGTATTTACCGTGGAGAAGGTCATGGAAGCTAGTGAGTTCAAGGGAGGGAACAGCGATATCCTGCAGCATATCAACATTACAAAGGAGGAGGTGTTGGAGGTTTTGAAGCGCATTAAGGTGGATAAATCCCCAGGGCCTGATCAGATGTATCCTAGGATGCTATGGGAAGCAAGGGAGGAGATTGCTGGGGCGCTGGCAGAGATTTTTGTATCATCGTTAGCCACGGGTGAGGTACCGGAAGACTGGAGGATAGCTAATTTGTTAATTAATAAATTAAATAACAAATCATGTCGCCTCTTTCCCTTCTAAACTCTGGCGGAGACAAGCCTAGCTTGTCCAATCTTTCCTCGTAAGACAGCCCACCCATTCCATGTATTAGTCTCGTAAACTTTCTCTGTACTACCTCCAATGCATTTACATCCTTCCGCAAATAAGGAGACCAGTACAGTACTCAGTACTGCAGAAGAGGTCTCACCAATGTCCTGTAATGCTGAAGCATAACCTCCCTACTATTGTATTCAATTCCCATGGTGATAAATGATAACATTCTATTAGCTTTCCTAATTACGTGCTGGACCTGCAAACTAACCTTTTGCAATTCATGCCCTCTGTCACCCAGATCCCTCTGCATCTCAGAGCTCTGCAATCTCTCACCATTTAGATAATATGATTTTTTATTCTTACTGCCATAGTGGACAATTTCCGACTTTCCCACATTATACTCCATTTGCCAGTTCTTTGCCCAATCACTTAACCTATCTATATCCCTTTGTAGCCCCCTTATGTCCTCTTCACAACCTACTTTCCTACCTATCTTTGTGATCAGCAAATTTAGTAACAATACCTTCGGTCCCTTCATCTAAGTCATTTATATAAATTGTAAAAAGTTGAGGCCCCAGCACAGATCCCTGTGGCACACCACTCGTTACTTCTTGCCAACCAGAAAATGACCCATTTATGCTGACTCTCTGTTTCCTGTCAGCTAGCCAATCTTCTATCCATGCCAATATGTTACCCCCGACACCATGAGCTTTTATTTTCTGCAATAACCTTTGATATGGCACCTTATCCTTCTGGAAATCGAAATACAATACATCCACTGGTTCCCCTTTATCCACAGCACATGTAACTCCCTCAAAGAACTCCAATAAATTGGTTGAACATGATTTCCCTTTCAAAAAACCATGTTGACTCTGCCTGATTACCTTAATTTTTTCTAAATGCCCTGCTATAACATCCTCTGTAATAGCTCCAAACATTTTCCCGAAGACAAATGTTAAGCTAACTGGCCTGTCGTTTCCTGCTTTCTGTCTCCCTCCCTTTTTGAATAAATGAGTTACATTCACTCTTTTCCAATCTAACGGAACCTTCTCGAATCTAGGGAATTTTGGAATATTAAAACCAGCGCATCAACTATCTCACTAGCCAATTCAGGACCTGGCGACTTGTCAACCCGCAGCTCCAACAATTTGTTTAGTACCACTTCCCTGGTGATTGTAATTTTCTTGAGTTCCTCCATCCCTTCAATTTCCTGATCGCCGGCTAATACTGGGATGTTATTTGTATACTCAATAGTGAAGACCGATGCAAAGTATCTGTTCAATTCATCTGCCATCTCTTAATTATCCATTATTAATTCCCCAGACACACTTTCTATTGGACCAACAGTCGCTTTGTTAACTCTTTTCTTTTTAAAATATCTATCGAAACTCTTACTAGTTGTCTTGAAATTCCTTGCGAGCGTTCTCTCATACTCTAATTTTACCTTCCTTATCAATCTTTTAGTAATTCTTTGCTGTTTTTTTTTATATTCTGTCCAATCTTCTGACCTGCCTCCCACCTTTGCACAATTATAGGCTTTTTCTTTAAGTTTGATAGTATCTTTAACTGTTTTCGTGAACCATGGATGGTGAGTCCCACCTTTGGAACTTTTCTTTCTCGTTGAAATGTATCTATTCTGTGTATTCTGAAATATCCCCTTAAATGTCTGCCACTGCATCTCTATTGACTTATCCCTTAACCGAATTTGCCAGTTCACTTTAGCTAGCTCTGCTTTCATGACCTTATAATTGCCCTTATTTAAATTTAAAATACTAGTCTGGGACCCACTCTCCTCTCTCTCAAACTGAATGTAAAATTCAATCATATTATAATCGCTACTACCTAGGGGCACCTTAACTATGAGGTCATTAATTAATCCTATCTCGTTGCACAATGCCAGGTCTAGCATAGCCTGCTCTCTGGTTGGCTCCAGAATGTATTGTTCCAAGAAATTATCCCCAAAATATTCTATGTACTCCTCATCTAGGCTACCTCTGCCCATCTGAATTTTCCAATCTATATGTAGATTAAAATCCCCCATAATTATCACAGTACCTTTCTGACAAGCTGCCATTATTTCTTCCTTTATATCCCATCCGACAGTGTGGTTAATGTTAGGTGGCCTGTACACCACTCCCACAAGTGACTTCTTGCCTTTATGATTTCTCATTTGTACCCAAACTGCTGCTGCATCCTGATCTCCAGAACTCAGGTCATCCCTCTCTATTACGCTAATACCATCACTAATTAACAGAGCTACCCCACCACCTTTTCCTAGCTTCCTGTCCTTCCAATATGCCATGTCACCTCCAATATTCACATCCCAATCGATGACGCCCTGCAGCCATGTCTCTGTAATGACTATCAGATCGTACGTATTTATTCTATTTGTGCTCCCAGTTCATCTGTTTTGTTTCAAATGCTCCATGCATTCAGATACAGAGCATTTAGTTTTGTCCTTTTATTATTTTTGTAACCTCTAGCCTTATCTGTCGATTTACTCTTAGATTTGTACATTCTGTCCCTTCCTGTCACAGTCTGTTTATCATTTCCCATATTTATACCTTTCTCTCTTGCCTTGTCTCTCCTCCTTGATTCACCATATCTTCCCAAATTTGATCCCTTGCCCCCACTATTCGGTTTAAAACCGTCTCTACTTCCCTCGTTATGTGGCTCGCTAGAACATCGGCACCAGCACGGTTCAGGTGTAGACCGTCCCAACGGTCCAGCCACCTCTTTCCCCAGTACTGGTGCCAATGCCCTATGAACCAGAACCCACTACTACCACACCAGTCTTTCAGCCGCACATTACTTTCTCTAATCTTATTTGTCCTATGCCAATTTGCACATGGCTCAGGTAATAATCCAGAGATGATTAACTTTGCGGTTCTGCTTCTTAATCTGGTGCCTAGTTGCTCATACTGACTTTGCAGAACCTCTATCCTTGTCCTGCCTATGTCGCTGGTACCGACATGGACCACGACGACTGGATCCTCCCCCTCCCATTGTATGTTTCGCTCCAGCCCTGAGCAGATGTCCTGAATCCTGGCACCGGCAGGCAACACAGCCGTCTGGACTCTTGCTTTTGCTGCAGAGAACAGAGT
The DNA here is from genome assembly GCF_036365525.1 of Heterodontus francisci. Taxonomy (NCBI): domain Eukaryota; kingdom Metazoa; phylum Chordata; class Chondrichthyes; order Heterodontiformes; family Heterodontidae; genus Heterodontus; species Heterodontus francisci. The sequence continues at coordinate 807,499 of NW_027141448.1, forward strand.
CAATCCACCTTACTATACTGTCCCCTACTACCACTACATTCCTTTTTTCTCCCTCTTTGAGCCGCAAACACTTACTGCAGACGTGTTTGCCCTGGATCACACTGGCATCCAGGAACTCCCACATGCTGCAGCTGTGACACATCACCTGTCCTGTCATCCTTAACGTGTTTCAATTAACTACTTAAATATTTTATTCAATTATTCATTTTATTGCATATTTTATTAAACTTACCACTAGTTTGTTTACTATTTTAAACGTTAGGACTAAAATGGATCTTAATCACTTACCAGATGCGCATCAAGCAGGTCGGTTCTTCCAAACCAATCAACTACCTGCTTGCCTGTGATGTCACAGCTTACCAGATCCTCACCAAACAGCTCCTTCCACTGCACCGAAGAAAGAACCAAATACTGTCTCCTCACCCCAGCGGCTCTCTGTTTCCCTGCTCTCACTCTCCATTGTGATGTCACTCCTCGATTTTTTTCCCCCTGCTCTGCTCATCTCTCTCTCGCTCTGTCTCCGAGTCTGTGCTTTTGGCGCATTTCTTCATTTGTTGTTCCGTTGTGCTCCTCTGTTTCTGGTCCAAAATCTGACTCTGGTAGGACTGAACCCACAACCTTTGAATATCGTCTTAATCATTATTTAGAAGTCCAACACGCTATCCATTACGCCACAGACCCTCACACATTTTTATTAACATCACTAAGGCCTTTGATCTTGTCAGCAGAGACGGCCTCTTCAAACTGCAATGGAACATAGGCTGCCCTCCTGACCTCTTGGGTATCATCTCTTCTTTCCACGAGAACATGCACAGTTCCATCAGTTACAATGGAGCAACATCAGACGCTTTCAAGATCAGCAGTGGAGTAAAGCAGGGCTGCGCTCTGGCGCCAACTCTCTTAGGAACAGAGGAACATAGGAGTAAGCTATTCAGCCCGTCGAGCCTGCTCTGTCATTCAATTCGATCATGGCTGATCACCTACCTCAAAGCCCCTTTCCCATGCTATCCCCATATCCCTTGATGTCATGAGTATCAAGATTTCTATCAATTTCTGTCTTGAACATGCTCAATGATTGAGCTGCCACAGCCCTCTGGGGCACAGTATTCCAATGATTCACCACCGTCTGAGTGAAGAAATTCCACCCATCTCAGTTTTAAATGGCCTACTCCTTATTCTGAGACGATGTCCTTTGGTTTTAGACTCACCAACCAGGGCAAACATCCTGTCTACATCCACACTATCACGCCCTGTAAGAATTTTGTCAGTTTCAATCAGATCACCTCTCATTCTTCGAAACTTTAAGGAATACGGGCCCAGTTTCCTCATAAGACAATCCCACCATCCCAGGGATTAGTCTGGTGACATAAAAACAAGAAATGCTGGAACCACTCAGCAGGTATGGCAGCATCTGTGAAAAGAGAAGCAGAGTTAACGTTTCAGGTCAGTGACCCATCTTCGGAACTGACATATATTAGAAAAGTCACAGGTTATAAGCAAGTGGGGTGGGGGTGGGGCAAGAGATAACAAAGGAGAAGGTGTAGATTGGACAAGGCCACATAGCTGACCAAAAGTTCATGCAGCAAAGGCAAACAATATGTTAATGGTGTGTTGAAAGACAAAGCGTTAGTACAGATTAGGTGTTAATGGACTGAATATTGAACAGCAGGAAGTACAAACCTGAAAAAAAAACAGTAGGTAAGCAAACTGAACAAACTGAGATGAAATGAAATAAATGCAAAAAAAAGATTAGTCTGTTGACCCTCTGTTTCACCCCCTCTATGGCAAGTGTATCCTTCATAAGATGAGGAGACTAAACTGTACACAATACTCCAGTGCGGATTCACCAAGGCTCTAGACAATTGCAGCAAGACATCTTTACTCCTGTACTCATGACCCTTCGTGTGGGTACAACATACCATTTGCCTTCCTAATTGATTGCTGCACCTGCACAAGAGCTTTTAGTGTCTCAGGAACAAGGACACCCAGGTCCCTTTGGACATCGACACTTCCCAACCTCTCACCATTTAAGAAATACTCTGTCTTTCTGTTTATTCTACCAAAGTGAATAACTTCACACTTATTCACATTATATTCCATGTTCTTGCCCATTCACTTAGCCTCTCCAGGTCCCCTGGAAGCCTCTCTGCATCCTCCTCACAACTCACACTTCACCGAGCTTTGTGTCATCTGCAAACTTGGAAATATTACATTTAATCCCCACATCCAAATCATTTATATAGGTTGTTAACAGCTGTGGCTCCAACACTGATCCTTGCAGTACCCCAATAGTAACAGCCTGCCATCCTGAGAAGGACCCGTTATTCCTGCTCTCTGTTTTCGGTCTGTTAACCAATTCTCAATCCATATCAGTATATTATCCCCAAGCCTATGTGCTCTAATTTTGTTTACTCACCTCCTGTGTGGGACCTTACCAAAGGAAAATACAAATACCACACATCCACTGGTTCTCCTTTATCTGTTCTATCGGTAACATCCTCAAAAATCTCAACAGGTTTTTCAAACCTGTTTTCCTTTTCATAAATCTATGTTGACTCTGCCCAATCATGTCATCATTTTCGAACTGTCTAGTTATCACATCCTTTATAATTGGCATATTCTTCTCCATGCTGCTATTGTACACTTTCAATTACTCAGATATAGGTGTTCACCTGCACATCAGAGCTGACGACAAGCTGTTCAACTTGGCAAGACTGTGCGCCAAGACAAAAGTGGGTAAATTCCTAGTCTGTGAGTTGCTATTTGCTGATGATGCTGTGCTGACATCCCATAATTAAGTTCAGTCACAGCAGCTTGTAGATCGGTTCTCCCTGGCCTGCAAAGAGTTTGGACTGACAATCAGCATCAGGAAGATGAAAGTTACGGGCCAGGACGTAGAGACTCCACTTTCCATCAACATCGACAACCTCACTTTGCAGGTTGTCAACAGCTTCACATACCTTCAATCAACAATCACCAGCAATCTGTTCCTTGATGCTGAAATCAGCACCAGGATTGTCAATGCTGCAGCTGTCATGTCAAAGTTGAGAAGACAAGTGTGAACCGACAGCAAACTGACCGAAAATACAAAGCTCCACGTGCACCAGGCTTGTGTTCTCAGCACCCTCCTTTATAGTAGAGAAGCATCAACAACTTATACAAGCCAAAAAAAGCGGCTGAACAGCTTCCACCTCCACTGCCTCAGATGGATACTGGGCATCTCCTGGCAGGACAGAGTGCCGAATGCGGAAGTACACCAGCGTGCAGGGATCCGCAGCATGTTTGCCCTCTTGAGTCAGCGGTGACTCTGTTGACTGGGAAAAATGGATGACGGTCACATTGCCAAAAACATGCTCCATGGTGAGCTTGCTATCAGCATGAGATCAACAGGTCAGGGAAAAAAATCAAGTACTTTGGAGAGGTTTGAGTTAATTCAGGAGAGTGGGCATGGATTTATCAATGGGAGTTCATGCTTGACGAATCTAACTGCATTTGTTGATAAACTATCTGAGAATACTGATGAAGGGAATGCAGTGGATGTTGTTTATATGGATATTACGAAAGCATTTTATAAAGGACGCAGAGGCGATTTACCAGAATGGATCCAGGGATGGGGGATTTTAGTTACAAGGTTAGGTTGGAAAAGCTAGGATTATTCTGCCTATATCAAAGGAGATTGAGTGGAGAATTGATAGAGGTGTATAACACCTCTAGAGAACAGGCCATCCTGGACTGGGTATTGTGTAATGAGAAAGGATTAGTTAACAATCTTGTTGTGTGGGGTCCCTTGGGGAAGTGCGCCCATAATATGATAAAATTCTTCATTAAGATGGAGAGTGAGAGAGTTGATTCCGAGACTAGGGTCCTGAATCTAAACAAAGGAAACTATGAAGGTATGAGGCGGGAGTTGGCTATGATAGATTGGGGAACGTTACTTAAAGGGTTGACAGTGGATAGGCAATGGCTAGCATTTAAAGAGCGCATGGATGAATTACAACAATTGTTCATTCCTGTCTGTGCAAAAGTAAAACAGGAAGGGTGGCTCAACTGTGGCTTACAAAAGAAATTAAGGAAAGTATTAGATCCAAGGAGGAGAAATATAAAATGGCCAGAACAAGCAGCAAACCTGAAGATTGTGAGCAGTTTGGAATTTAGCAGAGGAGGACAAAAGGATTGATTAAGAAGGGGGAAATAGAGTATGAGAGTAAGCTAGCAGAGAACATAAAAATTGACTGTAAAAGCTTCTCTAGATATGTGTCGAGAAAAAGATTAGTGAAGACAAATGTGGGTCCCTCACAGTCAGAAACGGGGGAATTTATAATGGGGAACAAAGAAATGGCAGACCAATTAAATACATACTTTGGTTCTGTCTTCACAAAGGACGATACAAATTACCTCCCAGAAATGTTGGGGAACATAGGGTCTAATGAGAAGGAGGAACTGTAAGAAATCTGTATTCGTAGGGAATGTTTGGGAAATTGATGGGATTGAAGGCCGATAAATCCCCAAGGCCTGATAATCTGCATCCCAGAGTACTTAAGGAGGTGGCCCTTGAAATAGCAGATGCATTTCTGGTCTTTTTTCAAAATTCTATCGACTCTGGAACAGTTCCAATGGATTGGACGGTAGTTAATGTAACTCCACTATTTAAAATAAGAGGCAGAAAGAAAACAGCGAAATATATACCGGTTAGCCTGACATCAGTCGTGGGGAAAATGCTGGAGTCCATTATAAAACATGTAATAGCAGAGTGCAATAATAATTCGTCTCCACTCCTAGTATTTCTAAATCCCACACATTCACTATAATGTGAACAATTATTTCCTGTTGTGTCTCTCTCAGATTTGTCAACTTCACTGTATTGGAGTGAGGTGACATCTACTGGCGGGAAGCAAGAACTGCAATCAAGCAGCAGAAACTCCACAGTCTGTCAGGGTGAAAGAAACATTGCAATGTGAGGATACAGCGAAGTGGTTTGATTGGGTAGATGGAGACATGATTCCACTTGTGGTGGTGTCTGAAGCAAAGGCCAGAAATACAAAATTGTCATTAATAAAAGAAATGAGGAATTCATGAAAAATGTAGTAACGTAGTGAATGGTTAGAATGTGGATAGAATAGAAAGTGAGATTGGATGGACAGAAGCAGTCTGAAAGGATGGCTGAAACAAAAGGTGAGTGCCCAGAAACGTTAACCGTGTTTCTCACAGCACAGATGCTGCCAGAGCTGCTGAACATTTCCAGCACTTTCTGTTTTTATTTCAGCATTTGCAGGATGTTGCTTTGATCTGAAAAAAAAAATGGATGATTGGCTGGGGGGTTCCAGTGAAATTCCACAGCAGCGAAAGATACCTGACTGATCAGTGGCTCGTTGGTCTAGGGGTATGATTCTCGCTTAGGAAATGTGGTTGATTAACATGTAAGAAATCCAGGGTCCTAATCCCAGATGAGCCCTGGCCTGCTGGCATTTTCAGATTAAGGTTATCTATTGGTTTCAGCCTTGCAGAAGGTGGAATTGACTTCCAAACAGAGCTGGCATGAGGACCAGACGACTGGATTCAAAGAGCTTGTCGACTAAATTGCAATTAACTAAATGTACAGAAAGCCAAGTGGGAATATAAAGTTGTTGCTGTAATTGTGACCTGACTCCAAAAACAAAAGGACTGGGTTCTGGACTGGAATGGAATGGAATTCTTCAGTGTTTCTGTTGTTTGGCTTGCATTGACTCATCGATTTTCTTGTTTTTCACTTTGTCGATGCCTTTGAATAATTGTGGATCCTTCTTCAGGGTGTCTTCATTCACCAGTTAGTTCTGACCTCTGATGATGTTGATTGTAATCAGCTTCAATTCGCTGATAGTTTTGGAAGTGAGCAGATTTCCTTTGCTTGAGTCTACAACATGGAACTCAGTCTGACATGTGGACCCATGGGAGGATTTGAATGCCATCCCTGCGTTGGAGTTGCATCCATCCAATAAGAGACCGAGTAGAAGTGACAGTTCTGTCAGTCGAATATGAGACTTTTAATGGCAGGCTTGTGAGTTTGAGTGCCATTCTGTTTTTCCCTTTTGTAAGGCTTCATGAGCAGAGAGTACAGGGAGTGTTTGAAATGAGCAAGTCTCGCTTTGATTCAGGACTCTTACCTCTCAGCAGCATCTCACTATGAAAGATTGAATTTGATCTCATTTCATTCTCAGCTCGGGGTCTGTGCGGCTCAGTGGCACTTCTGGCTGTCTCCCGCTTCACAATCCATCAGTACTGAGAAAGCAATGGGGAATATTACTCACATGTTGTGTTCTTTAATTTTTTGGAAAACTTGAATGTATGTATTTTCTTCCAAAACAAGGACACCAAGCCACTGTTAATGTAGGGCTGAAATAGCTCAGTTGGGCGAGCGTTAGACTGAAGATCAAAAGATCCCTGGTTCAATCCCGGGTTTCAGCAATTTTGCTTCCTTATGCGTCCCTTGCCTTGGTTCTGATTTTCCAGTTGCACAATTTACTTTGAGATTATTTCCCAAGCACCAGTGGATTGAATTTGACAAACAACACAGAGTCATTTACAACATAGAAGGTGGTCATTTGGCCTATCACGTCCATGCTGGCTTTCCCCAGAGCAATCTAGTCAGTTCCACTCACCAGCTCGATCCCTTTCCTCCTGCAAGTTTCTTTCCTTCAAGTATCCATCCAATTTCCTTTTCAAATCATTGATTGTCTCTGCTTCCACCACACTCGTGGGCTAAGACATTACCACCCACAACATAAAAAATTCCACCTCATCAAGGATGGGAAATACTTACATCATCTATATTTGCTTATTCTCTCTTTCTATGAGAAAAGACTGACAGTCAACATGAAAGGAAACCCAAAAATCTTCGAGCAGCATGTAAATGATAAGTGGGTAGTAAGAGGTTGAGTCGGGCCTATGAGGGACAAAAAGGATAATATAAGCTGAGAGGTGCAGGGCAATGTTAATCTACTTAATGAGTACTTTGTATCAGTGATCACTAAGGAAGTGGAATTTGACAAAATATCAGTCGAAGTGTAGAGAGTAGAGTCAATGAAGCGGGTACAAATTGAGAGAGGGAGGTACTAAAAAGGCTGGCTCTGCTTAGGGAAGATAAATCACCTGGTCTGGATGGCTCACATCCCAGGTTGCGAAAGGAAATGCGGATGTAGATAACGGAAGGGCTTGCTATAATCTTCCAATCTTCCCTGGATACGGGGGAGGCGCCAGAGGATTAAACAGTGGCAAATGCGACACCCTTATTCAAGAAAGGGTGTAAGGACAGTCCGGGTAACTACAGGCTAGTTAGATTAACAGCAGCGGTGGGTAAGGTTTTGGAAAGAATAATCAGGGTAAAAAATCAACAGTCACTTGGAGAGGTTCGAGTTAATTAATGAGAGTGAGCATGGATTTATAAAAGGGAGTTCATGCTTGACTAATCTAACTGCATTTTTTGATGAACTAACAGAGCAGGTTGATGAAGGGAACGCAGTGGATGTTGTTTATATTGATTTTAAGGAAGCGTTTGACAAGGTACCACATAAAAGGGCGGTTAACAAAATTGAGGTTCGTGGTATAGGAGGGTCAGTGTCCAATTGGATAGAAAATTGGTTTAAGGACAGAAAACAGCGAGTCTTATTAAATGGTTCTTTGTCAGACTGGAGGATAGTCGACAGTGGTGTTCCCCAAGGGTCAGTGCTAGAACCACTGCTTTTTTTGCTCAAGGTAAGTGACTTGGATCTTGGAATACAGAGTAGAATCTCAAAATATGCCGATGACACCAAACCTGGAGGAGCGGCAAACAGTGAAGATGATATGAACTGCCTGCAACAGGACAGTGATAGGCTAGCAGAATGGGCAGACAGGTGGCAGATGGAATTTAATAGTGACAAGTGTGAGGTGATGTATTTTGGCATAAGGAATAGGGAGAGGCAATATATACTTAATGGCACAGTTCTAAAGAGTGTACTGGAATAGAGGGACTTGGGGTTCATGTGCATCAATCTTTGAAGGAGGCAAGTCATATTGCGAGAGTGGTTCGCAAAGCATATGGGATCTTGGGCTTTATAAGTAGAGGCATTGAGTACAAAAGCAGGGAGGTTATGCTGAACCATTATAAAACTCTGGTTAGGCCCCAATTGGAGTGTTGCTTCCAGTTCTGCTCAGCAGACTTTAGAAAGAATGTGAGGGTCCTTGAGAGGACGCAGAGGCGATTTACCAGAATGGATCCAGGGATGGGGGATTTTAGTTACAAGGTTAGGTTGGAAAAGCTAGGATTATTCTGCCTTTCTCAAAGGAGATTGAGTGGAGAATTGATAGAGGTGTATAACACCTCTAGAGAACAGGCCATCCTGGACTGGGTATTGTGTAATGAGAAAGGATTAGTTAACAATCTTGTTGTGTGGGGTCCCTTGGGGAAGTGCCCCATAATATGATAAAATTCTTCATTAAGATGGAGAGTGAGAGAGTTGATTCCGAGACTCGGGTCCTGAATCTAAACAAAGAAAACTATGAAGGTATGAGGCGGGAGTTGGCTATGATAGATTGGGGAACGTTACTTAAAGGGTTGACAGTGGATAGGCAATGGCTAGCATTTAAAGAGCGCATGGATGAATTACAACAATTGTTCATTCCTGTCTGTGCAAAAGTAAAACAGGAAGGGTGGCTCAACTGTGGCTTACAAAAGAAATTAAGGAAAGTATTAGATCCAAGGAGGAGAAATATAAAATGGCCAGAACAAGCAGCAAACCTGAAGATTGTGAGCAGTTTGGAATTTAGCAGAGGAGGACAAAAGGATTGATTAAGAAGGGGGAAATAGAGTATGACAGTGAGCCTGCAGAGAACATAAAAACTGACTGTAAAAGCTTCTATAGATATGTGTAGAGAAAAAGATTAGTGAAGACAAATGTGGGCCCCTTACAGTCAGAAACGGGGGAATTTATAATGGGGAACAAAGAAATGGCAGACCAATTAAATACATACTTTGGATCTGTCATCACAAAGGAGGATACAAATTATCTCCCAGAAATGTTGGGGAACATAGGGTCTAGTGAGAAGGAGGAACTGTATGAAATCAGTATTACTAGGGAATGTTTGGGAAATTGATGGGATTGAAGGCCGATAAATCCCCAGGGCCTGATAATCTACATCCCAGAGTACTAAAGGAAGTGGCCCTTGAAATAGCAGATGCATTTCTGGTCTTTTTTCAAAATTCTATCGACTCTGGAACAGTTCCAATGGATTGGACGGTAGTTAATGTAACTCCACTATTTAAAAAAAGAGGCAGAAAAAAAACAGCGAATTATATACCGGTTAGCGAGGCCTGGACAAGGTATGCCAGCCAAGAGCGACGTCTCAATTCATTCCATCTTCGCTGCCTTCGGAGAATACTTGGCATCAGGTGGCAGGACTATATCTCCAACACAGAAGTCCTTGAAGCGGCCAACACCCCCAGCTTATACACACTACTGAGTCAGCGGCGCTTGAGATGGCTTGGCCATGTGAGCCGCATGGAAGATGGCAGGATCCCCAAAGACACATTGTACAGCGAGCTCGCCACTGGTATCAGACCCACTGGCCGTCCATGTCTCCGCGATAAAGACGTCTGCAAACGCGACATGAAATCGTGTGACTTTGATCACAAGTCGTGGGAGTCAGTTGCCAGCATTCGCCAGAGCTGGCGGGCAGCCATAAAGACAGGGCTAAATTGTGGCAAGTCGAAGAGACTTAGTAGTTGGCAGGAAAAAAGACAGAGGCGCAAGGGGAGAGCCAACTGTGCAACAGCCCCGACAAACAAATTTCTCTGCAGCACCTGTGGAAGAGCCTGTCACTCCAGAATTGGCCTTTTTAGCCACTCCAGGCGCTGCTTCACAAACCACTGACCACCTCCAGGCGCGTATCCATTGTCTCTCGAGATAAGGGGGCCCAAAAGAAGCCACACATCAGTCGTGGGGAAAATGCTGGAGTCCATTATAAAAGATGTTATAGCAGAGTGCAATAATAACTCGTCTCCACTCCTAGTATTTCTAAATCCCACACATTCACTATAATGTGAACAATTATTTCCTGTTGTGTCTCTCTCAGATTTGTAAACGTCACTGTATTGGAGTGAGGTGACATCTACTGGCGGGAAGCAAGAACTGCAATCAAGCAGCAGAAACTCCACAGTCTGTCAGGGTGAAAGAAACATTGCAATGTGAGGATACAGCGAAGTGGTTTGATTGGGTAGATGGAGACATGATTCCACTTGTAGTGGTGTCTGAAGCAAAGGCCAGAAATACAAAATTGTCATTAATAAAAGAAATGAGGAATTCATGAAAAATGTAGTGACGTAGTGAATGGTTAGAATGTGGATAGAATAGAAAGTGAGATTGGATGGACAGAAGCAGTCTGAAAGCATGGCTAAACAAAAGGTGAGTGCCCTGAAACGTTAACTGTGTTTCTCACAGCACAGATGCTGCCAGAGCTGCTGAACATTTCCAGCACTTTCTGTTTTTATTTCAGCATTTGCAGGATGTTGCATTGATCTGAAAAACAATGGATGATTGGCTGGGGGGTTCCAGTGAAATTCCACAGCAGCTAATAAAGCCTGACCTGTCAGCGGCTCGTTGGTCTAGGGGTGTGATCCTCTCTTCGGGAGTATGGTTAATTAACATGCGAGAGGTCCCGGGTTCAAGTCCTGGGCGAGCCCTGGTCTGCTAGCGTTTTTAGATTAAGGTTATCTATTGGTTTCAGCCTTGCAGAAGGCGGAATTGACTTCCATCCGGAGCTGGCTTGAGGACAAAACAACTGGATTCAAAGAGATTGTCGACAAAATTGTAATTAACTATATGTACAGATAGCCAAGTGGGAATATAAAGTTGTTGCTGGAATTGTGACCTGACTCCAAAAACATCTGGACTGGAATGGAATGGAATTCTTCAGTGTTTCTGTTGTTTGGCTTGCATTGACTCATCGATTTTCTTGTTTTTCACTTTGTCGATGCCTTTGAATAATTGTGGATCCTTCTTCAGGGTGTCTTCATTCACCAGGTAGTTCTGACCTCTGATGATGTTGATTGTAATCAGCTTCAATTCGCTGATAGTTTTGGAAGTGAGCAGATTTCCTTTGCTTGAGTCTACAACATGGAACTCAGTCTGACATGTGGACCCATGGGAGGATTTGAATGCCTTCCCTGCGTTGGAATTGCATCCATCCAATAAGAGACCGAGTAGAAGTGACAGTTCTGTCAGTCGAATATGAGATTTTTAATAGCAGGGTTGTGAGTTTGAGTGCCATTCTGTTTTTCCCTTTTGTAAGACTTCATGAGCAGAGAGTACAGGGAGTGTTTGAAATGAGCAAGTCTCGCTTTGATTCAGGACTCTTACCTCTCAGCAGCATCTCACTATGAAAGATTGAATTTGATCTCATTTCATTCTCAGCTCGGGGTCTGTGCGGCTCAGTGGCACTTCTGGCTTTCTCCCGCTTCACAATCCATCAGTACTGAGAAAGCAATGGGGAATATTACTCACATGTTGTGTTCTTTAATTTTTTGGAAAACTTGAATGTATGTATTTTCTTCCAAAACAAGGACAACAAGCCACTGTCAATGCAGGGCTGAAATAGCTCAGTTGGGAAAGCGTTAAACTGAAGATCTAAAGGTTCCTGGTTCAATCCCGGGTTTCAGCAATTTTGCTTCCTTTTGCGTCCCTTGCCTTGGTTCTGATTTTCCAGTTGCACAATTTACTTTGAAATTATTTCCCAAGCACCAGTGGATTGAATTTGAGAAACAACACAGAGTCATTTACAGCACAGAAGGTGGTCGTTTGGCCTATCACATCCATGCTGGCTCTCCCCGGAGCAATCTAGTCAGTTCCACTCACCAGCTCGATCCCTTTCCTCCTGCAAGTTTCATTCCTTCAAGTATCCATCTAATTTCCTTTTCAAATCATTGATTGTCTCTGCTTCCACCACACTCGTGGGCCAAGTCATTACCACCCACAACATAAAAAAGTTCCACCTCATCAAGGATGGGAAATACTTACATCTTCTATATTTGCTTATTCTCTATTTCTATGAGAATAGACTGGCAGTCAACATGAAAGGAAACCCAAAAATCTTCGAGCAGCATGTAAATGATAAGTGGGTAGTAGGAGGTTGAGTCGGGCCTATTAGGGACAAAAAGGATAATATAAGCTGAGAGGTGCAGGGCAATGTTAATCTACTTAATGTGTACTTTGTATCAGTGATCACTAAGGAAGAGGAATTTGACAAAATATCAGTCGAAGTGAAGAGAGTAGAGTCAATGGAGAGGGTAGAAATTGAGAGAGGGAGGTACTAAAAAGGCTGGCTGTGCTTAGGGTAGATAAAACACCTGGTCTGGATGGCTGGCATCCCAGGTTGCGAAAGGAAATGCGGATGCAGATAATGGAAGAGTTTGCCATAATCTTCCAATCTTCCCTGGATACGGGGGAGGTGCCAGGAGTAAACAGTGGCAAATGCGACGCCCTTATTCAAGAAAGGGTGTAAGGACAGTCCGGCTAACTACAGGCTAGTTAGATTAACAGCAGCGGTGGGTAAGGTTTTAGAAAGAATAATCAGGGTAAAAAATCAACAGTCACTTGGAGAGGTTCGAGTTAATTAAGGAGAGTGAGCATGGATTTATAAATGGGAGTTCATGCTTGACTAATCTAACTGCATTTTTTGATGAACTAACAGAGCAGCTTGATGAAGGGAATGCAGTGGATGTTGTTTATATGGATTTTAAGGAAGCGTTTGACAAGGTTCCACATAAAAGTGGGGTTTACAAAATTGAGGCTCGTGGTATAGGAGGGTCAGTGTCCAATTGGATAGAAAATTGGTTTAAGGACAGAAAACAGGGAGTCTTATGAAATGATTCTTTGCCAGACTGGAGGATAGTCGACAGAGGTGTTCCCCAAGGGTCAGTGCTAGAACCACTGCTTTTTTTGCTAAAGATAAATGACTTGGATCTTGGAATATTGAGTAGAATCTCAAAATATCCCGATGACAACAAACTTGGAGGAGTGGCAAACAGTGAGGATGATATGAACTGCCTGCAACAGGACAATGATAGGCTAGCAGAATGGGCAGACAGGTGGCAGATGGAATTTAATAGTGACAAGTGTGAGGTGATGTATTTTGGCATAAGGAATAGGGAGAGGCAATATTTACTTAATGGCACAGTTCTAAAGTGTGTGTTGGAATAGAGGGACTTGGGGTTCATGTGCATCAATCTATGAAGGTGGCAAGACATATTGCGAGAGTGGTTAGCAAAGCATATGGGATCTTGGGCTTGAAAAAAAGAGGCATTGAGTACAAAGCAGGGAAGTTATGCTGAACCATTATAAAGCTCTGGTTAGCCCCCAGTTGGAGTGTTGCTTCCAGTTTTGCTTACCACACTTAAGAAAGAATGTGAGCGTCCTTGAGAGGATGCAGAGGAAATTCACCAGCATGGATCCAGGGATGGAGGATTTTAGTTACAAGGTTAGGTTGGAAAAGCTAGGGTTGTTCTACCTGTATCAAAGGAGAGTGAGGGGAGAATTGATAGATGTGTTTTCGGCTATGACAGTTTAAAATAAATTGGCAAGGAAACATTGTTCCCGTTAACTCTTGGTACAAGGACTAGGGGACACAGATTGAAGGTTTTGGACAGGAGATACAGGGGGAATGTGCGCAAGAACTTTTTTACACTGATTGGTGATGATCTGTAACTCGCTGCCCAAGAGGGCGGTGGAAATGGAGACAATAGAGGATTACAAAAGGAATTTGAATGGGCACTTGAAGGAAATAATTTTACAGGGCTATGGGGATCGAGCAGACAAGTAATAACTCGTCTCCACTCCTAGTATTTCTAAATCCCACACATTCACTATAATGTGAACAATTCTTTCCTGTTGTGTCTCTCTCAGATTTGCAAACTTCACTGTATTGGAGTGAAGTGACATCTACTGGCAAGAAACAAGAACTGCCGTGATGAGATCAGCCATGATTGTATTGAACGGCAGAGCAGGCTCGAGTGGCTGACTTGCCGACTCCGGCTCCTCGTTCTTATGTTCATAGAATCATGCAGCACAGAAGGAGGCCATTCGGCCCCATTGTGCCTCTGCTGACTCTCTGACAAAAAGATGCAATTAGTCCAACCCCCTGCCTATTTCCCCATAATCCTGGAGAATTTCACTTTGAAATATTTGTCCAATTCCTTTATGAAAGTTATAATTGAATCTGTTTCCACCACCCTGTCAGACAATTCATTCCAAATCCGAATCAGTTACTGGGTAAAAAGATCTCTCCTCACCTCCCCTTGACATTTTTGGCCAATTATTTTAAACCTGTGTCCTCTGGTTACTGACCCCCAGGACAGTGGAAACAGTTTCTCCCTCTCTCCCCTATGAAAATCCTTCATGATTCTGAACACCTCTATTAAATCTTCCCTTAACCTTCTCTACTCTGAGGAGAACAATCCCAGATTCACCAGCCTGTCCAGAGAACTGACACCCCTCATCTCTGGTATCATTCTAGTAAATCTCCTCTGAACTGTCTCAGAAGCTTTGATGTCCGTTCTAAAGCCTGGTGCCCTGAACTGGACACATTACTCGAGCTGAGATCGAGCCAGCGACGCCCACATCCCACGAACGAATAAAAAAACGCTGCCGAACCAGTCCCCAATTCTTAAGCATTTATCGACGCTCCCTGCCCAGTCCCCAAATCTTATTCATTTAGAAACGCTCCCTGCCCAGTCTCCAACTCTTATTCAATTATCGACACTCCCTGCCCAGTCCCCAATTCTTATCCATTTACAGACGCTTCCTGACCAGTACCCAAATCTTATTCATTTAGAGACGCTCCCTGCCCAGTCCCCCAATTCTTATCCATTTGCAGACGCTCCCTGCCCAGTCCCCAATTCTTATCTATTTACAGACGCTCCCTGACCAGTACCCAAATTTTATTCATTTAGAGACGCTCCCTGCCCAGTCCCCAATTCTTATCCATTTATGGACGCCGTTTCGGGAAGCCTCACCGGGAAAAGCTTCACCACCGCCATCCGCAGGGATACAGATGGGATTGTTCCATCTTATTGTGGCCCTGAGGCCCTGCTCCAGCTGTGTGAGCCCGCAAAGTCTTCTCGCACTTTGTGAATATCCCGCTCCAACTCCGAACCCGCAGCTCGAGCTGCTGACAAAGCTCCCTACCGCGCCTGCGCGCCCCGCTCCTGTCACAGATAGGGCCGATTCTAGGCCGCTGAGCATTCTGGGTATCACACCTGTCATTAATGCTATTCTTTCAGCTCAAAGGTTTTATTACGTACATTTCATGACCTGGAATCGTCGTGAGTGTTTTCTTTTGCACCTGTCAGTGCCTGGGAGGATAGAGTCTGCTTCACTTTGCAGCCATGAGTTTCTGGTGTGAGAAAGTGGTGTTTAACTCAGTATATTTCAGTTTTTGGTCTGTGACTGTGGGTATTATTCAGTACTTGTTTGTTTCTGCTATTGCTCTGTGAGTTTCACCACATATCTTTCAACAACTTGTATGTGAGCATCAGCTTTTGTCTATATCTATCAGTTTCTGAGAAGTGAGAAAGGGTTTGATTCTATCCCTATTAGTTTCTGTTACATGCATGTGTCTTTAATCTGCACCTCCTCTGAGTGTGTCTTCGTCTCTGTACTTGTAGGTGAGTATGTGTTTTGCTTTGTATCTCTCAGTCCTTGAAGTGTGAGCCTGGGTTTGTACCTAATTTCCTTTCTACCTTGCAGTTGGGATATGAAAGAAAGATTTTTACACGTTACCTGCCAACTGCTGCTACGTGACTGTGGGTTTCACACTGTATCTGTCAATTTCTTGTCTGGTAATGCGAAGTTTACAGTGTACCTGTCAGTTTCTTGTATGTGAGTGTTGATTTCACTCTGAAAAGAATCATAGATCATAGAATAGTTAGAGAACAAAAGGAAGCCATTCAGCTCATTGTGCTTGTGCTGCTTCTCAGCACGAGCAACTCAGCTCATGCCACAGACTCATGTATTCCATGAAAACATGCAATTTTTCCACTTCAGGTAATTATCTTATACCATTTTGAAAGCCATGGTTGAATCAGCCTCCATCACACTCTCAAGCAGTGCATATCAGATCTTAACCACTCGCTGTGCAAAAGAAGTTTTTCCTCATGTTGCCTTTGGTTCTTTTGCCATTCACCTTAAATCGGTGTCCTCAGGTTACAGAGCCGTGAATAATATTCCCCATTGCTTTCTCAGCACTGATGGATTGTGAAGCAGGAGACAGCCAGAAGTCCCACTGAGCCGCACTGACCCCGAGCTCGGAATGAAATGAGATGAAGTTCAATCTTTCACAGCGAGATGCTGCAGAGAGATGAGTCCCAAATCAAAGTGAGACTTTCTCATACTTTTGCTGAATTTCATTTCAAACACTCCTTGTACTCTCTGCTAATGAAGCCTTAAACAAGGGAAAAACAAAATGGCACTCAAACTCACCACCCTGAAATTAAAAGTTTAATGTTTGACTGACTGAACTGTCACTTCTACTCGGTCTCTTATTGGATGGATGCAACTGTATTCTCCAACTCAGGGGTGGCATTCAAATCCTCCCATGGGTCCACATGTCAGACTGAGTTCCATGTTGTAGACTCAAGCAAAGGAAATCTGTTCAGTTCCAAAACTATCAGTGAGTTGAAGCTCATTACGATCATCATCATCAGAGGTCAGAACTACCTGGTGAAAGATGACAATCTGAAGAAGGATCCACAATTATTCAAAGGCATCGACAAAGTGAAAAACAAGAAAATCGATGAGTCAGTGCAAGCCAAACAACAGAAACACTGAAGAATTCCATTCCATTCCAGTCCAGAACCCAGTCCTGTTGTTTTTGGAGTCAGGTCACAATTACTGCAACAACTTTCTATTCCCACTTGGCTATCTGTACATTTAGTTAATCAAGCTCTTTGAATCCAGCTCTCTGGTCCTCAAGCATTTCTCCATATGGAAATCAATTCCGCCTTCTGCAAGGCTGAAACCAATCAATGACCTTAAACTAAAAATGCCAAAGAAGAGGGACTTGTCCAGGATTTGAACCCAGGATCTCTCACACATTAATTAATCACTCACCCGAAGCAAGTATCACACCCCTAGATCAACATGCCACTGATATCAGAACTTCCTTTTAGCTCCTGTGGAATTTCACTGGCAGCCAAAGCCGACCATCCATTTTTTTTTCAGAGCAAAGCAACATCTTGCAAATTCTCAAATAAAAACAGAAAATGTTGGAAATGTTCAGAAACTCTGGCAGCATCTGTGGAGAGAGAAACAGAGTTCACCTTTCAGGGCGTTTACCTTTTGTTTGAGCCATCCTTTCACACTGCTTCTGTCCACCCAATCTCACTTTCTATTTTATCTAGATTCCACCCACTCACTACCTAAATACATTTATCATGAATTCCTCATATCTTTTAATAATGACAATTTTATATTTCTGGCCTTTGCTTTGGACTCCACCACAAGTGGAATCATGTCTCCACCAACCCAGTCAAACCCATTCAATATTTCCTCACATTGCAATGTTTCTTTCACCCTGACAGACGATGGAATTTCTGCTGCTTGATTGCAGTTCTTGCTTCCTGCCGGTAGATGTCACCTCACTCCAGTACAGTGAAGGTGACAAATCTGAGAGCACACAACAAGAAGTAATTGTTCACGTTGTTCATTGTTCAGTGAACAGGTCCCTCTATTCCTGCACACTCTTTAGAACTGTGCCATTAAGTATATATTGCCTCTCCCTATTCCTTCTGCTAAAATGCATCACCTCACACTAGTCACTATTAAAATCCATGTGTACCTGTCTGCCCATTCTGCTAGCCTATCACTGTCTTGTTGCAGGTGGTTCATTTCATCCTCACTGTTTGCCACTTCTCCAAGTTTGGTGTTATCGGCATATTTTGAGATTCTACTCTATATTCCAAGATCCAAGTCATTTATCTGTCGCAAGTAAAAAGCAGTGGTTCCAAACGTGACCCTTGGGGAACAGCACTGTCGACAACCTTCCAGTCTGAGAATGAATCATTTATTACGACTTGCTGTTTTCTGTCCTTAAGCCAATTTTCTATCCAATTGGACACTGACCCTCCTATTCATTCCATGAACCTCAATGTTGTTAATCATCCTTTTATGTGTCGTTTCTTAAAATCCATATAAACAACATCCACTGCATTCCCTTCATAAACCTTCTCTGTTAGTTCATCAAAAAATGCAGTTAGATTAGTCAAGCATGAACTCCCATTTATAAATCCATGCTCACTCTCCTTAATTAACTCAAACCTCTACAAGTGACTGTTGATTTTTTCCCTGATTGTTCTTTCTAAAACCTTACCTTAATCTAACTGGCCTGTAGTTAGCCGGACTGTCCTTACACCCTTTCTTGAATAAGGGTGTCTCATTTGCAACTGTTTAATCCTCTGACACCTCCCCCGTATCCAGGGAAGATTGGAAGATTATAGCAAGCCTTTCTGTTATCTGCATCCACATTTCCTTTCGCAATCTGGGATGAAAGCCTTCCGGACCAGGTAATTTATCTTCCTGAAGCATAACCAGCCTTTTCAGTACCTCCCTCTCTCAATTTGTACCCTCTCCATTGCCTCTACACTCTCCACTTCTCCTGATATTTTGTCAAATTCCACTTCCTTAGTGATCATTGATACAAGGTACTTATTAACTAGGTTAACATTGCCCTGCAGCTCTAAGTATATATTACCCTCTTTGTCCCTAATGGGGCCCACTTCACCGCTGACTACCTGCTTATTATTTATATACTGCTCGAAGATTTTTGGGTTCCCTTTCATGTTGACTGCCATTCTATTCTCGTAGAGATAGGGAATAAGCTAAATATAGAAGATATAAATATTTCCCATCCTTGGGTGAGGTGGAAATTTTTTATGCGGTGAGTGGTAATGTCCTGACCCACGAGTGTGGTGGAAGTAGAGACAATCAATGATTTGAAAAAGAAATTGGATGGATACCTGAAGCAAAGGAACTTGCAGGAGGAAAGGGATCGAGCAGGTGAGTGGAACTGAGTAGCTGGCTCCGATAATTGCTGCAGTCACTGCGATCCCCCTTAATTTTGTACAAGGTGACAATGTTTGCATCACGCATGTTTTGAGCCCTTGTTGAGCTGGACTATGGTGGGCTCACTGTCCAGTTCCTCCATGACAGGGAAGTCTGGAATGGCACTGAGAGCTACTTCAATGACAATGTTCTCCGTTATGTAGAGTTCAAGATAATGCTCCACTCACCTTTCCATCTGCTTGTTAGGTTCAGTGATGATCACCCCTCTCTTTGTCTTCAAAAGGTGCTGATTTAGTTACTACTGGGCCCATTGCTTTCTTAATTCCTTCAAACATAGCATCCCCGGATTCATCAGCAGAGTTTTAATCAGTATTGATTGGTGCAGTGCCGAGCAGTCTGCAGAGACTTGTTTCTGGCAGCTCTGAGAGCATTTAGATGTTGTTTGCTGGGGACTTGTTTGTAGTTCATGAGGGCTCTCCTCTTAGTTGCAGTAACTGACTCCATTTCAGTCCAATAAGCCTCAAACCAGTCAGCATTCCTCCCATCTCTTTTCCCATACACAGTGAGTGCAGAGTTATAGATGGTGGTGTGCAGATGATTCCACTTTGACACTGCACTGAGGCCTTGAGCATTGTTGTCTGAAAGAGCCTGATCGAGGATGTTGAGGAACTCCTGGGTCCTTTCTGGATCAGTGGTTCGGCAAGTGTTGATCAGAAGACGAGCTTTTATCATGGATGGATGAAGCTTCCTTGGCTGAAGCCTGACCTTGTTACACACCAGGGAGTGATCAGTGTCACAGTCAGCGCTGTGATAGCTGCGAGTGATGAGGACACTGCTGAGGGTGTTATGTCTGGTGAAGATAAGGTCTAGCTGGTGCCAATGGCATGATCTCGGATGTCTCCAAGACACCTTGTAGCACAGCTTGACCTGGAAGTAGCTGTTCATCACACAGAATCCATGGTGACAGCATAGCTCCAGCAATCTCTGTCCATTTACATTCATCTTGCCAATCCCCTGGTGCTCTATGCACATTGGCAAAGCTGTGTAGTCAGTACCCAAGCTTGTGTTGAAGTCTCCTAGAAGGTACAGTCCCTCAGTGCTGGGAATTCTACTGATGGCAGTGTCAAGTGTCACATAGAATTGATCCTTGACATCTGGGGTGGAGGTGAGTGTCGGGACATAGATGCACATGAGATTAACTGGGCCCACACTTGTTGACAAGTGAAGAGTAAGAAGTCTCTCTGAGCCTACTGTGGGTGGTTCACTCATTTGAAGTGGCGTGTATTTTACTGTGAAACCCACTCCATGTTCACGAGTTGCCTCTTGGGCTTTCCCCTGCCAGAAGAAGGTGTAGTGTTTCTCTTTGAGGGATCCACTTTGAACGAGTCTAGTTTCTTGCAGCACAGCAATGTCCACATTGAGCATTGTGAGTTCCTTGTCGATCACAGCTGTCTTGTGTGTGTCATCAACCTGCAGAAGGTTGTCTGTAAGGCCAGGACACATGGTCCTCACATTCCAGCTTGTGATGCGAAGGATTGGTGTCTTCTTTGTTGAGTTTGTTTTTCTTGGTGCATGGATTATCAATCCGTCTGTTGAGAGATGACTCTCCAAGCTCCAAGCACCCATTGAAGCAAGCAGGTCGTGGCTTCACAGCACCTAACTGACTGGGGGCTGCCCAGCTTGGAGTGAATGGTAGCTATCCAATGAGACACTAAGAGCTCTCCCACTGTCCGAAGTAACCCCTGGCGCTCATACTCTACACCAATTGAATGAGAGCTTATAATCAGTAACTGTTTATTCCCGGGTTGTGCTCATGTTTAACCACGAAGCTGGAGTGTCCTCTCCAGGGCACAGGCCTGGGCAAACAGTATGGAGACCCTGAGCATCAGGGCCCCCTCTCAGCATTGCTCGTATTGTCCAAAGGAAAGGAAAAACCAGTACTGTTTGTTACCAGTTCTGTTGTAGGAGTTGCTGGAAAACTGCCTGATAAGTCACAGCTAACCGCCCCCAGGACTCCACTCCGGATTTACTGTCCAGGTTTACTGCCTCAGCCTTCTTATTTATTTATTTAGAGATACAGTACTGAAACAGGTCCTTCCAGCCCACCGAGTCTGTACCAACCATCAACCACCCATTTATACGAATCCTACATTAATCCCATATTCCTACCACATCCCCTCAATTCCCCTACCACCTACCTACACTAGGGGCAATTTACAACAGCCAATTTACCTGTCAACCTGCAAGTCTTTGGCTGTGGGAGGAAACCAGAGCACCCGGCAGAAACACACACAGTCACAGGGAGAACTTGTAAACTCTGCACAGGCAGTACCCAGAATCGAACGCGGGTCACTAGAGGTGTGAGGCTGCGGTGCTAACCACTGCGCCACTGTGTCTTCTCCAGACACCCCTTGAGAAGTGAGACTTTTTGCCCAGAGATGGGGCTCTGTTGCTTGGCATCAGGATGGAACCACACACCAGTGGGCCTGTATGACATGCACAAGGATATCACACACTGCCCCATCTCTGGTACAGATCAGAGTCAGACACTGAACAGATTGCAACCCACAAGGACATCACAACCTTCCCGCTCTCTGGGACAGGTCAGTGTGATACACCAAACAAACAGAACCCCACAGGGACCTCATAAATGCCACGTCCCTGTGACAGATCAAGGTCAGACACTGCAAATATTGCAACCACAGGAACATCACAAATTGCCCCATCCCTCGGACAGCTCGGGGTCTGACATTGAACATATTGCAACAACAAGGACATTACTGTATTACTCCCTCCAATCTGAAAAACAAGCATTCACCCTACTTTTTACCCTGCAGCCAATTTTGGATCCACACTGCCACTGCCCCTTTAATCCCATCTGCTTGAATTTTGTTAGCAAGTCATAGAGAGATGCAAAACTGAAACAGGCCCTTCGGCCCACTGAGTCTGTGCTGACCAACCACCACCCATTTATAGTAATCCTACACCATAATCCCATATTCCCTACCACATCCCCACCATTCTCTTACCTACACGAGGAGCAATTTACAACAGCCAATTTACCTATCAACCTGCAGTCTTTGCTTGTGGGAGGAAACCGGAGCACCCAGCAGAAACACACACAGTCACAGGGAGAACTTGCAAACTCTGCACAGGCAGTACCCAGAACTGAACCTGGGTTGCGAGAGCTGTGAGGTTGCAGTGCCAACCACTGTGCCATTGTGCTGCCCCAAGTGTAGTTTATTGTACCTTTTCAAACACAATTTTGACGTCCAGACACGTACCATTAACCTCACCACCCTCGTCAACTCTCTCTGAAACGTCATCAAAGAAATTAATTCATTAATTATTTCAGACACAATCTTCTGTTAACCAATCTGTACTGGCTGTCATTTATCAGCCCATGTTCTACCAAGTGACAGTTAATTTCCTCCTGGATAATTGTCTCTAAAAGTTTCCCCACCACCGACATTAGACTAATTGGTCTGTAGTTCCTGGGTTTATCTCTCTTTTTAAACAGGGCTGTAATATTCACAACCCTTGCAGACTTATCTTTTAATTCTGGAAAGTCTATTGTGGACAATCACTTTGGGCATGACTTTAACCAATTAAAGCAACAGGATACTTGATTAATAAGTCCAGAACTTTTATTGAGAGTAAAATAGTACTTAATAATTGAAAGTAAAATTATACTTAACAAACTTGGGGAATAATTTTACAGCTCTGGGGACTGGTCGAGCTTGGTCTCAGAGTGTCACGGTCCTCTTTGTCCAGTCTAGATCCCTCGTCAGATGGAGAACTTGGTTGATGATCTGAGTCTTTACCCCTGAGATCTTCTAGTGTTCCTGCACACTGAAACCTTACAAGATCCCTACTTTTAACCCCTGGATGGCCATCACACCACCATGTAAAATAATAATTGGTCCTAGCTGTTGCTAGGTACATTTAATTAGTTCTTAATAATGTCTTCCACTAACAGTCACCTGTCCTCAGAATCTCAGACATGAGTACAATGGAGTGGTTTCACACTGTCTCCCAATCTGATTTGAAACAAGTTTCCTGTTCATTAAATCTAGACTCTTGAAGGTCACGATGTACCATACCATGGGTTTTATCAGGGGTCCGAGAAAGGTCCATTGTTTGAATACATTTAGCTGAAACTGTCCTTTCCCACAAAGACACAGAAACTCACAGTAATTAGATTGAACAAACTTTAAATGAAAACCCATTCTCTCTAAAATGTTTATTGATTCATTAATTATAACTCAATCAAGGTTCATTACTTTTACAATCATCTGTTTCAGGATGGGTAGCTACTCATTAATTATACAGGATATAAACGTTAGTACTGAACACAAAATGGTTCCTTTGGTCATGTGTTCATTATAAAATGGCTTTCTTAACGTTGTTAGTTATGACAATGGATACATGATAAAAATGGTCAAGTTAAACTGAGATCGAACTACCCAAGCTTACCTCCATCCTCCAGCCCTCTGGCATCATTCCCATATTCAAGGAGGTTTGAAAGATTGTGGTTCGAGTCTCTGCTATTTCCACCTTGACTTCCCTCAGCAACCCAGGATGCAGCCCATCCAGACCGGGTGACTTTTCTACTGTGAGCACTGCAAACCTTGTAATTGTCTCCTTTTTAACTATTTTCATCCCCTCCAAATTCTCCACTTCCTCCTCCTTTACTGTGACATTTGCAGCACCCGTTTGTTTTGTGATGACAGATGAAATGTACTTAATTAGTACCTCAGCCACACCCTCTGCCTCCACAGGATCTCCTAATTGACCCACCCTTTCATTGACTGTCCATATGTTGGTAAAAGACTTCAGTGTTCCCAGTTATGTGACCTGCTAATCTTTTCTCATACATTCTCTTGCTGATCTCATTTCCTTTTTCAGCTCTCCTCTGTACTTTCTGTATTCTGCTTGTTTCTCTACTGCAGATGAATCCTCACATGATTTTTCAGTGAATGGTTTTTGAACTATTTTGTAAAAGGATTTAGTTTTGTAAATTTCTCCCTCGCTCCCCTCATGGTCAGGCAGAAAGTTTAACTGCTGTGTTTTCAAACAGCAACAGCTTTATTTGAAAAGCCATTGGGACAGGATTCCGGGTTTTAATCCAGTCACAAATCTGGTTCTGATGTCTTGTGGCTCCAGCTGTCACATGACCTGTCAGAGGATGACCTCATAATTGACCCAGTCATGGAGCTGTGGGTTGATGTTTAAATTGCTTCAAAATAATTTTCCAGAAGGACAATCAAAATGAATCGATATATAAAAGGTAGATTTTGTGAATTTGTGCTCCCAATGGAAATTCCTGCAGAGTCTGCTGGTTTTCATATCCCCAATTCCCCACAGGAAGCTCTGTGCTCGGAGTCTGTATTCATTACATCAACATTATACAGAATCATTTCATGGGAGACCCCAGTGTGAATTGTAGACAGGTGGGTCAGTTTTAACTTTCAAAGTAACACAGAAGCAAAATACTGCTGATACTGGAAATCTGAAATAAAAACAGAAAATGCTGGAAATACTCAGCAGGTCTGGCAGCATCTGTGGAGAGAGAGACAGAGTTAACGTTTCAGATCTGTGACCTTTCATCAGAACTGAGCTGAAATTGTCTGAGGGACTGCGATTGTGGAATCAATTTCAGGGTCAAAGACATTGTACTTGGTAAGGATAGGAAGATGGAGATTATTAAGTACAGTGCAAAAATATAGATGCTTTTACATTATTTTAATCAAAATTGATTTAAACTTTGTGCTCATGAATCCTATCTTTTGATCACAATGACACTGATAACAATGGAAAAAGCAAGACTTGCATTTCACGACCACAGGACATTGCAAACCCTTTTACAGCCAATGAAGGAAGGACTTTTAAAGTGTAGTCACTCAACAGTACAATAGAGTACCCTACAATAAAGATGTATAAGATTCTCACCACACAACTGCCAGACAATGACCATCCCAAACAAGAGAGAATCTAACCATCTCCCTTTGACATTCAATGGCATTACCATCGCTGAATCCCCCACTCTCAACAACCTGGGGGTTACCATTGAGCAGAAACTGAACTGCAGTAGCCATATAAATATTATGGCTACAAGAGCAGGTCAGAGACTAGGAATCCTGCGGCAAGTAACTCACCTCCTGACTCCCCAAAGCCTGGACATTAGTCAGGGGTATGACGGAATACTCTCCACTTGTCTGGCTGGCTGCAGCCCCAACAATACTCAAGAAACTCAACAGGACAAAGCAGCCCGCTTGATTGGCACCCCATTTACAACATTCATGCCCTCCATCACTGGCACATAGTGGCAGCAGTGTGTACCATCCACAAGATGCACTGCAGCAATGTGCCAAGGCTCCTGAGACAGCACCTTCCAAACCCGCGACCTTTATCACCTAGAAGGACAAGGGCAGCAGATGCATGGGAACACCACAACCTGCAAGTTCCCCTCCAAGCCACACACCATCCTGAATTGTAACTGTATCACCGTTCCTTCACTGTTGCTGGGTCAAAATCCTGGAACTCTCTTCATAACAGCAGCACATGGACTGCAGTGGTTCAAGAAGGCAGCTCAGCACCACCTTCATAAGGCAATTAGGGATGGATAATAAATGCTGGCCCAGCCAGCGACACCCACCTCCCATGAATGAATAAAAAAAATGATAATATCCTGTAATCCTCCAAAGTAGAAAATACAGATGGAAATGAAAAATAATAAAACACAGTCAGCATGGATTTCATGAAGAAAGACTTGATGAACCTTATCTTTGAAAAATCAACAGCAAGAGTAATATAGCAGATGTAGAAGAGTTTAAGTTAATAAAGCCTCATCCATTTATGTGCTTGAACCATCAAATTGTGGGTTAACAAACAAACATACTAACTGACAGAGCTGCATGTTGTGCTTTCTAAATTACCCTAAAGTAGGGTGTTAATGAGTTAAAGCTTCAGGTTGCTGCAACCAGAATAGCCATTGTCCACTATCAGTTTTCCTGTTATAAATAAAGATGGAACATTCATTGTGAATCTATAGAAACAGTCTGGTCCTGCACACTGCAGACACATCCACGTCATCACCAACCAGCTCTCCGATAATTGGTGCAGTTATTTGACTTTTCCCCATTCGCTCCATGGAATTACTTTTAAAAGATTTTAAATTACAAGCAGTTTTGTTAATGTTCAGCCTTTGAGAAGAAATCATTCCCTGGCCACAGTGGAGACAGCATTGAATATAAAACAGTAGACTACCAGGTAACACAGTGAAAGCTGATCAGCTAATCTATAATTACTTACATTTCTTAATTTTGCTCTTGCTATTCGGTTTTTCATCATTTTCAGCTCCTGACTGTGGATATTATTGTGATTAAATGTGAAAAGATGCACTGTGTCTCAGCCCCGGTATATTGGCTCTTTCTCTGTACAGTGCTGTATACACTCAGATACTGACAGTGTCTCTCCCTCCCTCAACTTTCCAGCCCTGACGGTGCAGAAAGCGCTGCTCAAAGTTACACATTCTGACTGTTTGCAGTTGATTAGTGAGAGATTATTAACGTATCCTTCTGCAGCGCTGCCTCGGTTAATAACAGCAGATCTAAGCCACATTTCAGATACAGAAACAGATGCATCAATTATTCACTCTTTCCCAGAGTGAGTGAGGCCGGGACAAGCAGCAACATTCCGGCCCCACACTCTGCAATTACCAAGCACCAGTGGAAAGCAGTGAATACAGATTCAATCAGTGGGTTAATGTCCATTACAGGGATGCAAGATTCCACGGCCTAGGACAAACATCCCCATACGCCGAGAACAAGCTCAGGAAAACCCGGGGGAGTTAATATCCCAATCACTGAGCATTCCAGTAACATTGAACAAGTTCCTGAACTGAGTGAACCTTTCAAAGTACAGAAGTGATGACGAGGTCACAAAGGTCTGAACAGTTGAGGTGACTGAGCGGTTTCAGCTTCTCTGTTCAGGTTGCAGCTTTCACTGGAGGCATGTGCTCAAATCCCACTTCTGACAACTTGATTTTCAGTTACTTTGCAGAGCTTCCTTGAAGGTTTGAGGTAGAGTAAATACTGAGGAACTGTTTCTAACTGCTGAAAGGTCAATAACCGAAGGTTATAGATTTAAGGTGACTCACAAAACCAGAAGGAACTTGAGGAAAAATCGATTTCTGCAACATGTGGTTAGGATTTCAGTTATGTGGATAGATTGGAGAAGATGGGGTTGTTCTCTTCAGAGAGGAGATTTGATAGAGGTGTTCACAATCATGAGGGGTCGTGACAGACCCGATAGAAATTGTTGGTAGAAGGATTGAGACTCAGGTGGAAGCTGTGGCTCAGTTGGTCACACTCACCTCGAAATCACAAGCTTCTGGGTTCAGATTTCACAGCTGACACTCCAGTGCAGCACTGAGGGTGTTGAAGGTGCTGCCTTTCAGGTGTGATGTTAAACCAAGACCTGGTCTGCATGTTTGGGTGAATGTAAAATATCCCATGCTGCAATTTCAAACAAGTGAAGAGCAATTCTCCCTGGTGTTGTGATCAATATTTGCCCCTCAATCAGATCAGTTGGTCATTATCACATTGCTGTTTGTGGGTATTAGCTGCTGCATTTCTGACATTACAACAGTGATTACACTTCAAAAGTATTTCATTGTCTACAAAGTGCTTTGATATGTCCAGTGGTCTTGAAAGGTGCTATATAAATGCAAGTCTTTTCTTTCTTTATCACAACACATTGCTGTGTAAAAAATGGTTCTTCATGTCACCTCTGGTTCTTTTGCTAATCACCTGATATCTGTGTCCTCTGCTTACTGACCCTTTTACCACTGGAAACAGTTTCTCCTGATTTAAACTATTGAAGAACTTCATGACTTTGAACAAATGTGTCAAATCTTTTCTGAATTTTCTCTGCTGCAAGGAGAACAACCCCAGCTTCTCCAATCTCTCCACATAACTGAAATCCCTCACCCTGCTACCATTGTGGTAAATCTCTTTTTTATTCTTTCATGGGATGTGGGCACTGCTGACACAATGTGATGCCTGTCAACGGAGCGGCCCGCTGACATCATCGGACTGTGCCAAGCTGTGCATAGGCACAGCTACATCTTGCCAGGATTAGGTGGCACATGTGGAGGATGATGTCATTGCGCAGCGCCAACATCATCGCATATCCGCGCTTGGTCCATCTTCGCACATGTGCGCTAAAGCGTCATCAGGTTTCCAGCCCCTCACTCAGCTGGAGGAAGCGGCTGAATAGGAGACTTTGAGGCTGGAGCTCTCCCCCGTCGGCAACTCGCTCCAGGCCTCGACGCTTCCTCCCCTCAGCCGCTCGCTGTACACCTCGATGCTCCCCTGGACAATTGTTCCCCACTCGCGTCATCCAGCTCTATGGCCGCTTGCTCTCTGCCCCCCAACCCCGCTCCAGCCGCCAGCTCTAGGCCATGCCACTTCCCTCCTCTAGGCCACTCACTACTCACTCCTACGTCACACTTTGCAGCCCACCTTGCTTCTTCGGGCGGCGCGTGGAGACTGGACAAACGTGGGAGCAAGTGGCCGAGAGAAGGGAAGCAGCGCAGCCTAGAGCTAGTGGCTGGAGGGGAGGGGGGTGGGGAGTGAGCGAACGACTGGAGAATGGGGTGACATGATCGGGAGACAATCGGCCAGGGAAGTGGGGGGGGGAGCAGCGAGGTCTGGAGCGAGCGACTATGGAGGGTGGAAGCGGCCGGTGCAAAGCAGGGGGAGAAAGCGAGTTGTGCCACCTAGTTTGCGTTGTCAGCAAACGCAGCCTTTATTGTCCATCCTTAATTGCCCTTGAGAAGGTGGTGGTGAGCTGCCTTTTTGGAGCTGCTGCAGTCCATGTGTTGTACGTAAACCCACAGTGCTGTTAGGAAGGGAGTTCGAAGATTTTGATCCAGTGACAGTGAAGGAATGGTGATATAGTTCCCAGTCAGGACAGTGTGTAACTTGGAGGGGAGCTTGCAGATGGTGGTGTTCCCATTCATCCAATGTCCTTCTAGGTGGTCGAGGTTGGGGGTTTGGAAGGTGCTGTCGAAGGAGGCTTGGTGAGTTGCTGCAGTGCATCTTGTAGATGGTACACACTGCTGCCACTGTTCACTGGTGGTGCAGGAAGTGAATATTTAAAGTAGTGGATGGAGTGCTGATCAAGTGATCTGCTTTGTCCTGGATGGTGTTGAGTTTCTTTGGTGTTGTTGGAGCTCCACTCATCCAGGCAAGTGGGGAGTATTACATCACACTCCTGACTTGTGACTTGTAGATGGTGGACAGGAGGTGAGTTACTTGCAGCAGAATTCCCAGCCCCTGACCTGCTCTTGTAGCTACGGTATTTATATGACTGATCCAATTCAGTTTCTGCTCATTGGTAACCCCCCGGATGTTGATTGTGAAGGATTCAGCAATGGTAATGTCATTGACTGTCAAGGGGAGATGGTTAGATTCACTCTTGTTGGAAATGGTCATTGCCTGGCATTTTTGTGGCGTGCATGTTACTTGCCACTTATCAGTCCAAGCCCAATCTTGCCCAGGTCTCTCTACATGTGGACACGGACTGCTTCAGTATCTGAGGAGTTACTAATGCAACTGAACATTTTGCAATCATCAGTGAACATTTCCTCTTCTGACCTTATGATGGAAGGAAGTTTATTGATTCCAGACAGATACATGAATGGGCAGGAAGAAAAGAGATACAGACCCTTAGAAAATAGGCGACATGTTTAGATAGAGGATCTGGATCGGCGCAGGCTTGGAGGGCCGAAGGGCATGTTCCTGTGCTGTAATTTTCTTTGTTCTTTGTTTGTTCTTTGATGAAGCAACTGAAGACGGTTGGGGCCGAGGACACTACCCTGAGGAACTCCTGAGCGATGTCTGGTACTGATATGATTGGCCACCAACAACCAGCACCATATTCCTTTGCGCAAGGTATGACTCCAACCAGTGGAGATTTTTCTCCTTGATTGCAATTGACTTCAATTTTGCAAGGGCTCCTTGATGCCCTTGGCAAGAGCAGTCACTGTCACCTCACCTCACCTCCTGAATTCAGCTCTTCTGTCCATATTTGGGCCAAGGCCATAATGAGGTCAGGAACTAAGTGGCCCTGGCAGAACCCAAAATGAGCATTGGTGAGTAGGTTATGGCTGTGTAAGTGCTGCTTGATAGCACTGTCAACGACACCTTCCATCACTTTACTGATGATCAAGAGGAGGCTGATCGGGCAGGAATTGACCGGGTTGGATTTGTCCTGCCTTTTGTATACAGAACATACCTGGGCAATTTTCCACATTGCTGGGTAGATGCCAGTGTTGTAGCTTGGCGGGCGGTGTGGCTAGTTCTGGAGCACAAGTCTTCAGCACTGCAGCCAGGATGTTGTCAGTATCCAGAGCCTTCAGCCATTTCTTGATATCATGTGGAGTGAAGTGGATTTAGCTGAAGATTGGCACCTGTGATGCTGTGGACATCAGGAGGAGGCCGAGATTGATCATCTACTTGGCACTTCTGGCTGACGATGGTTGCAAATGATTCAACCTTGTATTTTGCACTGATATACTGGTCTCCCTTATCATTAAGGATGGGGATATTTGTGGAGCCTCGTCCTCCTGTTAATTGTTTAATTATCCACCACGATTCAGGACTGGATGTGGCAGGACTGCAGAGCTTTGATCTGATCTGTTGGTTGTGAGATCACTCAGCTCAGTCTATTGCATGCTGCCTCCGCTATATGACATGCAAGTAATCCTGTGTTGTCGCTTCACTCATTTTTAGGTCTGCTTGGTGCTGTTCCTGACATGCCCTCCTGCACACTTCATTGAACCACTATTGCTCCCTTGGCTTGATGGTAATGGTAGAGTGAGGGATATGCCAGGCCATGAGGTAACATATTGTGTTTAAATACAATTCTGCTGCTGCTGATGACCCACAGTGCCTCATGGATGTCCAGTTTTGAGCTGCCAGATCTGTTCATTTCTTCCCTCAGATATAATTGAAAAAAGAATTCTGAAGAAATGCATGAACTAAATAAAAAGGAGAGAGAAATAAATACTGACAAAATGGATGGCAGAATGTGGAAGGTAAAAAGATTTCAGTTTTATTATTGATGAGTGAGAGGAATATATCACACTTTGGGGCTTCTGGAAGTGGATTTACTGATAATCTGGGGAATTGATAGGAAACTGCTTCATAGTTGGTGGAACAAATTCCCGCCCTTGGGGTGGAGCCAACAGCTGCATCCGTCCAATAACAGACAGAGTAGAAGTACTGTATCAGGCCTTGTTAACTCAGTTGGTAGAGCATGGGACTTTTAATCTCAGGGTCTTGGATTTGAGACCCTTGTTGTGTGGTTGTTCTTCCCTTTTTCAGTCTTCATCAGCAGAGAGTTCAAGGAGTGTTTGAAATTAAATTCAACAACATCACCAGATTTCAACTACTCCCATCCCGCCCCCTCCCAGTGTAGTTGACAGGACTCTCAACCTCTGCCTTCCCCCTTCCCCTCCCTCCCAGATCTGCGACAGGGTTCCCCTTGTCCTCACTTTCCACCCCACCTGCCTCCACATCTAAAGGATCATCCTCCACCATTTCCGCCACCTCCAGCGTGATGCCACCACCAAACGCATCCTCCCCTCCCCTGTCAGCAATCCGAAGGGATTGTTCCCTCCGCGACACCCTGGTCCACTCCTCCATTACCCCCAATACCTCGTTCCCTTCCCAAGGCACCTTCCCATGCAATCGCAGGAGATATAATACCTGCCATTTTCCCTCCTCTCTGCTCATTATCTAAAGCCCCAAACACTCCTTTCAGGTGAAGCAGCGATTTACTTGTACTTCTTTCAATTATGTATACTGTATTCACTGCTCACAATGCGGGCTCCTCTAAACTGGGGAGACCAAACGCAGATTAGATGTAACACCTCTGCTCAGGCCGAAAGCATGATCCTGAGCTTCGGGTTGCTTGCCATTTCAACACTCTCCCCTGCTCTCATGTCAACATTTCTGTCTTTGGCCTGTTCCAGTGTTCCAGTGAAAATCAACCCAAGCTCGAGGAGCAGCACCTGACCTTTTGATTCGGCACTCTACGGCCTTGTGGATTGAACATTGTGTTCAATAACATCAGAGCATGACTGGTGTCAGGCAACCACAAGCATTAACACACTCTTTGCCTTTGTCCCAGGACAGCTTTGTTATTTAATCTCTCCTTCCCTCTGCACTATCAAACACCTTCCCCTTTGTTCTCTCCCACATGCACCTCCCCGTCACTTGATTAAAACCTAATTATTTTCTAACCTGTGTCAGTTCTGATGAAAGGTCACAGACCAGAAACGTTAACTCTGTTTCTCTCACCACAGATGCTGCCAGAGCTATTGAGTATTTCCAGCACTTTTTGTTTTTATTTCAGATTTCCAGCATCTGCAGTATTTTGCTTTTATTGTGTCAGAAAGTCTTTCCTTGATTCAGGACTCTTACCTCTCTCCAGAATCTCTCTGCTAAAGATTGAACTTTATCTCATTTCACTCACAGCTCAGGGGCAGTGTGGCACAGTGGGACTTCTGGCTGTGTCCCACTTCACAATCCCTCAGTACTGAGAAAACAATGGGGAATATTACTCACATGTTGTGTTCTGTAACTTTTTACAAACACTTTAGTGCATATATTGTCTTCCAAAGCAGTGACAGAATGGTGGCTTTAGTGTGTTGTTGAAATAGCTTTGTTGAGTTCGTGCTGTACTAACAGTTAAACAGTTCTTGGTTCAATACCAGGTTTTGGCACTTTCAACCTCTCCTGTGTCTTTTTCTTTGGCTCCAATTGTCAAGCTGCATGATTTACTCTGAAATTAGCACCAGAGAACCAAGGCACCAGCGAGCATGAGGAGCTGAAATTAGCACAGATCAAATCCACTTAATATTTCTGACTGAAGATGGTTGCAAATGCTTCAGCTTCATCTTTTGCACTGACGTGCTCAGCACCACCATCATTGAGGATGTGAATGTTTTTGGAGCCTCCTCATCTTGTTAGTTATTTAATTATCCACCACCATTCACGACTGGATGTGGCAGGACTGTGGAGCTGTGATCTGATCCTGAGGGAGATATCCGTGTGTGGAGTGGCGGGATGTATGGAGAGTGATCCTGAAGAGGGTGTCCGAGCCTGGAGTGGAAGCTTTCCGTGGAGGTACAGGAGTAGGTCATTCAGCCCCAGTGTTTTATAAAGGTTTAGCATAACTTATTTGCTTTTACTCTATGCCTCTATTAATAAAGCCAAGTGTCATGTTTGCTCTCAGCAACCTTTTCAAACCTTGATCAAAAAAGATTGGTGTACATTGTCTCATTCTTCCTCCCAAACTGTATCACTTCACAAGTCTCTGTGTAAAATTTTATCTGTTGTGTGAAAGCCCATTTTACCAGTGTGTTTAAGTTCCTCTGAAGTGTGTTACTGTCACTGGCATCGGATGAAATTCACGAGCATTCTTTGATGCTATCTCCGTGGAAAGAGCAATCTTACACACTAGCTCAAATTGGGATTTTGTGTATTTAGTCTCTTTCCTCACCCACCAATATAAGCACAAATCTGTCTCATAATGTACGGTCTAAGAATGTGCCAATGTTGCAATGTGGTGATAAATTCTTCAGTGTCACAATGTACTCACCAACTGTTTCACTACTTTTCTGATTTCTGGATCCAAGTTTGTAGCTTTCCGCGATCTCTAGTGGCTTAGGGTTGAGCCTCACTTCAACGAAGAAACGGAAAATTATGATTTAAAGATTACACTGTCAATCATTCACATCTCTGTCTTCTCCTGAACTTCGAGTTCAAATTTGTTTGTGAAGTTGATTCACAAGTTAAGACAGCACAGTCTTTGTCTTTGTGAAGGAAGTGATTTGGGAATGGCTGGTTGAAACTGTCCCTTCTTGCACAGAAATTCAGTGCAAATACTTGATCACTCACAATTTCCTTAAGAGAAATTTGTTCACAATCGCATTCGACACAGAAACGGCCTCAGCATTAATCTCACTGAAGCAGAATGTGACCGTGTTGTTTGTTTCAGAATGTTGTTGCCGTTATTTGTCGCTTTTAACCAAGACTGGGAGACAGGGCAAGGTTGATCCGAGGTTGGAATATATTATCATTCAGGAGCAAGAAAAATCAAAAGGAACAAAATAAGAAAACCCAGTCTCCGGATTTGAGAATCTGTAGATCCGCTTTGGGAAAGTGAATCAGAGCAGAATGAAGGGTGAACTGTCCAGAAGAGATGAAGACACAGCTCAGTCAACACGTTCCCCTGGTTTATGATGCTGGAACATTCATCACACAGAAATGATTCAACCCAATGACAAACATTCTTCCAGCTGATAATTTATGCTACTGATTTAAGGACTGTCTCATGTGGTTACCGAGTGACGACGAGAAGATATTAAACTTTGTTCTATTCAATCTCGCTGTGATAAAGTTTGAATTTTTCTCCCTTTTATAAACAGTATTTGAAGGGTCTCGGTAACAATGTTCAGTGTTGATGAGAGTGGGGTCTGGGTGAGAAGCTGCTGAGTGTGACAGGGTCAGGACTGGATGCAGGAAGTTCTCTGACAGTCTCCCTCTATCTCTCTAATGGGTTTGAGTTGATTTACGACTGGTAGCTTTTATTTTACTTTTCTTATTTAGAGATATAGCCGCTTCGGCCCACCGAGTCTGTGCCAACCAGCAACCACCCATTTATACTAATCCTACATTAATCCCATATTCTCTACCACATCCCCACCATTCTCCTACCACTAGGGACAATTTACAATGGCCAATTTACCTATCAACCTGCAAGTCTTTTGGAGGTGGGAGGAAACCAGAGCACCCGGCGGAAACCCACACAGACATAGGGAGAACTTGCAAACTCCACAGAGGCAGTACCCAGAACTGAATCCTGGTCGCTGGAGCTGTGAGGCTGCGGTGCTAACCATTGCGCCACTGTGCTGCTGTTGGTGTTTTGATAAATGAAGGAAGTTCCCTCCACCCATTTTTTTTGGACAGACAGTGTGGTATAAGGATGTAAAGGGTTAATGCTGAAGATAGTGGGATCAACCCCTCCCACTGTCAGAGTGATGATAGAACAGTCACATGAGATGAAGTTTGGGAGAAGAGAGAGCAGCACCAAGGATGCTAGCTTCGCAGGCTTGATGAGTGTGTATAGAGTATTGTGCAAATTAGAAAAGAGTTCTTAGTTCTTTCAGCAGGAACTGTGTCCAGAAAATATCGAGAAACTCACAATTTTATTATTCAGGAGTCGGAACACAGATATTAATTCCAAGTGACAGTTCTGGGACCAATTAACAAAAAAAGTAGAGAATAATATTGCTCACTGATTGAAATCCCCCAGTGAGGAGACAGTTAAACAGGTCATCTTTTGGGGCATCCTTCGATCCAAGGTTTCAGCAACATTTAATCTCCCTTTTTGGTGAAATTCTCTGTTATTTGCAACTTTTTTTATCAGCTTTGATGGGCGAGTGAAAAAACTGAAAAGATTGAACAGTTCCATCCTTTCTTTTCTTCCTTCTTCTCTTCTTTCCATCAGTTTCTCTTTTCTGTCCCAGATCAATATAATGATGAGAATCCCAATTTAATCTGCTGTTTCTGGTGTTTTATCCATTCCAATCAAAATTTCAACATTCCAATCAAATCTATTTGTTATTCCACAGTGTCTCTCCATGTGTTTTATTCTATTGTATTCTCTCACAGTCTGTTTGATGATCAATGTTACATCTCACTCTCTGTTCTGGTGAAGATCAGAAGCAGTGATATCTGTTTACACCACCCGACAAGTCGGCCTGATGCTGTGGCTCGCTGATCATGTGGGGTTAAAGCAATTCTTCCAGTCAGTTAGTTCAGTTTTCATTTCATGAGAAATTCGGTCATCATGACTTCATCAGTGACCTAATGGTTCAGGTGTCTGAGTGATGTTAATCATGATGTGATGAAATGATTGTATGTTCCAGTCTTTCCGTGGTGGGTTTTCACACTGAGTAGAAACGTGTTGGACATGGTCTGGAAATGTTTCACACTGCTCCATTCCCAACTTCATTTACTTACAGAAGAGATATTTCCATCATTCCACAGCTGGCTGCACAGCCAGAAGCTGTGCTGAAGGTGACAGCTATGTCTCTACAACTGACAAGGTGGCCGAGAGGTTAAGGCGGTGGACTGCTAATCCATTGTGCTTTGCACACGTGGGTTCGAATCCCATCCTTGTCGCTAGTTTATGAGCTGTTTCATGTATTATTTATGTTGGGTGAGCTTATGTGTCAAGTCAGCCTCGAAACCTGTTCTTGTCAATGTCCAGACAGTGATTCCAGAATTTGTTATACTTTATTAAAATTGAGACAGACAATTGGAATTCTTCACCCAAACTGCACCGGAATGAAGATCAAATAGGGATCACGAAACGGAGCAGGATTTTTCCTCCCCTCCTTCCTTCCATCATTACTTTCTCTGGATTTGCACCAAGTGAAAGACAAATGGGAAAAGCAAATGGCGAGGGAGCAGATGCTGAAAATTATCCTTTGGCAAGAAATTTATTTTCAAATCTTCTTGATAGATTAAGTGAGTGAGCAATGCTTTGGCAGATGGAGTTTAAAATGAGGGGTCATCTACTACCTACGATAGATCAGAGTGTTTTTTGTAAGAGGTGAGATGTTAGAAACGGTTGAGGAGCAGAGACCCGAATACTGAATTGATAAAAGCTGGTAGAAAATAATGTGAAAAGTGAACAGAATCTGAAGATTGGAACTCATGGTGTAGTGATATAAAGCTCTGTGCTCCTGAAGTATATGTCCAAGCCCAGATTGTGGGGAATCTGTGGAGAGTGATTTGGTTTTTATTCATTCTTGGGTGTGAGTATCGCTGATAAGGCTAGCATTTATTACCCATTCCTATTGCCGTTGAGAAGGTAGTGGAGAGCTGCCTTCTTGAACTGATGCAGTCCATATGGTGCAGGAACACCCACAGTGCTATTGGGGAGGGAGTTCCAGGATTGTGACCCAACAACAGTGAAGAAATGGCGATATCGTTCCAAGTCAGGATGGTGAGTGACTTGGAGGGGAACCTGCAGGTAGTGAGTTCCCATGCATCTGCTGCGCTTGTCCTTCGAGGTGGTAGTGGTCACGAGTTTGGAAGGTGCTGTTGAAGGATACTTGGCGAGTTGCTGCAGTGCATATGGAGATGGTACACACTGCAGCCACTGTTTACTGGTTGTGGAGGGATTGAATGTTTCAGGTGGCGGGTGAGGTGCCGATCAAGTGCGCTGCTTTGTCCTGGATGGTGTTGAGCTTCTTGAGTGTTGTTGAGTGGGATGTATTCCATCACACTCCTGACTTGTGCCTTGTAGATGGTGGACAGGATTTGAGGTGTCAGGAGGTGAGATACTTGCTGCAGAATTCGTAATCTCTGACCTGCGCTTATAGCCACAGCATAGATGTGACTGGTCCAGTTACGTTTCTGGTCAAGATGTTGATGGTGGGGGATTTAACGATGATAATGCTTCTGAATATCAAAAGGTAGATTTTTTCTCTCTCTCATTGGGGATGTTCACTGCTTGGCACTTGTGTGGCCAGAAGGTTGCTTGTCACTTATCAGCTCAAGCCTGAATGTTGCTCAGGTCTTGCTGCTTGCAGGCACAGACTGCTTCAGTATCTGAAGAGTTGTGAATCATCATCTAACATTCCCACTTCTGACTTATGTTGAAGAGAAAGTCGTCAATGAAACAGCTGGGATGTTTGGGTCTACGACACTACCCTGAGAAACTCCTGAGGAAATGTCCTAGGCTGAGATGATTGGCCTCCACTAACCACAACATCTTGTTTTGTGCTAGGTATGACTTCAACAAGTGGAGGGTTTTCCCCCTGATTCCCATTGACTTCAATTTTGCGAGGGATCCTTGATGCCACACTCACTCAAGGGCAATCACTCTCACCTCTCCTCTGGAATTCCAGTCTTTCGTCTCTGTTTGGACCAAGCTGCAATGAGATCATAAGAACAGAAGATCGGAAGAACTCATAGCAGGAGTAGGCCATTAGGCCCCTCGAGCTTGCTCCGCCATTCAATAGGATCATGGCTGACCTGATCATGACCTCAACCCCACTTTCTTGCCTGCCCACATAACCCTTGGCTCTCTTGTAGATAAAAATCTTGAAGACATTCAATGACCCAGCCTCCACTGCTCTCTGCGGTAAAGAATTCCAAAGATTAATGACCCTCTGAGAGAAGAAATTCCTTCTTAAATGAAAAAGCCCTAAATCTGAAACTGTGTCTCCTAGTTCTAGATTCCACCACGAGAGGAAACATCCTCTCAGCATCTACCCTGTCAAGCCCCCTCAGAATCTTATATGTCTCAATACGTTCTCCATTCATTTTTCTCAACTCCAATGAGTATCGGTCCAACCTGCTCAACTTTCCTCATGAGACAACACCTTCATCACAGGAATTAATCCAATGAACCTTCTCTGAACTGCCTCCAATGCAAGTATATCCCTCCTTAAATAAGGAGACCAAAACTGTACACAGTACTCTAGGTGTGGTTTCACCATCACCATGTACATTTGTAGCAAGACTTCTCTACTTTTATACTCCATCCCCCTTGCAATAAAGGGTAACATTCCATTTGCCTTCCTAATTATTTGCTGTACCTGCATGGTAACTTTTTGTGATTCATGTACGAGGACACCCAGATCCTTCTACACCGCAGCATTCTGTAATCTCTCACAATTTAAATAATATTTTCCTTTTCTATTCTTCCTACCAAAGTGGATAACCTCACATTTTCCCACATTATACTCTATCTGCCAAATTATTTCCTGGAGTTGAGAGACCCTGGCAGAACCTAAATTGAGCATCGATGATCAGATTATTGCTAAGTGTGTGGTGCTTGATAGCACTGTTGGTGACATCTTCCATCACTTTGCTGATGCTTGATAGTGGACTGATGGGGCGGCAATTGGTCAGATTGGATTTGTCCTGCATTTTTTTTGTGGAGAGGGCACACTTGGGCAACTTTCCACATTGTCAAGTAGATGCACGTGTTGTAGCTCTCCTGAAACAGCTTGGCTGAGTGCGCCGCTAGTTCTGGAGCACAAGTCTTCAGTACGAGTGTGGAAGTGAGCAGAAAGGCATGGCACTATGCTTAATGGGAAATATAGCCAAATTAGGAATAGTAGCTTTGCTGAGCTTTGATTTTAAGTGGCAGAAACCACAATGAAATAGTAAAAAGTAAAGGCAGAGCGTGTGAGACTGTAAAGACAAGCCGACACTGGTAATTGCAAAGACATCTGTTCTTTATGGCCTGATTGTGTGACTCCCTGTGGTTTGGAACAAATGGACTCCTGTGAATCAAATGATGTCCATCCCTGTGTGAGTGATAAGGAGTGCTCGGCCCCTCTTATCTTCGTGAACTGCCACTACTTGATGTAGCTGCAGACTGCATGAAACACTCAGGAATGTACACCTAACAGAGATAGCAGGATGCGCCGCAATTACTTGTCACAAGGTAGAGACAGACTCATGATCCATGTAGGGAGTGAGACTAGAATGATTATTGATGATTCCTATGCTCTTGCTAATTAGCTTGCTTGTCCGCTTTGTTTTATCTTGCTGGTACAAAACAATATTTTATTAGTAACAAGTATGTATTGAAAATGGAGTGTATTGGAACCTCAGTAACAGATGTACTGCATGTCACCACGTGGGTGAAGTCGAATTGTATCGCACTGATTGGTTAAACAAGGGGGTATAGCATGAATCTTAATGTATAAACAGTAGTACCTGTATCAAAAAACTTTACTTACTCTAGTGGACCAGACAGACTCTGGGTGGAGTCAGTGTCGTTGCATTAGAGTAAGTCAGCCGGCTAAATGCGCAAATAAAGTAATTGATTTTACCTACACATCCGACTCAGTATATTTAATGAACCAGACTGAAGCCAAAAAGAACTCAGATTTACACTAGAGCCGGAATGTTGTTAGGGCCCATAGTCTTTGCTGTATCGAGTGCCTTCAGCTATTTCTTGCCATTATGTGGAGTGAAGCAAATTGGCTGAAAACTGGAAGCTGTGATACTGGGGACCTCAAGAGGCCGAGATGAATCATCCACTGAGCAATTTCTGACTGAAGATGGTTTCAAATGCTTCAGCTTCATCTTTTGCACTGACGTGCTCGGCTCCACCAACATTGAGGATAGGGATGTTTTTGGAGCCTCCTCATCTGGTTCGTTATTTAATTGTCCTCCACCTTTCATGACTGGATACCTAGTTTCTCAGGGCAGTGGCCAAGGCCCAATCATCCTCAGCTGTTTCATTGATGGCTTTCTCTTCAACATAAGTCAGAAGTGGGAATGTTCGCTGATGATTCACAACTCCTCAGATACTGAAGCAGTCTGTGCCTGCAAGCAGCAAGACCTGAACAACATTCAGGCTTGAGCTGATAAGTGACAAGCAACATTCTTTGATCGGATCCTGATTGAGATATCCGTGCGTGGAGCGGTGGGATGTATGGAGAGTGATTCTGAAGAGGATGTCTGAGCCTGGAGGGCAGAATCTGTGGAGAGTGGTCCTCAAAGGATGTCCGTGTCTGGAGATTTAGGATCTCTGAAGAGGGTCTCCGAGCCCATAGTGCTGGGATCAATGGAGAGTGATCCTGAAGTGGGTGTCCGAACCTGGAATGGCGGGATCTGTGGAGCGTGATCCTGACGAGTGTGTGTAAACCTGGAATGGAAGCTTTCTGTAGAGGTACAGGTGGAGGCCATTCATTCCCAGTATTTTATAAAGGTTTAGCATAACTTATATGCTTTTACTCTATGCCTCTATTAATAAAGCCAAGTGTCCTGTTTGCTCTTAGCTACCTTTTCAATCCTTCTAACATTGGTGTACATTGTCTCTCTGCTCCTGCACCCAGTTTAGAATTGTAACGTTTCATTTATATGGCATTCTTCCTTCCAAATTGTATCACTTCACACTTCTCTGTGTAAAATTTCATCTGTTATGTGAAAGCCCATTTTACCATTTTTTTTAAAGTTCCCCTGAAGTGTGTTACGATCACTGGCATAGGACAAAATTCCTGAGCATTCTTTGATGCTATCTCCATAGACAGAGCAATCTTTTACGCGAGCTCAAATGCAGGATTTTGTGTGTTTAGTATCTTATTTCACCCACCAATATAAGCACAAATATGTCACGTAAATCCTGTTCACTGCAGTCCCTGCTGCTGTTTGCTGCCTATATTTACAGAATTTTATCTCAACCTCGTCACCATGTTCTCTAATATATTCAGGGGGCATCAGCAGAGAAAATGTTCAACAAGCATGGCAAGCGCAAGGAAATGTTTATTTATTTCATTATGTCATGAACATAATATACAAATTTTTACATGTGTGAATCATCAATATGTGTCTTCATAAATGGAACCCCGTCACAATAAACACTGTCACCTTTCAATGTTTAGCAGACAGGTTTGGCGGCCTGATGTGTGTGATTCCCATATTAATGTGTTTGTACAAAGTTCGGGGAAAGATGGAGATACGAATAATTTACAGGGAAATCTTTTAAGCATATTACCACATCTCTCACTCACAAGGATCTGCAAACACATGGATTCCAAAAGAACCTGAGTACAAAATCACCTAAAATAAACACAGCCAGAGAGACTTGCAATAACCTGTAGCTCAGGGAAAGTACATGATGTTATGGAAGGGATTCTGTTTCTTCTGTTAAAATATTTTTTGAAGAAGTCATAATCAAACTGAATAAATGTAGGACCAGTTCTTTTTCAAGAGAGCACCAAAAGAGCCAATTTGGCAACTATGTTTACTGGTTGTCACATGATTCAAGTTAAATATAGAACAGAAACCCTGGTAACCGGGAGAAATATGGTTAGTGAAGTCAGTCATGCCCCTTGATTGGACAACCTTGGCAGCAGCAGCGCAAACCTAAGACAGCAGAAAACTCACAACCTTTGGTTGTAGCAGTAAGTGTGTTTTACCTGCTGGAGTGAGCAGCTGATAAAGTTAACCTGAAGAATCGTCAAGGAAGGAGAGAAGACCACAACCCAGTTTGTTTTCCAGAAAATCTTTAAAAGACCCTGAGAAGTCCACTGAGTTAATTCATCTTGTCGCATGTCTTTGAAGAAGGCCTGCTAAAATTAATTCTCAATGCCTTCTGAAAAGAACTGTTCTAAAATACCCGAGTGACCTGTCTACGTATACTCGGAAGTTAGACTGTATTCCAGTTTTGGAGCAACATATCTCATCTGATGATTTCTTCAAAAATGAGCAAATAAACAGCCCAAGAGGTTTTATTTGTCTGTAACAGAGTGCTGAATTTTAAAAAAAATCCCTTTTATTTTTTCAGCTATCCGGTGTGTGTGTGTGTGGCTCGAAGATAAAAAAAAGGACTTTAAAAGTTGTTCAAGGTGAAAAAGGAACTTTTAAAATTTCCACCTGTGTGTTTATGCTTTACTTCATGACTAGTTAAAACTTGTTCGACAATAAATGGATAATTTTGTTGTTCATTAAAGAAACCTGGTCAGTGTCTTCTATTCTGGGAAAAATAGAGTATATGATTGACTGTATCAGTATGTGGGAAAAGTTCACATAGATGTTGTGACCTGTGGAGAAGTGGGATGAGAATACAGAGTGCCCTCCTCTGCCCTTAGTTGTCACAGCACTTGTGATCTGGCTCAGCAGCTTAATTGGTTCGAGTGTTTGTCTAATAATCAGAAAATCTTGGATTCATATCATGGCTTCAAAAGTTTAGCTATCAATCATTTACATCCATTTTCTTGTGAACTTTAACTTTTCTTATGAATTTCATTCACAAAATAAAACAGCTCAGTGGTTGCCTTTGTGAAGGATGTGAGTTTGAAATGGCTGTTCCTGCTCGTACAGATGTCCAGTGCTAATATTTCAACGGCAACTCAATCCCCTACAATTTCTTTGAGAGCAATGTGTTTGCAGTTGCATTTAACCTGGAAAACAGCTCAACATTAATCTCACTGAAGGAAAGTGTGACCGTGTTGTATGTTTCAGAGTGTTTGTGTCATTTTGGGTCTCTTTTAACCAAGACTATAACACGACGCAAAGGGGAGGGTTGATCCGAGGTTTAGAATATATTATCATTCAGGAGTAAGAAAAATCAAATGGAACAAAATAATAAAACCCAGTCGCCAGATTTGAGAATCTGTAGATCCGCTTTGGGAAAGTGAATCAGAGCAGAATGAAGGGTGAACTGTCCGACTGCCCAGAAGAGATGAAGACACAGCTCAGTCAGCACGTTCCCCTGGTTTATGATGCTGGAACATTCCTCACACAGAAATTATTCAATCAATATTCATCTGCCAAGTCGGTCTGAGGCTGTGCCTCTCTGATCATGTGGAATTAATGCAATTCTTCCAGTCAGTGAGTTTAGTTGTCATTTCATGAGAAATTCGAAGTCATCATGACTTCGTCAGTGACCTCATGGTTCAGGTGTCTGAGTGATGTTAATCATGATGTGATGATATGATTGTATGTTCCAGTCTTTCCGTGGTGGATTTTCACACTGAGTAGAAACGTGTTGGACATGGTCTGGAAATGTTTCACACCACTCCATTCCCA
Source organism: Heterodontus francisci (assembly GCF_036365525.1). NCBI lineage: Eukaryota > Metazoa > Chordata > Chondrichthyes > Heterodontiformes > Heterodontidae > Heterodontus > Heterodontus francisci. The sequence goes on from NW_027141448.1 coordinate 851,210, forward strand.
ACAGGCCATGACCTGATGTGATGGAAATTTCATTTACTTACAGAAGCTGCATTTCCATCATTGCACATCTGGCTGCACAGCCAGGATCTGTACTGTCCAAACAGCTGACAAGGTGGTCGAGAGGTTAAGACGGTGGCGTGCTAATGCATTTTGCTTTGCATGTGTGGGTTCGGATCCCAATTTTGTCGTTAGTGTATGAAGTGTCTCGTACATTGTGGTGGGGGAGCTTTTGTGGAAAGTTGGCCTGGAAACATGTTCTTATCAGTATCTCGCTGGTGATTCCAGAATTGTTTATACTTTATTAAAATTGAGACAGACAATCGGAATTCTTCACCCAAATTGGACTGGAATGAAGATCAAATATGGATGACGAAAAGGAGGAAGATTTTTCCCTCCCTCCTTCCTTCCATCTTTACTTTCTCTGGATTTACACCAAATGAAAGAGGAACGGGAAAAGCAAACGGCGAGGGAGCAGAAGCAGAACATTATCCTTTGGCAAGAAATTTATTTTCAAATCTTCTTGATAGATTAAGTGAGTGAGCAATGTTTTGGCAGATGGAGTTTAAAATGTGGGGTCATCTAGTACCTACGAAAGATAGATCAGAGTGTTTTTTATAAGTGGTGAGATGTTAGAAACTGGAGAAGCAGAGACCCACGTGCTGAATCACTAAACACTAACGGACTGGTAGAAAATAATGTGAAAGGTGAATGGAATCTGAAGATTGGAACTCACGTTGTAGTTATATAAAGCTCTGTGCTCCTGAAGTAAATGTCCAAGCCTGGATTGTGGGGAATCTGTGGAGAATGATTTGTTTTTTATTTATTCTTGGGTGTGAGTATCGCTGGCAAGGCTGGCATTTATTGTCCATCCCTAATTGCCCTTGATAATGTGGTGGGGAGCTGCCTTCTTGAACTGCTGCAGTCAATGTGGTGTAGGAACACCCACAGTGCTATTGCAGAGGGAGTTCCAGGATTTTGACCCAACAACAGTGAAGAAATGGTGATATAGTTCCAAGTCATGATGGTGAGTGACTTGGAGGTGAACCTGCAGGTGGTGGTGTTCCCATGCATCTGCTGCCCTTGTCCTTCGAGGTAGTGATCACGGGTTTGGATGGTGCTGTCGAACGTTACTTAGCGAGTTACTGCAGTGCATCTTGTAAGTGGTACACACTGCTGCCACTGTGCTCTGGTGGTGGAGGGAGTGAATGTTTAAGGTGGTGGGTGAGGTACCGATGAAGAGGACTGCTTTGTCCTGGGTGGTATTGAGCTTTTTATGTGTTTTTGGAGCTGCAGCTATCCAGAAAAGTGGAGAGTATTCCATCACATTCCTGACTTGTGCCTTGTAGACAATGGACAGGCTTTGGTATGTCAGGAGGTGAGATACTCGCTGCAGAATTCCCAATTTCTGACCTACGCTAAAAGCTGCAGCATAGATGTGACTGGTCCAGTTTAGTTTCTGGTCAATGGTAACCCCCAAGATGTTGTTGGTGAGGGATTCAGTGATGATAATGCTGCTGAGTATTAAAAGGTAGATGGTTTGATTCTCTTTCATTGGAGATGTTCACTGCGTAGCACTTTTGTGGCAACCAAGTCGCTTGTCACTTATCAGCTCAAGCCTAAATGTTGTTCAGGTCTCGCTGCTTGTGGACATGGACTGCTTCAGTATCTGAGGAGTTGTGAATCATCACCTAACATTCCCACTTCTGACTTAAGTTGAGGTGAAACTCATTAATGAAAGAGCTGAGGATGGTTGAGCCTAGGACACTACCCTGAGAAACTCCTGAGGCAATGTCCTGGATTGAGATGATCAGCCTCCACCAACCATAATCATCTTGCTTTGTGCTAGGTATGACTCCAACAAGTGGACAATTTTCCCCTGATTCCCATTGATTTCAATTTTGCTAGGGATCCTTGATGCCACACTCACTCAAGGGTAATTACTCTCACCTCTCCTCTGGAATTCCACTCTTTTGTCTCTATTTGGAACAAGCTGCAATGAGATCACAAGAACAGAAATAGTAGCAGCAGGAGGCCATTTGGCCCCTCGAGCCTTCTCCGGCATTCAATAGGATCATGGCTGATCTGATCATGGCATCAACCCCACTTTCTTGCCTGCCCCCCATAACCCTTGACTTCCTTGTAGATAAAAATCCAAAGATGAACAACTGTCTGAGAGAAGAAATTCCTCCTCATTTCCTTCTTAAATGGAAAATCCCTAATTCTGAAACTGTGTCCCCTAGTTCTAGATTCCACCACGAGGGGAAACATCCTCTCAGCATCTACCCTGTCAAGACCCTTCAGAATCTTATATGTCTCAATACGATCACCTCTCATGTTTCTAAACTCCAATCAGTATAGGTCCAACCTGCTCAATCCTCCTCACAAGACAACCCCTTCATCACAGGAATAAATCCAGTGAACCTTCTCTGAACTTTTTTTTAAATTTCCAACATATACTTTATTCGTTAAAAAAACTATAAAAAGATACATTACAAAACAGTTCAAAAACAGCACCAAGTCAACAATACAAAGATTGCAAAGGAGATCAGTTTCCTTCAGTACAGGAGTGAATTGCCTCACAACCCTTCCATTTCATTTTACCTGCCATGTACTTTTTGCAGCAAACAAATATTTTCTGGAATAAAAACAAGAAATACTGGAACCACACAGCAAATCTGGCAGCATCTGTGGAAAGAGAAGCAGAGTTAACGTTTCGGGTCACTGACCCTTCTTCGAAACTGACAAATATTAAAAATGTCACAGGTTATAAGCAAGTGAGGTGGGGGTGGGGCAAGAGATAACAAAGGAGAAGGTGCAGGTTGGACAAGGCCACATAGCTGACCAAAAGGTCAGCAATATAAAAGGTTGTAAAAAATGTAAAAAAGCAAAAAAGAAGAAAAAAGAAAAAACAACTAAAAATGAAAGTAAAATGGGGGGCTGTCATGCTCTGAAATTATTGAACTCAATGTTCAGTCCGGCAGGCTGTAGTGTGCCTAATCGATAGATGAGATGCTGTTCCTCGAGCTTGCGTTGATGTTCACTGGAACACTGCAGCAATCCCAGGACAGAGATGTGAGCATGAGAGCAGGGGGGAGTGTTGAAATGGCAAGAAACCGGAAGCTCAGGGTCCTGCTTGCAGACCGAGCGGAGGTGTTCCGCAAAACGGTCACCCAGTCTGCGCTTGGTCTCCCCAATATAGAGGAGACCACATTGTGAGCAGCGAATACAGTGTACTACATCGAAAGAAGTACAGGTAAATCGCTGCTTCACCTGAAAGGAGTATTTGGGGCCTGGGATAGTGAGGAGAGAGGAGGTAAATGGGCAGGTATTACACCTCCTGCGATTGCAGGGGAAGGTGCCATGGGATGGGGACGAGGTGGTGGGGGTAATGGAGGAGTGCACCAGGTTGTCGCGGAGGGAACGATCCCTTCGGAATGCTGACAGGGGAAGGGAGGGGAAGATGCGTTTGGTAGTGGCATCACGCTGGAGGTGGCGAAAATGGCAGAGGATGATCCTTTGGATATGGAGGCTGATGGGGTGGAAAGTGAGGACAAGGGGAACCCTGTCACGGTTCTGGGAGGGAGGGGAAGAGTTGAGGGCAGAAGTACGGGAAATGGGCCGGACACGCTTGAGGGCCCTGTCAACAACAGTGGGGAGGGATTCCTCGGTTGAGGAAAAATGAGGTCATACCAGAAGCACCGTCATGGAAGGTAGCATCATCAGAGCAGATGCGTCGAAGACGGAGAAACTGGGAGAATGGAATGGAGTCCTCACAGGGGGTAGGGTGTGAAGAAGTGTAGTCGAGGTAGCTGTGGGAGCCGGTGGGCTTATAATGGATATTGGGAGACAACCTATCCCCAGAGATGGAGACAGAGAAGTCGAGGAAGGGAAGGGAAGTGTCAGAGATGGACCACGTATGGGTGAGAGAAGAGTGGAAATTGGAAGCAAAGTTGATAAAGTTTTCCAGTTCGGGGCGGGAGCAGGAAATGGCACCGATACAGTCATCAATGTACCGGAAAAAGAGTTGGGGGAGGGGGCCTGAGTAGGGCTGGAACAAAGAATGCTCGACATATCCCACAAAAAGACAGGCATAACTAGGACCCATGCGGGTACCCATAGCGACACCTTTTACTTGAAGGAAGTGCGTGGAGTTGAAGGAGAAGTTGTTCAATGTGAGAACAAGTTCAGCCAGGCGGAGGAGGGTGGTGGTGGATGGGGACTGGTTGGGCCTCTGTTCCAGGAAGAAGCGGAGAGCCCTCAAACCATCCTGGCGGGGGATGGAGGTGCAGCGCGATTGGACGTCCATAGTGAAGAGGAGGCGGTTGGGACCAGGAAACTGGAAATTGTCCAAATGACGTAAGGCGTCAGAAGAGTCACGGATGTAGTTGGGAAGAGACTGGACCAGCGGAGAAAAGATAGAGTCAATTTAGGAAGAAATAAGTTCAGTGGGGCAGGAGCAGGCTGACACAATGGGTCTGCCGGGACGTACCCGTTTGTGGATTGTGGGAAGGAGGTAGAAGCGGGCTGTCCAGGGTTGCGGGACTATGAGGTTGGAAGCTGTAGAGGGAAGATCTCCAGAGGAGATGAGGTCAGTGACAGTCCTTTGGACGGTGGCTTGATGTTCGGTGATGGGGTCATGGTCCAGAGGGAGGTAGGAAGAAGTGTCTGTGAGTTGGCACTGAGCCTCTGCAAGGTAGAGGTCGGTACGCCATACAACAACAGCACCACCCTTGTCTGCAGGTTTGATGACCATGTCGGGGTTAGACCTGAGAGAACGGAGTGCCTCAAGATCAGAGGGGGACAGGTTAGAGTGAGTGAGGGGGGCAAAGAAATTGAGATGACAAATGTCTAGCCGACAGTTTTCAATGAAGAGATCAAGAGCGGGTAAGTGGCCGTGGGGCGGGGGGGGGGGGGGGGGGGGGGTCCAACTAGAGGGAGAATGCTAGAGGTGGGAGAATGGGTCTGCTGGTCGGGAGGAGGACTCCTGGTCAAAGAAGTGAGCCTGGAGGCAGAGAAATATTTTCTGGATACAGCACGAGGGGATTTCCATGGATCCAGTCCCTCACTTCACCTTGGTGGGGGTACCTTACACAGTGGTCTTCCCCAGTGAACCTTTGCAGCGGCTGCCCCAAGCTGTAGTGCGTCCCTCAGCACGTAGTCTTGGAATGTGCCTGTCTGCAACATTAGGTCGTGGACAACTCTTTGCGCTGGAAGACCAGCAACTTTCGGGCAGACCAAAGGGCGTCTTTCACCGAATTGATAGTCCTTCAGCAGCAGTTGATGTTTATCTCGGTGTGCATCCCTGAGAACAGCCTGTGGAGCACAGACCCCTGTGTTACACAGCTGCTTGGGATGAACCGCGATAAAAACCACTGCATCTTTTTCTACACCTGCTTTGCAAAGACAGACAGGGCAGTCCTCTCTCCTCTGTCTTGTTTGTTTGCTGTATTGAACCCTTTGCAGAGTCTATTAGGAAGGATGCAAGCATAAGGGGGGGTTACAATCCGAGGCAGTGGAGTCACTCAGGTTAAAACTTCCCTGTACCTGGATGACGTCGCCGTCTTTTGCTCGGATCTGCTGTTCGTTCGCAGACTGATCAGCATCTGCGACCAGTTCGAACTCACCTCGGGAGCCAAAGTTAACCACGGCAAGTCCGAGTCCATGTTCTTTGGGAACTGGGCTGACCGATCCTTTGTCCCCTTCACCATCAGGTCAGACGACCTGACGGTGCTGGGGATATGGTTCGGAAGGGCCGGGGCGTGCACCAAAACCTGGAAGTAGCGAGTAGCCAGGATACACCATAAGCTGAGCATGTGGGAGCAGCGATCTCTCTCCATTGTGGGTAAGAACCTGGTGATCAGGTGCGAGGCGCTCACGTTGCTGTACGTGGTGCAGGTCTGGCCCATACGTCACTCCTGCGCTGTGGCGATCACCCGAGCCATTTTCCGCTTCATATGGGGTTCCAAAATGGACCAGGTCTGGAGGGACACGATGTTCAAACCCCTGGATAAGGGCGGGAAAAATGTACCCAACGTCGCCCTCATCCTGATGACTACCTTCGTGTGCGGCTGCATCAAGCTGTGCGCAGATTCCCAGTGCACAATCTCCAAGTGTCACTGCGTGCTGAGGTTCTATCTGTCCCCAGCGTTGTGAAGGATGGGCCTGGTCACATTGCCGCGGAATGCTCCATCCAGTTGGACCGTGCCGTACCACCTATCCTTCGTGGGAAAGTTTCTGTGGAAAAATATCTTTGACCACCAATCCTTCAGGTAGTGGTCTGCACGGAATGTCCTCAAGGCCCTACAGGAAAAGGAGATGGTGGATCCAGTCGGATGGTTCCCCGAGCAAACTTCCAAAGTCATTTGGCGGAATGCCTCATCACCAGAACTTTCAAACAAGCACCAAGATGAAACTTGGCTGGTAGTGAGAAGAGCCCTCCCCATCAGATCCTTCCTGCACGCCCGAAGTCTAACCCCCTCCGCACAATGCCCTCGAGGTGGCTGTGGTGGGGAAGAGACAGTTGCCCACCTCTTTCTCTGAATTGCCTCCAATGCAAGTATATCCATCCTTAAATAAGGAGACCAAAACTGTACACAGTACTCCAGGTGTGGTTTCACCAACACCCTGTACATTTGTAGCAAGACTTCTCTCCTTTTATACTCCATTCCCCTTTGTAATAAAGGGTAACATTCCATTTGCCTTCCTAATTATTTGCTCTAGCTGCATGCTAGCTTTTTATGATTCATGTACGAAGACACCCAGATCCTTCTATACCGCAGCATTCTGTAGTCTCTCGCAATTTAAATAATATTTAATTTATCTGTTCTTCCTACCAAAGTGGATAACCTCACATTTTCCCACATTATACTCCAGCTTCCAAATGTTTGCCTGGATCTGAGAGGCCCTGGCGGAATCTAAACTGAGCATCGATGAGCAGATTATTGCTAAATGCGTGGTGATTGATATCACTGTTGATGACATCTTCCATCACTTTGCTGATGATTGATAGTAGACTGATGGGGCGGTAATTGGTCAGATTGGATTTGTCCTGCTTTTTTTTTATGGACAGGACACACCTGGGCAATTTTCCACATTGTCGAGTAGCTGTTTGGGTTGTCGCTCAAAAAAAATTATCTTTATAAATTATCGGCTGCAAGCACGTTTGTCATCGGGTTGAATAATTTCTGTGTGAGGAATGTTCCAGCATCATAAACCAGGGGAACGTGCTGACTGAGCTGTGTCTTCATCTCTTCTGGGCAGTCGGACAGTTCACCCTTCCTTCTGCTCTGATTCACTTTCCGAAAGCAGATCTACAGATTCTCACATCTGGAGACTGGGTTTTCTTGTTAGGTTCCTTTTGATTTTTCTTGCTCCTGAATGATAATATGTGCCAACCTTGGATCAACCTTGCGTTGTGTCCCAGTCTTGGTTAAAAGCGACACATAACAGCACCAACACTCTGAAACAAACAACACAGTCACACTTTCCTTCAGTGAGATTAATGTTGAGGAGGTTTCCATGTCGAATGCAATTGTGAACAAATTTCTCACAAAGAAATTGTGGGTGATGTGAGCATTTGCACTGAATTTCTGTGCAAGGAGGGACAGTTTCAAACAGCCATTCCGAAATCACTTCCTTCACAAAGACAAAGACTGTGCTGTCTTAACGTGTCACTCAACTTCACAAACAAATTTGAACTCGAAGTTCAGGAGAAGACAGAGTGGTGAATGATTGATAGTGTAATCTTTGGATGAGAAAAGATACTTAACATACAAAATCCAACATTTGAGCTAGCGTGTAAGATTGATCTTTCCATGGAGATGATCACTGGAACACTGGAACAGGCCCAAGACAGAAATGTTGACATGAGAGCAGGGGGGAGTGTTGAAACGGCAAGGAACCAGAAGCTCGGGGTCATGCTTTCGGACTGAGCAGAGGTGTTCGACATAATCTGCGTTTGGTCTCCCCAGCTTGGAGGAGACTGCAATGTGAGCAGCGAATACAGTACACTAAATTGAAAGAAGTACAAGTAAATCGCTGCTGCACCTGAAAGGAGTGTTTGGGCTTTAAATAATGAGCAGAGAGGAGGGAAAAGGGTAGGTATTATATCTCCTGCGATTGCATGAGAAGATGCCTTGGGATGGGGACGAGGTGTCAGGGATAATGGAGGAGTGGACCGAGGTGTCGTGGAGGGAACTATCCCTTCAGAATTGTGAGAAACGTAGCCCACTTAATAATAATTTACACCAAGTCAAAATCTGAAGAAGTAAGTTTATTTAACGTTCTTGCAAGATCGGGTGTCCTACAAGCAGGCACACCGATCAACATATTCAGTTCATGTTTATACAATACAAATCCATTTGTCCACGCCTTTATTTTACATTATTGGTTATAACGTATTATGACACTAACCTATCCTATGGTTGCTACAGTCTCCTCCTCTGTTTACTTCTTCCCCTACTCTAACTTTCTAGCCCCTAACTCTTGTTTTTGTTTTACCTTATTTGGCTCTCCATTGTGTGTTTTAACTTGCAGCTGTCAGCCTTTATCTTAGTGGGGCAGTTTCTTATTCACTACATCCTTTGTTCTAACTCTTGCTGTTTCTCTTTTATCTGCCTAAGCACAATTTTTAAGTGATGTACTGTCCCAAGGTCTGTACTTACATACCCTTATCAGTTCTCTTTTTCAGTGATGTACTGTCTTAAGGTCTCCACTTACATACCCTTATCAGTTCTCTTTGTCAGTGATGTACTGTCTTAAGGTCTCTACTTACATACCCTTATCAGTTCTCTTTTTCAGTGATTTCATTATGTTGTGTACAAATGACTTCTTGGTAACTTTCCACAAGCTGTAGAAACAACATTTCAGTATTTCTTATTCTCACAATTCCCCCTTTTCTTTTACTTAATCCTTGTTGTTTTCTACATACTGCGGAGGTTTCTCATATGTCCTCTCAAATCCTCTGAGCATTATTTCAGCCGCCTTTTCAATGTCTGTATTTCCGTTGATACTATCCACTTTGTCATTACCTAACAGGTACATACTCTCTTCCTGGCCTCTTTGTATTGACATCTGCTTCGTCAAAGCTGTCTCAATCAATCGCTGTGTCAGCCCTCTTACACAAGGAATAATACAACACCCGATGGCTATTAGTATTCCGACAACCATGATCAGGGAGGTAAAAACCGAGATTATCATGCCTTTCCATTTTCCAAACCAGGATTCAAGCCACCCCGTCAGGGAAGTGTCTGCTCCTGAATTTTCGGCCATCTCCTCTGCTAAATTTGTTAACCCTTGCAGTGCTCGGGTGATTGAACCATCGGGTGCTATGTTATTTGGGATAAATGTGCAACATTTCCCTCCTAACATTATACACACACCTCCTTTTTCTGCTAAGATCATGTCTAGAGCCAGTCGATTTTCCCAAGCCATTCTACTAGTGGCGTCTAATTGTTCAGCTATACCTTTTACCGCATCATAACCTATCATAACCTCTGCATCACCAACTCGTTCTTTCACACAAAACCCTGTCACCAGGTTTCATGGAGGCACCCAAGATCACGTCGTTGGCACCAGCTAGACCTCATTGTCACAAGGCGAGCCGCCTTAAACAGTGTTCAAATCACACGCAGCTTCCACAGTGCGGACTGCGACACCGACCACTCCCTGGTGTGCAGCAAGGTTAGACTCAGACCAAAGAAGTTGCATCATTCCAAGCAGAAGGGCCACCCGCGCATCAACACGAGCAGAATTTCTCACCCACAGCTGTTACAAAAATTTCTAAGTTCACTTGTAACAGCCCTTCAAAACACTCCCACATGGGATGCTGAGACCAAGTGGGCCCACATCAGAGACGCCATCTATGAGTCAGCTTTGACCACCTACGGCAAAAGTGCGAAGAGAAATGCAGACTGGTTTCAATCTCATAATGAAGAGCTGGAACCTGTCATAGCCGCTAAGCGCATTGCACTTTTGAACTACAAGAAAGCCCCCAGCGATTTAACATCCGCAGCACTTAAAGCAGCCAGAAGTACTGCACAAAGAACAGCTAGGCGTTGCGCAAACGACTACTGGCAACACCTATGCAGTCATATTCAGCTGGCCTCAGACACCGGAAACATCAGAGGAATGTATGATGGCATGAAGAGAGCTCTTGGGCCAACCATCAAGAAGATCACCCCCCTCAAATCTAAATCGGGGGACATAATCACTGACCAACGCAAACAGATGGACCGCTGGGTTGAGCACTACCTAGAACTGTACTCCAGGGAGAATGCTGTCACTGAGACTGCCCTCAATGCAGCCCAGCCTCTACCAGTCATGGATGAGCTGGACATACAGCCAACCAAATCGGAACTCAGTGATGCCATTGATTCCCTAGCCAGCGGAAAAGCCCCTGGGAAGGACAGCATTACCCCTGAAATAATCAAGAGTGCCAAGCCTGCTATACTCTCAGCACTACATGAACTGCTATGCCTGTGCTGGGACGAGGGAGCAGTACCCCAGGACATGCGCGATGCCAACATCATCACCCTCTATAAAAACAAAGGTGACCGCGGTGACTGCAACAACTACCGTGGAATCTCCCTGCTCAGCATAGTGGGGAAAGCCTTTGCTCGAGTCGCTCTGAACAGGCTCCAGAAGCTGGCCGAGCGCGTCTACCCTGAGGCACAGTGTGGCTTTCGTGCAGAGAGATCGACTATTGACATGCTGTTCTCCCTTCGTCAGATACAGGAGAAATGCCGTGAACAACAGATGCCCCTCTACATTGCTTTCATTGATCTCACCAAAGCCTTTGACCTCGTCAGCAGACGTGGTCTCTTCAGACTACTAGAAAAGATCGGATGTCCACCAAAGCTACTAAGTATCATCACCTCATTCCATGACAATATGAAAGGCACAATTCAACATGGTGGCTCCTCATCAGAGCCCTTTCCTATCCTGAGTGGTGTGAAACAGGGCTGTGTTCTCGCACCCACACTTTTTGGGATTTTCTTCTCCCTGCTGCTTTCACATGCGTTCAAATCCTCTGAAGAAGGAATTTTCCTCCACACAAGATCAGGGGGCAGGTTGTTCAACCTTGCCCGTCTAAGAGCGAAGTCCAAAGTACGGAAAGTCCTCATCAGAGAACTCCTCTTTGCTGACGATGCTGCTTTAACATCTCACACTGAAGAATGCCTGCAGAGTCTCATCGACAGGTTTGCGTCTGCCTGCAATGAATTTGGCCTAACCATCAGCCTCAAGAAAACGAACATCATGGGGCAGGATGTCAGAAATGCTCCATCCATCAATATTGGCGACCACGCTCTGGAAGTGGTTCAAGAGTTCACCTACCTAGGCTCAACTATCACCAGTAACCTGTCTCTAGATGCAGAAATCAACAAGCGCATGGGTAAGGCTTCCACTGCTATGTCCAGACTGGCCAAGAGAGTGTGGGAAAATGGCGCACTGACACGGAACACAAAAGTCCGAGTGTATCAGGCCTGTGTCCTCAGTACCTTGCTCTACGCAGCGAGGCCTGGACAACGTATGCCAGCCAAGAGCGACGTCTCAATTCATTCCATCTTCGCTGCCTTCGGAGAATACTTGGCATCAGGTGGCAGGACTATATCTCCAACACAGAAGTCCTTGAAGCGGCCAACACCCCCAGCTTATACACACTACTGAGTCAGCGGCGCTTGAGATGGCTTGGCCATGTGAGCCGCATGGAAGATGGCAGGATCCCCAAAGACACATTGTACAGCGAGCTCGCCACTGGTATCAGACCCACCGGCCGTCCATGTCTCCGTTATAAAGACGTCTGCAAACGCGACATGAAATCGTGTGACATTGATCACAAGTCGTGGGAGTCAGTTGCCAGCATTCGCCAGAGCTGGCGGGCAGCCATAAAGACAGGGCTAAATTGTGGCGAGTCGAAGAGACTTAGTAGTTGGCAGGAAAAAAGACAGAGGCGCAAGGGGAGAGCCAACTGTGCAACAGCCCCAACAAACAAATTTCTCTGCAGCACCTGTGGAAGAGCCTGTCACTCCAGAATTGGCCTTTATAGCCACTCCAGGCGCTGCTTCACAAACCACTGACCACCTCCAGGCGCGTATCCATTGTCTCTCGAGATAAGGAGGCTCAAAAGAAGTATCATTTATAAATCTTTGTTGGTTGTAATAAATATAATTTATCCAATCTACATTTTTGTTAATAGTGACCCACCAAAACAAAGACTCGAAACCGGCGGTTATTTGGTTTCGGGCCTTGAATTCATCAGGTACCCCTCTTGGGACCCCTATGAAATCCATGTATACCTGGTCGTCAAAAGAGTTCGCTATCGCTTCCCTTTTACCCCTTTCCCTCGTTATTATCTTTTGTTTCTCAAATGCCAAGGTGAATGGTATTGCCAATTGAACAATTGCGCACGTCCCCTTCCACTGGGAGGGTAGGGTCTGTCTCAGGATTTTTCCTCCGCAATACCACCATAAATCCGCTCTGGGAACATTCAATGATGAGTAGTTCCCTCCGCTGACTCTTCCAGTTACGTCCACAGTCTCTATGCATGACTTCAACTCTCCCATATTGCTGGTTAGCTCCGCACCGTGTCGACATACGCATGATGTGTGATTCACACTGGTGGCTAAAAATGAAGGGGGAGTCCTTGAATCTTCTTTCTCTAGGGGAGGGAACATTATTGACAAGGATATGCAAGTTTGAATACCCCAAGCCGTCTTATCCTGATGTAGGGCTAACATGCATTCCATGCCCTTTCGGTCACGCTCCCACCCCAGCGGGAAAGGTACTACTTGAGCTATCGGTCTACCAGATGCACAAGCATAGCAATTCTTTTTGTTCAAACTTTTTACAGGTAATTTTATCCATTCTACCCAGGCATTTGTGTCCCCGTAACCGGTTTCTATCTCAATTGTCTTTCTCAAGTCTTTTACCTCTATTATTTTTACTATGTTAGGATCGTTATGAGAGGTCCCTTTTAGTTTGTTAGCTGGTTTACCAGTCTTATCTATTGTTACCTGAAAACAACATTTTAATTCACCTTTCTTTTTCCCTTCTCTAACTGTTACTCCAAACACCTTGTTGTCTAATTGGAAGTGGGTAATACAAAAACATCCAACCCATTTTATTTCCTGGCTACTTTTGAAAAGAAAGAAAGAAGGCACACAATATTACAGACAGTATTTCCGCGCTCGCGCCGTTATATTAAAAAAAAGTTTGTTACTCAAAATCTTTTTAGCTTTATTTTCAATGGTTCTTCTGTTAATTCGGTTGTCCAAGTTCCTTCCTCGGCCGGGGTTTGTACCGGCCCCTTGATTCTTGTGTTGTGGGTCCAACCTCTTTCTGCCGTTCTTATGGCTGTTTCAATGGTTAGGAGAGTCTGGTATGGTCTTTCCCAGTTCAGTTGTAGTTTAGTCTCTTTCCACGATTTCACCAGAACCCAATCTCCTGGTTGGATCTTGTGCACTGCAAATTCGAGAGGTGGTGTCTGTGCTAACAGGCCTTGCTTCCTGAGGAATGACAATGAGGAAGACAACGCCAGTATATAGTTCTTTAGAAACGAATCTTTAGTTTCTAAGGTTGGCATCTTGCCCCTGGTTCCCATATAGGGTAATCCGAATAGCATTTCACAGGGGGACAGTCCCACATCTTTTCTAGGGGCTGTCCGAATTCTGAGTATCGCCATAGGTAAACATTTTGTCCAGGGTAACCTTGTTTCAAGTATCAGTTTGGACAGGTGTTTCTTAAAGGTCTGATTCATTCTTTCCACCCGCCCTGAAGAGGGAGAGAGCCAAGGGGTATGGAAGTCCCATTGGATTCCCAATCCCCTAACTATTTCTTGCAATAGCTTCGGGGTAAAATGACTTCCTTGGTCTGAAGTGCTGTGGCTGCCACAGCTTGCACACACTCTGGCCATTTCCTTTTAGCTATTTCATTGTGGTTTCTGCCACTTAAAATCAAAGCTCAGCAAAGCTACTATTCCTAACTTGGCTATATTTCCCATTAAGCATAGTGCCATGCCTTTCTGCTCACTTCCACATTCCCCCTTTTATCATTCTATGATAACCTTCTCTCTCTACTGATCAACTTATATATGATTATATATATTCACTCGGATTATATGGATCTATTTGCTCAAATAACATTTAAGCAGTATAAGATAAAAGCAAATATAAAAAACTCAGCCACTGCTGAATCAGAAGGGTAGGCTGAGCCACCCTGTAACAAGGGTGTGTGTATTAGCCTGGTCGGTATGTTTTTCATTCTAACTTTTCCCTAGGATTGTCATGTCTGGGTGATAAGAAGAGTGCTGTTGAAATACAATGTCTCTCTCTCTCTCTCTCTCGCTGTACCAGCTGCAAGGCCAAGTTGCCTCTGCAGCCCTGAAGTTATGAAGTCATTTCTGATAAGCTGTCCCTCCCTACAGCACTGAAGCTAGCTTGTTAGCAGTACATGACTGATTAATTGTTTCAGGGTAGGCTGAGCCACCCTCTAACAAGGGGGCGTGTATTAGCCTGGTCGGTATGTTTTTCATTCTAGCCTTTCCCTAGGATTGTCATGTCTGGGTGATAAGAAGAGTGCTGTTGAAGTACAATGTCTCGCTCTCTCTCTCTCTCGCTGTACCAGCTGCAAGGCCAAGTTGCCTCTGCAGCCCTGAAGTTATGAAGTCAGCTAGCTTGTTAGCAATACATGACTGATTAATTGTTTCATCTTAAATGTTCCCATGTAATTCTGTTCTTAAAAATTCTAAAATCTAAATTCTGTTCTCACAGTCCCCCCTTTTGATTCTTCAAAACATTTTTAAAAATCAATCCCTTGATCCCACCTAGGTGCCTTTAATGGTCTCTATTTGTCTAGAAACAGCCTTCAACACCCAGAGGGGTCGCACTCAATACGTCGCCTGCTTGTGCCATAAGAGGGGCCTGAGGTAACTCTGTAAAGGCATAAGTTTTGCAGGGGCTTCAACTACTTGTTTACAACAATGCCTTTTACTATCAGATTTCTAAGGTCTTTCATCTGGCCCCTATGGCCGATATTATTGTTCTGCCACTGCGGGTCTTGATTAGGGTATTTTTGTTCAGCTGGTTCGTTTCCCCCTACCCCGGTAGGGTTTTCTCTTTCCCAAATTTTCAGGGGTCTTCTACGAGGACTTTCATTTCCTTTTTAAACACTCTTACCTCTCCTGACGTTAATGGTGCACTAACAAATCCAATTTCATTATTTCCTATTGGTACCTCTCTCAAGGGCATCATTGTCTTCGGAGACTCTCTGTCTCTATCGTCGTCGTTATCGTCGGGTTTAGGGGTGGTCCTTCTTGCTGTCCTTAGATCATATTTGGGTCTTTTTCTCCTTGGTTTTTGACTCTAAATCCCAATACTCCAACATCCGTCCCAATGGACTTTCTGGAGGGATGTTGCCGGCAGACTTTCCTTGTCTCCCATCGTCTTCCTTTTTAGACGATTTATTTCCCATGGTTAACTGAAGGGTCTTGTACCCTACGGTATTCACCTCCTAGCTGAAGGGTCTTATACCTTACGGTATTCACCTCCTAACTGAAGGGTCTTATCCCCGACAGTATTCAACTCCTAACTGAAGGGTCTTGTACCCTACGGTATTCACCTCCTAGCTGAAGGGTCTTATACCTTACGGTATTCACCTCCTAACTGAAGGGTCTTATGCCATACAGTACTCACCTCCTAGCTGAAGGGTCTTATACTGCAGGACTGTAAAATTCACTCCTCAAGGACATTTGGTACTTAGAAGGTCTTGTCCTACAGTTAACCATAAGTCACCAAGATAATACTTAAAAGTCGTTTTTCTTACCTTTGTCCGTGCACGGAGTTGCCTGACTTCACATGTGTACCTGCCACACTAAATACTCGTTCAGAGTGACTTCCCTAGGATCGTTTTCAGTCAATTACTCGGGTCCACTACCAACGAGAGAAACGAGACCGTTTTTAAATTAACGGGACGCCTCTTCTCGTCTGTCGTCGGCAGCGGTCCCGGCAATGATGAAGAGATCCCGGACGAGCCCCCAAATGTGAGAAACGTAGCCCACTTAATAATAATTTACACCAAGTCAAACTCTGAAGAAGTAAGTTTATTTAACGTTCTTGCAATATCGGGTGTCCTACAAGCAGGCACTGCGATCAACATATTCAGTTCATGTTTATACAATACAAATCCATTTGTCCACGCCTTTATTTTACATTATTGGTTATAACGTATTATGACACTAACCTATCCTATGGTTGCTACAGTCTCCTCCTCTGTTTACTTCTCCCCCTACTCTAACTTTCTAGCCCCTAACTCTTGTTTTTGTTTTACCTTATTTGGCTATCCATTGTGTGTTTTAACTTGCAGCTGTCAGCCTTTATCTTAGTGGGGCAGTTTCTTATTCACTACATCCTTTGTTCTAACTCTTGCTGTTTCTCTTTTATCTGCCTAAGCACAATTTGTAAGTGATGTACTGTCCCAAGGTCTGTACTTACATACCCTTATCAGTTCTCTTTTTCAGTGATGTACTGTCTTAAGGTCTCCACTTACATACCCTTATCAGTTCTCTTTGTCAGTGATGTACTGTCTTAAGGTCTCTACTTACATACCCTTATCAGTTCTCTTTTTCAGTGATTTCATTATGTTGTGTACAAATGACTTCTTGGTAACTGTCCACAGGCTGTAGAAACAACATTTCAGTATTTCTTATTCTCACAGAATGCTGACAGAGGAGGGGAAGATGAGGTAGGTGGTGGCATCACGCTGGAGGTGGTGGAAATGGTGGAAGATGATCCTTTGGATGTGGAGGCAGGTGGGGTGGAAAGTGAGGACAAGGGGATCCCTGTCGCAGTTCTGGGAGGGAGGGAAAGGGGGAAGGCAGAGGTTGATGGTCCTGTCAACTACACTGGGAGGGGGGCAAGGGATGGGGGTTGAAATCTGGTGATGTTGTTGAATTTAATTTCAAACACTCCTTGAACTCTCTGCAGATGAAGACTGAAAAAGGGAAGAGCAACCACACAACAATGGTATCAAATCCAAGACCCTGAGATTAAAAGTCTCATGCTCTACCAACTGAGCTAACAAGGCCTGAAACAGTACTTCTACTCTGATACAGTAAATCCACGTACAGAAGCCCCAAAGTGTGAGAAATTCCTCTCACTCATCAATAATAAATCTGAAATCTTTTTACCTTCCAAATGCTGCCATCTATTTTGTCAGTATTTATTTCTCTCTCCTTTTTATTTAGTTCATGCATTTCTTCAGAATTTTTTTTCAATTATATCTGAGGGAAGAAATGAACAGATCTGGCAGCTCAAAACTGGGCATCCATGAGGCACTGTGGGCCATCAGCAGCAGCAGAATTGTATTTAAACACAATATGTTACCTCATGGCCTGGCATATCCCTCACTCTACCATTACCATCAAGCCAAGGGAGCAATAGTGGTTCAATGAAGTGTGCAGGAGGGCATGTCAGGAGCAGCACCAAGCAGACCTAAAAATGAGGTGTCAACCTGGTGAAGCTACAACACAGAATTACTTGCATGTCAAATAGCGGAAGCAGCATGCAATAGACAGAACTAAGCAATCTCACAATCAACAGATCAGATCAAAGCTCTGCAGTCCTGCCACATCCAGTCCTGAATGGTGGTGGATAATTAAACAATTAACAGGAGTCACAGAGAGTCATAAAGTCGTACAGCATAGAACCAGGCCCTTTGGCCCACCGCGTCCATGCCGACCATAATGCCTATCGATACTAATCCGACCCGCCTGCATTTATTCCATATCCCTCCATGCCTTGCTCATTCAAGTACCTGTCCAGATGCCTCTTAAATGTGACTACTGTTCCTGCCTCCACCAGGCAGCTCATTCCAGATACCCACTATTCTTTCTGTGACAAATTTACCCCTTTGACCCCCTTCAAACCTCCTCCCTCTTAGCTTAAATCTGTGCCCTCTAGTTTTAGTCACCCCTACCATGGGAAACAGAGTCTGGCTATCTACACTATCTATGCCTCTCATAAAGCGTGACGTAGGAGTGAAGAACGAGTGACCAAGAGGAGGAAAGTGGCACGGCATAGAGCTAATGGCTGGAGTGGGGGTTGGGGGGGCTGGGAGCGAGTGGCAGGAGAGCTGGGTGACGCGAACAGGGAACAATCGGCCAGGGGAGCAGCGAGGTGGAGAGCGAGCAGCTGTGGAGAAGAAGCGTCAAGGCCGAGTGGGGAGAGCTCCAACCTCAAAGTCTCCCATTCAGCCGCTTCCTTCAGCTGAGTGAGAGGCTGGATACCCGATGACGCTTTAGCGTGCATGTGCGAAGATGGACCAGGCGCTGATTTGCGATGATGTTGGTGCTGAGCCATGACATCATCCTGTGCATGTGCCACTTAACCCTGGCAAGATGCAGCTGTGCCTATGCGCAGCTTGGCGCTCTCTGATGATGTCAGCAGGCCGCTCCATTGATAGGAATCACATTGTGTCAGCAGTGCCCACAACCCAGGAAAGAATAAAAAAGAGATTTACCACAATGGTAGCAGGGTGAGGGATTTCAGTTATGTGGAGAGATTGGAGAAGCTGGGGTTGTTCTCCTTGCAGCAGAGAAAATTCAGAAAAGATTTGACACATTTGTTCAAAATCATGGAGGTTTTCAATAGTTTAAATAAGGAGAAACTGTTTCCAGTGGTAAAAGGGTCAGTAAGCAGAGGACACAGATATCAGGTGATTGGCAGAAGAACCAGAGCTGACATGAGGAACCATTTTTTACACTGCAATGTGTTGTGATAAAGAAAGAAAAGACTTGCATTTATATAGCACCTTTCATGACCACTGGATATATCAAAGCACTTTGTAAACAATGAAATACTTTTGAAGTGTCATCACTGTTGTAATGTCAGAAATGCAGCAGCTAATACCCACAAACAGCAATGTGATAATGACCAACTGATCTGATTGAGGGGCAAATATTGATCACAACACCAGGGAGAATTGCTCTTCACTTGTTTGAAATTGCAGCATGGGATCTTTTACATTCACCCAAACATGCAGACCAGGTCTTGGTTTAACATCACACCTGAAAGGCAGCACCTTCAACAACCTCAGTGCTGCACTGGATTGTCAGCTGTGAAATCTGAACCCAGAAGCTTGTGATTTCGAGGTGAGTGTGACCAACTGAGCCACAGCTTTTACCTGAGTCTCAATCCTTCCACCAACAGTTTCTCTCTATCGAATCTGTCACGACCCCTCATGATTGTGAACACCTCTATCAAATCTTCTCTCTAAGGAGAACAACACCAGCTTCTCCAATCTATCCACATAACTGAAATCCTAACCACACGTTGCAGAAAGGAATTTTTCCTCATGTTCCTTCTGGTTTTGTGAGTCACTTTAAATCTGTAACCTTCGGTTACTGACCGTTCAGCAGTTGGAAACAGTTCCTCAGTATTTACTCTACCTCAAACCTTCAAGGAAGCTCTGCAAAGTAACTGAAAATCAAGTTGTCAGAAGTGGGATTTAAACACATGCCTCCAGTGAAAGCTGCAACCTGAACAGAGAAGCTGAAACCGCTCAGTCACCTCAACTGTTCAGACCTTTTTGACCTCGTCATCACTTCTGTCCTTTGAAAGGTTCACTCAGTTCAGGAACTTGTTCAATGTTACTGGAAAGCTCAGTGATTGGGATATTAACTCCCCCGGGTTTTCCTGAGCTTGTTCTCGGTATATGGGGATGTTTGTCCTGGGCCGTGGAATCTTGCATCCCTGTAATGGACATTAACCCACTGATTGAATCTGTATTCACTGCTTTCCGCTGGTGCTGGGTAATTGCAGAGTGTGGTGCCAGAATGTTGCTGCTTGTCCCGGCCTCACTCACTCTGGGAAAGAGGGAATAATTGATGCATCTGTTTCTGTATCTGAAATGTGACTTCCATCTGCTGTTATTAACCGAGGCAGCGCTGCAGAAGGATACGTTAATAATCTCTCACTAATCAACCGCAAACAGTCAGAATGTGTAACTTTGAGCAGCGCTTTCTGCACCGTCAGGGCTGGAAAGTTGAGGGAGGGAGAGACACTGTCAGTATCTGAGTGCACACAGCACTGCACAGAGAAAGAGCCAATATACCGGGGCTGAGACACAGTGTATCTTTTCACATTTAATCCCAATAATATCCGGAGTCAGGAACTGAAAAGGATGAAAAACAGAATAATAAGAGCAAAAGTAAGAAAACTAAGCAATTATAGATTAGCTGATGAGCATTCTCTGTGTTACCTGACAGTCTACTGTTTTATTTTCAATGCTCTCTCCACTGTGGCCAGGGAATGATTTCTTCTCAAGGGCTGAATATTCACAAAGCTTCTTGGAATTTAAAATCTTTCAAAATTAATTCCATGGAGCTAATGGTGAAAAGTCAAATAACTGCATCTATTATAGGAGAGCTGGCTGGTGATGACGTGGATGTGTCTGCAGTGTGCAGGACCAGACTGTTTCTTTAGATTCACAATGAATGTTCCACCCTTTATTTGTAACAGTAAAACTGATCGTGGACAATGGCTATTCTGGTTGCAGCAACCTGAAGATTTAACTCATTGACACCCTGCTTTCGGGGAACCTAGAAAGCACAACACCTAGCTCTGTCAGTTAGTGTGCTTGTTTGTTAACCCACAATTTGTTGGTTCAGGCACTTAAAAGGATGAGGCTTTATTAACTTAAACTCTTCTACATCTGCTGTATTACTCTTGCTGTTGATTCTTCAAAGATAAGTTTAATCAAGTCTTTCTTTGTGAAATCCATGCTGACTGTGTTTTATTATATTTTCATTTTCATATGTATTTTCTACTTTTGGGGATTACAGGATATTGTCATTTTTTATTGATTTTATTTTTATTTATTGCACTTATTGCCCATCCCTAATTCCCTCGAGAAGGTGGTGGTGAGCTGCCTTCTTGAACCACTGCAGTCGATGTGGTGCTGTTAGGAAGGGAGTTCCAGGATTTTGACCCAGCCACAGTGAAGGAACTGTGATATAGTTCCAATTCCAGGATGGTGTGTGGCTCAGAGGGAACTTGCAGGTGATGGTGTTCCCATGCATCTGCTGCCCTTGTCCTTCTAGGTAGTAGAAGTCAAGGGTTTGGAAGGTGCTGTGTAAGGAGGCTTGCTGCCTTGCTGCTGTGCATCTTGTGGATGGTACACACTGCTACCACTGTGCGTTGGTGATGGAGAGAGTGAATCTATTGAATGAGGTGCCAATCAAGTGGGCTGCTTTGTCCTGGATGACGTTGAGCTTCTTGAGTGTTGTTGGAGCTGCACCGATCCAGGCAAGTGGAGAGGATTCCATCACACTCCTGACTTGTGCCTTGTGGATAGGGGACAGGCTTTGGGGAGTCAGGAGGTGAGTTACTCGCCGCAGGATTCCTAGTGTCTGACCTGCTCTTGTAGCCATGATATTTATATGACTACTGCAGTTCAGTTTCTGGTCAATGGTAACCCCCAGGATGTTCATCGTGGGGGATTCAGCACTCGTAATGCTGTTGAATGTCAAGGGGAGAGGGTTAGATTCTCTCTTGTTTCAGAAGGTCATTGCCTGGGACTTGCGTGACTCGAATGTGAAATATCCTTATTGTAGGGTATTGTATTGTACTGTACAGTGACGACACTTGGAAAGTACTTCATTGGCTGTAAAAGGCTTTACAAAGTCCTGTGGTCGTGAAATGCATGTGTTGCTTTTTCCATTGTTATCAATGTCATTGTGATCAATGTTGATTCAAATAATGTAAAAGCATCTATATTCTTGCACTATACTTAATAATCACCATCTTCCTATCCTTACAGAGTACAATGTTTTTGACCCTGAAATTGATTCCACAATCTCAGTCCCTCAGACAATTTCAGCCCAGTTCTGATGAAAGATCACAGATCTGAAACGTTAACTCTGTTTCTCTCTCCACAGATGCTGCCAGACCTGCTGAGTATTTCCATCATTTTCAAGAGTCTCGATTTAATGAATAGGAAACTTGTTTCAGATCAGTTTGGGAGACAGTGTGAAACCACTCCATTGTACTCATGTCTGAGATTCTGAGGACAGTTGGCTGTTAGTGGAAGACATCATCAATTAAATGTACCTAGCAACAGCTCAGACCAATTATTATTTTACAAGGTGGTGTGATGGCCATCCAGGGGTTAAAAGTAAGGATCTTGTAAGGTTTCAGTGTGCAGGAACACGAGAAGATCTCAGGGGTAAAGGCTCAGATCATCGACCAAGTTCTCCACCTGATGAGGGATCTAGGCTGGACAAAGAGGACCGTGACACTCTGAGATCAAGCTCGACTAGTCCACACACCTGCTAGAGCTGTAAAGTTATATTCCCCAAGTTTGTTCAAGATAATTTTACTTCCAATTATTAAGTACTATTTTACTCTCAATAAAAGTTCTGGACTTATTAATCAAGTATCCTGTTGCTTTAATTGGTTAAAGTCATGCCCAAAGAGATTGTCCACAATAGACTTTCCAGAACTGAAAGATAAGTCTGCAAGGATTGCTAATTTTACAGCCCTGTTTAAAAAGAGAGATAAACCCAGGAACTACAGACCAGTTCGTCAAATGTCAGTGGTGGGGAAACTTTTAGAGACAATTATCCAGGAGAAAATTAACTGGCACTTGGTAGAACATGGGCTAATAAATGACAGCCAGTACAGATTGGTTAACAGAAGATTGTGTATGAATTAATTAATGAATTAATTTCTTTGATGAGGTTTCAGAGAGAGTTGACCAGGGTGGTGAGGTTGATGGTGTGTGTCTGCACTTCAAAATTGTGTTTGAAAAAGTACCATAAAATAGACTTGTTAACAAAATTTGAGCAGATGGGATTAAAGAGGCAGTGGCAGCGTGGATACAAAATTGGCTGAGAGACGGAAAGCATAAAGTAGGGTGAATGCTTGTTTTTCAGAATGGAGGGACTAATCCAGTAATGTCACTGTTGTTGCAGTGTGTGCAGTGTCTGACCCTGAGCTGTCCTAGGGAGGGGGCTGTTTGTGATTTTCCTGTGGGGTATATTATCATCAGGGTATCTCTCTGAGCTGTCACAGGGTTTGGGGCAGTGTGTGATATCCTTGTGCATGTCATGCAGGCCCACTGGCGTGTGCTTCCATCCTGATGCCAAGAAACAGAGCCCCATCTATGGGCAAAAAGTCTCACTTCCCTGTGGGTGTCTTGAGAGAGAAGAAGGCTTAGGGAGTAAACCTGGACAGTAAATCCGGAGTGGAGTCCCATACCTGTTACTTATCAGGTAATTTTCCAGCAACTCCTACAGCAGAGCTGGTACCAAATAGTACTGGTTTTTTCCTTTCCTTTGGACAATACTAGCAATGCTGAGAGGGGGTCCTGATGCTCAGTGTCTCCATACTATTTGCCCAGGCCTGTGCCCTGGAGAGGACACTCCAGCGTCATGGTTAAACATTAGCAAAACATGGGAAGAAACAGTTACCGATTATAAGCTCTCACTCAATTGGTGTAGAGTATGAGCACTAGGGGCTACTTTTGACAGTGGGAGAGATCATCGCGTCTCAATGGATAACTACCACCTACTCCAAGCTGTGCAGCCCCCAGTCAGTTAGGTGCTGTCCTGACAAGACCTACTTGCTTCAATGGGTGCTTACAGCTTCGAGAGATATCTCTCAACTGGCGGATTGATAATCTTTGCACCAGGCAAGACAAACTCAACAAAGAAGACACCAGTGCTTCGCATCACAAGCTGGAATGGAAGGACCATGTGTCCTGGCCTTACCGACAACCTTCTGCAGGTTGATGGCACACACAAGACAGCTGTGATTGACAAGGAACTCACAAGGCTCAATGTGGACATCGCTGTGCTGCAAGAAACTAGACTCATTCAAAGTGGATCCCTCAAAGAGAAACACTACACCTTCCTCTGGCAGGGGAAAGCCCAAGAGGCAACTCGTGAGCATGGAGTGGGTTTCACAGTAAATAACATGCTACTTGTGATGAGTGAACCACCCACAGTAGGCTCAGATAGACTTCTTACCCTTCACTTGTCAACAAGCGCGGGCCCAGTTAATCTCATATGCATCTGTGTGCCGACACTCACCTCCACCCCAGATGTCAAGGATCAACATCCTCGATCAGGCTCTTTCAGAAAACGCCCAAGGCCTCAGTGTGGTATCAAAGTGGAATCATCTGCACACCACCATCTATAACTCTGCACTCGCTGTGTATGGGAAAAGAGATGGGAGGAATGCTGACTGTTTTGAGGCTTATTGGACTGAAATGGAGTCAGTTACTGCAACTAAGAAGAGAGTCCTCATGAACTACAAACAAGTCTCCAGCAAACAAACTCTAGATGCTCTCAGAACTGCCAGAAACAAGTCTCTGCAGACTGTTCAGCACTGTACCAATCAACACTGGTTCAAACTCTGCAACAGCATACAAACTGCCACTGAATCTGGGGGATGCTGGAGGGACATATGAAGGAATTCAACACACCAAGGTTCCTCAGACAGCACCTTCCATACCCGCAACCTCTACCAACTAGAAGGACAAGGGCAGCAAATTCATGGGAACACCACCACCTGCAAGTTCCCCTCCAAGCCACACACTATCGTGACTTGGAACTATATCGCCTTTCCTTCACTGTTGCTGGGTCAAAATCCTGGAACTCCCTTCCTAACAGCACTGTGGGTGTACCTACCTCACACAGACTGCAGCGGTTCAAGAAGGCAGCTCACCACCACCTTCTCATGGGAAATGAGGGATGGGCAATAAATGCTGGCTTAGCCAGTGATGATCACATCACATGAATGAATAAAACAAAAATTATGAAAGCAATGGGAGCAGCAGTAACTAAATCAACACCTTTGAAGACAAAGACAGGGGTGATCATCACTGAACCTAACAAGCAGATGGAAAGGTGAGTGGAGCATTACCTTGAACTCTACATAACGGAGAACATTGTCATTGAAGTAGCTCTCAGCACCATTCCAGACTTCCCTGTCATGGAGGAGCTGGACAGCGACACCACCAAAGAGCTCAACAACGCCATTGACCGTCTTGCCAGTGGTAAAGCCCTGGGAAATGATGATATTCCAACTGGAATCATCAAAAGTGGAAAAGCAGCTCTGCGGCAGCATCCCCATGAACTTCTGTGTCTCTGTTGGAAGGGGAGATCTGCGCCTCTCAACATACGTGATGCAAACATTGTCACCTTGTGCAACAATAAAGGCGATCGCAGTGACTGCAGCAATTAGCGAGGCATCTGCTTGCTAAGTATTGTGGGGAAGGTCTTTCCTCGCATTGCTCTGACCAGATTGCAGACCCTGACATCATATCTATCCTGAGTCTCAGTGCAGCTTCAGAGCGAGTAGATCGACAGTCGACATGATTTTCTCACTTCGGCTGTTACAGGAGAAGTACTGTGAACAGGACAGACCACTCTACATTGTCTTTATAGACATCACCAAGGCCTTCTATCTTGTTTGTAGAGACGGACTCTTCAAACTGCTGTGGAAACTAGGCTGCCCTCCTGAACTCTTGGGCGTCATCTCTTCTTTCCACGAGAACATGCACAGTTCCGTCAGTTACAATGGAGCAACATCAGACACTTTCACGATCAGCAGTAGGGTAAAACAGGGCTGTGTCCTGGTGCAAACTCTCTTCGGAACGTAGGAGGAGGTAGTTTACCCTGTCGAGCCTGATCTGTCATTCAATTACATCCTTGCTGATCATCTACCTCAACACCACTTTCCCGCGCTCTCCCCATATCCCTTGATGTCATGAGTATCAAGATTTCTATCAATTTCTGTCCTGAACATGCTCAATGATTGAACTTTCACAAACCCCTGAGGTAGAGAATTCCAAAGATTCACCACCCTCTGAGTGAAGAAATTCCACCCTATCTCAGTTTTAAATGGCCTTTTAAATGAAACTTTAAGGAATACAAGCCCAGTTTCCTCATAAGACAATGCCACCATCCCAGGGATTAGTCTGGTGACCCTCCGTTGCACTCCCTCTGTGGCAAGTATATCCTTCCTTAGATAAGGAAACCAAAACTGCACACAATACTCCAGCACGATCTCACCAAGGCTCTATACAATTGCAGCAAGACATCTTTATTCCTGTACTCATGACCCCTCGTGTTAAGGCCAACATACCATTTGCCTTCCTAATTGATTGCTGCACCTGCATGCGAGCTTTTAGTGTCTCATGAACAAGGACACCCAGGTCCCTTTGGACATCAACACTTCCCAACCTCTCACCATTTAAGAAATATTCTGTCTTTCTGTTTATTCTACCAAAGTGGATAACTTCACACTTATTCACATTATATTCCATCTGTCATTTCATTCACTTATCCTGTCCAAGTCCCCTGGAAGCCTCCTTGTAACCTCCTCGCAGCTCACATCCTTTACAATTGGCATATTCTTCTCCATGCTGCTATTTTAAACTTTCAGTGACTCAGATGGGGGTGTCCACCTGCATACCAGAGCTGATGACAAGCTGTTCATCTTGGCAAGACTGCGCACCAAGACCAAAATGAGTCAGTTCTTGGTCTGTGAGTTGCTGTTTGCTGATGACGCTGTGCTGACATCCCATAATGAAGTTCATTAACAGCAGCTTGTATATCGGTTCTCCCTGGCCTGCAAGGAGTTTGGACTGACGATCAGCAGCAGGAAGATCAAAGTTATGGGCCAGGACGTAGAGACTCCACCTTCCATCAACATCGACAGGCTCACTTTGGAGGTTGTCAACAGCTTCACATACCTTGGATCAACAATCACCAGCAATCTGTCCCTTGATACTGAAATCAGCATCAGGATTGTCAATGCTGCAGCTGTCATGTCAAAGTTGAGAAGACGAGTGTGAACCGACAGCAAACTGATCGAAAATACAAAACTCCGCGTGTACCAGGCTTGTGCTCTCAGCACCCTCCTTTATAGTAGAGAAGCATCAACAACTTATGCAAGCCAAGAAAAGCAGCTGAACAGCTTCCACCTCCGCGGTCTCAGATGGATATTGGGCATCTCCTGGCAGGACAGAGTGCCGAATGCAGAAGTACACCAGCGTGCAGGGATCTGCAGCATGTTTGCCCTCTTGAGTCAGCGGTGACTCTGTTGACTGGGTCATGTGTGCTAAATGGATGACGGTCGCTTTGCCAAAGACATGCTCTTTGGTGAGCTTGCTATCAGCACGAGACCAACAGGTCACCCACGTCTGTGATACAAGGACATTTGCAAAGCGAGATCTCAAGCTGACTGGGATTGGAGTCGATGCATGGGAAGTCCTTCCTGCTGACTGGAATTCCTGGAGAAAGGCATTCAGGAAGACCATGGGAAAAGCAGAGGACAAAAGAAATGACCAGATGGTGGGAAAGAGAGCTCAGAGGAAGGAAAAATTATCAGTCGACCTCGGGCCAATGATATTCATCTGTACTAGCTGTGGAAGGGATTGTCACTCACGAGTCGTCCTCGACAGCCACAACAAACAATGTTTCACACAGAAGTGACGTACACCCCGGGTGTAGCCCATCGTCTTCCGAGACGGACGGTTGCCTATTACAATTACAACTACAGCTACAACTACAAGAGCGAGTCAGAGGCTGGGAACACTGCCGTGAAGAACTCAGCTCTTGACTCGCCAAAGTCTGCCCACTATCTGCAAGGTCTTCCTCTGACATCAATTGCACGCACATTTGCAATCTGGCTCTGTAGCTTAGTTGGTTAAAGCACTTGTCTGATAAACAGGAGATCCTGGGTTCAACTCCCAACAGAGCCTTATTTCACAGTAGCAACAGGCTTGAAAAGTTTCATTATCAACACTGACATCTGTGTCTTGTGAGCTTCAATTCATAATACATGATGAATTTCAATCACATACAAAAACAGCCTTTGTGAAGGATATGAGTTTGGAATGGCTGTTCCTCCTTGCACAGAACTTCAGTGCTGATACATCAAAGGTAACTTCTTTGACATAAATTTGTTCACAGTTACATTCAACCTGGAAAACAGCTTGATATTAATCTCACTGAAGGAGAGTGTTTGTGTCATTATGTGTTGCTTTTAACCGAGACTGGGACATGACGCAAGTGGGAGGGTTTATCTGAGGTTTGGAATATTTGTCAGTCAGGAACAAGAAAAATCAAAGGAACCAAATAAGAAAACCTATGTCTCATGTGGTTACCGAGAAACGGTGAGAAGATATTAAACTTTGTTGTATTTAATACAACTGTGTGAACTTTGATCTTTGCGGCCTTTTATAAACAGTATTTGAAGGGTCTCAGTAAAAATGTTCAGTGTTGATGAGAGTGGGGTCTGGGTGAGCAGCTGCTGAGTGTGACAGGGTCAGGACTGGATGCAGGAAGTTCTCTGACATTCTCTCTCTCTCTCTCTGATGGGTTGAGTTGATTTTCAACTGGCAGCTGTTGCTGTTTTGATAATTCAAGTTCCCTCCACCGATTTTTTTGGACAGACAGTGCATTATGAGGATGTAAAGGGTTAATGCTGAAGATAGTGGGATCAACCCCTCCCACAATCAGAGTGATGATGTAACAGTCACATGAGATGAGGTTTGGGAGAAGAGAGAGCAGCACCAAGGATGCTCGTTTAGGAGGCTTGATGAGTGTGTATATAGTATTGTGTAAATTAGAAAAGAGTTCTTAGTTCTTTCAGCAGGGAATGTGTCCAGAAAATATCGCGAAACTCACAATTTCATGATTCAGGAGTTGGAACACAGGGATATTAACTCCAAGTGACAGTAGTGGTTTCATTTAACAAAAGAAAAGTAGAGAATAATATTGCTCATTGATTGAAATCCCCCAGTGAGGAGACAGTTAAACAGGTGATCTGTTGGGGCATCCTTCCATCCAAGGTTTCGGCAGCATTTAATCTCCCTTTTTGGTGAAATTCTCTGTTTTCTGCATCTTTTTTTAATCCAGCTTTGATGGACCAGTGAAAAAACTGAAAAAAGTGAACAGATCCATCCTTTCTTTCCTTCCTTCTTCCCATCAGTTTCTCTTTTCTGTCCCAATTTATTCTGCTGTTTCTGCTGTTTTATCCATTCCAATCAAAATTCAACATTCCAATCAAATCTATTTGTTATTCCACAGTGTCTTTCCATGTGTTTTATTCTGTTGTATTCTCTCACAGTCTGTTTGATGATCAATTTTACATCTCACTCTCTGTTCTGGTGAAGATCAGAAGCAGTGATATCTGTTTGCAACACCCGACAAGTCAGCCTGAGGCTGTATCTCATCGACAATGTGGAGTTAGGAACATAGGAACATAGGAGCAGGAGTCGGCCATTCAGCCCATCGAGCCTACCCCACCATTCAATATGATCATGGCTGATCATCCACTTCAATGCCCTTTTCCCCACACTTTCCTCATATTCCCTTATGTCATTTGTATTTAGAAATCTATCAATCTCTGCTTTAAACATACTCAATAACTGAGCTTCCACAGCCCTCTGGGTTACAGAATTCCAAAGATTCACAACCCTCTGAGGAATAACATTTCTCCTCATCTCTGTCCCAAGTGGCTTGCCCCTTATTTTGAAATTGCGTCCCCTGGTTCTCGCCTCCCCAACCAGGGGAAACATCTTAGCTGCATCTACCCTGACTGTCCTTTAAATATTTTGTAGGTTTCAATGAGATCACCTCTCATTCTTCAAAACTCTAGAGAATACAGCCCCAGTTTCCCCAATCTCTCTTCATAGGACAGTCCCACCATCCCAGGAACAAGTCTGATGAACCTTCTTTGCACTCCATCTATGGCAATAATATCCTTCCGAAGGTAAGGGGACCAAAGCTGCACACAGTACTCCAAGTGCAGTCTAACCAGGGTTCGATACAATTGAAGCAAGAATTCACTACTCCTGTACTCAAATCCTCTTGCGATAAAGGCTAACATACTATTAGCCTTCCTAATTGCTTGCTGCACCTGCATGTTAGCTGTCAGTGACTTATTGACATGGAAACCAGGTCACCCTTCTACTCTATACCTCAGTTAATAAAGGAAAGGATTCCATATACCTGCTGAACCACCTTATTGACCTGTCCTGCTACCTTCAGGGATCTGTGGACATTCACTCCAACGTCCCTCACTTCCTCTACACCGTTCAGTGTTCTCCCAGTAATTGTGTATTCCTTTGCCTTTTTTGACGCCTGCTCTCGCTGTTCCCTGCTCTCCGAGTGAACTCTTGCTCCCTCTCCTGGGCTCTTTATGCTCCATTCTGCTCTCACTGTTTCCTGCTCTCTTAATGTATCAATATTTATTTGCCTTGTGTTTAATTTAAAATATGGATTAACAGTATTTTACAGTTGTAGGTTTTATTTGGTAGTCCTGTACAAGTTGTGGATTGGTATTCAATATTTAGCTCTGTGAAAACGATTGTGAATGAAAATATAACTTTCAATCTTAAACATGGGCTGGTCTGCAAGCTCCAAGTCCTTCATTTTGTAGTAATGGAATTGATACTGTGTCTTTCAGTCTTAATATCTGTGGCATTTTTGAACTGGTATGTAATGCATAACTTGGTCTAACGTCTGATGTACATTATTGGGATTCATAGGATC
The DNA here is from genome assembly GCF_036365525.1 of Heterodontus francisci. Taxonomy (NCBI): domain Eukaryota; kingdom Metazoa; phylum Chordata; class Chondrichthyes; order Heterodontiformes; family Heterodontidae; genus Heterodontus; species Heterodontus francisci. Next base: position 881,772 of record NW_027141448.1, read on the forward strand.
ATAGGAAATAGGGGAATTAGGCCATTCAGCCCATCGAGCCTGCTCCAACATTCAAACAGATCGTGACTGATCATCTACCTCTACGCCATTTTTCCTGCTATCTCCATATCCCTTGATCTTGTTAGTATTTAGAAATCTATCGATTTCTGTCTTGAATATGTTCAATGATTGATCTTCCACAGCCCTCTGGGATAAAGAATTCCACAGAGTTCCCACCCTCTGAGTAAAGAAATTCCTGCTCATCTCAGTCTCAAATGGCCTGCCCTTATTCTGAGACTGTGTCCCCTTGTTCTGGACTCACTAGACATAGGAATCATCCTATCCATATCTACCCTGTGACACCCTGGAAGAACTTTGTCTGTTTCAATGAGATCACCTCTCATTCTTCAAAACTCTAGAGAATTTAGGCCCAGTCTCTGCAGTCTCTCATCATAAGACAATCCCACCATCCGAGGGGATGAGACCGGTGAATCTCTGTTGCACTCCCTCTATGACAAGTCTATCCTTCCTTAGATAAGGAAACCAAAATTGTACAGAATACTCCAGGTGCAGTCTCATCTAGACTTCATACATCTTTACTCATGTACTCAAATACGCTTTCAATGAAGCCAACATACCATTTGCCTTCCTAATTGATTGCTGCACCTGCATACTAGCTTTTAGTGTCTCAGGAACAAGGACACCCAGGTGCCTTTGAACATCGACACTTCCCAGCCTCTCACCATTTAAGAAATACTCTGTCTTTCTGTTTATTCTACCAAAGTGGAGAACTTCACACTTTTTCACATTATATTCCATCTGCCATTTTCTTGCCCATTCATTTAACCTGTCCAAATCCCCTCAAAGCCTCCTTGCATTCATTCTGTACCTTTCAATTCTGTAAATTTTGTCTGTTCTATTTCAGATTTTATATTTAAAATGTAACCATGGTGACAGAGTTTATTTAGATCTGATGGTGAGTTTGTTTTTGGACTGTGATTGATGGATCAACCTGTCAGCTGTACTGAATTGGAGTGAAATGGAAACAACTTCTGTCTCTCATGCTGTTGTTTGACTGTTGGATTGAAAATGTGTCTCTTGACTTTGGGATCAGTGTCTGTGTGACTACTTCTTTTGTTTGTTCCAGTGGAACTGATGAGCTGGCAGTATCTCTGTGCTTTGGGAGTGATCCTGTACCGACTGTGTGTTGGAATGAGCTCGCTGCACTTTTCTTTGTGTCCAAGAATCACCACATCCATTCAGGTTCCTTCGTGTATTTTCCTGCAGGAATGAAAGAACTGATGAGATAGAAGATACAAAAGCGATCAATGTAATCGTCCCAATAATAATCATTATGAACAATCATTAAATGAAAACCAGGAACACAAACGGTGTCAGTGTCTGACTCCACTGCAGTACTGCAGTATTCAGCTTCTGTTTACCAGGTGTTTGCAGTGGATTTACAACAAGTTTGTGACATTCAGAAACAACACAAGCCCTGCACTGCTCAATGACTGGGACTGTCCGATAGAGCAGTGACCTTTACACAGTCGCATTTCTATTTCAACGGAAAACAAGCAGCCACTATTTAAAATGTGCCTTTCACACTTCTCACCTGGTGTCTGCAATAAATGCTCTTTGTCAAACTGTCCACATCGTTATTGTGCGGCTATTTTTCCCCCACTGTTCACGATCCAACAAACAGTGAGAGATTGGAACTGAAGCAGGAAAATTCCCTCTCCTTTGGGTGGTAAAATTGTCAGTGATTTTCAATAGTGATTTCTTCCCATTGTGTCTCCCTGAGCCCGTACAGACACTGTCCGAGAATGAAATCTCCCTTCCCCATGTCCCCGGCTCACTCCATGTTCCGGGAGCAGCTCCTGCTCCACAGTGTCTGTTACAAACAGATATGGTTCGGAATGGCTGGGGCGTGCACCAAAACATGGGAGGAGCGAGTAGCCAAGGTCCGACAAACGTTGGGCATGTGGGGGCAGCGATCTCTCTCCATTGTGGGTAAGAACCTGGTCATCAGGTGCGAGGCGCTCACGCTGTTGCTCTCCGTGGCGCAGGTCTGGCCCATACCCCACTCCTGCGCCGTGGCAGTCACCCGAGCCATTTTCCGCTTCGTCTGGGGATCTAAAATGGACCGCGTCTGGAGGGACACGATGTTCAAATCTCTGGACAAGGGCGGGAAAAATGTACCCAACGTGGCCCTCATCCTGATGACCACCTTCGTGTGCGGCTGCATCAAGCTGTGTGTAGATCCCCAGTACACAAACTCCAAGTTTCACGACGTGCTGAGGTTCTATCTGTCCCCGGTGTTGCGAAGGATGGGCCTGGTCACATTGCCGCGGAACGCTCCATGCAGTTGGGCGGTGCCGTACCACCTTTCCTTCGTGGAGCAGTTTCTGCGGGCAAACACCTTTGACCACCGGTCCATCAGGCAGTGGTCTGCACGGAATGTCCTCAAGGCCCTACGGGAAAAGGAAACGGTGCATCCTGTCGGATGGTTCCCCGAGCAGACCGTCAAAGTCATTTGGCGGAATGCCTCATCACCAGAACTTTCAAACAAGCACCAAGACGTAGCTTGGCTGGTGGTGAGAAGGGCCCTCCCCGTCAGATCCTTCATGCACACCCGAAGTCTCGCCCCCTCCGCACAGTGCCCCCGCGTTGGCTGTGGTGGGGAAGAGACGGTCACCCACCTCCTCCTGGAATGTGCCTTTGCAAAGCAGGTGTGGAAATAGATGCAGTGGTTTTTGTCAAGGTTCATCCCAAGCAGCTCTGTAACACAGGAGTCTGTGCTCTACGGGCTGTTCCCAGGGACGCACACCGAGACAAACATCAACTGCTGCTGGAGGACTATCAATTCGGTGAAAGACGCCCTTTGGTCTGCCCGAAACTTGCTGGTCTTCCAGCGCAAAGAGTTGTCCACGACCGAATGTTGCAGACTGGCACATTCCAAGGTCCAGGACTACGTGCTGAGGGACGCACTAAAGCTTGGGGCAGCCGCAGCAAAGGCTCAATGGGGAAAGACCACAGTGTAAGGTTCCCCCACCAAGCTGGACTGAGGGGCTGGATCCATGGGAAACCCGTCGAACTGTATCGTTAATATTCTCAATTGCTGTAAATGTAAAACTGTAATTGACATGACAATTGTGAAACTGAAGGGTTGGGAAGAAACTTTTGACAGTATTGAAGGAAACTGACCTCCCTTGCAATGTTTGTATTTTTTGGTGCTGTTTGGAAACTGTTTGGCAATGTAATTTTTACAGATTTTTATGAATAAAGTATATTTTGGAAATTAAAAAAAAGTCTGTTACAAACACTCCCCGACTCCCCCTCAACTTCCCACCACTCAATGCTAATCTCTGAGCACATCTGCGGACACGCTCCCAAAGCAGTGGCTGCTGGAAGCAGGTGCTGTTTGTTTCCTTCCCCCGGGCCCAGGAAGTCTCCATTAGCAGCTGATTTAAAGCATCTTCCCCTGATTGAGTGAATGGCTTCACAGACTGGGTTGGGAAAGTCTGCGCATGCGCTCCACTCCTCATTGTGACGTCCCACTGTGGGCGGGCCTGCATCACGCGTGCGCAGATCCCTGCAGCAATTCAGCATTCAAACATCAATGGGAACTTTCCCCATTTCACCCTCATCAAAGTCCCAAAGAAAGTGAAGAGGGGCTTGGACTGGAGGGAGGGAGGGGCGGGGTAGGGGGAACCGAGAACCCAGAAAGCTGCCCACTTGCCCCATTTAGATGCTCAATTTGTGGTCATTCCCTGCAGGGGGTTTGTTATTATTGAGCCCCTCCTGGGAAAACAATCCGATAGAAAGAGGGGAGAAAGGAGGGAGCCGGTGTGTTTGCTGGGACCTTGCAGAATTCATTTCAGCAGCAAAAGTCCCGGGTTATATTAACCCGAGTGAAACACGCTGTCAGTGAGAGGAAAACCGAACGGCCCTTTTCATCTTTTCATTGGAAACAAAGTAGAGCCGGAAGTGCGGCGAGCAGAGCAGACACACAAGCTCAATGACAGGAGAGCTCGGCCGTCCCTGAGTTTCAGCTCCCGGCTCTTACATTTCCTCATCCACACTGTCTTTACTGTGGATGATCAGGGGTTCCTTGTCGGATCTGAGGACTGTATCCATTAAACATTCTGAGTCAGGAGATCCACACACTCTCTGTTATCAAGATTTATGGGCAGGAATGTTTCGAAACTTTGTCTATTAAATCATTGTATTATTCACAGAACTAATGAGGCAATCGGTTCATTATTCAGGCCTTGAACTTGGTTTGGGTAGACCGAAAACTGAGAGGTTCAGCACCTTTCCACTTCTTCACTAATATAACTGATTTTTTTGATGAAGTAACAGAAAAGGTTGATGAAGGGAAAGCAATGGATGTTGTCTATATGGATTTTAAGAAAGCGTTTGACAAACTACCACATAAAAGGCTGGGTAACAAAACTGAGGCTCCTGGAATAGGAGGGTCAGTATCTGCTTGGATTAAAAAATGGATGAAATATCAAGAAAAGCGAGTTGTGGTATTTGGTTGTTTTTCAGAATGGAAGATGGTGAACAGTGATGTCCACAAGGGTCAGTGTCAGGACCACCATATATAGAAATGACTTGAATATTGGAATCACAGAATCACAGAATTGTTACTGCACAGAAGGAGGCCATTTGGCCCCTCGTGTCTGCACTGACTCTCCAAATGAGCAATTCACCTCATGTCACTTCCCCGTCCTCTCCCCATAATCCTGCACATTCTTCCTTTTCAGATAACAGTCTAATTCCCATTTGAATGCTTCAATTAAACCTGCCTCCATCACATTCTCAGGCAGTTCATACTTTAACCACTCGCTGTGTGAAAAAGTTTTACCCCATGTCGCTTTTGCTTCTTTTACCAATTACTTTAAATCTGTGCCTTCTCGTTCTCGATCCTTTCACAAGTGGGAACAGTTTCTCCCTATCCACTCTGTCCACACCCCTCATCATTTTGAATACCACTATGAAATCTCCTCTTAGCCTTCTTTTCTCCAAGGAAAACAGTCCTAACTTCTCCAATCTATCTTCATAACTGAAGTTCCTCATCCCTGGAACCATTCTCATGAATCTTTTCCATAATCTCTCCAATGCCTTCACATCTTTCCTAAAGTGTGGCACCCAGAACGGGACGCAGTACTTCAGCTGAGGCTAGTGTCTTGTACAATAGAACATAGAACATTACAGCGCAGGACAGGCCCTTCAGCCCTCGATGTTGCGCCGACCTGTGAAACCATCTGACCTACACTATTCCATTTTCATCCATATGTCTATCCAATAACCACTTAAATGCCCTTAAATTTGGCGAGTCCACTACTGTTGCAGGCAGGGCGTTCCACGCCCCTACTACTCTCTGAGTAAAGAAACTACCTCTGACATCTGTCCTATATCTATCACCCCTCAACTTAAAGCTATGTCCCCTCGTGTTTGCCATCACCATTCGAGGAAAAAGACTCTCACTATCCACCCTATCTAACCCTCTGATTATCTTATATGTATCTATTAAGTCACCTCTCCTCCTCCTCTCCAACGAAAACAACCTCATGTCTCTCAGCCTTTCCTCGTAAGACCTTCCCTCCATACCAGGCAACATCTTAGTTAATCTCCTCTGCACCCTTTCCAAAGCTTCCACATCCTTCCTATAATGCGGTGACCAGAACTGCACGCAATACTCCAAGTGTGGCCGCACCAGAGTTTTGTATAGCTGCAGCATAACCTCGTGGCTCCGAAACTCGATCCCCCTACTAATAAAAGCTAACACACCATATGCCTTCTTAACAGCCCTATTAACCTGAGTGGCAACTTTCAGGGATTTATGTACCTGGACACCAAGATCTCTCTGCTCATCTACACTACCAAGAATCTTCCCATTAGCCCAGTACTCTGCATTCCTGTTACTCCTTCCAAAGTGAATCACCTCACACTTTTCCGCATTGAACTCCATTTGCCATCTCTCAGCCCAGCTCTGCAGCCTATCTATGTCCCTCTGTAACCTACAACATCCTTCGGCACTATCCACAACTCCACCGACCTTCGTGTCATCCGCAAATTTACTAACCCACCCTTCCACACCCTCATCCAGGTCATTTATAAAAATGACAAACAGCAGTGGCCCCAAAACAGATCCTTGCGGTACACCACTAGTAACTAAACTCCAGGATGAACATTTGCCATCAACCTACACCCTCTGTCTTCTTTCAGCTAGCCAATTTCTGATCCAAAGCACTAAATCACCTTCAATCCCATACTTCCGTTTTTTCTGCAATAGCCTACCGTGGGGAACCTTATCAAACGCCTTACTGAAATCCATATACACCACATCCACGGCTTTACCCTCATCCACCTGTTTGGTCACCTTCTCAAAAAACTCAATAAGGTTTGTGAGGCACGACCTACCCTTCACAAAACCGTGCTGACTATCGCTAATGAACTTATTCTTTTCAAGATGATTATAAATCCTATCTCTTATAACCTTTTCCAACATTTTACCCACAATCGAAGTAAGGCTCACAGGTCTATAATTACCAGGGCTGTCTCTGCTCCCCTTCTTGAACAAGGGGACAACGTTTGCTATCCTCCAGTCTTCCGGCACTATTCCTGTTGACAATGACGACATAAAGTTCAAGGACAAAGGCTCTGCAATCTCCTCCCTGGCTTCCCAGAGAATCCTAGGATAAATCCCATCTGGCCCAGGGGACTTATCTATTTTCACACTTTCCAAAATTGCTAACACCTCCTCCTTGTGAACCTCAATCCCATCTCGCCTAATAGTCTGTATCTCAGTATTCTCCTCGACAACATTTTCTTTCTCTACTGTAAATACTGACGAAAAATATTCATTTAACGCTTCCCCTATCTCCTCTGATTCCACACACAACTTCCCACTACTATCGTTGATTGGCCCTAATCTAACTCTAGTCATTCTTTTATTCCTGATATACCAAAAGAATGCCTTAGGGTTTTCCTTGATCCTATCCGCCAATGACTTCTCGTGTCCTCTCCTCGCTCTTCTTAGCTCTCTCTTTAGATCCTTCCTGGCTCGCTTGTAACTCTCAAGCGCCCTAACTGAGCCTTCACGTCTCATCCTAACATAAACCTTCTTCTTCCGCTTGACAAGTGCTTCAACTTCTTTAGTAAACCACGGCTCCCTCGCTCGACAACTTCCTCCCTGCCTGACAGGTACATACTTATCAAGGACACGCAGTAGCTGCTCCTTGAATAAGCTCCACATTTCGATTGTGCCCATCCTCTGCAGTTTCCTTCCCCATCCTACGCATCCTAAATCTTGCCTAATCGCATCATAATTTCCTTTCCCCCAGCTATAATTCTTGCCCTGCGGTATATACCTGTCCCTGCCCATTGCTAAGGTAAACCTAACCGAATTGTGATCACTATCACCAAAGTGCTCACCTACATCTAAATCGAACACCTGGCCGGGTTCATTACCCAGTACCAAATCCAATGCGGCATCGCCCCTGGTTGGCCTGTCTACATACTGTGTCAGAAAACCCTCCTGCACACACTGGACAAAAACTGACCCATCTAAAGTTCTCGAACTGTAGTATTTCCAGTCAATATTTGGAAAGTTAAAGTCCCCCATAACAACTACCCTGTTACTCTCGCTCCTGTCGAGAATCATCTTCGCTATCCTTTCCTCCACATCTCTGGAAATATTCAGAGGTATATAGAAAACTCCCAACAGGGTGACCTCTCCTCTCCTGTTTCTAACCTCGGCCCATACTACCTCAGTAGACGAGTCCTCAAACGTCCTTTCTGCCGCCGTAATACTCTCCTTGATTAACAATGCCACACCACCCCCCCCCCCCCCCCCCCCCTTTTACCATCTTCTCTGTTCTTACTGAAACATCTAAATCCCGGAACCTGCAACATCCATTCCTGTCCCTGCTCTATCCATGTCTCCGAAATGGCCACAACATCGAGATCCCAGGTGCCAACCCATGCTGCAAGCTCACCCACCTTATTCCGGATGCTCCTGGCGTTGAAGTAGACACACTTTAAACCAAGTTCTTGCTTGCCAGTGCCCTCTTGCGTCCTTGTAACCTTATCCATGACCTCACTACTCTCAACATGCTGTACACTGGAACTGCAATTTAGGTTCCCATCCCCCTGCTGAATTAGTTTAAACCCCCCCCCCCCCAAAGAGCACTAGCAAATCTCCCCCCCCCAGGATATTGGAACCCCTCTGGTTCAGGTGAGGACCATCCTGTTTGTGGAGGTCCCACCGACCCCAGAAAGAGCCCCAATTATCCAGGAAACCAAAACCCTCCCCCCTACCCCATCCCTGCAGCCACGTGTTCAACTCCTCTCTCTCCCTATTCCTCGCTTCGCTAGCACGTGGCACGGGCAACAACCCAGAGATAACAACTCTGTTTGTTCTCGCTCTAAGCTTCCACCCTAGCTCCCTGAATTTCTGCCTTAAATCCCCATCTCTCTTCCTACCTATGTCGTTGGTGCCTATGTGGACCACGACTTGGGGCTGCTCCCCCTCCCCCTTAAGGATCCCAAAAACACGATCCGAGACATCACGAACCCTGGCACCTGGGAGGCAACACACCAACCGTGAGTCTCTCTCGTTCCCACAGAACCTCCTATCTGTTGCCCTAACTATGGAGTCCCCAATGACTAATGCTCTGCTCCTCTTCCCCCTTCCCTTCTGAGCAACAGGGACACACTCTGTGCCAGAGACCTGTACCCCATTGCTTACCCCTGGTAAGTCGTCCCCCCCAACAGTATCCAAAACGGTAAACCTGTTGTTGAGGGAAACGGCCACAGGGGATCCCTGCACTGCCTGCTGGTTCCCTCTCCTTCCCCTAACGGTAACCCATCTACCTACTTCTTTTACCTGAGGTGTGACTACCTCCCTATAACTCCTCTCAATAACCCCCTCCGCCTCTCGAATGATCCGAAGTTCATCCAGCTCCAGCTCCAGTTCCCTAACGCGGTTCTCGAGGAGCTGGAGTTGGGTGCACTTCCTGCAGATGCAGTCAGCAGGGACACTCTTGGCGACCCTTACCTCCAACATTCTGCAGGAGGAACATTAACCTCCATTCCCACTATTCTAAATTCCCAACAGATCTACTGAAAACCAAAAAAAAAGTCAAAACTTGTTAGCTTAGCAATCCAACAGACAGAACTTTTTTTTTGGTTAGAGGAGGAGGATGGGTGGGAGACACTACCCGAATAGGGTTTCGGGTAAAGCAACCGCCCAAATATGTAACCTCACTTACCCAGCAGTCCCGCGTGCGCTCCGCCTATACACGAGAAATGGCTTCCGATTTCAACATGACCTCCTTGTTCTTGTACTCTATGCCTCTATCACTAAAGCCGAGGATACTGTATGCTTTATTAACCACTCTCTCAACCAATGACATATAACCCTAGGTCTCTCTGCTCCTGCACCCCCTTTAGAATTGTACCCTTTATTCTATATTGTCACTCCATGTTCTTCCTACCGAAATGAATCAATTCACATTTCTCTGCATTGAACTTCACCTGTCATCTGTCCTCCCATTCCACCAACTTGTCTATGCCCTTTTGAAGTTCTACACTATCATCCTTACAGTTCACAATGCTTCCAATTTTTGTATCATCCATAAACTTTGAAATTCTGCCCTGTACACCAAGGTCTAGGTCATTAATATATATCAGGAAAGGCAAGGTTCCCAACACTGACTCCTGGGGAACTCCACTACAAACCTTCCTCTAGTCTGAAGAACATCCATTGCTCACTACTCTTTGTTTCCTGTCACTCAGCCAATTCCATATCCATGTTACTACTGTCCCTTTTATTCCATGAGTTATAACTTTGCTCACAAGTCTGTTGTGTTGCATTGCATCAAACTCCTTTTGAAAGTCAATAAAAGCAAAATACTGCAGATGCTAGAAATCTGAAATATAAATAAAAAGTGCTGGAAGTACTCAGCAGGTCTGGCAGCATCTGTGGAGAGAGAAACAGAGTTAATGTTTCAGGTCAGTGACCTTTCAGATGCTGCCAGACCTTTTGAAAGTCCATGTACACCACATCAACAGCATTGCCCTCATCATCCCTCTCTGTTACCTCATCAAAAAACTCCAGCAGGACAGTTAAACAATATTTTCCCTTAACAAATCCATGCTGGCTTTCTTGAATTAACCCACATTTGTCCATGGGACTATTAATTTTGTCCCGAATTATTCTTTCGAGAAGTTTTCCCAGCACAGAAATTGAACTGACTGGGGAGTGAGACTGATGTAATGCTCACCGGCCTATAATTTCCTGAATTATCCTTGCAACCTTCTTAAACAAAGGAACAACATTGGCTATTCTCCAGTCCTCTGGGACCTCACCTGTAGCCAATGAGGAGGCAAAGATTTCTGTCAAGGCCCCAGCAATTTCTTCCCTTGCCTCCTCCAGTATTCTGGGGTAGATCCCATCAGGTCCTGAGGACTTATCTACCTTAATGCTTTGGAAGACACCCAACACATACTCCTTTTTGATAATGAGATGACTGAGATTGTCTACATTCCCTTCCTGAGGCTCATCATTCACCAAGTTCTTCTCTTTGATGAATACTGATGCAAAGTACTCATTTAGCACCTCACCCATTTCCTCTGGCTCCACGCATAGATTCCCTCCTCTGTCCTTGAGTGGGCCAACCCTTGCCCTGGCTGCCCTCTTGTTCTTTATATACATATAAAACGCCTTAGGATTCTCCTTAATCCTGTTTGCCAATGATTTTTCTTAACCCCCCTTAGCCCTCCTGACTCCTTGCTGAAGTTCCTTCCTACTGTCTTTATATTCCTTATATTCCTTCATCTGTTCCCAACCTTCCAGCCCTTACGACTGCTTCCTTTTTCTTTTTGACTAGGCTCACGATATCCCTCGTTATCCAAGCTTCCCGAAACTTGCCAAACTTATCCTTCATCCTCACAGGAACATGTTTGTCCTGGATTCTAATCAACTGACGTTTGAAAGACTCCCACATGTCAGATGTTGATATATCCTCAAACAGTCGCCCCAATCTAAATCCTTCAGTTCCTGCCTAATATTGTTAAAATTAGCCTTCCACCATTTTGGCACCTTCATCCGAGGACTACTCTTATCCTTATCCACAAGTACCTTAAAACTTATGGAATTATGGTCACTGCTCCCGAAATGCTCCCCTACTGAAACTTTGACCACCTGGCCGGGCTCATTCCGCAATACAGTGTCCAGTACGGCTGCTTCCCTCGTTGGGCTATCGACATATTGTTTCAAGAAGCCCTCCTGGATGCCCTTGCGAATTCTGCCCCATCCAAGCCCCTAACATTAACTGAGTCCCAGTCAATATAGGGGAAGTTAAAATCTCCCACCACCACAACCCTGTTACCTTTACATCTTTCCAAAATCTGTCTACATATCTGCTCCTGTATCTCCTGCTGTCTGTTCGGAGGCCTGTACTAAACCCACAACATTGAGACTGCATCCTTCCTATTCCTGAGCTCTACCCATATTGCCTCGCTGCATGCTCCCTCCGAGGTGTCCTCCCACAGTACAGCTGTGATATTCTCCTGAACCAGTAATGCAACTCTCCCACCCCTTTTACATCCCCCTCTATCCTGCCTGAAGCATCTAAATCCCAGAAAGTTTAGCTGCCAATCCTGTCCTTCCCTCAAGCAAGTCTCCATAATTGCAACGACATCATATTTCCAAATACTAATCCAAGCTCTCGGTTCATCTGCTGTACTTTATCTGGTGTACTTCCCGCATTGAAACAAATGCACTTCAGACCACCAGTCCCGCTGTGCTGAGCAACATCTCCCTGCCTACTTGTCCTCTCAGTCTTACTGGTATTACTCACTTGTTCCTCCTCAGTTATTTCACCTGCTGATCTACTGCTCTGGTTCCCACCCCCTACCACACTATTTTCAACCCTCCCAAGTGATGCTCGCCAGGATATCTGTGCCTCTCCAGTTTAGATACAAGCCGTCCTTCTTGTACAGGTCCCACCTGTCTCGGAAGAGATTCCAATGATCCAGATATCTGAAACCCTCCCTCCTGCAACAGCTTCCATTCGTGCCCCTAGTCCTACTTGCAACTGTTAATGGGAACAGTTTTTCCTTGTCTAAATTATCTAAACCTGTCATAATCTTGTAACCTAACCTTGTAACTAAAATCCTCCATCCCTGGAACCGTTCTGTTAAATCTCCTCTGCACCATTTCAAGGACCTTCACAATCTTTCTGAAGTGTGGCGACCGGAATTGGACACAATAGTCCAGCTGAGACCTAAGCAGGGATTTTTAAACATTCATCATAACTTCTCTGCTTTTGTACTCAATACCTCTATTTACGAAATCCAAGATTATTTGCATTTTACTAACCACTCTCTCAATAAGTCCCGTCACCTTTAAAGATGGATACACATGCATCCACAGGTCTCTCTGTTCCTGCACTCTGTTTAGAACTGTGTTATTAATTCTGTATTGCTTTCCTACCCCGACAGTCACAATGGAACACCTCACACTTGTCTCACACTTCCATCTGCCACTTGTCTGCCCAATCTACTCATCTATCTATATCCTGCCGCAGGTGGTTCTGAACATCCTCACTTAGCCACAGCTCCGAGTTTGGTATCAAAGAAAGATTTTGAAATTCTACTCTGTATTACAAGATCCAAGTCATTTATACACAGCAAAATAAAACAGTGGCCCTAGCACTGACCGTGGAGGAACACCCACTGTCTAACATCCTCCAGTCTGAAAAACAGCCATTTACTATGACACACTGTTTTATGTACAAAAGCCATCTTTTTATTCAATTGGGCACTGACCCTCGCATTCCAGGAGACTCGATTTTGGTAATTAAACTTTTTTTGTTGTACATTATCAAACACATTCTTCAAACCAATATAGACAAAATCCATCACATTCCCTTCATCAACCTTCTCTGCTGCATCATCAAAAAATACAATTAGTTTAGTCAAGCATGACCTTTCTTTTGTAAATCTATCGATCTTGAAATAACTCAAACCTCTCCAAATGCCTGCTGTTGTATCCCTAATTATTGCTCTAAAACCTTTCCCACCACTGATGTTTGACTAACTGGCCTGTAGTTGTGAGGACTGTGTGTTGTCCATTGATGTATCCGCTAGGTGAGAGAGGCCATCTATGTCAGGTGAGGTGAATATATATTTTTCTCCCTCAGCAGGGAGAAGCAAGATGAGAGATCCCGTGGCTTTCTCAGGATAGCGGGATTCCTGATGGTGTAGGTGGCTCTGCCGGGCCCGAATGTCAACGAGGAGAGGTACAGGAACTGAAAGAATTCTCACTCCATTAATGTACAGTTGGTGTGTGAGGATGCCCAGTACATCATGTTGGTGAATGTCCACTATCCTGGCAGCAGCCACCAAACCTTCATTCTGAAGCCGTCAGCAGTTCCCACGACCTTCAGAACTCTGTGGAGAATCAGAATGCAGCTCCTCGGAGAGAATCACTACCCTGTCTTTACATGGCTCATGATTCACCCCCAAGGAATTCATACCCCACTATCTATCACCAACCAACCAGGATTTTTCCAGGATATGTCCTGGATGCCTTCCACCCGGACAGGCTGCCGGCGATTGCCTGCTCAGATTCCTGTTGCCAAAGGACAACTTCACTTTCCTACCACGGATTCCCCATTCTCCACCATTGTCCCCATCTGAGATGCCCCATCACAGCATCCGCTTGGTCACCATCCTGCAATAAAAACCTGTTCATTAACATCTTTATCCAACAACACATCCAATTATGCAAACACAACGCAGCTATTCACCCTTGTAGATTCCCTTAGTGACTGTCTTGTGGGATCCCTCGACTTTGCTAGGGATCCTACACAGTGTTTCCCCAGTGTCTGCAGCATGACTGATGGAAGGCTGCTGACCTTCACTGGGGAGACTGCATAAGGCCTTGCAGGACGTCCTCGAGCAGCTCTGGGCTTTGAGGGCTCGGATTCGGACTGCACCACCTCGACATGGGCAGCAGCAGCCTGGGCTGGCAGATGGGTAACAGCAAGGACACTGGTGGAGTGACAGTGAAGGGAGAACAAATACTGTCATCCTGAGAGAGGACAGCAGGTTCATGCTCCACAGAGACACTGTCACTCCCACGGGACGACACCTCAGCAATCCTAGTAATCTACTAGATCACAGATTGCTGGACTGCTGTGAGATCCTGCAAACCCCTTTGAACACTGAGATCCACAGCCATGATGACAACAGTCTGATCCTGCATGGCAGCAAGCAATCTGAGTCTGAGTTTCCACTGCAGCACTGAGACGTTGGGTGTCTGCTATCTGAGCTGCAGTGGAAGCTGAGACAATGGTCACCAGACACGGTATCACAGCTGGGTCCGCTAGTGCTGTCATGGAGTTAGTGACCACTTCCACAGGGGAAAGAATGTGCTTCAAACTCTGTGCAATGTCCAGTGCCATGTTGGAGCCGGACTCCTCCATGTTCCTTGACAGTGACAACAGACTGTCTGACAGGCCTGTCAATGGACAAGGTCTCTCAGTGTACATGTCGATCAGCATTCTCCTGTATGCAGTTCCAGCAATGTTCACATCTGAGTCCTGTGTATTATAACTCGTTTGTGACCCTGCCCTCCGGTGAGCTGACACATGAACTATCCTTTCCCCCTGGCCTGGCTGCAGCTCACTCGTGCTCGGTGACTCACCAGGTGCAGATTCCGACGCTATACCAGCCTCTAAGGAACATACAGCGAAAGTATTTGATCTGGTGACTGTGAGTTTCAGACCAAGTGATTGGGCTTCACTATCAGTGTTGTGATGCTGATCTCCCTCTGTCTCTGTCACCTGGAGCTGCTGTGACTGGGAAGCCGGCAGTTTTGGGTTATCATTGGAAAGTATAAAATCAGAAGGAGAGGGTTGTGGTGAGGGATTGGGGATGGGATGGAAAGCAGGAGGTCCATGGTCCCATCATCTGCAGCTTGTACATCAACCCAGACAGCAGGATGAGGGGGAGGTGGGAGTTAAGAAGGAACATAAGGCAGCAACATAGCATCATCCTGAATGCTCTCGGTGATGCCGGATGCTACGGGATCTGTCTCAGCCGGTCCCATGATGTGGAGAATCATCTCCTCCCTCAGGCTCAGGGGATGAAGGTATGCCTCGTCTCCGCCGGCTCACTGCTGCTTCTTGTGATAATTAGCCACCTTGCCTGTAAGAGAGAGGGCAGAATTTCAGTGATTGTGTTGCACTGTGTTTGGGTGATGTGCCTGCCATAGCTGAATAGCTGAAGGTATGTGGAGGCAGGGAGAGGTGGGTGTGAGGCTGGTATCAGTGGAAGGTGTGTGAGGGTGAGGTGGAGTATGTGAATGTTAGGTGTGAGTCCTGAGTGTTAGGGACTGCTGATGGGTGAGTGATGGGGGTGTGGTTCATTGAGCAGTGTGAGAGGTTGGTGGTGTTGAGGGGAGGAGATGCCATGTGGAGATGATTTCCCCGACATTGTCCACCAGTGTGAGCTCCTTAAACATCTTCTGCTCTTCTGCCAGGTCCTCGGGGCCAGACTTCTTGCACTGAACTCCCTGACCACCTGCTCCTATTCACTTCGAAGCGCGTAACTTGAGGGTCTGCACCCCACCCCATGGGAACATGGCCTCTCTGCTCCTGTCACCCTCCATGACTAAGGCCTCCAGCAACGCATCCGTGTGCCGCAGAGCACTCTCTCTGTCCCAGTATTCCATTTACCTTGTCTCCAATTGCAGCATTTCATAGTCAGCAGCAGCCTCCTGTGATTCAGTGCAGCTTCCCTTTAAGAGGAACAGACTGTCTTTAAGAGCTGAATCCTGGATGAAACACGAGCCAGCCTCACACAACCTTAGGCCCCAGCAGACAGACAGCACCGCGTCTCACACTAGGCGGTGCATAGAATTCGTGGAAATGAGAAGGCATCAGGAAGTTTGTGTGTCACCTGCCTCAACATGGATAGGCAAGGGCAGATCACGAATTACAATCCCTACACCGGAAAAGCGAAGCAAACCCGATTTTCTCGCTATATCTATCTTCCTTTCCCACTTACACATGTCCTCACTCGCTCCCTTCACTGTCTGTCTGTTTCTCATAGAATCAGAGACTGATTCAGTCCAAAAGGAGGCAATTCGGCCCATTGTTTCAGTGCTGTCTCTTGGAATGAGCTATTTAATGAATTCCACCACACCCCACAACTTTCCGCAGTCTCCTTTTTTTTCCTATTCAAGTATTTGCTAAATTCCCTTTTGAAAGATATTATTGAATCTGCTTCCACCATGTTTTCAGGCAGTGAGTTCCACATCCCAACAACTCGCTGTGTAAGAAAATTCCCCTCATTTCACCTCTGGTTCTTTGTCAATTACCTTCAATCTCTATCTTCTTAATTCTGAACTTTCTGACACTGGAAACCGTTTCACATTGATTACCCTATCAAAACCCTTCATGATTTTGAATTATATATTAAATCACCCCTTACCCTTCATTGCTCCAAAGAGAACAATCCCAGCTTTTCCAATCTCTCCACGTAACTGAATTCCCAGATCCCTGGTACCATTCTAGTAAATCACCTCTGTATCTTCACTAAGTCCTTGACATCCTTACCAAAGTGTGGTGATCAGAATTGGACACAATTCTCCAGCTGGGACCTAACCAATGATGTGCAAACATCAGCATTTCCTCCGATGTTTTATTACTCTGTGCCTCTCTCTCTCACACCAAGGACACTACATGTTACCTTCAAAGATCTGTGTGTGTACACCTCAGGTCTCCCTAATCCTGCACCCACTTTATAATGGTACCATTTAGTTTATATTGTTTCTCCTCATACTTCCTACTCAAATGTCTTACTTCACACTTCACTGTATTAAATTACATCTGCCATGTTCCTGTCCATTTCACCAGTCAGTCTCTGTCCTCCTGAAGTCTGTTACTATCCTTCTCACTGTTTATTAACATTTCTGAGTTTCCTGCCATCTGAAAACATTTGACATTATCCTCTCCGTACACAATCCCATTGCATTAACATACAGCAACTGTGATCCCAACAGTGACCCTCGGGATAATAAAAGCAAAATACTGAGGATGATGGAAATCTGAAATAAGTGCAAGGAATGCTGGAAATACACAGCAGGTCTGAGAGCATCTGTGGAGAGAGATGTAGAGTTAATGTTTCAGGTCAGTGACCCTTCTTCAGAACAGGGGAACGCCACTGTGCACTTCCCTCCAGACTGAACAATGAACATTCTCCACTGCTCTCTGCTTTCTGCTTCGCATCTCGATCAGATCTGCTTTTACATTTCCCTGCTCTAAGTTGAACCATCCCAGCTACATAACTGTAATCCCTCATCCCTGGAAAAATTCCGGTAAAACTCTTTTATCCCCTCTCCAATGGGCTCATGTCCTTCTTAAAATGTGGTTCCCTGTATTGGACACAATACTCCAGGTGGAGCCGATCAAGTCTTTTCTATAGGTGTACCATAACATCCTGACTATTCGACTCTGTGTCTCTATTAATAAAACCTAGGAATCTATTTTCTTTGTTAACTGTTTGTTAACCTGTCCAGCACACTTCAAAGATTGCACACAAACACCCCAGGTCTCTCTGTTATTTTCACCACCATTAAAGTTGCGTCATTGAGCTTGTATTATCTCTCCTCATTCCTCCACCCGCAGTTCGCTATCACCTTCTCAAAGACTATTTGAGGTGGGTGATAACTGCTGGCCCAGCCAGCGACACCCACAACCCATGAATAAATAATATTATAAAATCTTTCCACAATGTATCACTTCACACATCTGCCAGGCCAATTAAATATAAGGGTAACTAAAGCTGGTGTTTTCAAACCCCACATCAAACATTTCCTAGCTGCAGACTCCATCCCTCTCCTTGGCAACTGTCTGAGACTAAAGCAAATTGTTTACAACCTGGTGTCATAGTTGCTCCTGCGATGAGCTTTCTACCAAATATTCACGCTATCAATAAAACTGCCTATTTCCACCCCCTTAACAGAGGACGACTTCATCCCTGTCTCAGCTCCTCTGCTGATGAAACGCTCCCCCTTGCCTGTGTTACCTGTAGACTTCACTATTCCAACACACTCCTGGCTGGTCTCCCACATTCTACCCGCCATAAACTTGAGGTGATGAAAAACACTGCTGCCCATGTCCTAACTCACACCAAGTCCTGTTCACCCATCACCCCCTGAATTCACTGACCGGCATTGGATCCTGGTCAGCAACACCTCAATTATAAAACTCTCAGCCTTCTTTTCAAATGCCTCAACAGAGTGACTTACTAGGCTCTGACAGAGGGCAGTTAAAAGTCAATAAAATTCTGTGAGTCTGGAGTCACATGTAGGGTAGACAAGGAAAGGACGGCAGATTTCTTTCCCAAAAGGACATTAGTGAATCAGACGGTGTTTAACAAAAAACGATGATAGTTTCATGGCTCCATGACTGAGACTAGCTTTCTATTCCAGATTTTAACACACTCCTGGCTTGTCCCACACATTCTACTCTCTGTAAACTTGAGGTCATCCAAACTCTGCTGCTCTTGTGTAAACTCACACCAAGTCCCGTTCCCTGATCACTGACATACATCGGCTGCCAGGTCAGCAATGTCTTGATTTTAAAATTCTCAACCGTGTTTGCAACTCCCTCGATGTCCTCATCCCACCTTATCGATGTAATATTCACCAGCCCCACAACCCTCCAAGACATCTGCACTCCTCCAATCCTGGTCTCTTGTGTATGCTTGATTTTCATCATTGCTCCACTGCCAGCCAAGTCTTCAGCTGCCTAGACCCAAAGCTCTGGAATACCCTAACTACACCACTTTTTTTTATTCGTGTGTGGGATATGCGCATCGCTGGCAAGGCCAACATTTGTTCCCATCCCTAATTGCCCTTGACAAATGAGTGACTTGCCAGGACATTTCACAAGGCAGTTAAGAGTTAACCACATTGTTGAGGATCTGGAGTCACATGGAGGCCAGATCAGGTAAGGACAGCAGATTTCCTTCCCGAAAGGACATTAGTAAATCAGATCGGTTTTTACAACAATCGTTGATAGATTCATGGCACCATGACTGAGACTAAATTTCATTTCATTGATTGAATTTTAATTCCCACCAACTGCCATGTGGGAATTGAACCCATGGCATTAGCCTGAACCTCTGGTTTTCTAGTTCACTGACATTACCGCTATACCACTGTCACTGCCTCTTTGCCTCACTTTCCTCCCTTAAGACACTACTTAATACCTCCTGCTTTGACCAAGAAATGTAAGTTGTTGTTGTTGGGCTTTGCCAGATATGATTTGTCATTACCATATCCCTGCTGCCGTCCATTTATTGTCCCGTGTTCTTTTCCAAGCAACGAATGTTTTTGTCCTGGGCTGTGAAGTCTAGAAATTTCCCACCAGCGACGTTAGACTGACTGGTCAGTAATTACACCGTTTGCTCCATCTCTCCTTTTTTAAACCGAGTATAACATTTACAACCCTCCCATCTCTGGCATCAAGCCCATATCCAAGGAGGATTGGAACATTCTGTCCAGTGCCTCTGCTATTTTCCACATTCCTTCCCTCAGCATCCCCCGCTCATCCCATCCAGACAGGGTAAATGGTCTACTTTATTGTGGCACAAGAAGAGTTGGATTGAAAGGGGTTAACTGAACCTGTTTGTTCAGTGATTGTAATTAATGTCAGTCATCATGAACCCTCATTGTGTCGCTGGAGGTTTTCCCTCTTCTATTAATACAGGACTCCTTTCAATGTGTTATCCCATAGTGTCAACAACAGCATCATCCCGGCGCTATCAAAGATCAGCAGCGCCAGTGAGAGAGAGGAGAGACCAGAATCTGAGAACAATAGATTGGAATGTTACCGCAATGGGTCAGAATCTGAGCACAATAGATTGGAATGTTACAACAATGGGTCAGAATCCGAGAACAATAGCTTGGGATGTTACTACAATGGGAAGCAGGAGTTTCTCCGATTGTTTTGGCCTAGTTACTGCAGATTATTTTTGGCTAACATTAGATGATCGGATCTATTATGCATTGAAGATGATTCAAACGATTTATTATCCCATCCTCGCTATTATTGGTGTTGCTGGTGAGTCTCTGTATCCAACTTTTAGAACTATAAACCATATTTTGCAGATTTAATGTTCTTGTCATGTCAATCATGGGAAGTGTGAAGCCATTGTCTTCAGTCACTGCCACAAACTCCATTCCCTATCAACTGACCGCATTCCCCTCGCTGCCCAATGCCTGAAACAGACTGTTTGTGACCTTTGCATCCAGTTGCCACTGAGCTGAGTTCATCTCCATATTCTCTCCATCACCAACCCTGCCTACTACCACCTCTGTAATATCTCCCATCTCCACCTCTGCCTCAGCCCTTCTGCTGCATAAACCCTCATCTGTGCCTTTGTTAAATCCACTCTTGACTATTCCAATTCTATTCTGGTCACCCTCCCAGTTATAAACCTCCATAAACCACAGCCCATCCAGAAATCTGCTGCCTGTGTTCTAACTCACACCAAATCCCGATCACCCATCACCCCTGTGCTCACTGTTCTACATTGTCTTCCGGTCTGGCAACACCTTAATTTTAATATTCTCATTGTTGTCTTTGAATCTCTCCATGGCCTCATCACTCCAATTAGCCCTATTCCCCTCTCGATTTCACATATTCTTGTAAATCTTATGCCTTTGAGTCTTTTTCAATTCCCTTTTGAAAGTGAATTTCTTTCCCCTCCCTAGCTCCTCCGGCTGTGATTTTTACACTAAGGTGCCAATGTAACAAAAACCTGGATCTATAAAAACGATGTGAATGGAACAGCCAACCACTTCTAGTGTGGCCAGCACCGTCCCCCATTCTGTGTAGGGATCTAGCCTGGGTGTACTGTGCATTTGCAGTTAGTAAGAGGAGAGGTTTGGAGTAACGTCAATGTCCCTTTCTAGCAGCTTATATGTACGTCTTTGAAACTTGGTCCGTGCGTGTCCACTGATCGCGTGTGTTAGTCTCTCACAACTAAGCACACATTCAGCAGCACCAGGAATCCCCTCTAGTATTTTTTAAAGGACCAGGCTTCCTGGTCCTGAATATTGAGGGGTATTTGACATTTAAGAAGAATTGGAAGCTAGGTAAAAGTGGAGGGGTAGCACTGTTAATGAAGGATAGTTATGGTGCATTAGTTCGAGATGACCTTGGTTCAGGAACTCAGAATGTAGAATCGTTTTTGGTAGAGATGAGGAATACCAGGACAAAGAATTCCCCAGCAGGAGTGGTCTACAGACCTCCTAGCAGTAATCACAATGTAGGACATCGTATACAAGAAGAAATATTGTTTACTTGTGATAGACGTACGGCAATAATCATGGGTGATTTTAATCTACATATAAACTGGAAAAATCAGATTGGGAACAGTAGCCCGGAAGAAGAGTTCACAGAATGTTTTCGAGGTAGTTTCTTGGAGCAGCACGTTCTGGAAACAACCATAGATAAGGTTATATTAGACTTCGTATAATGTAATGTAACAGGATTAATTAATAACCTCAGAGTAAAGGCACCTCTAAATAGCAGCGACCACATTATGACTGAATTTTACATTCAGTTTGAAAGAGAGAAGAGTGGATCTAAGATCAGTATTTTAAACTTTAATAAGGGCAACTTATTTAATAAGAGAAACTTGGTGAAAATATAATCACCAGGGGAAGCTTTACTGAGCAAATTTATGGAGTTGCGGGCCGTCAAGTCCCTGGGTCCTGATGGGCTTCATCCTAGAGTCTTAAAATAGGTGGCTAATGAGGTAGTAGTCGCGTTGTTGTTAATTTTTCAAAGTTCACTCATTTTAGAAAGGTTCCATCAGACTGGAAAGTAATAAATATAACCCCTCTATTCAAGAAGAGGGGGATGCAAAAAGCAGGTAACTATAGGCCAGTTAGCTTGACATCTGTCGTGGGGAAGATGTTTGAATCGATCATTAAGGAGGCTTTCGCTGGGCACTTAGAAAAACTCAAGGTAATCGCGAATAGACAGCATTGTTTTGTGAAAGGGAAGTCATCTTTAACCAATTTATTGGAGTTCTTTGAAGGAGTAACATGTGATATGGGTAAAGGGGAGCCCTTTGACATACTGCGCTTGGATTTCCAGAATGCATTAGACAAGGTGCCACATAAAAGGTTATTGTGCAAAGTCGGAGCTCATGGTGTAGTGGGTAACATATTAGCTTGGATCGAAGTTTTATTGGCCGGTTGCTGAAAAGAGGGAGTATGCATGAATGGGTCCTTTTCAGATTGGCAGGATGTGACAAGTTGAGTCCATCATGGGTCTGTGCTGAGGCCTCAACATTTTACAATTTATATGAAAGACTTAGAAGAGGGAAGCGATGGCATGTTAGCTAAATTTGCAGATTACTCAAAGATAGGTAGGAAAGTATGTTGTGAAAAGTACATAAGGAGGTTGTAGGCCAATATAGATAGATTGACTGAGTGGGGAAAACATCTGACAGATGGAGTATAATGTGGGAAAATGTGAAATTTTTCACTTTGGCAGGAGGACTGCAAAATTCCGAGGTGCTGAGGGATCTAGATTCTCTAGTGCATGAGTCATAAACAGTTAGTATATAGGTATAGCAAATAATAAAGGAGGCTAATGGAATGCTCTCCTGTATTACAAGAGGAATTGAAAATAAAAGTCAGCATGTGATGCTTCAGTTATACAGGGCATTGGTGAGACCATATCTCGAATACTGTCTGTAGTTTTGGTCTCCTTATTTAATGGAGGATGTGAATGTTTTGGAGACGGTTCAGATGTAGTTTACTAGATTGATACTAGGAATGAGCAGGTTGTGTTCTGAGTAAAGGTTGGACGGAAGTTCTTGTTTTCACTGGAATTTAGAATAGTGAGGGGAGATTTGACTGAAGTTTATAAGAACCTGAAAGGCCTTGACATGGTGAATGAGGAAAGGATGTTTCCTCTTGTGGGTGAGTCCAGTACTAGGGGGCACTGTTTTGAAATTAGGGGTCGCCGCTTTAGGACAGAGAGGAGGAGAACATTTTTCTCTAGAGGGTTGTGTGACTTTGGAATTCTCTGCCACAGAAGGTGGTGGAGACGGGGTCATTGAATACTTTTAAGGTGGAGATAGATAGATTCTTGTCAGGCCAGGGAGTTAAAGGTTATCAAGGTTAGATGGGAGTGTGGAATTCGAAACACAAACCGATCAGCTATGATCTTATTGAATGGCGATGCAGACTCGAAGGGCCGAATGGCCTACTTATGCTCCTAGTTCATATGCATGTGTTTTTGTACTCAGCTTACATGTGAGGTGCTTTTGACTTACTTCTGTTATTGTAAAGTTAATGGAGGTGCTGTGGATGGTTTTCTGGAGGTTGCATTGTGAGCTTCTGCAGACATTCATGGAGGACAGAGGATTTGGTGACCCAACTCTGGACGAGCTATGGGGACTGTATTTACAGTGTCTTTGGGTCTGTAACATGACCTGCAAATGGAGCAGAGGCTAGAGAAGGGAAACTCTGTAAAGTGGTAGGAGTAGGGGGCTCTGTCCTACCCACCCCGGGTTCTCCAAGAGCAAAAAGAGCAGTTGCCCTAATACTGAGCCCTGTGGAACACCATTGTATGCTCCCAACGAGTCTGAACAGCAACCTTTCACTATTTCTCTCTGTTTACTGTTACCTAGCCAATGTTATATCCACACTGTCACTGTCCCTTTAATCCATAGGGTTCAGTTTTCCTCACCTGTCTATTGAATGTCACTTGATCAAACACCTTTTGAAAGTCCAAATATATAACTTCAATCACACCACCATCACGAACCCTCTCCATTGTTTTATCAAAGAACTCCATCAAGTTTACCTCAGCACCACCTCTCTCCACTCCTCCACTGTTGTTAAATTATTAGATTGCTTATCCGACATCCAGTACTGGATGAGCAGAAATTTCCTCGAATTAAATATTGGAAAGACTGAAGCCATTGAGCTGGACTTTGTTGGGCTCCTGATGTAGGTCTCCATGGAGCCACACATCAGGATTGCTGGGCCTGATCTTTCCAGCTGTGAAGAGGCTCGTGGCTCCCCGCCCCCTCCCCCCCAACCGCTCGGCAGCGGTACCCTCCTTTAAATATTTCAATAAGCTTTATACATACATTTCAGTCCAATTCCCTGTGATCTTACTGACAGCCCTGGATCTTCCATGCAGCGGCTGACACTCACACACCTTCATAATAAAAGCAATATACTGCAGATGCTGGAAATCTGAAATAAAAACAAGAAATCCTGGAACCACTCAGCAGGTCTGGCAACATCTTTGGAAAGAGAAGCAGAGTTAACTTTTCCGGTCAGTGACCCTTCTTCTCACACACATTCCCTTTCTCCTTCAGGGAAACCTGGCGCTACAGAGGTAGCGAAGGGAGGAAAGTAGGATTTTTAGAGTAGTAGGGGGGTGGTGGTGGATGTGGCGGGGCGGTTGTGGTCAACTCTGAATTAATAGTGTAGGGGAGAAGGGGAAAACTCTACACTTTGGACAGTTGTTGGGTTGCGAGGTTACTTGGCAGGTTCAGTCTTTGGAGGGGGTGGTGGGAAGGCAACTATACAATGTAAGTGTTTTGTGCGGTGGGGGGGAATGGGCAACATTTTATTTGCAGTGCAGTGGCGGGGTGTGGGGTGTGCGGGGTTAAACTTTGCACTTTTGCAGCAGGTGTGGTTGCCCTTTAAAAATGGCACCAGTGTCTGTACTGAGACAGCTGACAGCACTGCTGGTGTCGCTGAGGCCGTCCTTGTCACGTGATTGGGGGTGGAGTGGGCGGCCCGTTCACTGCATTAAAACGAGCCGCCGCCTGCTCCATCACTCTGGCACAGCAGACACAGACTGCACATATGGGCCAACAATGTTTCGCACACCGCTGGGGAGAATAACATTCAGCCCATTGTTTTTGCTTCCTGCTCCAATCACCCTTACCTAGCTAGCAACTCATTCCATCTTCCTGGTAACTGTCTGACATTACTATAGCCTGTTCACAACCTTGGTGTCACAGTGGACCATAAAATAGGCTTCTCACCTCATATTGGTGACATCACCACAATCGCGGATTTCCATCTCTGTAATATCACCTGACGAAATCCCTGCCTCAGCTCATCTGCAGCTGAAACACTCATTCAAGAAAAGAGGCGCTGCTGGAACAGGTACTTGGGAATGAGATGGGCCAAGTGGATCACATATCAGTAGGAAAGCACTTAAAGGATAGTGATCATTACATCATAAGGTTTAGGCTGACAACATAAAAGGACAAAGAATAATAAAGGGAAAGAATAATTAACTTGGGGAAGGCCAACTTCAGCGGGGTAAGAATGCAGCTGGGGAAAATAAATTGGAGTCAAAGGTTGGCAGGAAAAACAGTAGCAGAACAATGGGCTACCTTCAAAGAAGGGACAGTTTGGGCACAGTCAAGGTATATTCTTTCGAAGGGGAAAGGTAGGGTAAACAAATCCAGAGCTCCCTGAATGACAAAAGAGGTGAGGTAGAGATTAAAAGATAAAGAAGAAAAAGCGTGCTGATGACAGATGCCAGGTAGAAAATATTATTGAGAACTAGGCCGAGCGGAAGTGTAAAAGCAAGTAAGAGAAGCAAAGAAAGAATATGAGAAAAATCTGGTGGCTAACATTAAATGGAGTTCCTAAGTTTTCTATCGACGTAGAAAAAGGTGGCAAAAGGAGGAGTTGCACCGATTAGGGGCCATAAAGAGGTTTTGCACATGGACGCAGAGGGCACAGTTGAGGTATACAAAGAACAAAGAACAAAGATAATTACAGCACAGGAACAGGCCCTTCGGCCCTCCAAGCCTGCGCCGATCCAGATCCTCTCTCTAAACATGTCGCCTATTTTCTAAGGTTCTGTATCTCTTTTCTTCCTGCCAATTCATGTATCTGTCTAGATACATCTTAAAAGACTCCATCGTGCCCGCATCTACCACCTCCGCTGGCAATGCGTTCCAGGTGCCCACCACCCTCTGCGTAAAGAACTTTCCACGCATATCCCCCCTAAACTTTTCCCCTTTCACTTTGAACTCGTGTCCTCTAGTAATTGAAACTCCCACTCTGGGAAAAAGCCTCTTGCTAGCCACCCTGTCTATACCTCTCATGAGTTTGTACACCTCAATCAGGTCCCCCCTCAACCTCCGTCTTTCCAATGAAAATAATCCTAATTAACTCAACCTCTCTTCATAGCTAGCGCCCTCCATACCAGGCAACATCCTGGTGAACCTCCTCTGCACCCTCTCCAAAGCATCCACATCCTTTTGATAATGTGGCGACCAGAACTGTACGCAGTATTCCAAATGTGGCCGAACCAAAGTCCTATACAACTGTAACATGACCTGCCAACTCTTGTACTCAATGCCCCGTCCGATGAAGGAAAGCATGCCGTATGCCTTCTTGACCACTCTATTTACCTGCGTTGCCAGGGTACTTTGCATCTGTCTTTACCAAGTGTCACAAAAGTGATTCTTTTTTGGTAAAAAATAATATTTTTGAAGGCATTTATGGTTCAGCTGAATAAATGTTAGACCGGTTTTTTATTACAAATTGAACCACCAAGAGGACACTGAGAGGGAGCTGGACTGGCAACAGAGTTGCTGGTAATCACAAGGCTCGGGTTGGTGATGAAGCCGAAACCCTGGTAGGGGGCAGAAAAGTGATAAGTGCTCCTTTGATTGGACAAGCCCATTAGTAGCAGAGAGCACCTGGGCTGGGCAGAAAAACTGCGAAGCTTTCTGGTTGTCGGTCAGTGTGTGTGATTTTACCTTCTGGAAGGAGGTAAAGTCAAGTCTGAAGAAAAGGTCAAGAAAGAAGAGAAGACCACAACCCAGCTCATTTTCCAGAAATTCCAGAACAGACCCGATGAAGTCCACGGTGTCCAGTCGTCTTGTTTCCTGTATTTGAAGAAAGCCTGCAAAAAAATTATTCTCAATGCTGCGTGAAGAGAACTGTTGTCTGGTAACCTGGCTGTGTGTGCTCAGAAGTGAGACTGCATGCTAGTTTGGAACAATATATCTCATCTGCTGTTTCCTTCAAAAATGATCAACTAGTTAACCCAAATGCTTTTTGTCTGGAACAGAGCTCTGATGGAAAAATCTTTTTTTTTAAACCTTGTTTTCGGTTAACCAGTGTATATGTTTGTGTGTGAGTTTGAAGGGACTAAGGTAAAAAAGTAACTGTAAAAATTGGTTCAGGTAAAAAGGGACTCTGAAGTTTGGTTAAGGTGGGATTTAGATTTTTACATTTAGAGATACAGCACTGAAGCAGGCACTTCGGCCCACCGAGTCTGTGCCGACCATTAACCACCCATTTATACTAGTCCTACACTAATCCCATATTCCTACCACATCCTCACCTGTCCCTATACATCCTCACCTGTCCCTATATTTCACTACCACCTACCGATACCAGGGGCCATTTATAATGGCCAATTTGCCTATCAACCTGCAAGTCTTTTGGCTGTGGTTGGAAACCAGAGTACCTCGAGGAAACACACGCAGACACAGGGAGAACTTGCAAACTCCACACAGGCAGTACTCAGAATTGAACGCGGGTCGCTGGAGCTGTGAGGCTACGGTGCTAACCACTGCGCCACTGTGCAAAAGGGAATGAAAACAATAATTGTTGCATTTTAAAAAAAATTATATGTGTGATATTTTACTTCATCACTAGTTGAGGCTTTATTATTCATACTTGGGATATCGTTGGTCAGGCCAGCATTTATTGCCCATTTCTCCACACCCCTGGAAAAGGTGGTGGTGAGCTGCCTTCTTGAACCGGTGGTGGTGAGCTGCCTTCTTGAACCGCTGCAGTCCATGTGGGTTGGGTACATCCGCAGTACTGTTAGGAAGGGAGTCCCAGGATTTTGACTTAGCAACAGTGAAGGAACGGCGATATAGTTCCAAGTCAGGGCGGTGTGTGACTTGGAGGGGAACTTGCCGGTGGCGATGTTCCCATGCAATTGCTCCCCTTATCCTTCTAGGTGGTAGAGTTCACGGGTTTGGATGGTACTGTCTAAGGAGCCTTGGTGCGTTGCTGCCGTGCATCTTGTAGATGGTACACAATGCTGCCACTGGGCATCGGTGGTTGGGGGAGTGAATGTTTGTAGATGGGGTCCCAATCAAGCGGGCGGCTTTGTCCTGGATGGTGTTAAGCTTCTTGAGTGTTGTTGGAACTGCAGCCATCCAGGCAAGTGGAGAATATTCCATCACACTCCTGACTTGTGCCTTGTAGTTGGTGGACAGTCTTTGGGGAGTCAGGAGGTGAGTTACTCGTTGCAGGATTCCTAGCATTTCACCAGCTTGTTTTATAATAACAAAAACAAAGAACAAAGAACAGTACAGCACAGAAACAGACCATTCGGCCCTCCGAGCCTGCGCCGATCTTGATGCCTGCCTAAACTAAATCTTTCTTCACTTCCCGGGCCCGTATCCCTCTATTCCCTTCCTAGTCATCTTATTTGTCAAGATGTCTCTTAAACGCCGCTATCGTATCTGCTTCCACCACCTCCCCTGGCAGCAACTTCCAAGCACTCACCACCCTCTGTGTAAAAGACTTGCCTCACACATCCCCTCTTAACTTTGCCCCTCGCACCTTAAACCTATGTCTCCTAGTAACTGACTCTTCCACCCTGGGAAAAAGCTTCTGACTATCCACTCTGTCCATGCCGCTCATAACTTTGTAAACCTCTACCATGTCGCCCCTCCACCTCCGTCGTTCCAGTGAAAACAATCCGAGTTTGTCCAACCTCTCCTCATAGATAATGCCCTCCAGACCAGGCAACATCCTGGTAAATCTCCTCTGTACCCTCTCCAAAGCCTCCACGTCCTTCTGGTAGTGTGGCGACCAGAATTGCACGCAATATTCTAAGTGTGGCCTAACTAAGGTTCTGTACAGCTGCAACATGACTTGCCAAATAAACTGTTAATATTTTTATTCAGTAAAGTGTGTTCTAATCTGTTGGAAATATTGTATCTGGTTGACTGTTTCAGCAAGTGGGGAAATTAGAAAAAAAAGGTTGTGAATTGTGGAGAAGCTGGACTGAATTAACAGTGCACTCCTCTCGCCTCAGTCAGAACGCAAGGAAGAAGGTACAACACAGGCAATGGTGACAGAGCAGGTGATTCAGAAACAACAAGGGTTTAAAATTGATAAAGTGGATGTGTTATGCAGGCTGTCTGTATTTAAAGTGAATAAAGCACCAGGGCCAGATGAGATGCATCCAAGGATAATGAGGGAAGTGAGGGTGGAAATCGTAGTGGCACTGGCCTTAATTTGCCATCTTCCTTAGACTCGGGGGTGATGCCGGAGGACTGGAGAATTGCAAATGTTACAACCTTGTTCAAAAATGGGTATTAAAATAATCCCAACAACTCCAGGCCAGTCAGTTTAACTTCAGTGGTGGGGAAATATCTAGTAGTAATAATTCGGGATAAAATTAATAGTCACATGGACAAATTCGGGTTAGTTAAGGAAAACGGCATGGATTCCATAAGGGAAAATCCTGTTTAACTGACTTACTGGAGATTTTGAGGAGGTAACAGAGAGGGTTGATGTGGGCAATGCTGTTGATGTGGTGTAATGGACATTCAAAAGGCATGTGATACTGTGCCACGTAACATGCAAGAAGTGTAGTAGGTAAGGCAGATGAACTTAGGGCTTGGATTAGTACCTGGGAGTATGATATTATTGCTATTACTGAGACTTGGTTGAGGGAAGGGCATGATTGGCAACTAAATATCCCAGGATATCGATGCTTCAGGCGGGATAGAGAGGGAGGTAAAAGGGGTGGAGGATTAGCATTACTGGTCTAAGAGGATATCATAGCTATGCTGAAGGAGGGCACTATGGAGGACTCGAGCAGTGAGGCAATATGGACAGAACTCAGAAATAGGAAGGGTGCGGTAACAATGTTGGGGCTGTACTACAGGCCTCCCAACAGCGAGCGTGAGATAGAGGTACAAATATGTAAACAGATTATGGAAAGATGTAGGAGCAACAGGGTGGTGGTGATAGGAGATTTTAATTTTCCCAACATTGACTGGGATTCACTTAGTGTTAGAGGTCTAGATGGAGCAGAATTTGTAAGGAGCATCCAGGAGGGTTTTCTAGAGCAGTATGTAAATAGTCCAACTCGGGAAGGGGCCATACTGGACCTGGTGTTGGGGAATGAGCCCGGCCAGGTGGTTGAAGTTTCAGTAGGGGACTACTTTGGGAATAGTGATCACAATTCCGTAAGCTTTAAAATACTCATGGACAAAGATGAGAGTGGTCGTAAAGGAAGAGTGCTAAATTGGGGGAAGGCCAACTATACCAAAATTCGGCAGGAGCTGGGGAATGTAGATTGGGAGCAGCTGTTTGAAGGTAAATCCACATGTGATATGTGGGAGGCTTTTAAAGAGAGGTTGACCAGCGTGCAGGAGAGACATGTTCCTGTGAAAATGAGGGATAGAAATTTTCAAGATTAGGGAACCATGGATGACAGGTGAAATTGTGAGACTAGCTAAGATGAAAAAGGAAGCATACATAAGGTCTAGGCGGCTGATGAAAGACGAAGCTTTGAAAGAATATCGGGAATGTAGGACCAATCTGAAACGAGGAATTAAGAGGGCTGAAAGGGGTCATGAAATATCTTTAGCAAACAGGGTTAAAGAAAATCCCAAAGCCTTTTATTCATATATTAGGAGAAAGAGGGTAACTAGAGAAAGGATTGGCCCACTAAAGGACAAAGGAGGAATGTTATGCTTGGACTCAGAGAAAATGGGTGAGATTCTAAACGAGCACTTTGCATCGGTATTCACCGAGGAGAGGGACATGACGGATGTTGAGGTTAGGAACAGATGTTTGATTACAGTAGGTCAAGTCGGCATAAGGATGGAGGAAGTGTTGGGTATTCTAAAGGGCATTAAGGTGGACAAGTCCCCAGGTCCGGATGGGATCTATCCCAGGTTACTGAGGGAAGCGAGAGAGGAAATAGCTGGGGCCTTAACAGATATCTTTGCAGCATCCTTAAACACGGGTGAGGTCCCGGAGGACTGGAGAATTGCTAATGTTGTCCCCTTGTTTAAGAAGGGTAGCAGGGATAATCCAGGTAATTATAGACCGGTGAGCCTGATGTCAGTGGTAGGGAAGCTGCTGGAGAAGATACTGAGGGATAGGATCTATTCCCATTTGGAAGAAAATGGGCTTATCAGTGATAGGCAACATGGTTTTGTGCAGGGAAGGTCAAGTCTTACCAACTTAATAGAATTCTTTGAGGAAGTGACAAATTTGATTGATGAGGGAAGGGCTGTCGATGTCATATACATGGACTTCAGTAAGGCGTTTGATAAGGTTCCCCATGGCAGGCTGATGGAGAAAATGAAGGCGCATGGGGTCCAAGGTGTACTAGCTAGATGGATAAAGAACTGGCTGGGCAACAGGAGACAGAGAGTAGCAGTAGAAGGGAGTTTCTCAAAATGAGGACGTGTGACCAGTGGTGTTCCACAGGGATCCGTGCTGGGACCACTGTTGTTTGTGATATACATTAATGATTTGGAGGAAAGTATAGGTGGACTGATTAGCAAGTTTGCAGACGACACTAAGATTGGTGGAGTAGCAGATAGTGAAGTGGACTGTCAGAGAACACAGCAGAATATAGTGAGATTGGAGAGTTGCGCAGAGAAATGGCAGATGGAGTTCAATCAGGGCAAATGAGAGGTGATGCATTTTGGAAGATCCAATTCAAGAGTGAACTATACAGTAAATGGAAAAGTCCTGGGGAAAATTGATGTCCAGAGAGATTTGGGTGTTCAGGTCCACTGTTCACTGAAGGTGGCAACGCAGGTAAATAGAGTGGTCAAGAAGGCATACGGCATGCTTTCCTTCATCGGTCGGGGTATTGAGTACAAGAGTTGGCAGGTCATATTACAGTTGTATAGGACTTTGGTTCGGCCACATTTGGAATACTGCGTACAGTTCTGGTCGCCACATTACCAAAAGGATTTGGATGCTTTGGAGAGGGTGCAGAGGAGGTTCACCAGGATGTTGCCTGGTATGGAGGGCGCTAGCTATGAAGAGAGGTTGAGTAGATTAGGATTATTTTCATTAGAAAGACGGAGGTTGAGGGGGGACCTGATTGAGGTGTACAAAATCATGAGAGGTATAGACAGGGTGGCTAGCAAGAGGCTTTTTCCCAGAGTGGGGGATTCAATTACTAGAGGACACGAGTTCAAAGTGAAAGGAGAAATGTTTAGGGGGGATATGCGTGGAAAGTTCTTTACGCAGAAGGTGGTGGGTGCCTGGAACGCGTTGCCAGCGGAGGTGGTAGATGCAGGCACGATGGCGTCTTTTAAGATGTATCTAGACAGATACATGAATTGGCAGGAAGAAAAGAGATACAGAACCTTAGAAAATAGGCGACATGTTTAGAGAGAGGATCTGGATCGGCGCAGGCTTGGAGGGCCGAAGGGCCTGTTCCTGTGCTGTAATTAGCTTTGTTCTTTGTTCTTTGTAACAGACTTGTGAGCAAACTTATAGTTCATGAATGAAAAGGGACAGTAATAACATGGATACGGATTTTCCTGAGTGACAGGAAAGAAAGTAGCTTGTGGATGTTTTTTGGGCTGGAGGAAAGGCTGGAGGTCCTCAGGGATCAGTGTTGGGACCCTTGATTTTCCTGATATTACAAGAGCGACATCTCAACTCATTCCATCTTCGCTGCCTCTGGAGAATCCTTGACATCAGGTGGCAGGACCGTATCTCCAATGTGGAAGTCCTCGAGGCGGCCAAACATCCCCAGAATATACACCCTACTGAGCCAGCGGTGCTTGAGATGGCTTGGCCATGTGAGCCGCATGGAAGATGGCCGGATCCCCAAGGACGCATTGTACAGCGTGCTCGTCACTGGTGTCAGACCCACTGTTGTCTGTGTCTCCGCTTTAAAGACGTCTGCAAACGCGACATGAAGTCCCGTGACATTGACCACAAGTGGTGGGAGTTAGTTGTCAGTGATCGCCAGAGCTGTTCGATAGCCATAAAGGCGGGGCTAAAGAGTGGCGAGTCAAAGAGACTTAGCAGTTGGCAGGAAAAAAGACAGAAGTGCAAGGAGAGAACCAACTGTGAAACAGCCTCGACAACCAATTTTATCTGCAGCGCCTGTGCAAGAGTCTGTCTCTCTAGAATTGGCCTTTATAGCCACTTCAGGCGCAGCTCCACAAAACACTGACCACCTCTAGGCGCATACCCAGTGTCTCTCGAGACAAGGAGGCCAAAGAAGATTACTGATCTGGACCATGGTGTACAGGGCTTAATTTCAAAGTTTGCAGATGATACCAGACTTGGAAGCATTGTGAAATGTGAGGAGGATGGTGTTGAATTTCAAAAGGACTTAGACAACTTGGTGGAATGGGCAGGCAGGTGGTCGATGAATTTCAATGCAGTGAAATGTGAAGTGATTCATTTTGGTAGGAAGAATATTGAGGGATAATGTAAAATAAAGGGTACCGTTCTAATGGAGGTGCAGCAGCAGAGGGACCGAGGTGTATATGTGCATAAACCATTGAAGGTGGCAGGAGAGGTTGAGAGAGCTGTTAATAAAGCATACAGTATCCTGGGCTTGATTAATAGGGGCATAGAGTACAAGAGCAAAGAAGTTATGTTGAACTTATATAAGACACTGATTCAGCCTCAGCTGAAGTTTTGCGACCAATTCTGGGCACCACACTTTAAGAAGGTGGTGAGGGCATTGGAGAGAGTACAGAAAAGATCCATGAGAATGCTTCCAGGCATGCGGGATTTCAGTTATGAAGATAGACTGGAGAAGTTAGGATCATTCTGCTTGGAGAAGAGAAGGCTGAGAGGTGAATTGATTTGATAGAGGTGTTCAAAATCATGAGGAGTCTGGACAGAATAGATAGAAATAAACTGTTCCCGCTCGTGAAAGGATCAAGAACGAGAGGGCACAGATTTAAAGTAATGGGTAAAAGAAGAAAAAGTGACATGAGGGAACACTTTTTTACACAGCGAGTGGTTAAGATCTGGAATGCACAGCTTGAGAATGTGGTGGAGACAGGTTCAATTGAAGGATTCAAAAAGGAATTAGACTGTTATATGAAAAGGAAGAATGTTCTGGGTTATGGGGAGAAGGCGGGGGAATGGCACTAGGTGAATTGCTCTTTCTGACAGCTGATGCAAACATGATGGACTGAATGGCCTTCTGTGCTGTAACAATTCTGTGAGTCATGTCTTCGTCACTCTGGATGTGACTATTCCAACTCACTCCTGGCTGATCTCCCACATTCTACTCTCTGTAAACATGAGGTCATCCAAAACTCTTCTGTCCATGTCCTAGCTCACACCAAGTCCTCCTCATCTATCAATGACCGACATTGGCTCCCAGTCAAGCAATGTCTTGGTTTTAAAATACTCATCCATGTTTTCAGAACCCTCCAGGGCCTCACCCCTCCCTATCTCTGTAAGTTCCTCCAGCCCCACAACCCACCGAGATACTTGCACACCTCTAATTCTTGCCTCTTGTGCATCCCCGATTTTCATCGCTCCACCACTAGCACCTTCAGTTAATGAGGCTCCAAGTTCTGAAATACCCTCCCTTCACCTCTCTGTTTCTCCACTTCGCTTTCATCCTTGAAGGCACCCCTTAAAACATACTTCTTCGACCAAGCTTTAACCGAATATCTCCTGTTGTGTTATAGTGCAATGCTTTGCTTCATAATGATTCCGTGAAGAACCTTGGGAAATTTCATTATGTTAAAGGTGCCATATGAATATAAATTGTTGTTGAAATTTACCAAACATGATGTGTCATTACCAGACCCCTGCTGCTTGTTGTTTGTTATCCTATGATTTTCTGAGAAACTAATATTTTTCTCCTGGGTTGTGACCCCAAGAAATTTCCCCAGTAGTGATTCTTGTTTGACTGGTCAGTAATTACAGGGTTTACTCCATCTTTCCGTTTCTAATCAGGGTGTAACATTTACAGCCCTCCAGTCCTCTGTCATCACTCCCATATCCAAGGGGGATTGTAAGATTCTGGACAGTGCCTCTGCTATTTCCACCATTCCTTCCCTCAGCAGCCCTCACACATCCCATCCATACAGGGTATATTTTCTACTTTTTTGTGGTGTAAAAGGTGTTGGAATGAAAGGTGCTAACTGAACTTGTTTGTTCAGCAACTATAATTAATGTCAGTCACTGTGGACCCTAAATGTGTCACTGGAGGTTTTTCATCTACTATTAATAAGGGACTCAATTCAATGTGTTATCCGATAGTGTCATCGGGAGCATCATCCCCGTCACTAACAGGTATCAGCGGCGCCAGAGAGAGGGAGAGGATAGATCAGAATCTGAGAACAATAGATTGGAATGTTACAACAATGGGCAGGAGTTTATCCTGGCATCTTTACATTCTTTCTATATATTATGATCTGCTACTATTAGACTCTAGGATCTATCGTGCACTGAGGATTATTCAACACATTTACGATCCCATCCTCGCTATTGTTGGTGCTCCTTGTCAGTCTCTATATGCATCTCTTCATTCTATAAATGGAATTTAATCCTGAAAAGCGTGAGGTAATGCATTTCGGGAGGACTATCAAGGCAAGGGAATATGCAATGGATAGTACACTCGGAAGTACAGCAGGTCGGAGGGACCTTGGTATACTTGTCCATCGATCTCTGAAGGCAGCAGCACAGGTGGATATGGTGGTTAGGAAGGCATGTGGGATGCTTGCCTTTATTAGTCGAGGCATGGAATATAAGAAAAGGGAGGTTATCATGGAACTATATAAAACTCTAAAATAAAAGCAAAATACTGCGGATGCTGGAAATCTGAAACAAAAACAAGAAATGCTGGGACCACTCAGCAGGTCTGGCAGTATCTGTGGAAAGAGAAGCAGAGTCAACGTTTCGGGTCTGTGACCCTTCTTCGGAACTGGCAAATATTAGAAATGTCAAAGGTTATAACCAAGTGAGTTGGGGCTGGGGCAAGAGATAACAAAGGAGAAGGTGTAGATTGGACAAGGCCACATAGCTGACCAAGAGGTCATGGAGCAAAGGCAAACAATATGTTAATGGTGTGTTGAAAGACAAAGCATTAGTACAGATAGGGTGTTCACGGACTGAAGATTGAACAGCAGCAAGTACAAACATGAAAAAACAGTGGATAAGCAAATTGAACAAACTACGATGAAATGAGTTAAACAAAAGAAAAAAATTGTAAAAAATGTAAAAAAGAAAAAAGAAAAAATAACTAAAAATAAAAGTAAAATGGGGGGCCCAACATGCTCTGAAATTATTGAACTCAATGTTCAGTCCGGCAGGCTGTAGCGTGCCCAATTGGTAAATGAGATGCTGTTCCTCTATTCGGTTGCTTGCCATTTCAACACTCCCCCCTGCTCTCATGCTCACATCTCTATCCTGGTCTTGCTGCAGTGTTCCACTGAACATCAACTTTCAACACACCATTAACATATTGTTTGCCTTTGCTCCATGAACTCTTGGTCAGCTACGTAGCCTTGTCCAATCGGCACCTTCTCCTTTATTATCTCTTGCCCCACCCCCTGCTCACTTGCTTATAACCTTTGACATTTCTAATATTTGCTAGTTCCAAAGAAGGGTCACTGACCCGAAACTCTGCTTCTCTTTCCACAGATGCTGCCAGACCTGCTGAGTGGTTCCTGTATTTCTTGTTTTATTTCAGATTTCCATCATCCACAGTATTTTGCTTTTATCTTCATTCTATAAACCATGTTAGCTGCATTACTGTACTTGTGATTTACTCTGCCCTTGCTGCTTTTGGTATCCCTTATAAACATTTATCTCCAGCTATTACCCTTATCAACCATTGCTAACTGTATTAGGGTTTGTGCAAATTACTCTCTCATCTTTGCTTCTGTTGCTGCCCAGGTAAGACTCTAGCTCCAGCGATGAGGTATGTAAACCCTGTTTCACAAATACTGATCTGGAACTTAATTTTTTTCGAAGACTGAAGCCAGTGACATTGGTCTCCATCGGAAACTCCAACCCCTATTTGTGAACCCATACCCCTCACTGGCCAATGACTGAGGCTGCACCAGATTAGATTAGAGAAACAGCACTGAAATAGGCCCTTCGGCCCACCGAGTCTGTCTCGAACATCAACCACCCATTTATACTAATCCTACACTAATCCCATATTCCTACCAAACATCCCCACCTGTCCCTATATTTCCCTACCACCTACCTATACTAGTGACAATTTATAATGGCCAATTTACCTATCAACCTGCAAGTCTTTTGGCTTGTGGGAGGAAACCGGAGCACCTGGAGAAAACCCACGCAGATACAGGGAGAACTTGCAAACTCCACACAGGCAGTACCCAGAATTGAACCCGGGTCCCTGGAGCTGTGAGGCTGCGGTGCTAACTACTGCGCCACTGTGCTGCCCAAAATGGTTTACAACATCTGTATTCTTTTAAACCTGAGCTGAGCTAATCTCCATATTCTCATCATCACCACACCTGCCGACTACCACCTCTGTAAAATCACCCGTCTCCAGCTCTGCCTCAGCCAATCTGCTGCATGAACCATCATGCAAGTCATTGTTAAATCCGCACTTGATTATTCCAATTCTATCCTGTTTACCCTCCCAGTTAAAAACCTCCATAAAGCAAAGCCCATCCAGAAATCTGCTGCCTGTATCCTAACTCACACCACATCCCGATCACCCATCACCCCTGTGCTCACTGATCTACATTGGTTCCCAGTCTGTCAACACCTTAATTTTAATATTCTCATTCTTGTGTTTGACTCCCTCCATGACCTCACCCCTATGATTAGTCC
Source organism: Heterodontus francisci (assembly GCF_036365525.1). NCBI lineage: Eukaryota > Metazoa > Chordata > Chondrichthyes > Heterodontiformes > Heterodontidae > Heterodontus > Heterodontus francisci. The sequence continues at coordinate 919,672 of NW_027141448.1, forward strand.
CATTCCCCTGACCATTCTCATGTTCCTTTTGGCATTCTACTCTTTTCTATTATCTTTAAAAGTAAATTAATTTTTCTCTGTAGGTTTCTTTGGCCACAATTTTCAGCTCGATAACGCCACTGACCCCAATGACATGGAAGTTTGGATCCATAAAATGGTAGGAACTGAGCTGCTTGTCACTGCCAGTGCTCCAGGCTGGTCTGAGCTCTTGCCCCAGTTCCCCAAGCGTGTGCTGCTAGTGTGAGGAGGAGTTTGAAGTGACACCAATCAGCCATGCCAGCAGCTTTGATGTACGTCTTTGAAACTTGGTCTGTGCCTGTCCACTGACCGCCTGTGTTAGTCACTCTCAGCTGAACATACATTCATCAGCACGAGGAACCCCCTCTAGTGTTATTTAAAAGAACCAGGCATCCAATTTACAGGTGAGGGACTTTAGACTTAGTTCTGCTGTTGCAAAGTTATTGGAGGGGTCGTGGATGGTTTTCTGCAGGTTGTGTTGTGAGCTGCTGCAGACATTCATGGAGGCCAGAGGATATGGTGACCCAACTCTGGAAGAGTTCTGGGGATTGTAGTTCCAATGTTTCTGTGTCTGTAACATGACCAACACATGGAGTCGAGGCTGCAGAGAGGGCAAGCTCTGTAAAGAGGGAGGAGGAGAGGGCTCTATCCTACCCTGAAGGGGAGGTGGTGGCGTACTGGTATTGTCACTGGACTAATAACCCAGAGAACAAAGCATTGCTCTGAGGACATGGGTTCGAATCCCACCACAGCAGAAGGTGGAATTTGAATTAAATTAATAAATCTGATATTTTAAAGCCAGTCTAATGACGGCCACGAAACCATTGTGAATTGTTTTTAAAAACCCATCTGGTTCACTAATGACCTTTAGAGAAGGAAATCTGCTGTTCTTACCTGGTCTGGCCTACATGTGACTCCAGATCCACGGCAATGTGGTTGACTCTTACATGCCCTCGAAATGGCCCAGCAAGCCACTCAGTTCAAGGGCGAATTAGGGATGGGCAATAAATGCTGCCCTGGCCTGCAATGCCCACATCCATGAAAGAATAAAAATAAACGCCCCGGATTTTCCAAGAGCACTTTTCCTACCTACACCTAACCCAGGAGCAGTGTGTGAGGTGACTCTGATTCAATAAGGAGTTGATCATAGAGCTGTGTTCCCTCCTGTAGCACGACCTGGAGCCTCACACCAGGGTGAGGACGGAGCTGTCAGTGGCTGTTAAGGTCACAGTTTCATTGAACTTCTATGTATTTGGATCTTTTAAGGCAGGAGCGGGAGACATATCCAACAAAGAGTCATTGAGGGTGATGCAGTCACTTACGGCACTGAAGGAGGTCATTCGGTCCATCATGTCAATGCTGTCACTGCATGGAGCAATCCAGTCAGTCCCAATGCCCCAATGTCCCAATACCGGCAGCAAATCAGTTTCCTTCAAGTGCCCATCAGCATTCCTTTGTAATCACTGATTTTCTCTGCTTCCACCACCCGGGTTCAATTCTAGGTACTGACTGTGTGGAGTTTGCAAGTTCTCCCTGTGTCTGCGTGGGTTTCCTCCGGGTGCTCCGGTTTCCTCCCACATGCCAAAGACTTGCTGGTTGATAGGTAAATTGGCCATTAGCAATTGACCCTAGTATAGGTAGATGGTAGGGAAATATAGGGACAGGTGGGGATGTGGTAGGAATATGGAATTAGTGTAGGATTAGTATAAATGGGTGGTTGATGGTCGGCACAGACTCGGTGGGCCGAAGGGTCTGTTTCTGTGCTGTATCTCTAAACTAAACTAAACTTGTGGGCAGTGAGTTCCAGATCATTAACACCCGCTGCATAAAAACATTTTTTCCACATATTCCCCCTGCATTCCTTGTCCAAAACCTTCAATCTGTGTCACTAATCCTTCTTCCATCAGTTAATGGGAACAGGTTTTCCTTGTCTAAATTATCCAAGCCTGACCTAATCTTGTAACCTAACCTAATAACATAGATCCTCCATCCCTGGAACCATTCTGTTAAATCTCCTCTGCACCATTTTTAGGACCTTCACAATCTTTCTGAAGTGTCGTGACCAGAATTGGACACAATAGTCCAGCTGAGACCTAACGAGACATTTTTAAACATTCATCATAACTTCTCGGCTTGTGTACTCAATACCTTTATTTATGAAATCCAAGATTATATGTGTTTTACTAACCACTCTCTCAATATGTCCTGTCACCTTTAAAGATGGATACACATGCACCCACAGGTCTCTCTGTTCCTGCACACTGACTAGAACTGTGCTATTAATTCTGTATTGCTTTCCTACCCCTACAGTCATAATGCAACACCTCACACTTGTCTCACACTTCCATCTGCCACTTGTCTGCCCATTCTACTCACCTATCTGTGTCCTGTTGCAGTTGGTTCTCAACATCCTCACTGTTTGCCACAGCTCTAAGTTTGATATCAGAGGCAGATTTTTAAATTCTACTCTGTATTCTAGATCAAAATCAATTATACACAGCAACATAAAACAGTGGCCCGAGCACTGACTCTGGGGAAACACCCACAGTCCAACATGCTGCAGTAGGGAAAACAGCCATTTACTATGACACACTGTTTTCTGTACATAAGCCATTTATTGGTTATCCAATTGGACACTGACCCTCCCATTCCATGAGACTTTTCTTTTGGTAATGAATCTCTTATGTGGTATTTTATCAAACACATTCTTCAACTCAATGTAGACGACATCCATCATCAACTTTCTCTGTTACATCATCAAAAAATCCAAATAGATTTGGCAAGCATGACTTTCCTTTTGTAAATCTGTGCTGGCTATCCTTAATTAATTCAAACCTGTCCAAATGAATGCTGTTTTATCCCTGATTATTTCTAAAACCTTCCACACCGCAGATGATAAACTAACTGACCAGTAGTTACTAGGCCTGTCTGTTGTCCATTGATAATTCTGGGAGGTGAGGGTGACAATCTATGTCATCATTTTCTCCATCAGCAGGGAGAATCAGTATGAGAGATCCCTTGGCTTTGTCAGGATAGCGGATTCCTGATGGTGTAGGTGGCTCTGTGTTGTCCCCATGTCAACGGGTTATGGTTCAGGAACTGAAAGAAATCTCACACCATTAATGTACAGTTGGTGTGTGAGCATGCCCAGTACCTCATGTTGGTGAATGTCCACTAACCTGGCAGCAGCCACCATACCTTCATTCTGAAGCAGTCAGCCGGTCCCTACACATCGAGTCTCCATGCAGAACCAGGATGTGACACCTCGGAGACAAAGGAAACCCCCCACAGACACAGCTCATGTTTCTACTCCCCCAAACCACCTCCCACCGCCAACCAACCTCACACAATTAGCATGTGTATAACCTGAGCAATGGAGTCATCAGGAACAAGGTGGAACAGACCATCGGTGTGATGAAGCAATGCTTCCACTGTACGAACCGCCTGAGGGGAGCCCTCCAGTACACACTGGAGCAGGTGTCCAAGTTCATGGTGTTCTGCTGCACCCTTCATATCATCACCATCATGAGGCCACAGGCATTGGCACCAGGAATCCGCAGGAAACCTCAGGAGGAGGAGCAGGAGGCAGGGAGGATATTTCCTGGATGCCTTCGACCCGGACAGGCTTTCGGAGAGTCCCTGCTAAGATTCCGGTTCCCACAGGACAACTTCCCTTTCCCACCATGGATCCCCATTCTCCACCATTACACCCAACTGAGACACCCCATCACAGCAAAAACCACCAGCAAAAACCTTTTCATTAACATCTTTATCCAACAACACATCCAATTATGCAAACAAAACTGAACTATGCACCCCTGTGTATTCCCTTAGTGCCTGTCTTGTGGGTTCCCTCGAAGTGCCTAGTGCTCCTGCACAGTGTTTCCCCAATGACTGCAGCACGGCTGGTGGAAGGCTGCTGACTTTCACTGGGGAGACTGCAGGTGGCCTTGCAGGACGTCCTCGAGCAGATCTGGGCCTTGAGGCCTCGGATTCAGACTGCACAACCACGACATGGACAGCAGCAGCCTGGGCTGGCTGATGGGTAACAGCAAGGACACTGGTGGAGTGACAGTGAAGGGAGAACAAATACTGTCATCCTGAGAGAGGACAGCAGGTTCATGCTCCAAGGAGACACTGTCACTGCCACGGGGCGACACCTCAGTAATCCTAGTAATCTACTGGATCAAAGATTGCTGGACTGCTGTGAGAGCCAGCAAACCCCTTTGAACATTGAGATCCACAGCCATGTTGACAGCAGTCTGATCCTGCATGGCAGCAAACATGGATCTCATGACCTCAGTCTGAGCTTCCACTGCAGCACTGAGACGTTGGCTGTCTGCCGTCTGTGCTGCAGTGGAAGCTGAGACAATGTTCACCAGACACTGTATCAGGGCTAAGTCCGCTAGTGCTGTCATGGAGTTAGTGACCACTTCCACAGGGGAATGAATGGGCTTCAAACTCAGTGCAATGTCCTGTGTGATGTTGGAGCCGGACTCCTCCATGTTCCTTGACAGTGATAACAGACTGTCTGACAGGCCTGTCAATGGACAAAGTCTCTCAGTGTACATGTCCATCAGCATTCTCCTGCATGCAGTTCCAGCAATGTTCTTATCTGAGTCCTGTGTATTATAACTCGTTTGTGACCTCACCCTCCGGTGAGCTGACACATGAACTATCCTTTCCCCCTGGCCTGGCTGCACATCACTCGTGCTCGGTTACTCACCATGTGCAGATTCCGAAGCTATACCAGCCTCTAAGGTCCACACAGTGTAAGTATTTGATCTGATGACTATGAGTATCAGACCAAGTGATGGGGTTTCACCATCAGTGCTGTGCTGCTGCTCTCTCTCTCTGTCTCCTGGATCTGCTGTGACTGGGAAGCTGGCAGTTTTGGGTTATGATTGGAAAGTATAAAATCAGAGGGGGAGGGTTGGGTTGAGGGATTGGGGATGTGATGGAAAGCAGGAGGTCCATGGTCCCACCATCTGCAGCTTGTACATCATCCCATCCCAGCAGGATGAGGGGGAATTGGGAGTTGAGAAGGGACATAAGGCAGGAACATAGCATCATCCTGAATGCTGTCGGTGATGGCGGATACCACGGGCTCTGTCACAGCCGGTCCCATGATATGGAGAACCATCTCCTCCCTCAGGCTCAGGGGATGAAGGTATGCCAGGCCCCCACCGGATCACTGCAGCTCCCTGTGATTATGGGCCACCTTGTCCTGTAAGAGAGAGGGCAGAATGTCAGTGATTGTGTTGCACTGTGTTTGGGTGATGTGCCTGCCATAGCTGAATAGCTGGAGCTATGTGGAGGCAGTGAGAGGTGGGTGTGAGGCTGGTATCATTTGAAGGTGTGTGAGGGTGAGGTGGAGTATGTGAATATTAGGTATGAGTCCTGAGTGTTAGGGACTGCTGATGGGTGAGTGATGGGGGTGTGGTACATTGAGCAGTGTGAGAGGTTGGTGGTGTTGGGGGTAGGAGATGCCATGTGGAGATAAATTCACTGACATTGACCACCCGTGTAAGCTCATTAAACTTCTTCTGGCTCTGCTGCCAAGTCCTCGGGGCCAGACATCTTGCATTGATCTCCCTGGCCTCCTGCTCCCATTCCATTCGGAGGACGTTCCTTGAGTGTCTCCAGCACACCCCAAGGAAACATGGCCTCTCTCCTCCTGTCACCCACCATGACTAAGGCCTCCAGCATCACATCCGTGAACAACAGAGCCCTCTCTCTGTCGTAGTATTCCATTTGCCTTGTCTCCAATTGCAGCGTTCCCAATCAGCAACAGCAGCCTCCTGTGATTCAGTACAACTTCCCGTTAAGAGGGACAGACTGTCTTTAAGAGCTGAAGCCTGGCTGAAACACGAGCCAGCCTCACACACAGTTAGGCCCCTGTTAAACTTGCAGACAGACAGCAGCGCGGGTCGTTTTGTGGTGTGCGTGGAATGCATGGAAATGAGGAGGCAGCAGGACGTTTGTGTGTCACCTGTCTCAACAGGAACGGGGACGGGCAAATCATGACTCCTCTGCTGAAAAAGTGATGCAAACACGATTTTTTCGCACTTCCTATTGACCTTTCCCTCTTTCACGTTTTTTCTCTCTCTCCCTCACTCACTTCACTCTCTGTCTCTTGTTCATAGAATTAGAGATTGGTGCAGCACAGAAGGAGGCTTTTCAGCCCATTATGTTAGTACTGTCTCTTTGAAATAGCTATCTAATTAGCTGCTCTCCCCTCCTCTTTCCCCAGACTCCTGTTGCCAATGTGGAAAAAACTTTCCTTCAATCTCAGTTTCTCCCTCTTGCAGCAGTCACACAGCTTCCAGCCTCTTCACACAGCCACAGGCAGCTGAACCTCGTTAACTACTCAGCACCTCCAATTAGGCAGCAGCCAACCCCAGTGCTGTACCTGTCCTGGGAGTATTTAATGGGGGACTGTGCAGAGTGAGCTTTATTCTGTATCTTAGCCGTGCTGTACCTTTCATGGCAGTGTTTGATGGGCACAGTGTAGAGTGAGCTTTACACTGCATCTAACCTGTACTGACTCTGCCACAAATATTTGTTCATCTAAAACTCTGCTGCCTGTATCTGAACTCAAAGCAAGTCCCGTTCATCTATCACTCCAGTGCTCGTTGACCTACATTGGCCCCTGCTCTGGCAACATCTTGATTTTAAAACTCTCATCCTCATGTTCAAACCTAACTCATTCTGAACTGTCCAGTGATGAAACTGCCTCATCAAAATACTAAATGTTATTTTGTTTGTTAGAACCACAGGGACTGCAGTGGTTCAAGATTCACCATTTTCTCATGGTAACCAGGGATGGGGAAGTAATGCTGGCCTTGTCAGTATCACCCATATCCTGAGAACAAATAAACAGGAAATAAAATACGAATAAAAGCAATGAGTTTGTAATTGACGGATTGAAACCAGGCGAGGTCTGTGGTAAGAGAGAGAGACGTCATAACCCAATAAACAAATTATCAACACAATTTATCTTACCAGCTCCTTGTGTCTGTCTTTCTGCTGTTGTCTTCATCAGAAAACAAGTAACAATTAATCTCGGGATTAAAAACTGCTGAATGTCAATTGTACACATGAGATACATACTCAATGGTTTCTGTTATCAGACACTCAGAGAATCACACAGCACAGGAGGAGACTATTTAACATATCGTACCAGTTCCAGCTGTTTGAAGGAGATTTTCAATTATTCTTCTCCCCTGTTCTTTTCTCCCAGTCCAGTAAATCATCCTGTTAGTACTGATCCAATTCCCTTTTGAAAGTTTCTGTTAAATCTGCTTCCACAACCCTTTCAGGAACTGCATTCCAAATCATAAACACTAGCTGTGTAAAGAAATGAAAATCTGCTCATCTCTCCTCTGTTTGTTTGTTAATCAACATTAAACTGTTTTCCTTGGTTACTGACCCTTCATCCAGTGAAACCAGCTTCTCTTTATTTATTCTAGCAAAACACATCATCATTTTAAGCCCCTCTATTAAATCTCCCTTTTAGCTTCTCTGCTCTACGGAGAACAATCCCAGCTTCTCTCCACATAACTGAAATCCCTCATCCCTGTTACCATTCTAGTATAACACCGAGGCACCATCTCCAATGCCTTGGAATCTTCATAAAGTGTGGTGTCCAGAATTGGACACAATAGCTCAGCTGAGGCTCAAACATTCATTTCTAGGCTTAGCAGAATGTTCTTGTGGTTTTTTAAATTCTTTGCTTCTGGTTATAAAGCTAAGGATCCCGGATGCCTTTTTAAAATCTTCAGAACTTATCCGGCCACCCTTGAAGATTTGTGTACATACGCACCCAGTCTCTGTGCTCCGGTACCATCTTTTAAATGGTGCAGTTTAGTTTCTATTCACTCCCCTTATTTTCCCTCACAAAATAATCACTTCCCCAATTCTATGTGTTAAATTTCATTCACCATGTGTATTCTCATTTCACCATCTGACTGTCCATGTCCTCCTGAAGCAGCTACTATCCTTCACACTGGTTACTACATTTATAATTTTCCTGGCTTATGCAAATGTTGAGAATCTGCTCTTCACACGTAAGTCTTTGTCATGCATCTATTTATCTGTATGTCAGGAAGAGTACTGGTTCTAATACTGACCCCTGAGAAATTGCACTGTATACTCCCCCTCCTCCACCAGTCTGAACAATGACTGTTCACTACTTCTCTCTGCTTTCTGTCCCTGAGTCAGTGTCATATCCACACTATCACTGTCACATTAATCCATGTGTTCCATTTTCATAACAGGTCTATGAAATGCCATTTGATCACAAGCCTTTTGAAAGTCTGTTCACAAAAGTGTATATACATAATTGCATATGCAGGTGCAGGGGTGGAACATGTTGGTATGGTTCATAATGAATACTTCGTGTTTCACGTTACAAAGAGGGGTATGATGCAGATATTGTAGCTAAGGAGGAGGAATATGAAGTATTTGATGTGATATACTTAGGGCGAGAGGTGGTACTAATGGGATTAGCATCCTTGAAAGTTGATAAGTCACCAGATCCAGATAAAATGCATCCTATGCTGTTAAAAGAAGCAAGAGAAGAAATAACAGAGGGTCTGACCATCATTTTCCAGTCCTCACTGGGTACAGGTGTGGTGCCAGAGGATTGGAGTCCTGTTAACATTGAACCTCTGTTTATAAAGGACCCCAGGGTTAGAATGAAAAATTACAGTCCAGTGAGTCTACCCTCAGTAGTGGGCAAATTATTGGAATCTATTCTGAGAGACAGGATAAACTGTCTCTTGGAAAGGCACAGGCTAATCAAGGATAGTCAGCATGGATTTGTTAAGGGACACTCTCGTTTGACCAACTTGATTGAATTTTTTGAAGAAGTAACAAGGAAGATAGATGAGGGTAGTGCAGTTCATGTGGTCTACATGGATTTAAGCAAGGCTTTTGACAAGGTCCCACATGTAAGACTGGTTAAAAAAAATAAAATCCCATGGAATCCAGGGAAATACAGCAAGGATGATACAAAATTGGCTCATTGGCAGGAAACAAAGGGCAATTGTTGATGGGTGTTTTATTGACTGGAAGGCTGTTTCCAATATAATAAAAGTAAAATACTGCGGATGCTGGAAATCTGAAACAAAAACAAGAAATGCTGGAATCACTCAGCAGGTCTGGCAGCATCTGTGGAAAGAGAAGCAGAGTTAACGTTTCGGGTCAGTGACCCTTCTTCGGAACCCCGGACTGTTTCAGACAGACCTTCTGACTGTTTCCAATGGTGTTCCACAGGGCTCAGGACTGAGTCCCCTGCTTTTTGTGGTATATATTAATGACTTGGACGTAAATGTAAAAGCATGATCAAGAGTTTTGTAGATGACACACAGATTTGCCGTGTGGTAGATAGCGAGGAGGATTGCTGTAGGTTGCAGGAAGATATCGATGGCAGAAAAGTGGCAAATGGGATTCCACCCGATTAAGAATGAGGCGATGCAAATTGAGGAGTTCAAACAAAGCAAAGGGATGCACGATTAATGGGAAAATACTGGGACGTGCAGAGGAAGTGAGGGAACTTTGGAGTCAATGTCCACAGATCCCCGAAGTAGCAGGACAGGTTGATTAGGTGGTTAAGAAGGCATACGGAATCCTTTCCTTTATTAGCCGAGGTATAGAATACAAAAGCAGGGAGGTTATGCTGGAACTGTATAACTCTTTGGGTAGACCATAACTTGAATATTTTGTGCAGTTCTGGTCACCTCATTACAGAAAGGATGTAATTGCACTGGAGAGGGCACAGAGGAGATTTACGAGGATGTTGCCAGGACTGGAAAAATGCAGCTATGTGGAATGATTGGATAGGCTGGGGTTGTTCTTCTTGGAACAGAGAAGGCTGAGGGGAGATCTGATTGAAATGTATATATTTTTAGGGGCCTGGATAGAGTGGAGGTGAAGGGTCTAATCACATTCGCAGAGAGATCAGTGATGAGGGGGCATAGATTTAAAATGATTGATGGAAAGATTAGAGGGGAGTTGAGGAAACACCTGTTCACCCAGAAATAGGAAATTGGCTCAGTGGCAGGAAACAAAGGGTAATTGTTGACGGGTATTTTAGAGTCAGGAGGGATGTTTCCAGCGGCGTTCTGCAAGGCTCAGGACTGGGTCCCCTGCTTTGGTGTGAGTCTGAAACTCACTGCCTGAAAGGGTAGTTGAGGCAGGGACACTCTACCCATTCAGAAGGAGTCTGGATATGCAGCTCAGGTGCCACAATCTGCAGGGTTATTGGCCAAATGCTGGATGGTGGGATTAGAATAGTGGATCGTTTATCGGCTGGCACAGCAATAACGTTCCAACTGGCCTCTTTCTGTGCCTTAACCTTACTATGATTCTATGATCCCATTACACGAAACACGCTATTCTCATTAACACTCACAGTTACGTCCTCAACGAACTCGATCAAGATTAGAAAATGAGTTTCCATTAACCCATCTATGCTGCTTGTCATTTATTAACCATGATTTTACAGGCAAGAAATACTTTGTGCTGTGTTACGGACTCCAGAAGTTTCCAACTATCAACATTAGACTGACTGGTCAGTAGTTACAGGGTTTGTCCAACCTCTCCTCTTTTTAAATAGGGTGTAACATTTACAGCCTTCCAGTCCTCTGTCACCAATCCCATATCAAAGGAGGATTCAAAGATTCTGGCCAGTGCCGCTGTGTTTCCACAATTCCTTTCCTCATTAAACCTCAGATATCCTATCCAGACCGGATAAATGTTCTACTTTATTGTGGTACAAAAACGTTTAGATTGAAATGAGTTAACTGAACCTGTTTGTTCAGTGACTGTAGTTAATGTCCGTCTCCATGGACCCTAATTGTGTCACTGGGAGGTTTTCCATCGTCTATTAATAAGGAGCTCCTTTTCATGTATTATCCCATAATGTCAGCGGGAACATAACAGAGATCAGCAGCTCCAGAGAGAGGGAGACGATAGATCAGAATCTGAGAACAATAGATTGGAATGTTACAACAATGGGTCAGAATCTGATAACAATAGATTGGGATGTTACAACAATGGGTCAGAGTCTGAGAACAATAGATTGGAATGTTACAACAATGGGTCAGAATCGGAGAACAATAGATTGGAATGTTACAACAATGGTTCAGAATCTGAGAACAATAGATTGGAATGTTACAACAATGGGTCAGAGTCTGAGAACAATAGACTGGAATGTTACAACAATGGGTCAGAATCTGAGAACAATAGATTGGGATGTTACAACAATGGGACAGAGTCTGAGAACAATAGATTGGAATGTTACAACAATGGGTAAGAGTCTAAGAACAATAGATTGGAATTTTACAACAATGGGTCAGAGTCTGAGAACAATAGACTGGAATGTTACAACAATGGGTCAGAATCTGAGAACAATAGATTGGGATGTTACAACAATGGGTCAGAATCTGAGAGCAATAGACTGGAATGTTACAACAATGGGTCAGAGTCTGAGAACAATAGACTGGAATGTTACATCAATGGGTCAGAATCTGAGAACAATAGATTGGGATGTTACAACAATGGGTCAGAGTCTGAGAACAATAGACTGGAATGTTACAACAATGGGTCAGAATCTGAGAGCAATAGATTGGAATGTTACAACAATGGGTCAGAGTCTGAGAACAATAGACTGGAATGTTACAACAATGGGTCAGAATCTGAGAACAATAGATTGGGATGTTACAACAATGGGTCAGAGTCTGAGAACAATAGATTGGAATGTTACAACAATGGGTCAGAGTCTGAGAACAATAGACTTGAATGTTACAACAATGGGTCAGAATCTGAGAACAATAGATTGGGATGTGACAACAATGGGCAGCAGGAGTTTCTCCTATTGCTTTTACTGGCTCACTGCAGATTATTACTGGATAACATTACAAGAGCGGATCATTTGTGCTCTGAAGATGATTCAATCGATTTATTATCCCATCCTCGCTATTATTGGTGTCCCAGGTAAGTCTCTGAATCCAACTATTAGATTCATAAGCCATATTTCAATGATTTAGTGTTCTCGTAATTTATATCGTGAGCAGACTGAAACCATTGTCTTCAGTTTCTGTCGCAAATTATATTCCCCATCCACGATCTGCATCCCACTCGCTGGCCATTGTCTGAGGCTGAACCAGGAAGTTAACAACCTCTGCAATTTAATGCTGAGCTGACTTCATTCCCGTGTTCTCTCCATCTCCAACCCTGCCTATTATTACAGCCAGGTGAAGAGGGGTCACAGTCTCTCCTCGTGCCCTTCCTCTTATTTGAACGCAATAGGGTGTGCCCTTTCTAGAGAGTGGATGTGGCAACCATGTCAGTGAGTATTTTCCCTTTTCCCTTTGGTGTGATGGTGAAGGAACCAATCGGACTGGTTGTCTAGAGTTTAAACAGGAAAGAGGTGAGTTTATTATACTTAGCAATCTAAACCGTATCTAAATAAAACCATTAAAAAATACACCACACATTTATGCACACACTCACACGAGAATCACATGCAAATAGATTACAGCGTGAGAAGTAGATTTGTGATTGGATTGGAGACCTAAATAAATTTTTTAAAAAATACACATTCTGTGAGGTTGGATGATTCGGTAGTCCTCTGGCTGAAGTCTTTTGCTAACGCTGTTGGGGATGGTTTAAACTAATGTGGCAGGGGGATGGGAACCAAACTCTGGTGAGACCGCACCTGGAGTATTGCGTGCAGTTCTGGTCACCGCATTATAGGAAGGATGGGGAAGCTATGGAAAGGGTGCAGAGGAGATTTACTAGGATGTTGCCTGGTATGGAGGGAAGGTCTTACGAGGAAAGACTGAGGGACTTGAGGTTGTTTTCGTTGGAGAGAAGGAGGAGAGGTGACTTAATAGAGACATATAAGATAATCAGAGGGTTAGATAGGGTGGATAGTGAGCGTCTTTTTCCTCGGATGGTGATGGCAAATACGAGGGGACATAGCTTCAAGTTGAGGGGTGATAGATATAGGACAGATGTGAGAGGTAGTTTCTTTACTCAGAGAGTAGTAAGGGCGTGGAACGCCCTGCCTGCAGCAGCAGTAGATTGGCCAACTTTAAGGGCATTTAAGTGGTCATTGGATAGACATATGGATGAAAATGGAATAGTGTAGGTCAGATGGTTTCACAGGTCGGCGCAACATCGAGGGCCGAAGGGCCTGTACTGCGCTGTACTGTTCTAAAAAGGTCAGTGGAGAGTAAGGATGTAGTAACTAAAGCCTGGAAGGAACTAGATAATGAAGTCAGCGTGACTAAGGGAAAGAGTAGGCAGGGAGCAGATGATGAAAGCATAGGGACTGGTGGTCTGAGGTGTATTTGTTTTAATGCAAGAAGTGTAGTAGGTAAGGCAGATGAACTTAGGGCTTGGATTAGTACCTGGGAGTATGATTTTGTTGCTATTACTGAGACTTGCTTAAGGGAAGAGCATGATTGGCAACGAAATATCCCAGGATACCGATGCTTCAGGCGGGATAGAGAGGGAGGTAAAAGGGGTGGAGGAGTTGCATTACTGGTCAAAGAGGATATCACAGCTGTGCTGAAGGAAGGCACTATGCAGGACTCGAGCTGTGAGGCAATATGGGCAGAACTCAGAAATAGGAAGGGTGCGGTAACAATGTTGGGGCTGTACTACAGGCCTCCCAACAGCGAGCGTGAGATAGAGGTACAAATATGTAAACAGATTATGGTAAGCTGCAGGAGCAACAGGGTGGTGGTGATAGGAGATTTTAATTTTCCCAACATTGACTGGGATTCACTTAATGTTAGAAGTCTAGATGGAGCAGAATTTGTAAGGAGCATCCAGGAGGGTTTTCTCGAGCAGTATGTAAATAGTCCAACTCGGGAAGGGGCCATACTGGACCTGGTGTTGGGAAATGAGCCAGGCCAGGTGGTTGACGTTTCAGTAAGGGACTAGTTTGGAAATAGTGATCACAATTCCGTAAGTTTTAGAATACTCATGGACAAAGACGAGAGTGGTCCTAAAGGAAGATTGCTAAATTGGGGGAAGGCCAACTAAACCAAAATTCGGCAGGAGCTGGGGAATGTAGATTGGGAGCATCTGTTTGAAGGTAAATCCACCTTTGATATGTGGGAGGCTTTTAAAGAGAGGTTGATTAGCGTGCAGGAGAGACATGTTCTTGTGAAAATGAGGGGTAGAAATGGCAAGATTAGGGAACCATGGATGAAAGGTGAAATTGTGAGACTAGCTAAGAGGAAAAAGGAAGCACACATAAGGTCTAGGCGGCTGAAGAAAGACGAAGCTTTGAAAGAATATCGGGAATGTAGGCGCAATCTGAAACGAGGAATTAGGAGGGCTAAAAGGGGTCACAAAATATCTTTAGCAAACAGGGTTAAGGAAAATCCTAAAGCCTTTTATTCATATATAAGGAGCAAGAGGGTAACTAGAGAAAGGATTCGCCCACTCAAGGACAAAGCAGGAAAGTTATGCGTGGAGTCAGAGAAAATGGGTGAGATTCTAAACGAGTATTTTGCATCGGTATTCACCGAGGAGAGGGACATGACGGATGTTGAGGTTAGGGACAGATGTTTGATTACTCCAGGTCAAGTCGGCATAAGGAGGGAGGAAGTGTTGGGTATTCTAAAAGGCATTAAGGTGGACAAGTCCCCAGGTCCGGATGGGATTTATCCCAGGTTACTGTGGGAAGCGAGAGAGGATATAGTTGGGGCCTTAACAGATATCTTTGCAACATCCTTAAACACGGGTGAGGTCCCAGAGGACTGGAGGATTGCTAATGTTGTCCCCTTGCTTAAGAAGGGTAGCAGGGAAAATCCAGGTAATTATAGACCGGTGAGCCTGTCGTCAGTGGTAGGGAAGCTGCTGGGGAAGATACTGAGGGATTGGATCTATTCTCATCTGGAAGAAAATGGGCTTATCAGTGATAGGAAACATGGTTTTGTGCAGGGAAGGTCCTGTCTTACCAACTTAATAGAATTCTTTGAGGAAGTGACAAATTTGATTTATGAGGGAAGGGCTGTAGATGTCATATACATGGCTTCAGTAAGGCGTTTGATAAGGTTCCCCATGGCAGGCTGATGGAGAAAGTGACGGCGCATGGGGTCCAAGGTGTACTAGCTAGATGGATAAAGAACTGGCTGGGCAACAGGAGACAGAGAGTAGCAGTGGAAGGGAGATTCTCAAAATGGAGACGTGTGACCAGTGGTGTTCCACAGGGATCCGTGCTGGGACCACTGTTGTTTGTGATATACATAAATGATTTGGAGGAAAGTATAGGTGGTCTGATTAGCAAGTTTGCAGACGACACTAAGATTGGTGGAGTAGCAGATACTGAAGAGGACTGTCAGAGAATACAGCAGAATGTAGATAGATGGAGAGTTGGGCAGAGAAATGGCAGATGGAGTTCAATCAGGGCAAATGCGAGGTGATGCATTTTGGAAGATCCAATTCAAGAGTGAACTATACAGTAAATGGAAAAGTCCTGGGGAAAATTGATGTCCAGAGAGATTTGGGTGTTCAGGTCCATTGTTCCCTGAAGGTGGCAACGCAGGTCAACAGAGTGGTCAAGAAGGCATACGGCATGTTTTCCTTCATCGGACGGGGTATTGAGTACAAGAGTTGGCAGGTCATGTTCCAGTTGTATAGGACTTTGGTTCTGCCACATTTGGAATACTGCGGACAGTTCTGGTCGCCACATTACCAAAAGGATGTGGATGCTTTGGAGAGGGTGCAGAGGAGGTTCACCAGGATGTTGCCTGGTATGGAGGGCGCTAGCTATGAAGAGAGGTTGAGTAGATTAGGATTATTTTCATTAGAAAGAAGGAGGTTGAGGGGGGACCTGATTGAGGTGTACAAAATCATGAGAGGTATAGACAGGGTGGATAGCAAGAAGCTTTTTCCCAGAGTGGGGGATTCAATTACAAGGGGACACGAGTTCAAAGTGAGAGGGGAAAAGTTTAGTGGGGATATGCGTTGAAAGTTCTTTAAGCAGAAGGTGGTGGGTGCATGGAACGCATTAACAGCGGAGGTGGCAGACGCGAGCACGATAGCGTCTTTTAAGATGTATCTGGACAGATACAAGAATGGGCAGGAAGTAAAGAGATACAGACCCTTCGAAAATAGGCGACAGGTTTAGATAGAGGATTTGGATCGACGTCGGCTTGGAGGGCCGAAGGGCCTATTCCTGTGCTGTAATTTTCTTTGTTCTTTGTTCTTTCTTTGAAGTTATATTCTTGAATTCTTTGGATGGTCAAAGTGCCCTCTGTGGCTGACCCACGTGGCTCAGGGTTTTCTTGGAGGCAGAATTGTGGGTGGCTTTCTTCCCCCGGTGTCTCTGTCTGTAGTAATCTGTAGAAATGGAGGGCCCACAGCCGCACGTGGTTTTCAAACTTGTGAAGTTATCTGGACAGAGAGAGGGAGAGGGGGACACAGCCCTTCTGCTTCTGCACAGTTTGAATTACTGGCTTGTCTGTCTTTGTCCAGGGGCAGCTCCCAGCTTTCACAGAGATGACAGAAGGTCCCCTGACTGCCTCACTGTATTTGCTGGACCCTTATTAAGAGATTCAAAGTTAGGAACTTCTATCTCCCCAGGTTTCAGGATACCATTATTTACACTTGGAGGAGTTTGCTCTTTTAAAGTCAATTTGTCAGGATGTCCTTGTATACCGTGTTAATGAATGTAATCTTAGGTAATTCAGTCACTGGAGAAAGCCAATGTTTTGGGTCCAGGCTCATCAGACATGTCTCTCCTGTTGCCTCTGGAATGTGAAAATGTGTTTCAAGATGGCGGTGGCCATCTTGGCTGCCAGTTTTTTCAAGGTTAGCTGCAGGATTTTTTCCATTAAAAGATACCTGTAAGTGTCTAATCGATGAATTAAAATTCCTCATTGGGCATATTGTGTTATCTTGACACCGCTGCAGCACATGGAAAGAAATGTTATAATAGGAACATTTTATTCCAGAATTGTGAGAAGAAATAGAAGGAAACACACATTCATTCTCAATAATCACTTCTCAAATTCAAACATTAATCTTAGAATTACTGCAGCTGACATTGTCTATTACAGTTGTGTTGATTTAATTTTTTGGTGTTTGTCTGGGATGATGATGTGTCGGGTTCGACCTTTTTTTTCTCTCCTGCAATGAAGCTTTCACCATTCAGGTTCCTGACGAAACTTCCTCCCTAAACTGACAATGTGTAATAAATTGGTTCTTTTATTGGGTTTGTTTTGCTTTCGGTTTGGGACCTGATCATTGGGTTCTTCAGCGGGTAGATCCACACTGACCTCACTTTTAGCTTCTGGTGAGGTACACAAATGATATTTATTTTAGGGTGTTTTGCCCTCACTTTTCCCTTTACTATAGGGAGCATTATTTTTTTCTGATCTGCCCTATGTCCTCTGGGACATTAGTGCTCGCAAGTGTCTGTCCAGCTTTCACTTCACTCTACTGCGGCACTTCGACTAGGTGAGGCATCTCCCTCACCATCGGCTTGCCTATTTTGGAACTTACCTTGCCCTTGCAGCTTTCTGTAAATGCTGTTTGCAGCCTTTTTAGGTTGCCTTTTTGGGTTGTATTTAAAGAGGAGAGCGTGTGGTCTAATTTATCTAACATTTCAGGGTTGGCTAATCGGAGACTAGGGGATTCCAGTTGAGAATCCTCACGGCCCTCTTCTAACCTGTCCTCACTGTCCTTTTCAATCCTCCCCTTTTGACTGTCTGACAGATCTGTGCATGTCTGTCCCCTCCAAAGCCTTTGCTTTTTTCCTTTGGTCTGGGGTGTGAATTAAATAATTTACCTGACTATTCCTTTTGCCACTCGATATGGACCACTGAACCGGGATATCAGGGGTTCACCCTGCAGTGGGAGTGGTAACAATACATGGTCTCTGTCCTGAAATGTTCCAGCCTCGGCATTTCAGTCTGTTTACCTTTTCATAGCTGCCTGGGAGGTCTTTAGGTGTTACTGAGCCAAGGCACAGGCTCTCGTGAGCCACTCCCGGAGCAAGGAAATGTAGTCTAACATGGAAGTTTGATCCCTCTGCCCCAAACAACCTCTCCTTGATTAGTTTAAGAGGACCTCTCATCTCGTGTCCATAAACTAATTCAAAGAGACTAAAGCCAGTGGACAGAGTGGATAAGTCCCTGGTAACCAACAGAAGAAATCCCAGCCCTTTGTCCCAGTCATGGGGTTACTCATAGCAGTATGGCCTGATCATTGTCTTTAGGGTCTGGTGGTGCCGCTCCAAAGCCGCTTGTGACTGTGGATGGTAGGCTGAGGACTTGCACTGGGTTATGTCCAGATTACCCTTGACCTTTTCAAAAATACTTGATATAAAATGTGTGCCCTGTTCCATCTGGATCTCAGCAGGCAGCGCATGTCGGTAAAGAATTGGGTTAGCCCCTCTACCACTACCTTGGCAGAGATAGTTCTTCGGGAGAATGGCCTCTGGGAATCGGGTCACCACATCCATAATGGTGAGAAGATACTGGTAATCCCGTTTTGTTTTCAGCAGGTGTCCCACACAATCCACCAGCACTCTGCTGAAGGGTTCCCCAAAAGCTGGTATGGCAATCAGGAGTGAAGGTTTTATTGCAGTTCGGGGCTTCTCCACGACCTGGCACATGTGACTAGTTTTACAGAATTCCACCACATCTTTGTGGAGTTGTGGCCAGTGAAGATGCTGTCTTATGCAGGCTTCGATTTTTCATATACTGACATGTCCAGTCATTGGAAGTTCGTGGGCCATTCTTAATATTTCTTAAAGGGCACTGGCAAGCAAGAACTTGGTTTAAAGTGTGTCTATTCGACGCCAGGAGCATCCGGAATCAGGTGGGTGAGATGGCAGCATGGGCTGGTACCTGGGATCTCGATGTTGTGGCCATTTCGGAGACTTGGGTAAAGCAGAGACAGGAATGGATGTTGCAGGTTCCGGGATTTAGATGTTTCAGTAAGAACAGAGAAGATGGTAAAAGAGGGGCGGGTGGGGGGGGGGGGGGGGCGGGGGTGTGGCATTGTTAATCAAGGAGAGTATTACAGCGGCAGAAAGGACATTTGATGACTCGTCTACTGAGGTAGTATGGGCCGAGGTTAGAAACAGGAGAGGAGAGGTCACCCTGTTGGGAGTTTTCTGTAGACCTCCGAATAGTTCCAGAGATGTAGAGGAAAGGATAGCGAAGATGATTCACGACAGGGGCGAGAGTAACAGGGTAGTTGTTATGGGGGACTTTAACTTTCCAAATATTGACTGGAAATACTATAGTTCGAGTACTTGAGATGGGTCAGTTTTTTTACAGTGTGTGCAGGAGGGTTTTCTGACACAGTATGTAGACAGGCCAACCAGGGGCGATGCCACATTGGATTTGGTACAGGGTAATGAACCCAGCCAGGTGTTAGATTTAGATGTAGGTGAGCACTTTGGTGATAGTGATCACAATTCGGTTAGGTTTACCTTAGCGATGGGCAGGGACAGGTATATACCGCAGGGCAAGAATTATAACTGGGGGAAAGGAAATTATGATGCGATTAGGCAAGATTTAGATGCGCAGGATGGGGAAGGAAACTGCAGGGGATGGTCACAATCGAAATGTGGAGCTTATTCAGGGAGCAGCTAATGCGTGTCCTTGATAAGTATGTACCTGTCAGGCAGGGAGTAAGTTGTCGAGCGAGGGAGCCATGGTTTACTAAAGAAGTTGAAGCGCTTGTCAAGTGGAAGAAGGCGGCTTATGTTAGGATGAGACGTGAAGGCTCAGTTAGGGCGCTTGAGAGTTACAAGCTAGCCAGGAAGGATCTAAAGGGAGAGCTAAGAAGAGCAAGGAGAGGACACGAGAAGTCATTGGCGGACCGGATCAAGGAAAACCCTCAGGCTTTCTATAGGTATATCAGGAATAAAAGAATGACTAGAGTTAGATTAGTGCCAATCAAGGAAAGTAGTGGGAAGTTGTGTGTGGAATCAGAGGAGATAGGGGAAGCGTTAAATGAATATTTTTCGTCAGTATTTACAGTAGAGAAAGAAGATGTTGTCGAGGAGAATACTGAGATACAGACTACTAGGCTAGATGGGATTGAGGTTCACAAGGAGGAGGTTTTAGAAATTTTGGAAAGTGTGAAAATAGATAAGTCCCCTGGGCCAGATGGGATTTATCCTAGGATTCTCTCGGAAGCTAGGGAGGAGATTGCATAGCCTTTGACCTTGATCTTTATGTCGTCATTGTCGACAGCAATCGTGCCGGAAGACTGGAGGATAGCAAATGTTGTCCCCTTGTTCAAGAAGGGGAGTAGAGACAGCCCTGGTAATTATAGACCTGTGAGCCTTACTTCGGTTGTGGGTAAAATATTGGAAAAGGTTATAAGAGATAGGATTTATAATCATCTTGAAAAGAATAGGTTCATTAGAGATAGTCAGCACTGTTTTGTGAAGGTAGGTCGTGCCTCACAAACCTTATTGAGTTTTTTGACAAGGTGACCAAACAGGTGGATGAGGGTAAAGCCGTGGATGTGGTGTATATGGATTTCAGTCAGGCGTTTGATAAGATTCCCCACGGTAGGCTATTGCAGAAAATACGGAAGTATGGGATTTAAGGTGATTTAGTGCTTTCGATCAGAAATTGGCTAGCTGAAAGAAGACAGAGGGTGGTGGTTGATGGCAAATGTTCATCCTTGAGTTTAGTTACTAGTGGTGTACCGCAAGGATCTGTTTTGGGGCCACTGCTGTTTGTCATTTTTATAAATGACCTGGATGAGGGTGTAGAAGGGTGGGTTAGTAAATTTGCGGATGACACGAAGGTCGGTGGAGTTGTGGATAGTGCCGAAGGATGTTGTAGGTTACAGAGGGACATAGATAGGCTGCAGAGCTGGGCTGAGAGATGGCAAATGGAGTTGAATGCGGAAAAGTGTGAGGTGATTCACTTTGGAAGGAGTAACATGAATGCAGAGTACTGGGCTAATGGGAAGATTCTTGGTAGTGTAGATGAGCAGAGAGATCTTGGTGTCCAGGTACATAAATCCCTGAAAGTTGCCACCCAGGGTAATAGGGCTGTTAAGAAGGCATATGGTGTGTTAGCTTTTATTGGTAGGGGGATCGAGTTTCGGAGCCACGAGGTCATGCTGCAGCTGTACAAAACTCTGGTGAGGCCGCACTTGGAGTATTGCGTGCAGTTGTGGTCACCACATTATAGGAAGGATGTGGAAGCTTTGGAAAGGGTGCAGAGGAGATTTACTTGGATGTTGCCTGGTATGAAGGGAAGGTCTTACGAAGAAAGGCTGAGGGACTTGAGGTTGTTTTCGTTGGAGAGTAGGAGGAGGAGAGGTGACTTAATAGAGACATATAAGATAATCAGAGGGTTAGATAGGGTGGATAGTGAGAGTCTTTTTCTTCGGATGGTGATGGCAAACACGAGGGGACATAGCTTTAAGTTGAGGGGTGACAGATATAGGACAGATGTTAGAGGTAGTTTCTTTACTCAGAGAGTAGTAGGGGCGTGGAACGCCCTGCCTGCAACAGTAGTGGACTCGCCAACTTTAAGGGCATTTAAGTGGTCATTGGATAGACATATGGATGAAAATGGAATAGTGTAGGTCAGATGGTTTCACAGGTCGGCGCAACATCGAAGGCCGAAGGGCCTGTACTGCGCTGTAATGTTCTATGTTCTAAAGTACCTCAGCGGCATCCGTATCTGGTGAAGCACTGTGCACTCTTCATCCGCAGGTCTGTGAGGTGGTCTCCACTTCCTCATTAGCACCTCATTATTTAAATAGTAGCACTCTGCAACTCCCTCTGCTTCAGTTTTGGTTTGGACAGTCTGTGCCTTTTTTAACACTGGGTCAGGTGGTTGAGCCTCAACTAAGACGATCTGTTTAACACATCCTTTGGGTCCTCAAACTTACCAAAGAAGGTTTCAGATAACCAGACAGTAGGGTCATCCGTCTGCAGTGTCAGTTCAGGGGATTGTTTGTCCATGGACCGATTCACCACACAATCAGTGAGAGTGCCAGGGACCTTCTCCTGCAACTGCTCTGTCTCCCTGACCTCTTTTGGTCGCTCCAGAGCTACTGGGGAAGCTGCCACCTTTTCCCCTGTCAGATAATTACCCAGGAGCTGATCGACCCCTCCACCGGTAAACTAGGTACAATCCTTATGGTTACCGGTCTTGAAACTGGGTCACATTCCAAGAGCAGTCGATATACAGGTATGGTCATATATCATCTTCCGATACCATTCACTAACACTCTAGTATTCACTGCACTCTCTCGGGTAAAGGTCCTTTCCCAGCAGAAGATTTTGTTTGGCGCCTGTATCCCTCAGTATGACTATGGGTTTGCTTGCCCCACTCGAGGGGTATGGGGTCACTTTTCCTTGGAATACAAATTCCTGGTAACTCTCAGGTATTTTGTTAAGTTTTCCCGCACTCTCTGTGGTGGGGTTACTGTGTCTGACCGTTACAGTTAAAGGCACAGCCTGACCTGCTGTGCTTTCCATCAGGGCCCGTTTTCCAGCACTGATCTGGTGGACTCTGAATAATCCTACAGGTTTTCCCCGTCACTTCCATTAGTCAACTCGATGGTGATATGCCTTATTACAGTGGAAACACGCAGATCTTCAGCCATTACTCCTGCTCTCAGCACCTATTTGGCCTGAGGATGAACCCTTGTGTGTCTTGCTTCTTGCCCATGGCTGCTCGGGCTCCGATCTCCCTTCCACCTTTTATTCTCGGATCTTTGGGGTGACGAGGAATGGGTTTTCCTCTGGGGTTAAGGCTTTGTGTTCATGGGAAAATTCATCAGCCAGAATACCTTTGAACCTTCTGTCCCTCTATGTGGGTTTTACTGGGAGGGGGGCGAGTTTGTGAACTCCTCGAGAGGGATCACCGCTCTGAGGGTTTCATATGTGGGCTCTATCTTGAGCGCTCATATCACTGGCCAAAAACAAACACAAAAATGGACTGTAAAGTCTTCGATAGATACGTGAAAATGAAACGTTCCGCAAAGACAAATGTGGGTCCATTACAGGCAGTGTCAGGAGAATTTATAATGAGGAATAGAGAAATGGCAGAGAAGCTAAATGATTACTTTGTGTCTGTCTTCACTGAGGAAGATACAAGAAATCTCCCAGAATTAGAGATCCAAGGGATTCGGGTGAATGAGGAAATGGATGAAATTAGTATAAGTAAGAAGGTTGTCTTGGAGGAATTAATGCAACTGAAGGTTGACAAGTCCCCAGGTCCTGATATTCTACATCCCAGAGTGTTGAAAGAGGTAGCTTTGGAAATAGTGGATGCATTGGTGAATATCTTTCAATATTCTGTAGATTCTGGAACTGTTCCTGTAGATTAGAAGATAGAAAATGTCTCGCCAGTATTTAAGAATGGACGGAGAGAGAAAACAGGGAACTACAGACATGTTAGCCTTACATCAGTCGCTGGGAACAAGCTATACTCTATTCCAAAGAATGTGATAAATGGATCTGATTAGGTAGAGTCAACATGGATAAATGGGAAACAATGTTTGACGAACCTGTTGGAGTTTTTTGAGGATGTTGCTCACAGAATTGATAAAGGGAATTCGGTGGACGTGGTATACTTGGATTTTCAGAAAGCTTTTGATAAAGTCCCCGACTGGAGGTTGGTTAGTAAAATTGAAGCACATGGGATAGGAGATAATGTACTGGCATGGATTAAGGATTAGATAACAGGCAGAAAGCAGAGAGTAGGAATAAATGGGCAATTCTTGCCTTGGAAGGCTGTGACTAGCGGGGTACTACAGGGATCAGTGCTTGGGCCCCGGCAGTTCACAATACGTATCAATGACTTGGATGTGGGGACCAGTGTAATATTTCCAGGTTTTCGATGCCAGTAAACTAGATGGGAATGAGTGTTGATGAGGAAGATGCAAAGCGGCTTCAAGGGGATTTGGACAGCCGTAGTGAGTGGGCAAGAACATTGCAGTTGAAATATAATGTGGAAAAATGTGAGGTTATCCATTTCGGTAGCAGGAACAGATGTGCAGAGTATTTCTTAAACGGTAAGAGATTGGAAAGTGTAGTTGTACAAAGGGACCTGTATGTCCTCATCAATAAGTCACTGAAAACAAACATGCAGGTGCAGAAAGCAATTAGGAAGACTAATGGTATGTTAGCCTTTATTGAAGTGGATTTGAGTGCAGTAGTAGTGACGTTTTGCTGCAATTGTATGGAAACCTGGTTAGACTGCCCCTGGAGTAATGTGTGCAGTTTTGGTCCCCTTACCTGCGGAAGGATGTTATGATCATAGAGGAAGTGCAATGACGGTTCATCAAACTTGTTCCCGAGATGGCGGGACCATCCCATGAAGAGAGATTGGGGAAACTGGGCCTGTATTCTCTAGAGTTTCGAAGAATGAGAGGTGATCTTATTGAAACCTACAAAATACTGAAAGTGATAGACAGGGTAGATGCAGCTAACATGTTTCCGCTGGTTGGGGAGTCTAGAACCAGGGGAAACAATTTCAAAATAAGTGGAAATCCACTAAAGACAGAGATGAGGAGAAATGTCTTTTCTCAGAGGGTTGTGAATCTTTGGAATTCTCTACCCCAGAGGGCTGTGGAAGCTCAGTCATTGAGTATGTTTAAAGCAGATATTAACAGATTTATAAATGGAGTCATAGAGTAGTACAGCATAGAAACAGGCCATTCGGCCGTCCACGTCTGGGCTGACTATAATGCCGATCCATACTAATCCCAACTGCTTGCATTAATTCCATATCCCTCTATGTCTTGCTCATTCAAGTACCTGTCCAGGTGCCTCTTAAATGTCGTTACTGTTCCTGCCTCCACCACCTCCTCAGGCAGTTCATTCCAGATACCCACTATTCTTTGTGTGAAACATTTACCCCTTTGATCCCTTTAAACCTCCTCCCTCTCACCTTAAATCTATGCCCTCTAATTTTAGTCACCCCAACCATGGGAAACAGACTCTGGCTATCACCCCTATCTATGCCTCTCATAATTTTATATACCTCTATCATGTCTCCTCTCAGCCTCCTTCGTTCCAGGGAAATCAGACCCAGCCTATCCAGTCTCTCTTTATAACTCAATCCCTTCAAACCAGGCAACATCCTTGTGAATCTTTTCTGCACCCTTTCTAGCTTAATCACATCTTTTGTGTAGTGCGGCGACCAGAACTGCCCACAATACTCCAAATACGGCCTAACCAAGTTATGCATAACTGTAACATGACGTCCCGACTCTGTTCCTCAATGCCTCGGCCTAAATACCAGTGACATAAAGGGAAATGGGGATTGTGTCGGAAAAAGGCATTGAAGTGGATGATCAGCTATTATCATATTGAATGGTGGAACAGGCTCGATGTCCTACTGCTGCTCCGATGTTCCAATGTTCCGAAATTGCTTAACTCTTTCAAACGCCAGGTAGGTTTGGTCAAGCTGCTTTCCAAAGATTCTGAATTTCTGCTGGTCCAGCTCCAGTACTATCTCATTTGGGCCAGGATAGCATTTTCAGTCCGCTCATAATCTGATGAAATTTCATCTTTCCTGTCATTTTATTTTGTAAAAACAGCATCCAGTTCTCTGACGGTCATTGCAGTTGCTTTAAAAACTTTTTAAAAGTAATGAAAAGTGCTGCCATATCCTCCTCATTGAACTTTAGAATGAACTGGGAGAACTTTCAGAGCTCAGCACATGGTCCTGAGCTAGGGAGAGCTCCGTCAGCAGCTGTGCCTTCACTGGGTGTACTGGGAATTCCTCTAGTTGTTTGAGCCACCTTAACTCCCTTTTCTCCTTCTCCTTCTGGAACACTCTTATATTTTCCCTTTCTTGACTCTCATTCTGCTCTTTCTCGCTCTCTCTGGAATTCTAATTCAAGTCTCTTCTGTTCTAGTTTTACCATTACTCTATCTGTTAGTGATTCTAACCCTGTTTGAGCCTTCAGCTTCAAGTGAAATATGGTTGGTCACAGTCTTACTATTTCGGGTTTCCTAGCTTTTGGACGGAGTGTAATCCCTAACCTTCCAGCTACATTACTCAACTTTCCAGCAGACAGGGTTTTAACCTGTACCAAGTTACTTCACTCTGTATGTAACTCCTTTATTCAAAAAGGGAGGCAGACAGAAAGCAGGAAACTACAGGCCAGTTAGCTTCACATTTGTCTTGGGGAAAAAGTTGGAAGCTATTATTAGAGTTGGTATAATCGGCACTTAGACCAAATCGAGGTAATCAGGCAGAATCAACATGGATTTATGAAAGTTAAATCATGTTTAATCAGTTTGTTGGAGTTCTTTGATGGAGTTACATGTGCTGCAGATGAAGGGGAACCGGTGGATGTACTGTACTGAGATTTCTATAAGGCATTTGATAAGATGCCACATCAAAGTTTATCGCAGAAAATAAAAGCTCATGGTGAAGGGAGTAACTTATTGGTATGGATAGAAGATTGAGACGCGAACAGGAAACCGAGTGTCGGCATAAATGTGTCATTTTCTGGTTGGCAAGATTAAACGAGTGGTGTGCGACGGTGATCAGTGCTGGGGCTTCACCTTTTTACAATTTATATAAATGAATTGGATGAAGGGACCGAAGGTATAGTTGCTAAATTTTCCGATGACACAAAGATATGTAGGAAACTAAGTTGTGAACAGGACATAGGGGACTGCAAAGGAATATAGATAGTTCAGTGAGTGGGAAAAGACCTGGAAAATGGAGTATACTGCAGGAAAGTGTGAAATTGCCCATTTTGGCAGGAACAATAAAAAGGAAGCCTGTTATCTAAATGGTGAGAGATTGCAGTGCTCTGAGATGCAGAGGGATCTGGGTGTCCAAGTGCATGAATCACAAATGGCTAGTATGCAGGTACAGCACGTAACTGGAAAGCTAATAGAATGTTATCGTTTACTGCAAGAGAAATTGAATACCAAAGTATGGAGGTCATGCTTCAGTTTCACAGGGCATTGGTGAGACCACATCTGGAGTACTGTGTACAGTTTTGGTCTCCTTGTTAATGGAAGAATGTAAATGTATTGGGGCAGTAAAGAGAAGGCTTATAAGACTGATACTTGGAATCGGCGGGCCGTCTTATGAGGGAATATTGGACAGGTTAGGCTTGTATCCGCTGCAGTTTAGAAGGGTAAGAGGCGGCTTGATTGAAACATATAGGACTCCGAGGGGTCTTGACGGGGTGCATGTGGAAAGGATGTTTCCCATTGTGGGAGAATCTAGAATTAGGGGTCACTATTTAAAAATAAGGGGTGGGGGTCACCCATTTAACACACAGATGAGGAGATTTTTTTTCTGTGAGGATCGTGGATTTTTGGAATTCTCTTCCTCAAAAGGCGCTGGAAGCAGAGTCTTTGAATATTTGTAAGGCAGAGGTAGATAGATTATTGATAAGCAAGGGGTTGAAGGTTATCGGGGGCTGGTGGAAATGTGAAGTCGAGTTTACAATCAGATTAGTCATGATCTTATTGAATGGCAGAGCAGGCTTGAGGGGCCGAGTGCCCTACTCCTGCTCCTAATTCATCTGTTCATATTTTCATGAGCTGTGGCTTAGGATGGTACTGTCTCCGAATGTGAACTATTTAGTGATGCAGCAGCGAACGCCACAATAAAATCTACATTGAAATCTTCATTTTTTTTCTGGGAATCAATTGTTTTTCCTACATCTAATTTCTCGTTTGTCATTGGGTTACAATCAGTTTCTGTTACAGCCATGTGAGGAGTGGTCCCAGGTCCCCTCTTGTCCTATCTCATATTTGACCACAATAGGCTTTATTCCTTTTTAGCAGTGGACGTGCTGACCACCTCAGTGAGTATTTTACCTTATACTTTTATTGTGCTCGTGAAAGAGCCAATCAGACAGGTTTTCTTGAGATTAAACAAGAGGTGAGTTTATTATACTTAACAAACTAAACTGGATCTAAATGAAATAATAAACATGTACGCTACACATTCACGCAGACACGAGAATCATACACAAATAAATTAGAGTGAGAAATACACTGGTGTTGGATGAGAGTCCATGATAAATAAAAAAAAATACACAGTCTGTGAGGTTGGATAATTCTGTGGTCTGCGCCTTTGCCACTCTTGCATATGAGTTTCATGTCATCTGCAGGAGTTGAAATTGTTTATTTTTACATTTAATTCTATATCATGTATCTATCTATATGTCAGGAACAGCACTGGTTCTAACACTGACCCCTGAGAAATAGCACTGTACACTCCCCCTCCCCCAGAATAAACAATGTCTGTTCACAACTTCTCTCTGCTTTCTGTCCCTGAGTCAATGTCAAATCCACACTATCATTGTCACATTAATCCATGTCTTCCATTTTTCGTAACAAGTCTATGAAATGTCATTTGATGACAGGCCTTTTGAAAGATCATATACATAACACGAAACAAGCTGCCCTCATCAACACTCACAGTTATGTCATCAACGAACTTGATCAAGATTATCAGACATGATTGGTTATCAAGCTATCCATCCTGTTTGTCATTTATTATCAGATGTTTTTCCAAGAAAGATATATTTTTGAGCTGGGTTATGGCCTCCAGAAATTTCCAATCGCCGACATAAGACTGTTTGGTCAGAAGTTACAGGGTTTATCCCATCTCTTTTTTTAAACAGGGTGCATCATTTACAGTCCTCCACTCCCCTGTCACTACTCCCATAGCCAAGGAGGAGTGAAAGCTTCTGGCCAGTGCCTCTTCTACTCCTTCCCACAACAAACCTCATACATCCCATCCAGTCTGGGTCACTGTTCTACTTTATTTTGGAACACTAAATGCTGGTTTGACAGGGGTTAACTGTATCTGTTTGTTCAGTGTGTGTAATTAATGTCAGTCTCCATGGACCCTAATTGTGTCATTGGAGAGTTTTCCACTTCTATTAATAAGGGAGTTCCTCCAATGTGTTGTTCCAAGCCGGGAGCGTCACCCCCACACTAACAGCAGCTATAGAGAGCGGAAAAGGATTGATCAGAATCTGAGAGCAATAGATTGGTGTTTTACAAAAATGGATCAGAATCTGAGAATAATAGATTGGAATGTTACAAAAATGGGCAGCAAGAGTTTTTCCTATTGGTTTGGCGAAGTTACTGCAGATTATTATTGGAGAACATTAGAAATGCGCATCTATTATGCACTAAAGATGATTGAAACGATTTACTATCCCATCCTCGCTATTATTGGTGTCCCTGGTAAGTCTCTGTATCCAACTATTATATCTATCAACCATATGTCACTGATTTGTGTTCTTGCCATGTAAATCCTGGGAATACTGAAGCCTCTGTCTTCAGTCTCTCTCACAAAATCTGTTCCCGATCCACTGTCTGTATCCACCTCATTAGCCAATGTCTGAGGCTGAACCAGACAGTTTACTACCTCTATGTTCTATTTATACCTGAGCTGAGTTCATCGCCATGTTTTCTCCATCACTTAACCTGCCTAATACCACTTCTGTAATATCACCCGTCTCCACCTCTGTCTCAAAACATCTCCTGCATAAACCCTCATCCGTGCCTTTGTTAAATCCACACTAGACTATTCCAATTCTGTCCTGGTCACCCTTCCAGTTATAATCCTCCATAAACCACAGCCCATCCGGGACTCAGCTGCCTGTATCCTAACTCACATCAAATCCTGATCACCCATCACCCCTGTGCTCACTGATCTACATTGGCTCCCAGTCTGGCAGCACCTTAATTTAAATATTCTCATTCTTGCGTTTGAATCCCTCCACGGCCTCACCCCTCCAATTAGTCCCATTCCCCTGTCCATATCCCATATTCTTGAAAATCATATCAGAATTGGACACAATTCTCCGGCTGGGACCAAACCAATGATGTGTAAAAATCAGCATTTCCTCCTGAGTTTTATTACTCTGTGCCTCTCTCTAACACCAAGGACACTACATGTTACCTTCAATGATCTGTGTGTGTGCAGCACAGGTCTCTCTAATCCTTCACCCACTTTATAATGGTACCATTTAGTTTATATTGTTTCTCCTCATACGTCCTCACCAAATGTCTCACTTCACACTTCACTGTGTTAAATTACATCTGCCATGTTCCTGCCCATTTTACCAGTCAGTCTCTGTCCTCCTGAAGTCTGTTACTATCCTTCACACTGTTTATTAACATTTCTGAGTTTCCTGCCATCTGAAAACTTTGACATTATCCCCTCTGTACACAAGCCCATTGTATTAACTTCCAGCAACTGTGATCCCAACAGTGACCCTGGGGAATCCCACTGTGTACTTCCCTCCAGACTGAACAACAACCATTCTCCACTGCTCTCTGCTTTCTGTCACTTAGCTAATTTCCTGCATGCTGGCAATGAATATAAAAAAGAGCTGCATTTCTATAGCGCCTTTCATGACCACTGGACGTCACAAAGCATCTTACTCCCAACTGGTACTTTTTAAAGTGTGGTCACTCTTGTAATCAATGAAGGAGAGCAAACTCCCACAAGCAGCAATGTGATAATAATCAGTCCTGTTTTTGTGATGTTGATTGAATGATAAATATTGACCAGGACACAGGGAATAATTCCCTTACTCTGCTTCTAAATAGTACGATGGGATATTTAACATCCAGCTGAGAGGAGAGACGGGGCCTAGGTTTAACGTTTCATTCAGAAGATGGTACATCTGGCAGTGCAATACTCCCTCGGTATTGCACTACAGTGTCAGCCTTGATTCTTGTGATCAAGTCCTGCAGTGACACTTGATCCTCGAAGCTTGTGACTGAAAGGGGAGAGAGCTGCAAACTGAGCCACGGCTGACATTGGTCCTTTAATCCCATGTGTTTCTTATTTTGTAACACAGCTGTTATGTGGTACATTATCAAACACCTGGTGAAAGGATAGGAGTATTGGGAAAGTACAGGCAGGAACAATCATAGAATTATAGAATAGCATTGCACTGAAGGAGGCCATTTGGTCCATCAAGTCTGTGCTGTCACCTTTGCAGAGCTTCCAGTTAGTCCCACACCCGGACTCTTTCCCAGATTCTTCCATTTTCTTCGCCTTGAGATATCTATCCAATTGCCGTTTGGAATCTACTATTGAATCTGTATCCTTCAGCCTATCAGACAATACATTGCAAATCCGAAACACCCATTGCATAAAAAAATACCTGTGTCACCTCTGCTTCTTATTTCCAATCACCGTAAATCTGTGTCCTCTGGTTAATGGCCCCTCACACATTGGAAACAATTTAATTTAATTTAATTTATCTGAACTCCACATAATCTTAAACATTTCGATCAGATCTCCTTTTAAATTTCCCTACTCTAAGGTGAACAATCCCAGCTACATAACTGTAATCCCTCATCCCTGGAACAGTTCCAGTAAAACTTTTTTATCCACTCTCCAAAGGTTTCATGTGCTACCTAAAGTGGGTTTCCCAGTATTGGACACAATATTCCAGGTGGAGATGAACTAGTCTTTTCTATAGGTTTACTATAACATCCTATTCTACTCTGTGTCTCTATTAATAAAGCCTAAGTATCTATTTGCTTTGTTAACTGTTTGTTAACCTGTCCAGCTAACTTCAAAGATTGCACAGAAACACCCCAGGTCTGTCTTTTATTCTCACCACTTGTAAAGGGGAACCATTTAGCTTATATTATCTCTCCTCATGCATCCGCATGCAGCTCACCATCACCTTCGCACGGACAATAAATGCTGGTCTAGTCAGCGACACCCACATCCCATGAACAAATAATATAGTAAAATATTCCCACAACGTACCACCTCACACATCTGCCATGTCAATTAAATATTAGGAAGACTGAAGCCAATGTTTTCAAACCACACATCAAACCCTCCCTCGCTACATACTCCATCCCTCTCCTTGACAACTGTCTGAGACTAAATCAAACTGTTCACAAACTGCTGTCATAGTTGACCCTGCGATGATATTCCTGTCAAATATTCACGCTGTCACTAAAATTGACTATTTCCACCTCCGTATCATCACACAACGTTGCCCCTCTCTCAGCTGTTCTGCTGATGAAACACTTCCCCTTGCCTGTGTTACCTGTAGACTTGACTATTTCAGCACACTCCTGGCTGGTCTCCCACATTCTACCCTGTATAAACTTGAGGTGATCCAAAACAGTGCTGTCCATGTCCTAACTCACACCAAGTCCTGTTTACCCATCACACCCTGTACTCACTGACCTACATTTGATCCTGGTCAGTAACACCTCAATTTTAAAACTCTTAGCCTTCTTTTCTCATCCCTCATTGCCTCACCGCTCCCTATATCAGCACACATCTAATTCTGGCCTCTTGAGCATCCCCCATTTTAATTACTCTACCATTGGTAGCCGTGCCTTCAGCTGCCGAGGCCCTAAGCTCTGGAAGCGAAGAGCAGAACTTCTTCAAGGTTGGCATTCCTGGAGGAGAAGTGGCAGTGAATTAAACACTAAAATAAAAACAAAATACTGCGGATGCTGGAACTCTGAAATGAGAACATAAAGTGTTGGAAATACTTAGCAAGTCTGGAAGCATCTGTGT
Organism: Heterodontus francisci; assembly: GCF_036365525.1. Classification (NCBI taxonomy): domain Eukaryota; kingdom Metazoa; phylum Chordata; class Chondrichthyes; order Heterodontiformes; family Heterodontidae; genus Heterodontus; species Heterodontus francisci. Next base: position 952,221 of record NW_027141448.1, read on the forward strand.
AGAGAGAAACAGAGTTAATGTTTCAGATCTATGACACTTCATCGGAACTGGTAAACGTTAGAAATGTGACAGTCTGTCATTTAATCTCTCCCCTCTCCATCCCATGACTGTCCTTCCTTCTTCTTCCCCTTCTCCTCTTTCACTTGCTCAAAGACTGTTACATTTCTAACGTTTACCAGTTCTGATGAATGGTCACAGATCTGAAACATTAACTCTATTTCTCTCTACACAGATGCTGCCAGACTTGCTGAGTATTTCCGGCATTTTCTGTTCTCATCCCTAAGCCCTGGAATTCTCTCCCTAAACTCTAAATGCTGTAAGTTGCACAGAGTCCAGATTTAGGGAGTACGGCTTGTACAGAGTGCTAGATGCAGTAAAGTTAATGAGCGACTGAATTTTGAGTTGATCTCTTTCCAAAATTTAGTTATTTTTTACATTTAGCATTTCACTTAATTTTAATCTGCACTTGTAGTTTCTTTCACAGTCTGTTAGTGACATCTGGACAGTTAATTGATGATCATGGAATAGGAGGGTAGGACAGCTTGGATAATACAGAAACTGGCTTGATGAAAGATAACAGTGAGTTGTGGTAAATAGTTGTTTTTCAGACTGGAGGAAGGTAGACAGTGGTGTTCCCCAAGGGTCAGTGCTAGGACCACTGCTTTTTTATGATATGTATAAATAATTTGGAGATTGGAATACAGAGCAATATTTCAAAATTTGCTGATAATGACGAACTTGGAGGCGCAGCAGACAGTGAGGTTGATACCGATCAATGTAACAGGACATAGATAAACTAGCAGAACGAGCAGCCAAGAGGCAGATGGAATTTAATATAGACAAGTGTGAGGTGATACATTTTATCAGAAGCAACAGGTTGAGGCAGTGTACACTTAATGGCACAGTTCTCAAGAGTGTGGTACACTTCTCAAGAGTGTGCAGAGAAATAAGGACATAGGTTTCATGTGCATAGATACTTAAAGGTGGCAGGACATATTGAGAGAGTCGTTCGTAAAGCATATGGGATCTTTGGATTCGTAAATAGAGGCAGTGAGTACAGATTAAGTAAAGTCATGCTGAAAATTTATAAAGCTCTCGTTATGCCCCAACTGGAGGACTGCATCCAGTTCTGCTCACCACACTTTAGGAAGGATCTGAGGGTCCTTGACAGGGTGTAGATGAGATTTTCCAGAATGGTTCCAGGGATGGAGGATTTTAGCTACAAGGTTAGTTTGGAAAAGCTCGGATTGTTTTCCATGGAGTACAGGAGATTAAGAGGAGATTTGATAGAGGTATATAAGATGGTAACATGTTTGGATAATGTAGACAGGAAAATATGTTCCCATTAGTTAATGGTGCAAGGACTAGAGTTCAGGTTGTGGACAAGTGATACGGAGGATGTGAGGAACAACTTTTTTACACAGCGAGTGGGAAAGGCCTGGAAATCACTGCCTACGAGGGTGGTGGAAACAGAGATGGTGAATGATTTCAGAAGGATATTGGATGAACAATTGAGGGAAATAAACTTGCAGGAACATGGAGACAGAGCTGGGGAATGAGACTGACTGGAGTTATCTACAAACAGCTGGCATGGACTCGATGGGCCGAATGACCTCATTCCCTGCTGAAATGACCACGACTCTCTGACAGCGGAATACTATTATTACTGCTTTCCTATACTGGGAAAGTTTATGATGGACTGGGCAGTATCACCCTGTTGAACCCCGTGATGTAAGTGAAATGTTTGATGCCCCAGAACGTGGTTAATAAATGTCCTTCACAAACTGAGTAAATCAGTTCAGACCCACTCACAATTCTGGATCATTCACAATAGGGAGTAGTTTCTCCTGGTTTTCTCTACATAGGTCAGCAGTCAGGCTTTTCACTGTGTCCCCCAACTCCATGTGGAAAGTATTGTCAGGGTTAGGTGAGATCAGACACGTTGTGCGACAGATTTCTCCAATTGTATTACTGCTTCCGTGATCTCTTCAGTCCAACCGGGTTAAACCTGGTCATCGCCATCATTGGGTAGTTCATAAAGAGGAGGCACAGTCTCTGCAAATCGAGGGATGAGGGTCCACTGATACCCTATCAGCCTGAGGATAGGACACAGGGCAGTCTTTGTGATGGACAGGGGTAGACACTGGATGAGGGTCCATTGATACCCCACCAGCCTGAGGATAGGACACAGGGCAGTCTTTGAGGTGGACAGGGGTAGACACTGGATGAGGGTCCATTGATACCCCACCAGCCTGAGGATAGGACACAGGGCAGTCTTTGAGATGGACAGGGGTAGACACTGGATGAGGGTCCATTGATACCCCACCAGCCTGAGGATAGGACACAGGGCAGTCTTTGAGGTGGACAGGTGTAGACACTGGATGGTCTCAGCTTTTGCTGCAACCCTCATCCATGCCTTTGTTACCTCGAGACTTGACTATTCTAACACACTCCTGGCTGCTCTCCCACATTCTACTCTCTGTAACCTTGTGGTCATCCGAAACTCTGCTGCATTCTTCTAATTTACACCAAATTCTGTTCACCCAACATCCCTGTGCTCACTGGCCTACATTGTCTCTTAGTCCAGTAACACCTCAATTTTAATATTCCCACTCGTATGATCAAATCCCTCCATGGCATCACCCCTCTGATTATCCCAATCCCCTGTCCATTTCCAATATTCCTGAAACTGACCACACATTTCATCTCTCCAGCTCCACTGGTGCTGTGGAAGTTTGGATCCATAACATGGTGTGAGCTGCACTGCCGGTCACATCCAGTACATTGTACAGGACACCCAGGCTGGCCGGGGTGCTAGCGTGGGTGTAACGTGTGTGTGTGTCTGTAGCGTGAGGAGGGGTCTGAATATGGTGTCAATCAGCCATTCCGGCAGCTTTGATATACGTCTTTCAAACTTGGTCTGTGCTTATCCACTGACTGCCTGTGTCAGTCTCTCTCAGCTGAACATACATTCAGCAGCACAAGGAACCCCCTCTAGTGTTATTTAAAATGACCAGGCATCCAGCTTAAAGGTGAGGGGCTTTTGACTTACTTCTGCTATTATAAAGTTGGTGGAGGTGCTGTGGATGGTTTTCTGGGGGTTGTGTTGTGAGCTGCTGCAAACATTCAGGGATGACAGAGGATTTGGTGACCCAACTCTGGACGAGGTTTGGGGACTGTAGTTACAGTGTCTCTCGAGATGCTTCTCTCTTTGTGTTGGGAATTCCTGGACGGGGTAGATCTTATAATCCGTGTTAAGGAGGGAGACCAGACGCCAGTTCGTAAGCAAGCAGAGATCACCCCTCTTCAGCAACAGGATGACAACCGCCCTGTGCCACGAGAGGGGCACCTCACGGGTCGCCAGGCTTTCCCCCAGGACCCGCATGTATTTGTCCCCCAGGACGTCCAGGAACACGCTGCCAAACTCCACGGTCAGCTCATCCTGCCACAGTGATTTGCTCCTTGAGAACTGGCGGAGGGTACCGTACAGCTCCGCCAATGTGAGCGGAGACTCCAATCCTTTGGCAGCCTCCGGGCTGACCTTCGGCAGGTCCTCCTATAAAACTCTGCACGTGTCCTCGCTGGAGGGGTTCAGAGAAAACAACACACTGTAATAGGTACGGTCCAGGAAGCCCATTCCCTCCGGATCTGTGATGGAGGATCCGTCATCTGCCAGCAGCTCAACGAGCTGCTTATGGACCCCCGGCCATTTTTCCAGTGAGCAGAAGAAACAGGAAATCTTCCAGTCCAAATCTTCCAGGATCTGGATCTGCTACCTTAAATATGCGCCTCGGGACGATATGAATTGCAGGTCCCTCAGCGCGCCCTTCTTCTCTTTGCACACCTGTCACAGCGTGGGGTCTGTGATGGCCTGATTGAGATGGGACTCCAAGTCGAGCACCTCCCTCTCTAGGCGCCATTCTCGGTTTCCCGCCTCTTGGTCGACCCCTTTGCTTACTTCTGACAGAAGACATGGATGTGAGGCTTGCCACATCCCGCCATAGACTCAGGGAGAGGACGCCCCCCTGCTTCCTTCTCCAGCCGGCCCAGATCGACGGAATGAGTCATGGAATCGCTCGTCCTCCAGCAGCCAGTTGTAAAAAGTGCCAGTACACGGTACCCTCCCGTGTGCAGAGTGGAGTTAACTCCGCCCACACCAGGTGGTAGTCTGAGCACGGCACCAGCCACATGAAGGCCACCAAGATGCAGGAGGCGTATGTCTGTGAAATGTAGAGTCGGTCAATTCGGAACTCTCCTCCTGAGGCCTCCTGATGAGGGCACTGGAGTTGGGATGGAGATTCCACCAGGCGACCACCAAGTCGAGGGAGTTGATCCATCAAGTCACCCTGCCACTCCAGGAGCCAGGTAACATCGGCTCCCAATGTGGGTTTCCTGCAGAAAGCTCATCGCATATCTCCCTTCCCTGAGGACTGTGAGATTGTGAAAACGGCTGAGAGACGCCCCCTGCTCCTGTTGATGTTGAGTCTGGCTATGGATATCTTCATGTCAACAATACCACCAACCTGTCACCAATACCTTACTGTGAGGAGAGAGTGGAACTGCTCATCGCCTTCCACTCCCCCAGCAATCCAGAGAGGACACATTGAACAGACATCGCACGATCTTTTTCACATTTACCACCCACCTTGAGGGCAAGACGGAAAGACCTGATGATCAGCGCCAGCTCCACACACTGGTCAAGGGCCAGCTGAACTTTATTGTGACAATCCCTGCAAGCAGCAATGAAGTTCCGGAGTTCTGCAATGGGCATGAGAGGAGACTCGGTAGGAGGCATGAGGGAGTCCACCGCCTCAATGGCAATGGATTCAAGGTCGTCCTCCGTGCCCCACACCGAGTCCCCATCCTCCTCCGTGCCGTCACCGCCCGTGGCCTACACATCCACCACACTCTGTGGAGTGGAAATCCAGGCCACGACAGCTAGTCTCACCTCCCTCATGATCGAACCCGCAGGATCGATGGTGGAGGAGTCATTCCTAGATTCCTCTGGAGAAACTAGGAATATGAGTGCATGTGGTTCAGGACACCCTCTCCACCTCCGTCCCTGGGCTTGTGATCAGCCTAGGGGGAGGCAGTTGTGTCTCGACACAGGAAATCCAGCCGGAGCGGGACCCGAGGAAAAGAGAGGAGGCCATCTCCCACCCTGCCAGCGCCACAATACCAGCAGACAGGGCACTGTTAACATTATTCAAATCAACCTCCAGGGCGGATCCATCCTGGACGGCAGGAACAGGTGGCCGAGAGCGTTGACCCTCACAGGTCTCAGCCCCACCCAGGACACCGGACCCAGTGGGAGATGGAATGTTTTCTCCTGGTGGATCCACAGTCTCCCCCATCAGGGGAGGGGAGCTTCACCACTCCCCCGCCCCCCAACCTCGCGTGTTGTGAAAGGTACAGAGGCTTCTGTACCCACTCCATTTTGTGGGATAAAAAGCTGTAACTTAGGCCTCGAGCTCCAATGGTACTGGTAGCGCGGGGAGTCCGAGGACCAACCAGGAGACAGACCCTGTTCCTCTCGGCAATCTGCAGTGAAGGGACGCCTCCTTCTCTTATTCATGGAGAGGTGAGGAGGTTCAGAGACCTCGGTCTCATTAGACATCTCTGTTTCTACCTCCAAACCCTCCACTGTGTAGAGGGAGATTTACTCTGGATCTAACCCCGTTTGTTTTAAAGCTGTCCTTTATACCTCAGGCCCCTTTTGTATTTTTGTCGATGGGGACTTTATTCCCCAGGTCCCCTTTATATAAATTTTAAAATAATTTTATTAAAATAGATAAATAAACCAAATGCTCAAATTAAAATGCCATTCTCGGCATTACTGATGCATCTTTTTTCTTTGTATCCCAGCCCCTGCGGTATCCACCGATGGTGGAAGGCCTCAAGTGTGCCAGATTCTGAATAGATCCCGGTTAAACACAGGAAGTTCAGTCCGTGTCATCCACACCCATAGCGGCAGGAGGTGGAAAGAGGGTTTTCAAGGTTTTAACCTACAGGAACAATCAAAGTGCCAGAGCTCACATTTCCTCTGTCCCTGAGTGTCATTACTCATTATGCCCCCTGGAGGAACACCTCTCTCTCTCTCACTCACTCACTCACTCCCTCTCTCTCTCTCTCTCTCTCTCTGTCTCTCTTTCTCTCTGTCTCCTTCCCAGCTGAAAGCAATTGCTATTTAACACTCCAACATCCATGTTATCAAAACTTTTGTCCTCCCCACTCAAACCAGTTTAAAATATAACGATACACACATGTTAAACAACCGACTACTTTCAGACAGCATGCAGGACCAGACGTAACTGACCGTAATAGACACTGGCTGAGACAGACAAAGAAATCAAACAGGAAACTTCAAATACAAAAACAGACCCACATACTCAAACACAAGCTTTTCCTCCTGTTCTCCTCAGACAGTGTTTCGGCCTTACTGTGGCTCCGAAAGATTTCCTTTCCTTTTATATCTCAATCTCACACGTGATTTGGTGGGATTGAGAGTAACAGACTGTTCCATTCGGTGTTGTCACCACATTAACGGGACAGCCTGTCAAGGAGGTTACCTTAACGGGACAGATTGGTAAACGATCTCCCGCTCCAACATTGTCCAGATCTGAGGCCTCCTGCTCCGTTTTAGTACCACCTGTGTGATACTCTGCTTTTTGTGACGGCTGCTACACCCGCCTGGGAGCTGCTTTCCCTCTGGGTTTGCAATCACTGAAAGTTGGACCTGCACTGTGCATGCTCTGTCTTCCGGTGGGGTCACTCCTGTAACTCCCTAAGGACACCTCTAGAATCCTCTAACGGCTGGGTCAACTGGACATTATCCTGTGTGACAGTGACAGTATGTTTCTCTGCAAACCCTAACTGCTGCTGAACTGCACAAGCCTGTCCTGCATTAAGTGTCTGTTGTTGTATAGTGACAGTAAAATACACTTGCTTATTGTGTAACTCATGTAGCTGTGTCTGCTGTTGCTGCTGGGTCTGTTCACTTTGAGCTACCATTTCTCTCACCTGTGACTCTATCACTTCCTCATCGCACTGTGCACTGTGTGGTGCTGGATATGGAGTCAGATTTAAAGCCTTTTCACCCTTCTGATGTTTAGCCAAGACATGTGCCTGGATAAACTTCACTATATTTTAAAAGGAACGTGTTCATGCTTCCATAGACAGTCTCCTAACAGGGACTGGATATTGTCCATATTGCACTTAGTGCTTAACTCTTCCTCATATGTTTCCCAGAGACCCTTCTTCCCATTGTCTTTTTGTGACATAATGTGTATTTAAAGAGACATCACTGGGTCAGTATAATCGTCTGCCCCTCAAAAGAGTTTATCACTGCAAGAATTTTCACTGGTCAAACGAATATTCCTATGTTTGCAAAACTTTGCTACAACAGCCTCGGTTTGCATTGTAGTCAAAGTCCCGGGTTTCAGCTCCACTTGTAAGATCTGGGGTTTGATTTAATGTAATTCTCAGACTTAGGTCAAGTACAATGACAGTCTATGTTGGGAGATCAGATCTAAAAGGGACTTGCAGCTCAGACTAGCTATCAAACTACATGGATACAAGGCTGTTTTCACAAGCTTCACAGACTGAATGAAGTTCTGCACAATAAGCAGAACATGGTGATACTGAGCAAAGGGAAGTGGTCAGCAGTTGTGTTCACAATGGAACACCCGGTGCTCAACCTCCGGTTAACTGTGGAACCTTGTCTCTTCATTGGAGTCTATCTTCTGTCTTCTTCTTGATGATGATGTGCGCTTTTGGGGTCTTACAAGCTCTTAATTTATCCACATTTCCCAGCTTGGTTCCTTTCCATATTAGGTAAAAGGCCATTTCTGTTCATTTGATTGGTCAGTCATTAACTAACTACCCTTCCATGATGGTACTTTGAGCCTGGTTTAAGTCATTGTCATTATCGTTCAGTGGGGGGTGGGGGGGGAGGGGCCTCTAGATTCCAGCTGCCTTGACTCTATGAATTCCTTTACAATGTCTTGTTTTGAAATGCAAATAAACTAGAAATTCTCGAAGTAACAGTTTGTAAGACGTCAGGAATGTAAGGGATTTGGATTGTTTAATTGTCCTGTGGTTCAAAATGTGTCTGTGACCAGGAATGAAATCTGCTATTTTTTGTTCTGATAACAATCCTGATGCTTCTGTAACATCCACAAGGGGCCATGAAATTACTGAAGGAAATGTAAAAACATGCTCACCAGCAAGGCAGTATCTCATATCATAGTCTGAACAAAGAATTAGACATCTCATTGGACAACTGTAGCCTACGGTGGATTTTGATAGGACAGTGTGATCTTGTCAGTGAATCATTCAGCCCACCTTGATATGAAAGGTGTAAAAATCATTGAAAATAGTGATTCTGTGATAAGGTCGAGGAGCTTGGTCAGCGACAGAACGATTAGCAGGGAGGGAAATGTTCACTGGGTTATCATGTATGCATGACTCTTTGCAACATGTTTGTGACTAATGGGTGTATTGTTCACCGGTACATTGTGAATGGGTATTTTGTATAATTGTTAACTAGTAGTATTCCTACTGAATCTAGTAGAGTCATTGGTGTTTAATTTGAACTTTGAGTGCTGTCTCATTCTTTCTTGTAATTCTCATGTTTGAACCATAGAGTAACCAATCAAAAAGATGACAGTTTATAAACAACATTTGTTTATATATGTGGACATGAGGCTTCACATTATCATTGCCAGGAATGTAGACACAAAGACCTGTGTCCAGAGTTATGTCCTAGACTAGTTAACGACCCTTATGAAAATCTCTGGAATACCATTCCTACATCTTTATTGTCCATCCATAATTATTCTTGACACTGAGTGGCTTGCTAGACTATTTCAGAGGACAGTTAAAAGTGAACCACATTGAGTTACATGGAGACCATAACAGATAAGGATGGTAGATCGCCTTCCCTAAAGGACATTAATGGACCAGATAGATTGTTATAAAAATCGATGATGGCTTCATGGCAACATTATGAAGTCCAGATTTCAATTCCAGTTTTTATTCATCAATTGAATGCATTATATAATTGAATTTTAAATTCCACCATCTGCTATGGTGGGATTTGAACCCATGTCCCCAGGGAATGAGCCTGCGCCTCTGGTGAGATTGCCAGTATCCCACTGTCACTGCCACGCTACATCACATTTCTCCCTTAAGATGCTACATAAAAACTTACTCTTGGACCAAGCTGTTGGTCATCTGACCTCATATCTCCTGTTGTGTCTCTGTGTCATACGTTGCTTCATAATGCTCCTGTGAAGCATCTTGAGATGTTTTATTACATTAAAGGCACTATATAAATATAAGTTGTTGTTGTTGACATTTACTAGACATGACTTGTCTTACCATATACTTCCTGCTGGCCATTTGTTATCCATGCTTTTTTTCTTTTCTCCAGCATCAAATACGTTTGTCCTGGGATGTGAACTCTAGAAATTTCCCCATCAGTGACAGTAAATATAGAGTTTACTCCACCTCTCCTTTTTTAATCAGGGTGCAACATTGACAACGCTCCAGTCCTCTGTCACGAATCACATATCCAAGGAGTATTGGAAGATTCTGGCCTGTGAATCTGCTATTCCCACCTTTCCCTCGCTCAGCAACCCTCATACAACCCATTCAGACTGGGCAAATGTTATCGTTGATTGTGGTACAAAAAGTGTTGAAATGAAAAGGGTTAACTAAACCTATTTGTTCAGTAACTGTAATTAATGTCAGCCTCCATGGGCCCTAATTGTGTCACTGGAGGGTTTTCCTTTTCTATTAATAAGGGAGTCTTTCAATGTGTTATCACATAGCGTCAAAGGGAACATCACGCTCGGCACTGACAAGGATCAGTGGCTCCAGAGAGAGGGAAGGGATAGATCAGAATCTGAGAACAGTAGATTGGAATGTTCCAATTATGGATCAGAATCTGAGAACACTAGATTGGAATGTTACAACAATGGACAGGAGTTTATCCTCGGATCTTTACTATCTTTCTACATATTGGGTTTGGTACTCATTAGACGATCGGATCTTGTATGCACTTGAGATAATTCAATATATTTACTATCCCATCCTGGCTGTTGTTGGCGTCCCTGGTAAGTCTCTCGATACAGCTATTAATTCTATAAACCATGTTTAATTGCATTACTGCTCCTGTAGTTCACTCTGCCCTTCTTGATGCTGCTACTGTTGCTGGTGAATCTCTACCTCCAGCTATTAGCTGTCAACCCATTGCTAATTGTATTACAGTTCTTGTAAATTCATCTTTCATCTTGGGTACTGTCTTTGCTCCTGATAAGTCTCTATTTCCCGCTAGGTGATCTGTAAACCCTGTTTCACTGAAATACTCTTCTGTCATGTAAATATTGGGAAGACTGAAGCCAGTGCCATTGGTCTTCATCACAAACTCCATCTCCTATCTGTGAATCACCTACCCCACCCTGCCCAATATCCGAGGCTGTTTACAACATCTGTGTTCTATTCATACCTGAGCTGAATTCATCTCCATATTCCCTACATCACCAACCCTGCCTATTACCACCTCTGTAATATCACCCATCACAACCTCTGCCTCAGCCCATCTGCTGCATAAACCCTCATCTGTGCCTTTATTCACTTGATTTTTCCAATTGTATCCTGGTCACCTTCCCAGTTATAAACTTCTATAAACCACAGCTCATCCAGAGCTCTGCTGCCTGTGTTCTAACTCACACCAAATCCCGATCACCCATCACAACTGTGCTCACTGATCTACATTGGCTCCCGGTCTGGCAACACCCTTAATTTTAATATTCTCATTCTTGTGCTTGAATCCCTCCATGGCCTCACCCATCCAATTAGTCCCATTCCCCTGTCCATTCCCATATTCTTGAAAATCTTCCATCAAGTCTATTTCCATGTCCCCTTTTAAAGTGAATTTCCTTCCCTCTCTACCTCTTCTTGGTGGTGATTTTCAGCTCTTACAGCAGCACTGTTGCCCACATTGTGGAAGCCTGGATCTATAAAAGGGTATGAGCTGAGCTCCCAGCCATTTCCGCTGTGGCCTGCACACTGTCCCATGCTGTGCAGTACTCTCGCCCGGATGTACATTGTGTGCACCAGTAGCACGAGGAGTTGTGGAATGTCATGTCAAACTGCTATTCCAGCAGCTTTGATGCAGGGCTCTAGGTCAATAGCACCATGTATGTGCTGTTAGTGTGATTTGCACAGATGGGCACTTCTACTGTGGCCTGCACAATGCCCCACGCTGGGCAGGGCTCTAGGTCAATCGTTCCATGTACGTGTTGTTCATTTGAGGATGGTTTTGAATTTGATGTCAATGTACCATTCCAACAGCTTTGATGTGCGTCTTTGAAACTTGGTCTGTACATGTTCACTGACCCCTGTGTTAGTCACTCTCAGCTGAACATACATTCAGCAGCAGCAGCAGGAACCCCCTCTAGAGTTATTTAAACGGACCAGGCATGCAACTTATAGGCTTTTGACTTACTTCTGCTCTTGTAAAGTTAGTGGAAGGTGCTGTGGATGGTTTCCTGGAGGTTGGGTTGTGAGCTGCTGCAAAAATTCAGGGAGGACAGAGGATTTTGTGCCCCAACTCTGGACGAGGTATGGGGACTGTAGTTACAGTGTCTCTGGCTCTGTAACATCACCAACAAATGGAGCAGAAGCTGCAGAGAGAGGAAGCTCTGTAACGAAGGAGGAGGAGGGGGCTCTGCCCTACCCACACCGGGTTTTCCAAGAGCACTTTTCCTACCATCATCTATGCCTGGAGCAGTATGTGAGATGACTCTGTTTCAATAAGGATGTGTCACAGAGCTATGTCACCTCCTGAAACGAGAACTAGAGCCTCAGACCAGGGTGCGGATGGAGCTGTCAGTTGTTGTTAACGTCACAGTTTCATTGACATTTTATGTATCCGGACCTTTCCGGCATGAACGGGAGACATATCCAACATTCAGTCATAGACAGTGATAGAGTCAGAGTCACTTACCACAGAGAAGGATTCCATTAGGCCCATCGAGACCGTGCTGGTTCTCTGTGGAGCAATTCAGTCAGTTTTACTCCCCCACTCAATCCCGTAGCCCTGCAAGGTCACTTCCTTCAAGCACCCATCCAGTTTTCTTTTGAAATTGGGAGGAAGGATCAAATTGGAAGGAAGTAAAGCTGGTAACAGGAGGTAGAAAAGTAGAAGGTGACACTCGAAGGTAGGTGAAACAAAGGTGAGCATCAACTAGAATGCAGAATGTCAATAAGACACGGTTATGGGCACTGTACCTGAATGCACTCAGTATTCAGAACAGGGTAGATGATTTAAAGGCCCAAATAGAGGTAAATGAGTATGATCCAATTGTCATAACGGAAATGTGCTACAGGGTGACCAAGACTGAGAACTGAATTCGCAAGCAGATTCGACCTTTAGGAAGGACAGGCAAAAAGGGAAAGGACATAATGTTGCTCTGATAATAAGGGATGGTATCAGTACATTAGTAAGGGAGGATCTCAGTTCTGAAGAACAAAATATGGAATCTATTTGGGAGGAGCTAAGAAACAACAAGGGGAAGAAAACACTGGTAGGAGCTGTTTGTAGGCCATCAAACAGTAGTGTCTTTGTGGGGAATGGCATTAATGGAGATGAGAGAATCATATAACATGGGCAATACAGTCATCATGGGTGACTTCAATCCTCGTATAGACTGGGTAACCTAATGAGAACAAATGATATGAATGACGAGTTTCTAGAGTGTGTTAGGGATGGTTTTCTAGAGCAGTATGTTGAGGAACCGACTAGAAAACAGGCTATTGTAGATCTAGTATTATGTAATGAGACAAGGATAATTAATAATTTTATTGTAAAGTTACCTTTAGGGATGAATTACCATAATGTGATAGAATTTTACATTATGCTTGAAAGTAAGGTGGTTCACTCTTAAGCCAGGGTGTTAAATTTTAACAAAAGAAGTTATGAAGGTATGAGGGGCAAATTGCCCGAGGTGGATTGGAAAAATACATTAAAAGGTATGATAGTACATAGGCAATCGATAGTCTTTAAATAAATATTATATAGGTTACAGCACCTATACATTGCTTGCAGGCACATAAATCCCAAAAGTAAAGGCAGTCACTGTGGACAACAAAGGAAGTTAAGGATTGTATAAGATTAAAACTGTGGTTAGCACTGCAGCTTCACAGCTCCAGCAACCCGGGTTCAGTTCTTGGTACTGCCTAAGTGGAGTTTGCATGTTCTACTGTAACCACGTAGGTTTCAGCCGAGTGCTTCAGTTTCCTCCTGCAACCAAAGACTTGCAGGTTGCTTGGTAAATTCGCCATTGTAAATTTCCCCTAGTGTAGGTAGGTGGTAGGAGAATGGTGGGAATGTGGTAAGGTATATGGGATTAATGTCAGATTAATATAAATGGGTGTTTGTTTGCAGGCACAGACTCGGTGGGCGGAAGAGCCCTATCTGTATCTCTCTATGACGCTATGACTCTATTAAAGGACAATAAAGTTGCCATAAATTGTAGTAAACCTGAGAATTGGGAGGATTTTAGAATACACCAAAGGAGAATGAAGAAACTGATAAAGAAAGGGTGAATAAAATATGAATGTTCGCTGGAAAAATATAAAAACGGACTGTAAAAAGCTTCTACAGGTACGTAAAAAGGAAACATTTGGCTAAGACAAATGTGAGTCCATCACAGGCAGTGTCAGTAGAATTTATAATGGGAACAGCGAAATTGCAGAGAAGCTAAATGATTATTTTGTGTCTGTCTTCACCGAGACACATATAAGAAATCTCCCAGAATTAGAGATCCAAGGGATTGGGGGAATGATGAATTGAAGGAAATTAAAAGTAAAATACTGTGGATACTGGAAATCTTGAATAAAAACAAGAAATGCTGGAAACACTCAGCAGGTCTGGCAGCATCTGTGTAGAGAGAAGCAGAGTTAACGTTTCAGGTCAGTGACCCTTCTTCAGAACTGCAATGAATTAAAGGAAGTTAGTATGACTAAGAAGGTTGTATTGGAGAAATTAATGGGGCTGAAGGTTGCTATGTCCCCAGCACCTGATATTCTACGTCCCAGAGTGTTGACGAGATAGCTATGGAGATAGTGGATGCATTGCTGATCATCTTCAAAAATTTTGTAGATTCCGGAGCGATTCCTGCAGATTGGAAGGATGCAAATGTCAGCCCACTATATAAGAAGGGAGGGAGAGCGAAAACAGGGAATTACAAAGCTGTTAGCCTTACATTAATCGTTGGGAACCTGCTATAATCAATTCTAAATGATGTTATAAATAGACATTTGGATAATAATGATCTGATTGGGCATAGTTAACATGGATTTATGAATGGGAAACCATGTTTGACGAACCTGTTGGAGAGTTTGAGGATTATAACAACAGAATTGATTAAGAGGAGTTGGCAGACATAGTATACTTGTATTTTCAGAAGGTTTGTAGAACCCCCAAAGGAGCTTGCTTCGCAAAATTAAAATACATGGTGTAGGAGTTAATATACTGGCATGGATTAAGGATTGGTTAACAGATTGGAAACAGTGAGTAGGAAGAAACGGATCATTTTCGCGTTGGCATGCTATGACTAGTGGGGTACTGCAGGGATCAGAGATTGGGCCTCAGCTGTTCACAATATATTTCAATGATTTGGATGTGGGGACCAAATGTAATATTTCCAAGTTTGCGTCAGACACAAAACTAGGTGGGAATGTGTACAGTGAGGAAGATGCAAAGCCGCTTCAAGGGGAATTGTTCAAACTTAGTGAGTGGGCAAGAACATGTTAGGTGGAATATAATATTGAAAAATAGAAGGTAATCCACTTTGGTAGGAGGAATAGATGTGCAGAGTATTTCCTAAATGATAAATTAGGAAGTGTAGATGTACAAAGCGTCCTGGGTGTCCTTGTCAATAAGTCACTGAAAGCTAACATGCAGGTGCAGCAAACAATTACAAAGGTTAATGGCATGTTAGCCTTTATCGTAAGTGGATTTGAGTACAGGAGTAGTGAAGGCTTGCTACAATTGTACAGAACTTTAGTTAGACCGCACTTGGAGTATTGTGCGCAGTTTTAGTCCCCTTACTTTAGAGATACAGCACTGAAACTGGCCCTTGGGCCCACCGAGTCTGTGCCAACCAACAAACACCCATTTATACTAACCCTGCAGCACTCCCATATTCCCTATCACCTCCGTGCACTAGGGGCAATTTACAATGGCCAATTTACCTATCACCTGCAAGTCTTTGGATGTGGGAGGAAACCGGAGCACCCGGCTAAATCCCACGCAAACACAGGGAGAACTTGCAAACTCCACACAGGCAGTACCCAGAATCGAACCCGGGTGCCTGGAGCTGTGAGGCTACGGTGCTAACCACTGCGCCACTGTGCCGCCCGCAGGAAGGATATTATTGCCATAGAGGGAGTGCAACGACGGTTCATCAGACTTGTTCCTGGGATGGCGGGACTGTCCTGTGAAGAGAGATTGGGGAAACTATTCTCTAGAGTTTCGAAGAATGAGAGGTGATCTCATTGAAACCTACAAAATACTTTAGGAGATAGACAGGGTAGATGCAGCTAAGATGTTTCCCCTGGTTGGGGAATCTAGAATTAGCAGACACAATTTCAAAATAAGTGGGCAGCCACTTAGGACAGAGATGAGGAAACATTTCACTCCTCAGAGGGTTGTGAATCTTTGGATTTCTCTACCCTCGAGGGCTGTGGAAGCTCAGTCATTGTTTATGTTTAAAGCAGAGATTGACACATTTCTAAATATCAATGAGATAAAAGGATATGAGGATAGTGTGGGGAAAAGGCATTGAAGTGGATGATGAGCCACGATCATATTGAATGGCAGGTCAGGCTGGATGGACTGAATGGCCTACTCCTTTTCTTATGGTCCTATCTTCCTAAATAATTGATAGCCTCGGCTTCCACCACCCTCATGGGCAATGAGTTCCAGCTCATTACCATCCACTGTGTAAAAAAACTCTTCCTCATATTCCCCCTGCATCTCTTACCCAAAACCTTCCATCTGTGTTCCCTGGTCCGTGTTTCATCAGTTAATGGGAACAGTTTTTCCTTGTCTATATCTTATCTAAACCTTTCAAAATCATGAGGGGTCTGGACCGAGTAGGTAGGGAAAAACTGTTCCCACTCGTCAAACGATCAAGAACGGATGGGTTGAGATTTAATGTATTTGGTTTCAAAAATAGCAATGCCAACATGAGGAAAATATTTTCACACAGTTAGTGGTTAGGATCTGGAATTCACTGTCAGAGCTTGTGATTGAAAGAGGTTCACTTGACACATTCGAAAGGGAATTATTTAGACACCTGAAAAGGAAGAATGTGTAGGATTATGGGGGAAAGGCAGGGAAATGGCGCTGTGAATTACTCACTCGGAGAACAGGTGCAGATGCAATGGGCTGAATGAGCTCCATCTGTGCTGTAACAGCTCTGTGATTCTCTATGATTCTCTCATAATCTTATACACTTCTAGGAAATATTCCCTCAATCGCAATTACTCCAGGGAGAACAACCCCAGCTTTTCCAACTTAGTATTGTAACAAAAACCCCATCCCTGGAACAATTCTGGTAAATCTCCTCTGCACCCTGTCAAGGACAGTCACATCCTTCCTAAAGTATGATGACCAGAGCTGGACACAATACTCCACTTGGGGCCTAACCAGAGTTGTATACATTTTCAGCAAAACTTCCTGCTTTGTACTCTATGCCTCTATTTAAGAAGCTCAAGATCTCATATGCTTTGTAGTCATTCTCTCAATATGTCCTGCCACCTTCAGAGATCACTGCACATCCACACACAGGTCCATCTGTTCCTTCACACTCTTTAGAACTGTACCATTCTGTCTGCATAGCCTCACACTATTGCTCCTGCCAAAATACATCAACTCACACTCCTCTGTATTAAATTCCACCTGCCACTTCTCTGCCCATTCTGATAGCCTATCTCTATCCTGTTGTAGGCAGTTTATATCATCCTCACTGTTTACCACTCCTCCAGGTTTGGTGTCATCGGCAAATTTTGAGATTCTACTCTGAATTCCAAGATCGAAGTAATGGTTCAATTGAATCTGAATAGATTGTTATATGAAAGTCCATGTAAACCCTATCAACATCATTGCCTACATCAACTCTCTCTGTTAACACCGCAAAAACTCCAGCAAGTTAGTTAAACATGATTTTCCCTTAAGAAATCCATGCTGGCTTTCCGTTATTAACTCGCATTTGTCCATGTGACTATTGATTTTGTCCCAAATTATTTTTTCTAGAAGTGTTCCCACCACTGTAGTTCAACTGACTGGCCTGTAGTGGCTGGGCTTAACTTTACACCCTCTTTTGAACAAGGGTGTAACGTTTGCAATTCTCCAGCCCTCTGTCATCACCCCCGAGTCTAAGGAAGATTGAAAAATTATGTTCAGTACCTCTGCGATTTCTACCCTCACTTCCCTCAGTATCCTTGGATGCATGTTATCTTGTCCTGGTTTTTATCCACTTTAAGTACAGATAGCTAATCTAATACTTCCTCTTTCTCAATTTTAAACCAGTCTAGTATCTGACCTACCTCGTCTTTCAACATTGCCTGAGTTGCATCTTAGAATCATAGAAAGTTTATAGCACATAAAGAGACCACTTGGCGCATCGTGTCAATGCCAGCTGAAAACGATCCACCCATTCAGATCCCACCTTCCAGCATTTGATAGATTACGGCACATGAGGTGCATATTCCGTTTGGAATGAGTTGTGGGTTCCTGCCTTAACTACCGTTCCGGGCAATGAATTCCAGACTCCCACCACCCTCTGGGAGAAAGTAAAGTCCTCATCTCCCCTATAGTCTTTCTACCAAGCACTTTAAATCTATGCCACTTCGTCACTGATCTCTCTGCTAAGGTGAATCGACCCTTCACCTCCACTCTATCCAGGCCCCACGCAATTTTGTACATTTGAATCACATTTCCCCTCTGCCTTCTCTGTTCCAAGGAGAACAGCCCCAAACTATATAACCTTTCCTGGTAGCTGACATGATCGAGGTTTACAAAGTTATGAGTGGCATGGACAGAGTGGATAGTCAGAAGCTTTTTCCCAGGGTGGAAGAGTCAGTTACTATTGGACATAGGTTTAAGGTACGAGGTGCAAAGTTTAGTTGGGATGTGCGAGGCAAGTTTTTTACATAGAGGGTGGTGAGTGCCTGGAACTTGCTGTCAGGGGAGGTGGTGGAAGCAGGTACGATAGCGACGTTTAAGAGACATCTTGACAAATACATGAACAGGATGGGAATAGAGGGATATGGGCCCCGGAAGTGCAGAAGGATTTAGTTTAGGCAGGCATCAAGATCGGTGCAGGCTTGGAGGGCCGAATGGCCTGTTCCTGTGCTGCACTGTTCTTTGTCATTTCTTCTTTGTTATTCTGTGAGGTTGGACGATTCGGTTGTCTTCTGGCTGAAATTGTTTTCCTGAAGTTTTTGGCTGGTTGAAGTGCATTTGTGGCAGGCACACATGGCTCAGTGTTTTATTGGAGGCAGATTTGTAGGTGGCTTTCTTCAACTGGTTACTCTGTCTGCAGCAATCGGAAGGCTTGGAGGGCCCACAGTCGCATGTTTTTTTCAAACTTGTAATGTTATCTGGAGAGAGAGACGGACTGAGAGGTGCGGGGGTGGAGGGGGGGTGGAGCGGGGGCACAATCCTTCTGCTTCTGCACAGTTTGAATCACTGGCTTGTCTGTCTTTGTCCAGGGGAAACTCCCAGCTTTCACAGAGATGGACAGAAGGTCTCATGACTGCCGCAGTGTAATCTTTGTACCCTTATAATGAGATTCAAGATTAGAAATTACATCTCCCCAGGGCTCAGATTACTGCTATTTACTGTTGGAGAAGTTTGCTCTTTCAAAGTCAATGTGTCAGGATGGCCTCGTATGCCGTGTTAATGATTGTACGCTTAGGTAAATGAAGCACTAGAGCAAGCCAGTGATTTGGGTCCTGGCTCATAATATATGTGTCTCCTGTTGGAGGCCTTGGAATGTGAAAAGGTGTTTCAGATAACAATTGTGGTGGCCATCTTGGCTGCCTGTTTTTTCAAGGTTAACTGCCGGATTTTCTCCATTAAATGTTTAGTGTAAGTTTCCAACTGATGAATTAAAATTCCTCATTTGGCACATCATGTTATCTTGACACCGCCGCAGCACATGGAAAGAAAAGTGAGAATAGGGACATTTCATGACAGAATTGTGGGAAGAAATAGAAGGAAACACGCATTCATTCTCAATAATAACTTCTCAAATTCACACATTAATCTTGGATTTACTGCAGCTGATATTGTCTGTTACAGGTGTACTGATCTAATTGTGTTGGAGTTTTGACGAGGATGGTTATGTGTCAGATTTGATCCTGGCTGTTCTTGCTGAGTTCTGTTTTGAAATTGTTGGGTTTGATGAGCTTTGGGTTTGGGATCTGATCATTGGGTTCTTCAGTGGGTAGATCCACACTGACCTTACTTTTAGCTTTCTGGTGAGGTACACAAGTGCTGTTTACTTTAGGGTGTTTGCCGTTCCCTTTTCCCTTTACGATGGGGAGCATCTTTTTTCTGATCTGCCCTATGTCCTTGGGGACATTACCGCTCGCAAGTGTCTGTCCAACTTTCATTGCACTCTCTTGCGGCACTTTGACTAGGTAAGGCATCTCCCACACCATTGCCACCGTTTTTGGGAACTTTCCTTGCCCTTGCGCTTTTCTGTAAATGCTGTTCTGAGCCTTTTTAGGGTGCCTCTTTGACCTGCATTTAAGGAGGAGAGCGTGGGGTCTAATCTATCTAGCATTTCAGGGTTGACTAATCGGAGAGCAGGGGGTTCCAGTTGGGAGTACTCCTGGCCCTCCTCTAACCTGTCCTCACTGTCCTTTCCAATCCTTCGCTCCTGACTGTCTGACAGATCTGTACGTGTCTGTCCCCTCCACAGCCTTTACTTGTTTTCCTTTCGTCTGGGTGTCAATTAAATAATTTACCTGAATTTTCCTTTTGTCACTCGATATGGACCACTGAACTGGGATTTCAGGGGTTCACCCTGAATTGGGAGTAGTAACAATACATGGTCTCTGGGCTGAAACGTTCCAGCCTTGACATTTCTGTCTCCTTATCTTTTCATAGCTGCCTGAGAGGTCATTAGGTGTTCCTGAGCCATTGCACAGGCTCTCGTGAGCCACTCCCAGAGCATGGAAATGTCGTCTAAAATGGAAGACTCATCCCTGTGTCCCAAAAACCTCTCCTTGATTCGTTTAAGAGGACCTCTCACCTTGTCTCCATAAACTAATTCAAACAGACTAAAGCCAGTGGAATCATTGGATAAGTCCCTGGTATCCAACAGGAGAAATCCCAACCCTTTGTCCCAGTCATGGGGTAACTCATAGCAGTATGGCCTGATCATTGTCTTTAGGATCGGGTGGTACTGCTCCAAAGCCCCTTGTGACAGTGGGTGATAGGCTACGGACTTTAGCTAGGTTATGTCCAGAACACCCATGACCTTTTCAAAAATACTGCACGTAAAATGTGTGCCCTGGTCCACCCGGATCTCAGCAGACAGCCCGTATCGAGTAAAGAATTGGGTTAGCCCCTCCACCACTACCTTGGCAGAGATGGTTCTTCGGGCGAATGGCCTCTGGGAATCGGGTCACCACATCCATAATGGTGAGAAGATACTGGTAGTCCCGTTTTGTTTTCAGCAGTTGTCCCACACAATTCACCAGCATTATGCTTAAGGGTTCCCCAAAAGTTGGTATGGGAATTAGGGGTGCAGGTTTTATTGCAGGTTGGAACTTCCCCAGAACCTGACATGTGTGAGCAGTTTTACAGAACTCCATCACATCTTTGTGGAGTTGTGACCAGTCAAAATACTGTCTTATGCGGGCTTTGATTTTTCATGCAATGACATGTCCAGTCATTGGAATCTCGTGGGCCATTCTTGAAGAGATATTAAGGTACCTCAGTGGCACCACTATCTGGTGAACCACTGTCCACTCTTCATCCACAGGTCTGTCAGGAGGTCTACACTTCCTCATCAGCACCTCATTCTTTAAATAGTAACACTCTGCAACTCCCTCTGCTTCAGTTTTAGTTTGGACATTCTGTGCTACTTTTTAACACTGGGTCAGGTTGTTGAGGCTCAACTAAGGAAAATCTGTTTCACACATCCTTTGGGTCCTCTAACATCCCAAAGAAGGTTTCAGACAACCAGACAGTAGGGTCATCCGTCTGCAGTGTTAGGCCAGGGGAATGTTTGGCCATGGACCGAGTCACCACACAATCAGGGAGAATGCCGGGGACCTTCTTCTGTAACTGCTCTGTCTCCCGGACCTCTTTTGGTCTCTAAAGACCTACTGGGGAAGCTACCACCTTTTCCCCTGTCAGAGCATTACCCAGGAGCAGGTCGACCCATACACTGATAAACTATGGACAATCCCGATGGTTACCAGTCCTGAAACTGGGTCACACTCCAAGTGCAGCTCATATTAAGGTGCATATACTGTCCTCCGATACCATTCGCTAACACTCTAGCATTCACTGCACTCTCTGTAGGAAAGGCCATGTATTTTCTCAGCAGAAGGGATTGGGTGGCCCCTGTATCCCTGAAAATGACTATGGACTTGCTTGCCTCAGTCGAGGTGTATGGGGTCACCTTTCCTTGGGAAAACATTCTGGTAACTCTCAGTGATTTTGTTAAGTTTTCCCGCAATTTCACTGGGTCTGATTGATGTAAAGACACAGCCTGATCTGCCGTGCTTTCCATCAGGACCCCTTTTCCTGCACTGATCTGGTGGACCCTGATTAACGCTACAGGTTTTCCCATAACTTCCAGCATTCAGCTCGATGGTGACCTGCCTTATTACAGTGGAAACACACAGGTCTCGGCCATTCCACCTGCTCTCAGTAATATCCAATTTGGCCTGAGGAGGGTCCCCTGTGTGTCCAGCCTTTCCTTCTTCCTTCTGTTCGGGCTCCTATCACCCTCCCACCTTTTATTCTCGGGTCTTTGGAGTGACTGGGGAAGTGTTTACATTTGGGGTAAGGCCTTGTGTACAAAGGAAAAGTCATCGGCCAGAATTGCAACCTGTCTGGCTCTTTGAACCTTTTGTTCCTCTATGTGGGTTTTAATGGGAGGTGGCCTGCCTTAATACAGTGGAAACTCCTGGAGAAGGATCACCATTCTAAGGTTTTTATATGTGGGCTCTGTCTTGAGTGTCCATATCTACTGGTCAAAAGTAAACTCAAAAATGCATTGCAAAATCTTCTATAAGTACTTTTCAAGGAAGCATTTAGCAAAAACAAATGTGGGTCCATTACAGGCAGAGTCAGGATAATTTATAATGGAGAATAGAGAAATGGCATAGAAGCTAAATGATTATCTTGTGTCTTTCTTCACTGATGCAAGATATCTCCCAGAATTAGAGATCCAAGGGATTTGGGAGAATGAGGAATTGAGGGAAATTAGTATTAGTAAGAAGTTGTATTGGCGAATTTAATAGTGCTGAAGGTTGATAATTCATCAAGATCTGATATTCTACATCCCAGAGTGTTGAAGGAAGTAGTTATGGGGATTGTAGACATATTGGTGATCCACTTTCAAAATTCCATCAATTCTGGAACGCTTCCTGCAGATTGGAAGGTCGCAAATGTCACCCCACTATTTTAGAAGGGAGGGAAAGAGAAAATTGGGAATTACAGACCTGTTAGGCTTCCATCAGTACGAGGGAAAGTGCTAGAATCTATTCTAAAGTATGTGATAAATGGATCTGATTGGGCAGAGTCAACATGGATTTATGAATAGGAAATCATTCATGCCGAACCTGTTGGGGTTTTTCTGGATGTTACTCACAGAATAGAAAAGGGGAGCCGGTGGATTTTCGGGAGGCTTTTGATAAAGTGCCCCACAGGAGCTTGGTAAGCAAAATTAAAACACATGGGAAAGGAGGTAATATACTGACATGCAGTAGGGATTGGTTAACAGGCAGGAAACAGAGAGTAGGAATAAACGGGCCATTCTTGCGTTGGCAGGATGTGACTAGTGGGGTGCCAAAGGGATGTGTGCTTGGGCCCCAGCTGTTCACAATATATATCGATGATTTGGATATGGGGACCAAAGTAATATGTTCAAGTTTGCAGATGACACAAAACTAGGTGGGAATGTGAGTTATGAGGAAGATGCAAAACGGCTTCAAGGGGATTTGGACAGACTTAGTGAGTGGGCAAGAACATGGTAGATGGAATATAATGTGGAAAACTGTGAGGTGGGCCACTTGGGTAGAATGAATAGATATGCAGAGTATTTCTTAAATGGTAAGAGATGAGAAAGTGTAGAAGTACAAAGGGACCTGGGTGTCCTTGTCAATAGGTCACTTAAAGCTAACATGCAGGTGCAGCAAGCATTTAGGAAGGCTAATGTATTTTACTTTTATTGTTAGAGGATTTGAATACAGGAGCAGTGAAGTCTTGATTCAATTGTATAGAACCTTGGTTAGATCGCACCTGGAGTACTGTGTGCAGTTTTGGTCCCCTTATCTGAGGAAGGATATTATGACCATAGAGGGACTGCAACAAAGATTCACCAGACTTGTTCCTGGGATGGCGGGACTGTTCTATGAAAAGAGATTGAAGAAACTGAACATGTATTCTATCGAGTTTCGAAGAATGAACGGTGATCTCATTGAAACCTACAAAATACTTAAAGGGATAGACAAGGCAGCTAAGATGTTTCCCCTTGTTGGGGAGCCAGAACCAAGGGACACAATTTCAAAGCCACTTAGGACAGAGATGAAGAGAAATTTCTTTACTCAGAGGGTTGTGAACCTTTGGAATTCTCTACCCCAGAGGGCTATGGAAGCGCAGTCATTGAGTATGTTTAAAACAGAGATTGACATATTTCTATATACCACTGACAGAAGGGGATATGAGGATAGTGTGGGGAAAAGGCATTGAAGAGGATGATCAGCCAGGATCATATTGAATAGTCGAGCAGGATCGATGGGCTGAATGGTTGAATTCAGCTCCTATGTTCCTATATTCCTTTGCTGCGTAACTCCTTCAAACTCGAGGTCAGTTTAGTCAGGCTGCTTTCCGAGGGTTCAGAATCATTGGCGGTTCACTTCCGATACTATCTCATGTACACCCAGGATAGCATTTTTAGTCACCTCATAATCTAATGAACTTTTATCTGGCAGCAGTGAATAAACCCCATGGGCTTTCCCTGTTATTATGTTTTGTAAAAACAGCATCCAGCTGTCTTCCGGCCATTTCAGCTGCTTTGCAAGCTTATCAAAAGTGATGAAAAATTCTGCCACATCCTCCTCATTGAACTTTTGAATGAACTGGGAGAAGTTTAAGAGTTCAGCACACGGTCCTGAGCTGGGGGCAGCTCCCACACTAGCTGTGCCTTCACCAGGTGCACTGGGTCTTCATCGAGTTGTTTGAGCCACCTTAACTCCCTTTCCTCCTTCTCCTTCTGGAACACTCTTACTTATTCCCTTTATTGACACTCACTCTGCTCTTTCTCACGCTCTCTGGAATTCTAATTCTAGTCTCTTCTGTTCTAGTTTTACCTTAGCTAACATTACTCTATCTGTTAGTGATTCTAACTCTGTTTGAGTCTTCAGCTTCAAGTGAAAAATGGTTGGCCACAAGTCTTTGGATTTCGGGTTTCCTAGCTTTGGACGGAGAGTAATCCCTAACTGTCCTGCTACATTACTCAACTTTTCAACAGAGAGGGGTTTTAGCCTGCACCAAGTTACTTCACTCTATATGTAACTCCCTTCTTGCGAATCTACCTCCTTTATTCAAAAAAGGTGAGAGACGGAAAGCACGACAAATTATGAAGGCACAGATAGGGTAGATAGGAAGAAACCTTTTCCCTTAGTGGAGGTGTCAGTAACCATGGGGCATTGATTTAAGTTAAGGGGCAGGCGGTTGAGAGGTGATTTGAGGGAGAAAAATTCACCGAGAGGGTGGTTGGAATCAAGAACCCACTACCTGAAGGGGTGGCAGAGGCAGAACCCTTACAGGATTTAAGAAATATTTAGATTAGCACTTGAAGTGCCATAGCATACAAGGTTACTGGACTGGTGCTGGAAAATGGGATTAAAATGGACAGGCTTGATGGTCGTCAAGGACACACTGGTCCGAATCGACTGTTTCTGTCATGTATGACTCTGTGACTCTATGACACTTCCAATTTCTCGTTTGTCGTTGGGTTACGATCTCGAGAACCTCCACATTTCTGTTACAGCAGGTGAGGAGAGGTCTCAGTCTCCCCTCTTGTCCTATCTTTCATTTGTTCGCAACTGGATTTATTCCTTTTTAGCAGTGGACGTGCTGACCACCTCAGTGAGTATTTTACCTTTTACCTTTATTGTGATCGTGAAAGAACCAATCGGACAGGTTTTCTTGAGTTTAAACAAGAGGTGAGTTTATCATACATAACAATCTAAACTGGATCTGAATAAAATAATAAAAATATACGGTGCACATTGAAGCGCACACTCATAGGCAAATCACACAAATAAGTAAGAGAGAGAGATAACATTTTTTAAATTTGTATTAGAGTCTATAATAAATTTAAGTCAGTGAGATTGGATAATTCTGTGGTCTGCGCCTTTGCCATCCTTATTTATGAGTTTCATGTCATCTGCAAGCATTGAAATTATGTTTTTTTACATACAAGTCTCTATCACTTGTACATCTATCTACAAGTGAGGAAGAGCACTGATTCTAATACTAACCCCTGAGAAACAACACTGAATACTCCCCCTCCACCAGTCTGAACAATGACCGTTCATCACTTCTCTCTACTTTCTGTACCTGAGTCAGTGTCATATCCACGCTATGACTGTCACATTAATCCATGTGCTCCATTTTTCATAGAACATAGAACATAGAACATTACAGCGCAGTACAGGCCCTTCGGCCCTCGATGTTGAGCCGACCATGAAACCATCTGACCTACACTATTCCATTTTCATCCATATGTCTATCCAATGACCACATAAATCCCCTGAAAGTTGGCGAGTCTACTACTGCTGCAGGCAGGGCGTTCCACGCCCTTGCTACTCTCTGTGTAAAGAAACTACCTCTGACATCTGTCCGATATCTATCACCCCTCAACTTAAAGCTATGTCCCCTCGTGTTTGTCATCACCATCCGGGGAAATAGACTCTCACTATCCACCCTATCTAACCCTCTGATTATCTTATATGTCTCTATTAAGTCACCTCTCCTCCTCATTCTCTCCAACGAAAACAACCTCAAGTCCCTCAGCCTTTCCTCGTAACACCTTCACTCCATACCAGACAACATCCTAGTAAATCTCCTCTGCACCCTTTCCAAAGCTTCCACATCCTTCCTATAATGCGGTGACCAGAACTGTACGCAATACTCCAGGTGCGGCCGCACCAGAGTTTTGTACAGCTGCAGCATGACCTCGTTGCTCCGAAACTCGATCCCCCTACTAATAAAAGCTAACACACCATATGCCTTCTTAACAGCCCTATTAACCTGGGTGGAAACTTTCAGGGATTATTGTACCTGGACACCAAGATCTCTCTGCTCATCTACACTACCAAGAATCTTTCCATTAGCCCAGTACTCTGCATTCCTGTTACTCCTTCCAAAGTGAATCACCTCACACTTTTCCACATTAAACTCCATTTGCCATCTCTCAGCCCAGCTCCGCAGCCTTTCTATGTCCCTCTGTAACCTACGACATCCTTCGGCACTATCCACAACTCCACCGACCTTCGTGTCATCCGCAAATTTACTAACCCACCCTTCTACACCCTCATCCAGGTCATTTATAAAAATGACAAACAGCAGTGGCCCCAAAACAGATCCTTGCGGTACACCACTAATAACTAAACTCCAGGATGAACATTTGCCATCAACCAACACCCTCTGTCTTCTTTCAGCTAGCCAATTTCTGATCCAAAGCTCTAAATCACCTTCAATCCCATACTTCTGTATTTTCTGCAATAGCCTGCCGTGGGGAACCTTATCAAACGCCTTACTGAAATCCATATACACCACATCCACTGCTTTACCCTCATCCACCTGTTTGGTCACCTTCTCGAAAAACTCAATAAGGTTTGTGAGGCACGACCTACCCGTCACAAAACCGTGCTGACTATTGCAAATGAACTTATTCTTTTCAAGATGATTATAAATCCTATATCTTATAACCTTTTCCAACATTTTACCCACAACCGAAGTAAGACTCACAGGTCTATAATTACCAGGCTGTCTCTACTCCCCTTCTTGAACAAGGGGACAACATTTGCTATCCTCCAGTCTTCCGGCACTATTCCTGTCGACAATGACGACATGGAGATCAAGGACAAAAGCTCTGCAATCTCCTCCCTGGCTTCCCAAAGAATCCTAGGATAAATCCCATCTGGCCCAGGGGACTTATCTATTTTCACACTTTAAAAAATTGCTATTCCAAAATTTTCATAACAAGTCTATGACATATCATTTGATCACAGGCCTTTTGAAAGTCCGTAAACATAACACAAAACACACTATCCTCTTCAACACTCAGTTATGTTATCAACGAACGTGATCATGATTATCAGACGTGATTGGTCATTAACCTATCCGTGCTGTTTGTTATTTATTATACCATGTTTTTCCAAGAAAGACATATGTTTGTACAGGGTTATGGCCTCTAGAAATTTCCAACCACTGACATTAGACTGACTGGTCAGTAGTTGCAGGGTTCAGTTCATGTCTCCTTTTGTAAGCAGGTTGTAACATTTACAACCCTCCAGTCCTCTGTCAGCACTCACAGATCCAAGGAGGATTGAAAGCTTCTGGCCAGTGCCTCTGCTATTTCCACCATTCCTTTTTTCAACAAACCTCATATATCCCAACTAGACATAGGAACACTTCCACATTATTGTGGTACAAAAATTGTTGGAGAAAAAGGGGTTAACTGAACCTGTTTGTTCATTGACTGTAATTAATGTCAGTCACTATGGACCCCAATTGTGTCACTGGAGGTTTTCCCTGTTCGTTTAATAAGGGAGTCCTTTCAATGTGTTAACTCATAGTGTCAGTGGGAGCATTACCCCCGGCACTAACAGAGATCCATGGCTGCAGAGAGAGAGCGAGAAGATCGATCAGAATCTCCGAACAATAGATAGGAATATTGCAACAATGGGTCAGAATCTGAGGACAATAGATTGGAATATTACAGCAATGGACAGCAGGACTTTCTCCTTTTAGTTTGGCTTGGTTACTGCTGATTCTGTTTGGATGATATTAGAATTTCGGATCTATTATGCTCTGAAAATGATTGAAACGATTTACTATCCCATCCTTGCTATTATTGGTGTCCCTGGTAAGTCTCTGTATCCAACCATTAGATCTATAAACCACATTTCACTGATTTAGTTTTCTTGTCATGTAAATCTTTGGAAGACGTAAGCCACTGTGTTCAGTCTCTTTCACAAAGTCCACACTATATCCACTATCTGTATTCCCCTACCTTTCCAATGTCTGAGGCTGAAAGAGACTGTTTGGAACCTCTGTTTTATATTTATACCTGAGATGAGTTCATCGCCATATTCCCCCCCACACCAACCCGACCTACTACCACCTCTGTAACATCACCCATCATCACCTCTGCCTCAGCCCATCTGCTGAATAAGCCCTCATCTGTGCCTTTGTTAAATCCACACTTGACTATTCCAATTCTATCCTGGTCACCCTCCCAGTTATAAACCTCTGCTGACTGTATCCGAACTCACACCAAATCCTGATCACCCATCACCCCTGTACTCACTGATCTACATTGGCTCCCGGTCTGGCAGCACCTTAATTTTAATATTCTCATGGTCTCACCCTTCCAATTAGTCCCATTTCCCTTCCATTTCACATATTATTGAAAACATTATGCCGTCAAGTCTTTTCCCATTTTCCTTTTTGAAGTGAGTTGCTTTCACTCTATATCTTCCTCTGCTGTGATTTTCACTCTGTGGCAGCACTGGTGCCAATGCGATGAAACCTGGATAGAGAAAATGATGTGCACTGCACAGCCAGCCACTTCTCGTGTGTCCAGCATAGTGCCCCATGCTGGGAAGGGATCTAGCCTGGGTATACCAGGCATGTGCTGTTAGTGTGAGTAAGGGTTTGAATTGACGTCAATCAGCTAATCCAACATCTTTGATGTATATCTTTGACACTTTGTCTGTGCATGTCCACTGACTGCCTGTGTTAGTACTCTCAGCTGAAAGTACATTCAGCAGCATGAAGAACCCCCTCTAGTGTTATTTAAAAGGACCAGACATCCAACTTACAGGTGAGGGGCTTTTGACTTACTTCTGCTATTGTAAAGTTAGTGGCGGTGCTGTGGATGGTTTTCTGGAGGTCGTGTTGGGAGCTGCTGCAAAGATTCAGTGAAAAAAGAGGATTTGTGACCCAACTCTGGAGGAGGTATGGGGACTGTAGTTACAGTGCCTCTGGGTCTGTAACATGACCAACAAATGGAGCAGAGGCTGCAGAGAGGGGAAGCTCTGTAAAGCGGGAGGACAAAGGCTCTGTAAAGCGGGAGGACAAAGGGGTTCTTCCCTACCCAGCCTGGGTTTTCCAAGACCACTTTTCCCACCTACACCTAACCCAGGAGCAGTGTGTGAGGTGAATCAGATTCAATAAGGAGGTGGTCACAGAGCCGTGTCAACTCCTGTAACATGAACTGGAGCCTCACACAAGGATGAGGACGGAGCTGTCAATGGTTGATATGGTCTGACTTTCATTGAACTTCTATGTATCTTTGAAAATTGATAATCAAACAAACTTAAAAGCTTTGTATCTGAATGCAGGAATCATTCGGAATAAAATAAATGAGTTAACAGCACAAATGAAGACGAATCGGTATGATTTATTGGCGATGACTGATACGTGGTTGCAGGGAATTCAGGTTTGGGAATTGAATATCCAAGGATACTTAGTATTTTGGAAGGATAGACAGGAAGGAAAAGCAAGAGGTGTAGCATTGTTAGTAAAGAAAAATATCAGTGCTATGATGAGAAATGATATAGGCACTGGAGATCAAGACGTAGATTCAGTGTGCGTAGAAATAAGTAATAGAAAGGGGAAGAAGTCCCTGGTGGTAGTAATCTATAGTTCCCCAAACAGTAGTCCCGCAGTGGGGAACAGTATAAACCAAGAAATACTGTGAGAACCTGTGAGAAAGGTACGGCAAGGGTGATTTTAATATGTATATAGACTGGATTAGTCAAATTGTCAAAGGTAGCCCCGAGGGAGAGTTCATTGAATGCATTCGAGATTTTTTTTGGAGCAATATGTTGTGGAACCAACCAGGGAGCAGGCTATTCTAGATTTGGTATTGTGAAATGAGGTGGGATGAATTAATGATCTCACAGTTAAGGATCCTCTGCGGAACAGTGCTCATCGCTTGCTGGAATTTTAAATCCATTTTGAGGGCGAGAACCTGGAGTCCCGCTCCAGCGTTCTGGAGTCAAACAAAGGTGATTACATAGACATGAGGACTGATTTGGCCCTCGTGGAATGGGCAGGAAGACTAAAAGGGAGGAAAGTTGATGGGCAGTGGCAGATGTTTCAGGAGAAATTCAATTCCTCCCAACTAAAATGTACTCCAAAGAGGAAGAAAGATTCGAAGAGGGGGAAAGACATCCATGGCTAAGCAAGGAAGTTAAGGATAACATAAAGACAAAGACTAAGGCTTACCATATTGCAAAGGCCACTGGCAGGCTGGAGGATTGGGAAATATTTAAAGATCAACAAAGGGTTACTAAAAAATAAATAAAAAGTGAAAAAGTACATTATGAAAGAAAATTAGCACAAAATATAAACGCGGATAGCAAAAGCTTCTTTAAGTATATGAATGGTAAGAGAGTAGCTAAAGTGAATATTGGTCCCTTGGAGGATGAGACTGGGATGTTGATAGAGGGGGACACAGAAATGGCGGAGACACTAAATCAGTATTTTGCCTCAGTTTTCACGGTGGAGGACACTAGTAGCATCCCAATAGTAACAGGTAATGCAGAAGTTACAGAAAGAGAGGAATTTAGAACAATCATAATATGGGGAGGCGGTGGTGTAGTGGTACTGTCACTGGACTAATAAACCAGGGACCCAGGGTATTTTTCTGGGGACATGGGTTCGAATCCCACCACAGCAGAAGGTGGACTTTGAATTCAATTAATAAACCTGGAATTCAAAGCTAGTCTGGTGATGGCCATGAAACCATTGTCGATTGTTGCAAAAACCCATCTGGTTCACTAATGTCCCTAATGGAAGGAAATCTGCTGTCCATACCCTGACTCCATCCCCACAGCAATATGATTGACTCTTACATGCCCTCTGACGTGGCCTAGCAAGCCACTCAGTTGTAACTAAGTACTACGAAGTCAATAAAAAGGAATGAAACTGGACGGACCACCCAGCATTGACCGGGAACGACCACGGCAAACCCAGCCCTGTCCACCCTGCGAAGTCCTCCTGACTAACATCTGGGGGCTTGTTGGGAGCCCAGCCGAAGTTGGGAGAGCTCTCCCACAGACTATTCAAGCAACAGCCTGACAAAGCCATACTCACGGGCAATGTCTCAGACACTGCCATCATCATCCCTGGGTATGTCCTGTCCCACCGGCCGGACAGACCCAGCAGAGGTACAGTGGCATACAGAAGGGACGGATTTGCCCTCAACAACGACCCTGGACCCCACGAAGTCTCATGGCATCAGATCAAACATGGACAAGGAAACCTCCTGCTGATTACCACCTACCGCCCTCGCTCAGCTGATGAGTCAGTATTCCTCAATGTTGAACAGCACTTGTAGGAAGCACTGAGGGTGGCGAGGGCACAAAATGTATTCTGGGTGGGGGACTTCAATGTCCATCACCAAGAGTGGCTCGGCAGCACCTCTAGTGACCTCGTCCTCACCAATCTGCCTGCCGCAGATGCATCTGTCCATGACAGTGTTGGTAGGAGTGACCACTGCACAGACCTTGTGGAGATAAAGTCCCAACTTCCCATTTGGGATTCCCTCCATCGTGTTGTTTGGCACTACCACCGTGCTAAATGGGACAGATTTCGAACAGATCTAGCAATGCAAAACTGGACATCCATGAGGCGCCGTGTGCCATCAGCAGCAGCAGAATTGTACTCAACCACAATCTGTAACCTCATGGCCCGGCATATTCCCCATTCTACCATTACCATCAAGCTAGGAGACCAACCCTTGTTCAATGAAGCGTGCAGGAGGGCATGCTAGGAGCAGCACTAGGCATACCTCAAAATGAGGTGTCAACCTGATGAAGCTACGACCCAGGACTATCTGCGTGTAAAACTGCGTAAGCTAAGCGAACAGAGCTAAGCGAACCCAGATGCAATGGATCAGGCCGAAGCTCTGCAGTCCTGCCACATCCAGCCCTGAATGGTGGTGGGCAATTATCCAACTACCTGGAGGAAGTGGCTCCACAAATATCGCCATTCTCAATGATGAGGGAGCCCAGCACATCACTGTGAAAGCTAAAGCTGAAGCATTTGCAACAATCTTCAGCCAGAAGGGCCGAGTTGAGGCTGATTTCGGCCTCCTCCTGAAGTCCCCAGCATCATAGATGACAGACTTCAGCTAATTCGATTCATTCCACGTGATATCAAGAAAAGACTGAAGGCATTGGATACTGAAAAAGCTATGGTGCCCTGACAATATTCCGGCAATAGTACTGAAGACCTTTGCCCAGAACATGCCGCACCCCTAGCCAAGCTGTTCCAGTACAGCTAAAACACTGGCATCTACCCTGCAATGTGGAAAATTGCCCAGGTATGTCCTGGACACAAAAAGCAGGACAAATCCAACTCGGCCAATTACCGCCCCATCAGCCTCCTCTCAATCATCAGTACAGTGATGGAAGGTGACTTCAACAGTGCCATCAAACGACACTTGCTTCGCATGAACCTGTTCAGTGATGCTCAGTTTAGGTTCCACCAGGGCCATTCAGCTCCTGACCTCATTAAAGCCTTTGTTCAAAAAGGGGCGGCTCAGTGGCGCAGTGGATAGCACTGCAACCTCACAGCTCCAGGGACCCGGGTTCGATTCTGGGTACTGCCTTTGTGGAGTTTGCAAGTTCTCCCTGTGTCTGTGTGGGTTTTCTCCGGGTGCTCCGGTTTCCTCCCACAAGCCAAAAGACTTGCAGGTTGGTAGGTAAATTGTCACTGGTATCGGTAGGTGGTCGGGAAATATAGGGACAGGTGGGGATGTTTGGTAGGAATATGGGATTAGGGTAGGATTAGTATAAATGGGTGGTTGATGGTCGGCACAGACTCGTTGGGTCGAAGGGCCTGTTTCAGTGCTGTGTCTCTAAACTAAACTAAAAGAGCTGAACTCAAGAGGTGAGGTGAGAGTGACTGCCCTTGACATCAAGGCAGCATTTGACCGAGTATAGCAACAAGGAACTCCAGCAAAACTGAGGTCAATGGGAATCAGGGAAAGCCCTCCGCTGGCTGGATTCCAAACTAGAGCAATGGAAGATGGTTGTGATTGATGGAGGTCAATCATCTGATCTCCAGGACATCACTGTAGGAGTTCCTCAGGGTAGTGTCCTCGGCCCAACCATCTTCAGCTTATCCATCAATGATCTTCCATCAATCATAAGGTCAGAAGTGGGGATGTTCGCTGATGATTGAACAATGTTCAGCACCCTTCGTGACTTCTCCGATACTGAAAAGCAGTCTGTGTAGAAATGCACCAAGACATGGACAATATCCAGGCGTGAGCTAAGTGTCAAATAACATTCGTGCCATACAAGTGCCAGATAATGAGCGATTCCAACAAGAGAGAGTCTAACCATCTCCCTTTGACATTCACTGGCATTACCATCGCTGAATCCCCCACTATCAACATCCTAGGGGCTGCCATTGGCCAGAAACTGAACTGGAGTAGCCATAGAATTACCGTGGCTACAAGAGCTGGTCAGACACTAGGAATCCTGAGGCGAGTAACTCACCTCCTGACTCCCCAAAGCCTGTCCACTATCTACAAGGCACAAGTCAGGAGTGTGATGGAATACTCTCCACTTGCCTGGATGGGTGCAGCTCCAACAACACTCAAGAAGCTCAACACCATCCAGAGCAAAGCAGCCTAATTGATTGCCCCCCCATCCACCAACATTCACTCCCTCCACAAACGATGCACAGTAGCAGCAGTGTGTACCATCTACAAGATGCACTGCAGCATTGCACCAAGGTTCCTTAGACAGCACCTTCCAAACCCACGACCTCTACCAACTAGAAGGATAAGGGTATAAAATGATTGGGAACACCACCACCTGAAAGTTCCCCTCCAAGTCACACACTATCCTGACTTGGAACGATATCGCTGTTCCTTTACTATCGCTGGGTCAAAATCCTGGAACTCCCTTCCTAACAGCACTGTGGGTCTCCCTAACCCAAGTGGACTGCAGCGTTTCAAGAAGGCAGCTCACCACCACCTTCTCAAGGGCAATTCGGGATGGGCAATAAATGCTGGCCTAGCCAGCGACGCCCACATCCCATGAATGAATAAAAAAAAGTCAAGAGGGAAAAGGTACTGAACAAACTATTGTGATTGAAGGCAGAGAAATCCCCAGGGCCTGATGGCCTACATCTTAGGGTCTTAAAGGAAATAGCAGCGGAGATAGTGGATCCATTGGTTATAATATTCCAAGATTCCCTGCATGCGGGAAAGGTTCCAGTGGATTGGAAAAATGCCTGTATAACGCCCTCATCCAAAAAGGGAGGGAGGCTTAATGTAGGAAACAGTAGACCAATTAGTTTAACATCTATCGTTGGGAAAGTGTCACAATCCATTTTTAAGTAAGTAATAACAGGACATTAAGAAAGTCAAAAGCAACCCATCAGAGTCAGATTTTATGAAGGGTAAATCGTGTTTAACGAATTTGCTAGAGTGCTTCGAAGCTGTGACAAGAAATGTGGAAAATGGGGATCCTGTCGCTGTATTCTATCTGGACTTCCAGAAGGCATTTGATAAGGTGCCACACAAAAGGATAATACACAAGGTAAGATCACATGGTGTTAGGGGCAATTCGTTAGCTTGGATAGATGATTGGCTAACCAACAGAAAACAGAGAGTCGGGATTAATGAGTCTTTTTCTGGTTGGCAAGATGTAATTAGTGGGGTGCCACAGGGTTTGGTCCTTGGGCCCCAACTATTTACAATCTATCTCAATGACGGATGCAGGGATAGAAGGTAATATTGCCAAATTTTCAGATGTCACTAAAATAGATTGATTAGTAAGTTGCAATAAATACATAAGAAATTTACAAATTGATATGGATAGGTTTGGGGAATGGGACAAAATTTGGCAGATGGAGTTTAACGTAGTTAAGTGTTAGGTTATCCATTTTGGTCAGAAAAATAGAAAGGTAAATTATTATCTAAATAGAGAGAAACTTCAGAGTACTTCGGTGCAGAGAGATCTGGGTGCCCTCGTGCATGAATCACGGAAAACTAGTTTGCAGGTACAGCAGGTGATAAGGAAAGCAAATTGAATTTTGGCATTTATTGCTAAAGGAATAGAATGTAGGGAAGTGTTGCTGCACCTGTACAAGGTATTAATGAGACCGCACCTGGAGTATTGCGGACAGTTTTGGTCTGCTCACTTGAGGATGAATGTAGTTGCATGGGAGACAGTTCACAGGAGGGTCACGGGATTGAATCCAGGGATGAGGGGTTTGTCTTATGAAGGGAGATTAAGCAGTTTGTTCCTTTACTCTCTGGAGTTTAGAAGAATGAGATGAGATCTAATGGGGTATATAAGATCATTAAAGGATTGATAATGTAGACGTAGAGAAGGTGTTTCCTCTTGTGGGGCAATCTAGAGCGAGAGGTCATAGTTTTAGGAAAAAGGGGGTGCAGATATAAAACAGAGATGAAGAGAAATTTCTTCCCTCAAAGAGTCGTGAGTCTGTGGAATTCACTACCCCATAGTGCGGTGGATGCCGGGACATTGAGTACATTTAAGGAGGAGATAGACAGATTTTTATTAGAAATGGGTTGAAGCGTTATGGAGAACGGGCAGAAAAGTGGAGTAGAGGCCGAGATGAGATCAGCAATGATCATATTGA
This sequence comes from Heterodontus francisci, assembly GCF_036365525.1. NCBI lineage: Eukaryota > Metazoa > Chordata > Chondrichthyes > Heterodontiformes > Heterodontidae > Heterodontus > Heterodontus francisci. Next base: position 988,417 of record NW_027141448.1, read on the forward strand.
ATGGCAGAACAGGCTCGAGGGGCTGAACTGCCTACTCCTGCTCCTAGTTCTTATGTTCTTATCAGGATTGATCCAGGCAAGAGCGGCTGAAGGATCCATTATCTCTCTCTATGTTGTCTATTGATGTATCTGCTGTGTGACGGAGACCACCTATGTCGGGTAAGGTGAATTATACCGTCTGCTACCTCAGCAGGGAGAAGCAGGATGAGAGGTCCCGTGGCTTTGTCAGGATAGCAGAATTCCTGATGGTGTAGGTATCTCTGCGGGGCCCCCATGTCAATGGGGAGAGGCACAGGAACTGAAACAACTCTCACTCCATTGATGTACAGTTGGTGTGTGAGCATGCCCAGTACATCATGTTGGTTAATGTCCACTATCCTAGCAGCAGCCACCATACCTTCATTCTGAAGCAGTCAGCCATTCCCAACACGTCAGGACTCCATGCAGAACCAGAATGTGGCTCATGACCTCTAAACTCTAGAGACCCCTTCCCCCACACAAAACCACCAGGTGAAGCAATGTTTCCGATGTCTGAACCGCTCGGGGGGAGTCCTCCAGTACACACTGGATCAGGTGTCCAATTTCATGGTGTTCTGCTGCACCCTTCATAATCCTCACCATCATGAGGACACAGGCATTGGCACCAGGAATCCGGAGGCCAACTCAGGAGGAGGAGGAGGCAGGGAGTATATTTCCTGGATGCCTTCGACCCGGACAGGCTGTCGGAGAGTCCCTGCTAAGATTCCAGTTCGCATCGGACAACCTCCCTTTCCCATCTTGGATCCCCCATTCTCCACCATTACACCCATCTGAGACGCCCCATCACTGTGTCTCCTTTATCACCATCCTGCAACCACCAACAAAAGCCTTTTCATTAACATCTTTATCCAACAACACATCCAATTGTACAAACAAAACTGAACTATTCACCCTTGTGTATTCCCTTAGTGCCTGTCTTGTGGATTTCCTCAACTTGCCTAGTTCTCCTACATAGTGTTTCCCCAGTGGCTGCAGCATGGCTGAGTTTCACTGGGGGTGACCGCAGATGGCCTTGCAGGACGTCCTCGTGCAGCTCTGTGACGTGAAAGCTCGGATTCGGATTTCAACACCTCGACATGGGCAGCAGCTCCAACAATGTTCACGTCTGAGTCCTGTGTATTACAATTCGTCTGTGACCTCGTCCTCCGGTGAGCTGACACATAAACAATCCTTTCCCCCTGGACTGGCAGCAGCTCACTCGTGCTCGGTGACTCATCACATGCAGATTCTGACTCGATACCAGCCTCTCAGGTACACGCACTATAATTAGGGTTGGGGTGAGGGATTGGGGGTGGTGGAAAGCAGGAGGTCCATGATCCCACCATCTGCAGCTTGTACATCAACATTTCTGACGTTTACCAGTTCTGATGAAGTGTCAGAGATCTGAAACATTAACTCTTTTTCTCTCTGCGCCGATGCTGCAGGACCAGCTGAGTATTTCCAGCACTTTCTGTTCTCTTCCCTGAGCTCTAGAATTCTCTTCCTAAACCTTAAATACATTAAGTTGCAGAGAGTCCAGTTTTAGGGAGTACTACTTGTACAGAGTACTAAATACAATAAAGTTAGTTAACTGTTGCATTTAGCATTTCACTTAACTTTATTCTGAACTTCTAGTTTCTTTGTGACAGCTGGACAGTTCATTGATTCTCATGGAATAAGAGGGTCAGTGTCAGCTTGGATAAAAATATAAACTGGCTTAATGAGAGAAAACGGTGAGTTGTGGTAAACAGTTGCTTTTTTCAGACTGGGGGAAGGCAGACAGTGGTGTTTCCCCAAGGGGCAGTGCTTGGACCACTGATATTTTTCTGATATATATAAATAATTTGGATATTGGAACACAGAACACACAGATCGAGGGAGCTTCTGCTCATATCCACCATTTCCAGTTCCTGCTTTAGAGCCATAGACTCAACGGCTGGAAGGAACCTCTGTGTGGTTGTGGTGGTGACATCTCTCTCACTGTCAGTGACTATGGTTAGTCTTGTTCTTAGACTGGTCTGCAGTTTAGGCCCAGGTTAGTACATACCCTGGTAATTTCCAGTTAACTTGTCGTCCTTGTATGGAGGAGATTGAGCAGAGACTGTGAGGCTCACAAATATGTTGTCTGAAGAAGAAACGGGATATCTGACTTTGTGCTTGGAGACAGCAACCACTACTGCCCACTGTTGACGGATTGTGTCTGAAACTGTCGGATTTTATCTCAAAACAGGGCGTGGGCAGCTTCAGGGGAGGCAGAGCTTTAACACGGGTCTAATTCCCTCATAGCCCCTCCTCACATCTTCTAACTCCTCCCCTAGTCTGGGACTTTCTGCCTGTAACTCAGTGTTTTGGGCCAGTATTTGTTCTAATTTTCTCTGTGGATAATATACTCCATCATGGGGCTCCTGATCCCAGAGTAACTGATTGTACAGGATGCCAATGTTCTCCTACCAACCTTCATTTTCCTTCTGTAAATTGTCCATCTCATCCTTCAATTCTTTGTGTCTTTTATTTAACCGTCAGGTGCAGAGATGTGCCCCATTAACCAACTTATCTCAACAATTTTTTATCTTAAATTTGTATTTCTGGACATCCTCAGATATTCTATTGAGAATTAAATCGTAATCCCCATCATACTGCTCGATAATCCTTAGGATGTCCGTCTCCCCAGGTGTGCCTGTTTTTTTTCTCTGCCAGGTTATCAATTGACTATTTCCTGTGATATGCTAATGGCATTGTATTTCTGGTTTTACTTAGTCAAACTCTCTTAAAGCTCCCCCACCGCCCGCCACCAACCCCCCCCACCCCACCCTCCCCCCCCCCCCCCCGCCCACGCAACCCCCCCGCTCTTAGTGATGAGCACACCGTGTTCTGGTGTAAGCTTTCTATCTATCTCGAGATGTCCAAACCAGTCCCAATGACGATCACACGTGTTTCACTGTACATTCTCTCTCTCTGTGACAACTCCCTGCCCAGTCTCTGCAATAACCCCAAGTTTTTGACCTATTCTAATCTTTCTCTGTCTCCAATTCTCCTACCCATTCGAGCAATGATCACTCAACTGAGTTTGTCATTTCAACTCTGGACGAGGTTTGGGGCCTGTAGTTACGGTGTCTCTGGGTCTGTAACATGAACAACAAATGGAGCAGAGGCTGCAGTGAGGGGATGCTCTATAAAGAGGGAGGAGGAAAGGGATCTGCCCTACCCACCCAGTGTTTTCCAAGAGCACTATTCCTACCTACAGCTAACCCAGAAGCAATGTGTGAGGTGACTCTGATTCAATAAGGATCTGGTCACAGAGCTGTGTCACCTCCTGTAACACGACCTGGAGCCTCACACCAGGGTGAGGACGTAGCTGTTAGTGGCCGTTAAGGTCACAGTTTCATTGAACTTCTATGAATCTGGATCTTCCCAAGCAGGAGCAGGAGACATATCCAACATAGAGTGGTAGAAATTGATGGAGTCATGGAGTCATGTACGACACAGAAGGAGGCCATTTTGCCCCTCTGTGCCAGCTCTGTGTGGAACAATTCAGTCAGTCCCAATCCCCCGCTCAATCCCCGTATCCCTGCAAGTTCACTTCCTTCAGGTGTCCATCCAGTTTCCTTTTAAAATCATTGATTGTCTCGGCTTCCACCACCCTCATGGGCAGTGAGTTCCAGCTCATTACCATCCACTGTGTAAAATATTTCTTCCTCATATCCACCTGCATCTCTTATCCAAAACCTTCCATCTGTGTCCCCTAGTCCGTGTTTCATCAGATAATGAGAATACTTTTTCCTTTTCTATCTTACCTAAGCCTATCATAATCTTGTACACGTTTATCATACCTCTCTCAATCTCCTTTACTCCAGGGAGAACAACTCCATCTTCTCCAATCTAACCTTGTAACTAACCAACCCGCTCCCCTGGCTGCACAGCCAGAAGCTGTGCTGAAGGTGACAGCTACGGCTCTGCAACTGACAAGGTGGCCGAGAGGTTAAGGCGATGGACTACTAATTTGTTGTGCTTTGCACACGTTGGTTCGAATCCCATCCTTGTCGCTAGTTTATGAGCTGTTTCGTGTATTATTAATGTTGGGTGAGCTTATGTGTAAAGTCAGCCTCGAAACCTGTTCTTGTCAATGTCCAGACAGTGATTCCAGAATTTGTTATACTTTATTAAAATTGAGACAGACAATTGGAATTCTTCACCCAAACTGCACTGGAATGAAGATCAAATAGGGATCACGAAACGGAGCAGGATTTTTCCTCCCCTCCTTCCTTCCATCATTACTTTCTCTGGATTTGCACCAAGTGAAAGACAAATGGGAAAAGCAAATGGCGAGGGAGCAGATGCAGAAAATTATCCTTTGGCAATAAATTTATTTTCAAATCTTCTTGATAGATTAAGTGAGTGAGCAATGCTTTGGCAGATGGAGTTTAAAATGAGGGGTCATCGACTACCGACGATAGATCAGAGTGTTTTTTTGGAAGAGGTGAGATGTTAGAAACGGTTGAGGAGCAGAGACCCGAATACTGAATTAATAAAAGCTCGTGGACTGGTAGAAAATAATGTGAAAAGTGAACAGAATATGAAGATTGGAACTCATGTTGCAGTGATATAAAGCTCTGTGCTCCTGAAGTAAATGTCCAAGCCCAGATTGTGGGGAATCTGTGGAGAGTGATTTGGTTTTTATTCATTCTTGGGTGTGAGTATCGCTGATAAGGCGAGCATTTATTACCCATTCCTATTGCCGTTGAGAAGGTGGTGGAGAGCTGCCTTCTTGAACTGATGCAGTCCATATGGTGCAGGAAATCCCACACTGCCGTTGGGGAGGGAGTTCCAGGATTGTGACCCAACAACAGTGAATAAATGGCGATATCGTTCCAAGTCAGGATGGTGAGTGACTTGGAGGGGAACCTGCAGGTAGTGAGTTCCCATGCATCTGCTGCCCTTGTCCTTCGAGGTGGTAGTGGTCACGAGTTTGGAAGGTGCTGTTGAAGGATACTTGGCGAGTTGCTGCAGTGCATATGGAGATGGTACACACTGCAGCCACTGTTTACTGGTTGTGGAGGGATTGAATGTTTAAGGTGGCGGGTTAGGTGCCGATCAAGTGCGCTGCTTTGTCCTGGATGGTGTTGAGCTTCTTGAGTGTTGTTGAGTGGGATGTATTCCATCACACTCCTGACTTGTGCCTTGTAGATGGTGGACAGGATTTGGGGTGTCAGGAGGTGAGATACTTGCTGCAGAATTCGTAATCTCTGACCTGCGCTTATAGCCACAGCATAGATGTGACTGGTCCAGTTATGTTTCTGGTCAAGATGTTGATGGTGGGGGATTTAACGATGATAATGCTTCTGAATATCAAAAGGTAGATTTTTTTTCTCTCTCATTGGAGATGTTCACTGCTTGGCACTTGTGTGGCCAGAAGGTTGCTTGCCACTTATCAGCTCAAGCCTGAATGTTGTTCAGGTCTTGCTGCTTGCAGGCACAGACTGCTTCAGTATCTGAAGAGTTGTGAGTCATCATCTAACATTCCCACTTCTGACTTATGTTGAAGAGAAAGTCGTCAATGAAACAGCTGGGATGTTTGGGTCTAGGACACTACCCTGAGAAACTCCTGAGGCAATGTCCTGGACTGAGATGATTGGCCTCCACGAGCCACAACCATCTTGTTTTGTGCGAGGTATGACTTCAACAAGTGGAGAGTTTTCCCCCTGATTCCCAGTGACTTCAATTTTGCTATGGATCCTTTATGCCACACTCACTCAAGGGTGGTTCAAGAAGGCAGCCCACCCCACCACCTTCTCAAGGGCAATTAAGGATGGGCAGTAAATACCCACATCGCATGAATGAATGAATAAAAAAGTGAAGTATCCCTTGTGTCATTGTTTTGGTAGAAAATATAACCCTGGTGGAATTGCCCCTCCCAATCACACCTCACTTCATAGAACATAGAAAATGGAGAAAATTTATGGCACAGAATGAGACCATTTAGCAATCGTGTCTGTGCCAGCTGAAAAAGAGCGATCCAGCCCAATCCCACTTTCCAGGTCTTTGGAATGGGATCTGAACAGATCTCAGAGCTCACATTATGTGAATGTTCTGTTGAAGTATTGGTGAGCTGATATACCAGGGGAGATTCACACTGTTAGACACAGTGTGAAATACATTCAAGTATTTATAAAACATTGTAACATGTGAGTAATATTCCCCATTGCTTTCTCAGCACTGATGGATTGTGAAGTGGGAGACAGCCAGAAGTCCCAGTGATCCACACTGACCCTCAGCTGAGAATGAAATGAGATGAAGTTCAATCTTCAGCAGCGAGTTGCTGCAGAGAGGTAAGAGTCCTGAATCAAGGAGAGACTTTCTCATACTGCTGTTGAATCTCATTTCAAACACTCCTTGAACTCTCTGCCGAGGAATTCAGAGCTGGAGAATGCCTGTAAAATCAGCCAAAAAAGGAAATAAAAAACACCCACCGTGGGGCTCAAACTCAAAAACTTGAGATTCAGAGTTTCATGCTTTCATCGACTGAGCTCACCAGGCCTGAGACAGTGTCCCCGTCCTGTCTGTTATTGGACAGTGCAGCTGTTGGCTCCATCCCAGGGCCTGAATTTGTTCTGTAAACCATGAACCAGCTTCCTCTCAAATCCCAGGTTTATCAATAAATCCTCTTACAAAATCCCCAAAGTGTGATATATTCCTCTCACTCATCCAGAATAAAAGTTACATCTTTTGCTCTTTTTACCTTCCAAACATTGACTTCTATTTTGCTCAGCATTTATTTCTCTCTCCTTTTTATGTTGTGCATTTCCTAATAAACATTTCATTTCAATTATTTATGAGGGATGAAATGAACAGAAGAGATTTTCTGCAATGGTACCAGGGGTGTGGGACAGAGCGAGTGGTTTGGATCTGGAATACACTGCCTGAGAGTGTGCTGGAGGCAGATTCAATCTTGGCTTTCAAAAGGGAATTGGATAAACACCTGAATAGAGAAAAGTTGCAGGGTTACTATGAAAGGGCAGAGGAGTGGAATTAGCTGATTTGCTCTTGCAAAGAGCTGTCATGGACATGATGGACTGAATGGTCTCCTTCTGTACTGTAACCATTTGATTCCTTGATTCTAACTCTGTCAAAGTTGTTCTGAACTTGCTCTGCTCCAAGGAGAACAACCCCAGCTTTTCCAGTGTCTGCACATAACTGAAGTTATGAGGAACCATGGGGAACCCACTGTAAACCTTCCTCCAGACAGAAATACAACTGTTCACCACCACACTGTGACCCAGCTGTTCACAATATATATCAATGATTCGGATGTGGGGACCAAATGTACTATTTCCAAGTTCGCAGATGACACAAAACTAGGTGGGAATGTGTGTTGTGAGGAAGATGCAAAGCGGCTTCAAGGGGATTTGGACAGACTTAGTGAGTGGACAAGAAAGTGGCACATGGAATATAATGTGCAAAGATGTGAGGTTGTCCACTTTGGTAGGAGAAACAGATGTGCAGATCATTTCTTAAATGGTAAGAGATTAGAAAGTGTAGATGGACAAAGGGGCCTGGGTGTCCTTGTCAGTAAGTGACTGAAAGCTAACATGCAGGTGCAGCAAGCAATTAGGAAGGCGAATGACATGTTAGACTCTATCACAAGAGGATTTGAGTACAGGAGTAGTGAAGTCTTGCTTCAATTGTATATATCCTTGGTTGGACTGCACTTTGGAATACTGTGTGCAGTTTTGGTCCCCTTACCTTAAGAAGGATATCATTGCCATAGAGGGAGTACAACGAAGGTTCACCAGACTTGTTCCCGGGGTGGCGGGACTGTCCTATGAAGAGATTTTGGGGAAACTGGGACTGTATTCTCCAGAGTTTCGAAGAATGAGAGGTGATCTCATTGAAACTTACCATATATTTAAAGGGATAGACAGGTAGATGAAGCTATTTCCTCCGGTTGAGGAATCTAGAACCAGGGGACACAATTTCAACATAAGGGGAAAGCCACTTAAGACAGAGACGAGGAGAAATTTCTTTACTCAGAGGGTTGTGAATCTTTGGAATTCTCTACCCCAGAGGGCTGTGGAAGCTCAGTCATTGAGTATGTTTAAAGCAGAGATTGACAGATTTCTAAATGCAAATGACATAGGGGATATGGACATAGTGTGGGAAAAAGGCATTGAAGTGGATGATCAGTCATCATCATATTAAACGGCGGGGTTGGCTCGACGGGCTGAATGGCCTACTCCTGCTCCTATGTTCCTATCAGTCTGCTAATTTCATATCCATGCTGTCATTGTCCCTTTTATTACATGGGCTTCAGTTTTACTGGCAGTCTAGTATGTGACATCATCAAGAAGGTTTTCAATAAGTTAAATAAGGAGAAATTGTTTCCAGTGGCAAAAGGGTCAGTAACCAGAGGATGTATTTATCAGGTGATTGAGAAAAGAACCAGAGACGAAATGAGTGCGGGATTTATACGGTGATGTGTTGTGATTTGGAATGCACTGTCTGATCAGGACTTGAAAGCAGATTCAGTAGTAACTTTGAAAAGCAATAGGGATAAATACTGAAAGGAAAATGTACAGATTACAGGAAAAAGCTGAGCATCAGAACTGATTGGATAACACAACCAAAGAGACAGCATTGACACAATGGACCAAATGGTCTCCTTCTTTGTGTATCATTCTCTGGTTTTATGAACATAATGTTGGTACAATTGCTGAGTTGGAAGTGAAGTGAACCCAGATTCCGGGTATTCTAAACACCAGACCCAAACCAACTGAAACAAAAACAAGAAATGCTGGATTCACTCAGCAGGTCTGGCAGCATCTGTGGAAAGAGAAGCAGAGTTAACGTTTCGGGTCAGTGACCCTTCTTCGGAACTGACTGAACAAGCCTGTTGTTTAATCTCTGTTTTTCACACCAGCTTCTCCTCGCTCTTTCTGTGTTTCCTGCCTGGTCTGTTCCTCTGACCTTCATTCCTGACACTCTATTGAGAATGGCCAACTCACTGCGCCTCTCACTCCCACCGTCACTCCACCCCTTCACCCACTTCCAAACCTCTCTGTTAAACAGTACCTCACTTCTGCTCCTCTGCTCCATTAATATGACAGGAAAACATTTTCAAACAGACATTTCCAGACAGTGAACGTTTCAGTGAGACAAGGTAAAGATCAGATTCATTCACTTTAAACACAGAGAGAGCAGCTCTCCCTGTTCAGTCGAAGGAGCAGCTGTAGTTTCACTCCCATTAGTCTTAGAGACATGGGCCAGAATTTTAAGGGACCGTTGGAGACGGGAATGGAGGCTGCGGAGGGGGAGGGGGGGTGTATAAAATAGGGATGGGAGAGGTCGGACCGGATATTTCTGTCGGCGGCTGACATGGAGGGAAGACTTCGCACATCCACTCGGCAAGAATGCATTTAAAGTATTTATGAGTCCAATTGTCAGCAATTTTATTCACTGGGTCCAATTGAATTAATAGCACACGGGAACCCTGGGGCTTCAGAGCCTCGCCTGGTTAAAGGAGGTGACTGGGAGGTGGGAGCTGAGTGTTGGCTTCACTGGGAAGCTGTCGGGTGAGGCAGCGTAACTTGGCAGCAAGGGTGGAGGGGGAAAGGGCATCGGGAAACACTGTCAGGAGTGGGGGCCAATGTGCCAGCTCTGCAGGGTGAGCCACACCAGGGTGTTATTGGGGCAGTGCCACCTCATTGAAGGTGACAAATGAGGTAAATGTGGCTGTGTGTTGTTTACTGTGAAGGCCTTGCACTCAGGGAGGGGCAACCTGTCATGGGCCTCATTCACCCTGGATTCGAGGCTCCCATTGAAGAGGAGGAGGAGTAGAGAGGGAGGGAGGGAGGCGCAGGCGCCAGCAGGGACACCACAGCAGCTTGGGGGCCCACAGGAGGGCCAGCCTCGAACAGGAGGCTGGAGAAGGAGGCAGAGGAACACGTCAGCCGAGGTTCAACTACCTGCAGATGTCCGAGTGACAGTGTCTCCCCAGACTGCGCCTCTCCACGGAGGTTGTCACTGATCTCTCTGCCATGATGCAGCTGTGCCCCATGGGACTTGGTGGGCACCTGATGCCAGTGTCACTGAAGGTCACCGTGCCACTGAACTTCTCCACCAGCAGATCATTGCGGGGATCCACTGGCGATATGTGTGGAATCTCACAGTCTGTGGTGAATCAGTGCATCAAGGAGGTCACCAATGTCCTGTTCAGGAGGGCCGGTGACTATGTGCACATCGATCCAAACAGTCACGCTGAGAGGGCAATAGGATTCGGGCCATCGCTGGATTCCACCAGGTGTAGGGTGTCATCGACTGCACCCATGTGACCATCAAGGCTCCTGCAGACCAGCCAGCAGCCTTCAACAGGAAGGGCTTCCACTTGCTCAGTGTGTAACTGGTCTGTGACCATCACAAATGGATCCTACAGGTGTGTGCACAAATCCCGGGAAGCAGCCACAACGCCTGCATACCAAGGCTCTCCCAGGTGCCAGAACCTTTCCGTGGCCCCATGCGCTTTCTGAGATGGATCCTTGGAGACAAGGGCAACCCAGTGAGAACATGAGTACTGACGCCTGTGAGGAACCCACACAACGATTCAGAGGAGAGGTACAACACCTGCTGCGGGTCAACCCGAGCGACCATCAAAGAGGCCATTGGTCTCCTGAAGATGAGATTCAGGCACTTAGATTGTTCCTGTGGAGCCCTTCAGTATGTCCCAGCGAGAGTCTCCCGTATCATGGTGGCTTGCTGTGCTCTGCACAATCTGGCATGACAGAGGGGTGAGGTGTTGACTCGTGTGGATATCATGGAATGTGATGTCTCCTCTGATGATGAGGATGTGGAGGAGGATGCTGCCCAAGCAGTGCCAGATGAAGGACCTCAGGCACAACAGGAAAGCCTCCATGAGATACACACAAGGGAGACACGAGACACCCTTATACATACACGTTTCCATTGAGCCTTACCACCTTCTGGAACCACAGCAATAAAGTCTTAGCTTTAAACAGCCCTGTTGTCACCTCCTTCCTTCTACACTACAGCGCCCAGATACACATCGCACAGTGACAAGGCCGAAGCTTTGTGAACTCAGGGCTTGGTCCCTCACTTCCAGCCCCTTGGGAGGAAGGGTTGAAATGAAGTCCCAAAGGGCATCAACAATAGGAAGGAGACATAGTGAGAGAACATCATTGCTTTATTCTGTGTGACACCAAACACAACCCTATCCATCTGGAATGTACATTCACCCGTGAACCCCTCAGTGAATCTAGGTGCTCTTCTTAAATCTCTTCCGGGTGTTCCTACCTGCAACTCCCCCTGCTCTGTCAGCTGAGGTGGAGACATGCTGCTGACCTTGCTGCTCCATGGCTTGGGATGACATTGGCGGCCGTCCTCTGCTGCCTGAGGCCTGGAGGGCCCTGGCACACTGAGGGCCTCCTGCACAGGTACAGGGACCCCTCTGTCATCGAGGATGATGGAGGTGCTGGCATCACTAGTGTCACTGGCAGAGGGACTTTGGAATTACCGTCCACACCAGGAGCACCCTGAGAGGGGCCCCCAGATGTAGCAGCCAGCTGCTCCTCCCCCTTATAAGACACACTTGTACCTCCCTGCTGACCTGAGAGGGACGTGGAACAAGTGGAGAGTTCAGGTGCCTCGTCCCCCCTCTCACCTTGTCACCACTGGATGGAGCTCCTGGACAAAGTGATGGAGTGCAGGTCTGTGCACATCTCCGGCAGCCACTGATTGATCGGCTGGATCTGGTTCTCCATGAGAGTCACCAATCTCTCAATGGAGGAAGCCAAACACACCCCCATCAGAGACAGTGCAGCACCCAAGGCCTGGATGGACTCCTCCATCGTCCGTGCTTGGGTACACATAGTCTCTGGCAACTCTGCCAGATGTTGCCTGACCTCTCACTGCAGCTGCAGCATTTCCCGTGTTGCTGGTGACACAAGAGGCACGTCATCAGCCTAGGGCACAGCATGGGCCTGGCCTCCCACAAACCACCAACTCCCAGTGGCCTCGGCTGTCACAGCCTCCGCCAGCTGCCCGGGCCTGTCAGTGATGTGCTCACCAGTTTGTATGCCAGAATCTAACCGCGAACGGATACCCACCAACGTGAGAGTTTCTGTGCTGGTGAAGGGCGCAGGGGAATGAGGTGATGGTGCACCCTCTGAGGCTCCCTCCTCCTCCTCAGACATGTCCGGCTGTCCCCCAGTCTCTCCAGCTCTTTGCTTTTGTCGTTCATCCGGGCCTTCATGAGAAAACAGGGACATTGAAGGGTTAGGGTCTTCCCATCATGACATTCCAACCACCCCTAACGTGCAGCTCCATTGATGCAGTGGTGAACAGATGAGCAGTGTGGCTCCTTTGCAGCAGATGCTCCCTTGTGCCCCAGGAGATGTTCACTCACTCTCTTGGGTAGGTGTCCCTGTCTCTCCATCAGCTATGGAGCAGCTGCTTTGCTGCCCTGCCTGTTCCATGGCCTCCTCCTCCATCGGGATGAGGACATGGAGATAAGGCATCCACCGCCGGTCTTGACACGCTCTTTCCAATTGTGGGATGTCTTCTCCTGCAGACACAATGATGAACAAAATTAGTCTCCCGGCGGGGACAAGCCCAACATCTCTGATGGTGATAGTCCAGCAGTCCATGATGGGGACACACGTATTCCTCTTGCATGTGGCCCCTCTCGAGGGACTGTGTGAGTTTATACAATGACTGACGTGCACCTCTCACCGAGATGCAGCCAAGCCTCAGGCAGCATGTCCTGCTGCCCTTCCCCAATACACATGACTGGGTGGTCACTCCCTTTCCACCAAACACTCCCTCTCACTCTGCCACATGCAATGTCCAAAGGGTCCAAAGTGTTTTGAGTTTTCACCTGAGCAGCCTGGATCCGGTCATTGACCCACTTCCTGTACTGGATCCATGTTCTGGGGGTGACCCCACGTCTGCTGACCTCACCGACTATCTTCAGCCAGCTTTGCTTGGTCCGGTGGGCAGGTCTCCACCTCCCATCCCTGGGGAAGAGGATCTTCCACCTTTCTCTTGCCACCTGGAGGAGAACCTGCAGGGAGGCATCGCTAAACCGTGGGACCATGGTCACTGCAGGCTCGCATTCAGCTCCTTACTCAGCAGGCAGCAGAGGCAGCAGAACGGGTCCTGGGGCATCAGAGGCAGCAGAATGGGTCCTGGGGCATCAGAGGCAGCAGAACGTGTCCTGGGACAGCAGAGGCAGCAGAACGAGTTCTGGGGCAGCAGTGACAGCAGAACAGGTCCTGGGGCAGCAGAGACAGCAGAACGGATCCTGGGGCAGCAGAGGCAGCAGAACGGATCCTGGGGCAGCAGAGGCAGCAGAACGGGTCCTGGGGCATCAGAGGCAGCAGAACGGGTCCTGGGACAGCAGAGGGCTCTCAGGAAGACACTCCTTTAAACCAGGCAGCAGTGAATGCAGGGCTGGCAGCCCTTTAAATATGGTGTCAGCACCTGCCGTTGTGTCAGATGTCGGTGCCATCGGCACCTCGTTCCCTGCCTCAGGTCCTTGTTTACATGGGCCCCACGCCTCCCCTTCATTAATTGGTCGGCTGCTCCGTGATCGGAGTCGGTCGGCCACATTTCACTCGTGTGGTGACGACACCGGCTTCCGGTGCCTCTGCTGAGAGCCGCACCGTTAGTTTAAAATTCAGCCCATGGGGCCAAGAGTGGAAAATCTCCCCTCTGATTCTCTCTACTTAAACTGATGGAGACACCAAATTAAAACTGATGAAACCAGGGATTGTATCCTGGTTCTTCAATCTAGTGTTCTCCCAACTGAGCTATTCCAGCCTCACTGTGAACTCATCTTCATTGGAGACAAATATAACTCCAGGTGGAATTTCCCACCCGTTCATTCCTCACTTCAGGGGAATGGGACCCGACCAGATCGCGGAACTCAGATTATGTTAATGTTCTGCTCTTGATATCTTAATATTATCTTGCGTTTGAGCCACTTTTAATCAGGTTCACAAACAAATTCTTCCATCATCCCTTCTCCCACATTCTCTCTCTCTCATTCATTCTTTATTCCTCACAATCCAGAAAGGGTTAGGAATCAGAGCTCACCTCCAAACCCTCTGCACACAGACCTCTGTCTGTCACCCTGTTTGATCCAAGATCCAAGAGACCAGTCATTAAATTGCACTCTTTATAAACACAGAAAGCTGCCTCACAGTGTTGGACACAGAGTTAAATACACTGAAGTCTTTTGAAAAAAGTTCATCTTATGGGTTGTATAATGATGGAAATATACCTTCTGTAAGTAAATGAAATAGGGAATGGAGCGGTGTGAAACATTTCCAGACCATGTCCAACACGTTTCCACTCAGTGTGAAAACCCACCACGGAAAGAGTGGAACATTCAATCATTTGATCACATCATGATTAACATCACTCAGATGCCTGAACCATGAGGTCACTGCAGCTGGCTGCACAGCCAGGAGCTGTGCTGAAGGTGACAGGCATGATTGTGCATCTGACAAGGTGGCTGCAAGGTTAAGGTGATGGACTGCTAATGCATTGTGTTCTTCATATATGGGTTCGAATCCCATCCTTGTTGTTAGTTTGTGAGCTGTATAGTTCCTTTATTTCTGATGGGGGACTTTTTGCATAAAGTCAGACTGGAAACCTGTTCTTGTCAATTTCCAGACGGTGTTTCCAGAATTGTTTATACTTTATTAAAATTGAGACAGACAATTGGGATTCTTCACCCAAATTGGACTGGAATGAAGATCAAATTGGGATCACAAAATGGAGCAAGATTTTCCCTCCCTCCCTTCCTTCCATCTTTATATTCTCTGGATTTACACCAAGTGAAAGACTAATGGGAAAAGCAAACGGCGAGGGAGCAGAAGCAGAATATTATCCTTTGGCAAGAAATTTATTTTCAAATCTTCTTGATAGATTAAGTGAGTGAGCAATGCTTTGACAGATGGAGTTTAAAATGTGGGGTCATGTAATACTGAAGAAAGATAGATCAGAGTGTTTTTTTGTAAGAGGTGAGATGTTCGAAACTGTGGAGGAGCCGAGACCCGAATACAGAATTACTAAAAGCTAGTGGACTGGGAGAAAATAATGTGAAAAGCGAACGGAATATGAAGTTTGGAACTCATGTTGCAGTTATATAAAGCTCTGTGCTCCTGAAGCGAATGTCCAAGCCCAGATTGTGGGGAATCTGTGGAGAGTGATTTGTTTTTTATTCATTCTTGGATGTGAGTATCGCTGATAAGGTGAGCATTTATTACCCATTCCTAATTGCCCTTGAGAATGTAGTGGTGAGCTGCCTTCTTGAACTGCTGCAGTCCATGTGGTGCAGGAACACCCACACCGCCGTTGGGGAGGGAGTTCCAGGATTGTGACCCAACAACAGTGAAGAAATGGCGATATAGTTCCAAGTCAGGATGGTGAGTGGCTTGGAGGGGAACCTGCAGATGGCGAGTTCCCATACATCTGCTGCCCTTGTCCTTCGAGGTGGTAGAGGTCACGGGTTTGAAAGGTGCTGTTGAAGGATACATGGCGAGTTACTGCAGTGCATATAGAGATGGTACACACTGCAGACTCTGTGTACTGGTGGTGGAGAGAGTGAATGTTTCAGGTGGTGGGTTAGGTGGCGATTAAGTGGGCTGCTTTGTCCTGGATGGTATTGAGCTTCTTGAGTGGGATGTATTCCATCACACTCCTGACTTGTGCCTTGTAGATGGTGGACAGGTTTTGGTGTATCAGGAGGTGAGATACTTAGTTTAGTTTAGAGATACAGCACTGAAACAGGCCCTTCGGCCCACCGAGTCTGTGCCGACCATCAACCACCCATTTATATTAATCCGATACAAATCCCATATTCCTACCACATCCCCACCTGTCCCGATATTTCCCTACCACCTACCTATACTATAGGACAATTTATAATGGCCAATTTACCTACCAACCTGCAAGTCTTTTGGCTTGTGGGAGGAAACCGGAGCACCCGGAGAAAACCCACACAGACACAGGGAGAACTTGCAAACTCCACACAGACAGTACCCAGAATTGAACCCGAGTTGCGGGAGCTGTGAGGCTGCGGTGCTAACCACTGCGCCACTGTGCCGCCCCCAGAATTCCTAATCTTTCCCACTTGCTGCAGAATTCCTAATCTCTGACCTGCGCTTATAGCTGCAGCATAGATCTGACTGGTCCCGTTTAGTTTCTGGTCAATGGTAACCCCCAACATATTGATGGTGGGGGATTCAGCGATGATAATGCTCTGAATATCAAAAGGTAGATTTTTTTCTCTCTCTCATTGGAGATGTTCACTGCTTGGCACTTGTGTGGCCAGAAGGTTGCTTGTCACTTATCAGCTCAAGCCTGAATATTGTTCAGGTCTTGCTGCTTGTAGGCACAGACTGCTTCAACTGAGGAGTTGTGAATCATCACCTAACATTCCCACTTCTGACTTATTTTGAAGGGAAAGTCGTCAATGAAACAGCTGAGGATGTTTGGGTCTACGACACTACCCTGAGAAACTACTGAAGCAATGTCCTGGGCTGAGATGATTGGCCTCCACGAACCACAACCATCTTGTTTTGTGTGAGGTACAACTCCAGCAAGTGGAGAATTTTCCCCCTGATTCCCATTGACTTCAATTTTGCTAGGGATCCTTGATGCCACACTCAATCAAGGGCAATCACTCTCCCCTCTCCTCTGGAATTCCACTCTTTCATCTCTGTTTGGTCCAAGCTGCAATGAGATCATAACAACATAAGATCAGAACAACTAGGAGCAGGAGTAGGCCATTTGGCCCCTCGAGCTTGCTCCGCCATTCAATAGGATCATGGCTGACCTGATCATGACCTCAACCCCACTTTCCTGCCTGCCCACATAACCCTTGGCTCTCTTGTAGATAAAAATCTTGAAGACATTCAATGACCCAGCCTCCACTGCTCTCTGTGGTAGAGAATTCCAAAGAATAATGACGCTCTGAGAGAAGAAATTCCTTCTTAAATGAAAAACCCCTAAATCTGAAACTGTGTCCCCTAGTTCTAGATTCCACCACGAGGGGAAACTTCCTCTCAGCATCTACCCTGTCAAGTCCCCTCAGAATCTTATATGTCTCAATACGTTCACCTTTCATTTTTCTCAACTCCAATGAGTATCGGTCCAACCTGCTCAACTTTCCTCATACGACAACCCCTTCATCACTGGAATAAATCTAGTGAACCTTCTCTGAACTGCCTCCAATGCAAGTATATCTCTCCTTAAATAAGGAAACCAAAACTGTACACAGTACTCTAGGTGTGGTTTCACCAGCACCCTGTACATTTGTAGCAACACTTCTCTACTTTTATACTCCATTCCCCTTTCAATAAAGGGTAACATTCCATTTGCCTTCCTAATTATTTTCTGTACCTGCATGGTAACTTTTTGTGATTCATGTACGAAGACACCCAGATCCTTCTACACAGCAGCATTCTGTAATCTCTCACAATTTAAATAATATTTTCCTTTTCTATTCTTCCTACCAAAGAGGATAACCTCACATTTTCCCACATTCTATTCTATCTGCCAAATTATTTCCTGGAGCTGAGAGACCCTGGCAGAACCTAAACTGAGCATCGATGAGCAGATTATTGTTAAGTGTGTGGTGCTTGATAGCACTGTTGGTGACATCTTCCATCACTTTGTTGATGATTGATAGAAGACTGATGGGGCGGCAATTGGTCAGATTGGATTTGACCTGCTTTTTTACGGACAGGGCACACCTGGGCAATTTTCCACATTGTTGAGTAGATGCCTGTGTTGTCGCTCTACTGGAACAGCTTTGCTGAGGGCGCAGCTAGTTCTGGAGCACAAGTCTTCAGTACTAGAGCCGGGATGTTTTTAGGGCCCATAGTCTTTGATGTACTGAGTGCCTTCAGCTGTTTCTTGCTTTCATGTGGAGTGAAGCGAATTGGCTGAAAACTGGAAGCTGTGATGCTGGGGACCTCAAGAGGCCGAGATGAATCATCCACTGAGCAATTTCTGACTGAAGATGGTTTCAAATGCTTCAGCTTCATCTTTTGCACTGACGTGCTCGGCTCCACCAACATTGAGGATAGGGAAGTTTTTGGAGCCTCCTCATCTGGTTCGTTATTTAATTGTCCTCCACCTTTCATGACTGGAGCCCTAGTTTCTCAGGGCAGTGCCCTAGGCCCAACCATCCTCAGCTGTTTCATTGATGGCTTTCTCTTCAACATAAGTCAGAAGTGGGCATGTTCGCTGATGATTCACAACTCCTCAGATACTGAAGCAGTCTGTGCCTGCAAGCAGCAAGACCTGAACAACATTCAGGCTTGAGCTGAGAAGTGACAAGCAACATTCTTTGATCTGATCCTGAGGGTGATAACCGTGCGTGGAGCGGCTGGATGGATGGAGGGTGACTCTGAAGAGGGTGTCTGAGTCTGGAGGGAAGAATCTGTGGAGAGTGGTCCTCAAAGGATGTCCGTGTCTGGAGATTTAGGATCTCTGAAGAGGGTCTCCGAGCCCGTAGTGCTGGGATGTATGGAGAGTGATCCTGAAGTGGGTGTCCGAACCTGGAATGGCGGGATCCGTGGAGAGTGATCCTGAAGTGGGTGTCCGAGCCTGGAGTGGCAGGATCTGTGGAGAGTGGTCCTCAAAGGATGTCCGTGTCTGGAGATTTAGGATCTCCGAAGAGGGTCTCCGAGCCTGTGCTGGGATGTATGGAGCGTGATCCTGAAGTGGGTGTCCGAACCTGGAATGGCGGGATCTGTGGAGAGTGATCCTGAAGTTGGTGTCCGAGGCTGGAGTGGCAGGATCTGTGGAGAGTGATCCTGATGAGTGTGTGTAAACCAGGAATGGAAGCTTTCTGTGGAGGTACAGGAAGAGGCCATTCATTCCCAGCATTTTGTAAAGGTTAGCATAACTTATATGCTTTTACTCTATGCCTATATTAATAAATCCAAGTGTCCTGTTTGCTCTTAGTTACCTTTTCAATCCTTCTAACATTGGTGTACATTGTCTCTCTGCTCCTGCACCCACTTTAGAATTGTCATGTTTCATTTATATGGCCTCTCCTCATACTTCCTTCCAAATTGTATCACTTCACACTTCTCTGTGCAAAATTTCATCTGTTATGTGAAAGCCGATTTTACCAGTTTTTTTTAAGTTCCCCTGAAGTGTGTTACTATCACTGAATCGGACAAAATTCCTGAGCATTCTTTGATGCTATCTCCATAGACAGAGCAATCTTCCGCGAGCTCAAATGTAGGATTTTGTGTGTTTAGTATCTTACTTCACCCACCAATATAAGCACAAATATGTCACGTAAATCTTGTTCACTGCAGTCCCTGCTGCTGTTTGCTGCCTATATTTACAGACTTTTATCTCAACCTCGTCACCATGTTCTCTAATATATTCAGGGGGCATCAGCAGAGAAAATGTTCACCAAGCGTGGCAAGTGCAAGGAAGTGTTTATTTACATCATAATGTCATGAATATAATATACAAATACATTACATGTGTGAATCATCAAGATGTGTCTGAATAAATGGAACCCCGTTACTATAAACACTGTCACCTTTCAATGTTTAGCGGACAGGTTTGACGGCTTGATGTGTGTGATTCCCTCATTAATGTGTTTGCACAAAGTTCGGGGAAAGACTGAGATATGAATAATTTATAGGGAAATTTTTTAAGCATATCTCCACATCTCTCACTCACAAAGATCTGCAAACACATGGATTCCAAAAGAACCTGAGTACAAAATCACCTAAAATAAACACAGCCAGAGAGTCTTTCAATAACCTTTAGCTCAGGGAAAGTACATGCTGTTATGGAAGTGATTCTGTTTCTTCTGTTAAAATATTTTTTGAAGAAGTCATAATCAAACTGAATAAATGTAGGACCAGTTCTTTTTCAAGAGAGCACCAAAAGAGCCAATTTGGCAACTATGTTTACTGTTTTTCACATAATTCAAGTTAAAAATAGAACAGAAACCATGGTAACAGGGAGATGTGGTTAGTGAAGTCATTTGCGCCCCTTGATTGGACAAGCTCGCAGCAGCAACGTCCACCTAAGACAGCAGAAAACTCACAAGCTTTTGGTTGTAGAGTCAGTGTGTTTTACCTGCTGGAGTGAGCAGCTGAGAAAGTTAGCCTGAAGAAGTGTCAAGGAAGGAGAGAAGACCACAACCCAGCTTGTTTTCCAGAAAATCTTCAAAAGATCCTGAGAAGTCCAGTGTGTTAATTCATCTTATCGCATGTCTTTGAAGAAGGCCTGCTAAAATTAATTCTCAGTGCCTTCTGAAAAGAACTGTTCTAAAATACCCTAGTGACCTGTCTACGTATACTCAGATGTTAGACTGTATTCCAATTTTGGAGCAACGTATCTCATCTGATGTTTTCTTCAAAAATGAGCAAGTAACCAGCCCAAGTGTTTTTTTTTTGTGTTTGTAACAAAATTTAAAAAATTTTTAAAAAACATCCCTTTTATCTTTTCTGTTAACCGGTGTATGTGTGTGTGCGCATGTGGCTCGAAGATTTTTTAAAAAGACTTTAAAAGCAAAGGTGAAAAGGGAACTTTTAAAATTTCCACCTGTGTGTTTATGCTTTACTTCATGACTAGTTAAAACTTGTTCTACAATAAATGAATCATTTTGTGGTTCATTAAAGAAATCTGGTCAGTGTCTTCTATTCTGGGAAAAATAGAGTATATGATTGACTGTTTCAGTAAGTGGGAAAAGTTGAAAGAGATGTTGTGACCTGTGGAGAAGTGGGATGAGAATAAAGAGTGCCCTCCTCTGCCCTTAGTTGTCACAGCATTTGTGATCTGGCTCAGTAGCTTCGTTGGCTCGAGCGTTTGTCCAATAATAAGAAAATAGTGGATTCATATCCTTGCTTCAAAAGTTTAGCTATCAATCGTTTACATCTGTTTTCTTGTGAACTTTAACATTTCTTATGAATTTTATTCACACAAGAAAACAGCTCAGTGGGTGCCTTTGTGAAGGATGTCAGTTTGGAATGGCTGTTCCTCCTTGTACAAATGTTCAATGCTAATATTTCAACGGCAACTCAATCCCCTACAATTTATTTGAGAGCAATGTGTTTGCAGTTGCATTGAACCTGGAAAACAGCTCAACATTAATCTCACTGAAGGAAAGTGTGACTGTGTTGTATGTTTCAGACTGTTCGTGCCGTTTTGTGTCTTTTTTAACCAAGCCTATAACACGACGCAAAGGGGAGGGTTGATCCGAGGTTTAGAATATATTATTCAGTCAGGAGCAAGAAAAATCAAAAGGAACAAAATAAGAAAACCCAGTCCACAGATTTGAGAATCTGTAGATCCGCTTTGGGAAAGTGAATCAGAGCAGAATGAAGGGTGAAGTGTCCGACTGCCCAGAAGAGATGAAGACACAGCTCAGTCAGCATGTTCCCCTGGTTTATGATGCTGGAACATTCCTCACACAGAAATTATTCAATCAATACTCATCTGCCAAGTCGGTCTGAGGCTGTGCCTCTCTGATCATGTGGAATTAAAGCAATTCTTCCAGTCAGTTAGTTCAGTTGTCATTTCATGAGAAATTCGGTCATCATGACTTCGTCAGTGACCTAATGGTTCAGGTGTCTGAGTGATGTTAATCATGATGTGATGAAATGATTGTATGTTCCAGTTTTTCCGTGGTGGATTTTCACATTGAGTCGAAACGTGTTGGACATGGTCTGGAAATGTTTCACACCGCTCCATTCCCAACAGGCCATGACCTGATGTGATGGAAATTGCATTTACTTACAGAAGCTGCATTTCCATCATTGCACATCTGGCTGCACAGCCAGGATCTGTACTGTCCAAACAGCTGACAAGGTGGTCGAGAGGTTAAGACGGTGGCGTGCTAATGCATTTTGCTTTGCATGTGTGGGTTCGGATCCCAATTTTGTCATTAGTTTTTGAAGTGTCCAGTACATTGTTGTGGGGGAGCTTTTGTGGAAAGTTGGCCTGGAAACATGTTCTTGTCAATATCTCGCTGGTGATTCCAGAATTGTTTATACTTTATTTAAATTGAGACAGACAATCGGAATTCTTCACCCAAATTGGACTGGAATGAAGATCAAATAGGGATCACGAAAAGGAGGAAGATTTTTCCCTCCCTCCTTCCTTCCATCTTTACTTTCTCTGGATTTACACCAAATGAAAGACTAACGGGAAAAGCAAATGGCGAGGGAGCAGAAGCAAAACATTATCCTTTGGCAAGAAATTTATTTTCAAATCTTCTTGATAGATTAAGTGAGTGAGCAATGCTTTGGCAGATGGAGTTTAAAATGAGGGGTCATCTAGGACCTACGAAAGATAGATCAGAGTGTTTTTTATAAGTGGTGAGATGTTAGAAACTGGAGAAGCAGAGACCCGAGTGCTGAATCACTAAAAGCTAGTGGACTGGTAGAAAATAATGTGAAAGGCTAATGGAATCTGAAGATTGGAACTCATGTTGTAGTTATATAAAGCTCTGTGCTCCTGAAGTAAATGTCCAAGCCCGGATTGTGGGGAATCTGTGGAGAATAATTTGTTTTTTTTCATTCTTGGGTGTGAGTATCGCTGGCAAGGCTGGCATTTATTGCCCATCCCTAATTGCCCTTGAGAATGTGGTGGGGAGCTGCCTTCTTGAACTGCTGCAGTCAATGTGGTGTCGGAACACCCACAGTGCTATTGCGGAGAGAGTTCCAGGATTTTGACCCAACAACAGTGAAGAAATGGTGATATAGTTCCAAGTCATGATGGTGAGTGACTTGGAGGTGAACGTGCAGGTGGTGGTGTTCCCATGCATCTGGTGCCCTTGTCCTTCGAGGTGGTAGTGATCACGGGTTTGGATGGTGCTGTCGAACGTTACTTAGCGAGTTACTGCAGTGCATCTTGTAGGTGGTACACACTGCTGCCACTGTGCTCTGGTGGTGGAGGGAGTGAATGTTTAAAGTGGTGGGTGAGGTACCGATGAAGAGGACTGCTTTGTCCTGGGTGGTATTGAGCTTTTTATGTGTTTTTGGAGCTGCAGCTATCCAGAACAGTGGAGAGTATTCCATCACACTCCTGACCTGTGCCTTGTAGACAATGGACAGGCTTTGGCATGTCAGGAGGTGAGATACTTGCTGCAGAATTCCCAATTTCTGACCTACGCTAAAAGCCGCAGCATAGATGTGACTGGTCCAGTTTAGTTTATAATCAATGGTAACCCCCAAGATGTTGCTGGTGAGGGATTCAGTGATGATAATGCTGCTGAGTATTAAAAGGTAGATGGTTTGATTCTCTCTCATTGGAGATGTTCACTGCATGGCACTTTTGTGGCAATCAAGTCGCTTGTCACTTATCAGCTCAAGCCTGAATGTTGTTCAGGTCTCGCTGCTTGCAGACATGGACTGCTTCAGTATCTGAGGAGTTGTGAATCATCACCTAACATTCCCACTTCTGACTTAAGTTGAGGGGAAACTCATTAATAAAACAGCTGAGGATGGTTGAGCCAAGGACACTACCCTGAGAAACTCCTGAGGCAATGTCCTGGGCTGAGATGATCGGCCTCCACCAACCATAATCATCTTGCTTTGTGCTAGGTAGGACTCCAACAAGTGGACAGTTTTCCCCTGATTCCCATTGATTTCAATTTTGCTAGGGATCCTTGATGCCACACTCACTCAAGGGTAATTACTCTCACCTCTCCTCTGGAATTCCACTCTTTCCTCTCTATTTGGAACAAGCTGCAATGAGGTCACAAGAACAGAAATAGTAGCATGAGTAGACCATTTGGCCCCTCGAGCCTTCTCTGCCATTCAATAGGATCATGGCTGATCTGATCATGGCATCAACCCCACTTTCTTGCCTGCCCCCCATAACCCTTGACTTCCTTGTAGATAAAAATCCAAGGATGAATGACTGTCTGAGTGAAGAAATACCTCCTCATTTCCTTCTGAAATGGAAAATCCGTAATTCTGAAACTGTGTCCCCAAGTTCTAGATTCCACCACGAGGGGATACATCCTCTCAGCATCTACCCTGTCAAGACCCTTCAGAATCTTAGATGTCTCAATGCGATCACCTCTCATGTTTCTAAACTCCAATCAGTATAGATCCAACCTGCTCAATCCTCCTCAAAAGACAACCCCTTCATCACAGGAATAAATCCAGTGAACCTTCTCTGAACTTTTTTTTTATTTCCAAAATATACTTTATTCGTCAAAAAAACTATAAAAAGATACATTACAAAACAGTTCAAAAACAGCACCAAGTCAAAAATACAAAGATTGCAAAGGAGATCAGTTTCCTTCAGTACAGGAGTGAATTGCCTCACAACCCTTCCATTTCATTTTACCTGCCATGTACTTTTTGCAGCAAACAAATATTTTTTGGAATAAAAACAAGAAATGCTGGAACCACTCAGCAGGTCTGGCAGCATCTGTGGAAAGAGAAGCAGAGTTAACGTTTCGGGTCACTGACCCTTCTTCAGAACTGACAAATATTAAAAATGTCACAGGTTATAAGCAAGTGAGGTGTGGGTGGGGCAAGAGATAACAAAGGAGAAGGTGCAGGTTGGACAAGGCCACATAGCTGACCAAAAGGTCATGGAGCAAAGGCAAACAATATGTTAATGGTGTGTTGAAAGACAAAGCATTAGTACAGAATAGGTGTTAACGGACTGAATATTGAACAGCAGCAAGTGCAAACCTGAAAAAAAACAGTGGGTAAGCAAACTGAATAAACTAAGATGAAATGAAATAAATGCAATATAAAAGGTTGTAAAAAATGTAAAAAAGCAAAAAAGAAGAAAAAAGAAAAAACAACTAAAAATGAAAGTAAAATCGGGGGCTGTCATGCTCTGAAATTATTGAACTCAATGTTCAGTCCGGCAGGCTGTCGTGTGCCTATTCGGTAAATGAGATACTGTTCCTCGAGCTTGCGTTGACGTTCACTGGAACACTGCAGCAATCCCAGGACAGAGATGTGAGCATGAGAGCAGGGGGGAGTGTTGAAATGGCAAGAAACCGGAAGCTCAGGGTCCTGCTTGCGGACCGAACGGAGGTGTTCCGCAAAACGGTCACCCAGTCTGCGCTTGGTCTCCCCAATATAGAGGAGACCACATTGTGAGCAGCGAATACAGTATACTACATCGAAAGAAGTACAAGTAAATCGCTGCTTCACCTGAAAGGAGTATTTGGGGCCTGGGATAGTGAGGAGAGAGGAGGTAAATGGGCAGGTATTACACCTCCTGCGATTGCAGGGGAAGGTGCCATGGGACGGGGACGAGGTGGTGGGGGTAATGGAGGAGTGGACCAGGGTGTCGCAGAGGGAATGATCACTTCGGAATGCTGACATGGGAAGGGAGGGGAAGATGTGTTTGGTAGTGGCATCACGCTGGAGGTGGCGGAAATGGCAGAGGATGATCCTTTGGATATGGAGGCTGATGGGGTGGAAAGTGAGGACAAGGGGAACCCTGTCACCGTTCTGGGAGGGAGGGGAAGGGTTGAGGGCAGAAGTACGGGAAATGGGCCGGACACGGTTGAGGGCCCTGTCAACAACAGTGGGGGGGATTCCTCGGTTGAGGAAAAAGGAGGTCATACCAGAAGCACCGTCATGGAAGGTAGCATCATCAGAGCAGATGCGTCGAAGACGGAGAAACTGGGAGAATGGAATGGAGTCCTTACAGGAGGTAGGGTGTGAAGAAGTGTAGTCGAGGTAGCTGTGCGAGTCGGTGGGCTTATAATTGATATTAGTAGACAACCTATCCCCAGAGATGGAGACAGACAAGTCGAGGAAGGGAAGGGAAGTGTCAGAGATGGACCATGGAAGGGTGAGAGAAGAGTGGAAATTGGAAGCAAAGTTGATAAAGTTTTCCAGTTCGGGGCGGGAGCAGGAAACGGCACCGATACAGTCATCAATGTACCGGAAAAAGAGTTGGGGGAGGGGGCCTGAGTAGGACTGGAACAAAGAATGCTCGACATATCCCACAAAAAGACAGGCATAACTAGGACCCATGCGGGTACCCATAGCGACACCTTTGACTTGAAGGAAGTGCGTGGAGTTGAAGGAGAAGTTGTTCAATGTGAGAACAAGTTCAGCCAGGCGGAGGAGGATGTTGGTGGATGGGGACTGGTTGGGCCTCTGTTCCAGGAAGAAGCGGAGAGCCCTCAAACCATCCTGGTGGGGGATGGAGGTGTAGAGCGATTGGACGTCCAATGTGAAGAGGAGGCGGTTGGGACCAGGAAACTGGAAATTGTCAAAATGACGTAGGGCGTCAGATGAGTCACGGATGTAGGTGGGAAGAGACTGGACCAGCGGAGAAAAGATAGAGTCAAGATAGGAAGAAATAAGTTCAGTGGGGCAGGAGCAGGCTGACACAATGGGTCTGCCGGGACATTCCCGTTTGTGGATTTTGGGAAGGAGGTAGAAGCGGGCTGTCCGGGGTTGCGGGACTATGAGGTTGGAAGCTGTAGAGGGAAGATCTCCAGAGGAGATGAGGTCAGTGACAGTCCTTTGGATGGTGGCTTGATTTTCGGCGATGGGGTCATGGTTCAGTGGGAGGAAGGAAGAAGTGTCTGTGAGTTGGCGCTGAGCCTCTGCAAGGTAGAGGTCAGTATGCCATACAACAACAGCACCACCCTTGTCTGCAGGTTTAGTTTTGTTTACAGATACAGCACTGAAACAGGCCCTTCGGCCCACCGAGTCTGTGCCAACCATCAGCCACCCATTTATACTAATCCTACACTAATCCCATATTCCTACCACATCCCCACCTGTCCCTATTTATTTCCCTACCACCTACCTACCCTGCAGGCAATTTATAATGGCCAATTAACCTGTCAACCTGCAAGTCTTTGGCATGTGGGAGGAAACCTGAGCACCCGGAGGAAACCCACGCAGACACAGGGAGAACTTGCAAACTCCGCACAGGCAGTACCCAGAATCGAACCCGGGTCCCTGGAGCTATGAGGCTGCAGTGCTAACCACTGCGCCACTGTGCCGCCCATGGTTTGATGACCATGTCGGGGTTAGACCTGAGAGAACGGAGTGCCTCAAGTTCAGAGGGGGACAGGTTAGAGTGAGTGAGGGGGGCAGAGAAATTGAGATGACAAATGTCTGGCCGACAGTTTTCAATGAAGAGATCAAGAGTGGGTAAGTGGCCAGGGGGAGTGGTCCAGGTAGAGGGAGAATGCTGGAGGTGGGTGAATGGGTCTGCTGGTCGGGAGGAGGACTCCTGGTCAAAGAAGTGAGCCTGGAGGCGGAGAAATATTTTCTGGATTCAGCCCGAGGGGATTTCCATGGATGCAGTCCCTTAGTTCACCTTGGTGGGGGTGCCTTACACAGTGGTCTTCCCCAGTGAACCTTTGCAGCGGCTGCCCCAAGCTGTAGTGCGTCCCTCAGCACGTAGTCTTGGACCTTGGAATGTGACAGTCTGCAACATTAGGTCGTGGACAACTCTTTGCGCTGGAAGACCAGCAAGTTTCGGGCAGACCAAAGGGCGTCTTTCACCCAATTGATAGTCCTCCTGCAGCAGTTGATGTTTATCTCGGTGTGCATCCCTGAGAACAGCCTGTGGAGCACAGACTCCTGTGTTACACAGCTGCTTGGGATGAACCGCGATCAAAACCACTGTATCTTTTTCTACACCTGCTTTGCAAAGACAGACAGGGCAGTCCTCTCTCCTCTGTCTTGTTTGTTTGCTGTATTGAACCCTTTGCTGAGTCTATTAGGAAGGATGCAAGCATAAGGGGGTGTTACAATCCGAGGCAGTGGAGTCACTCAGGTTAAAACTTCCCTGTACCTGGATGACGTCGCCGTCTTTTGCTCGGATCCGCTGTCCGTTCGCAGACTGATCAGCATCTGCGACCAGTTCAAACTCGCCTCGGGAGCCAAAGTTAACCACGGCAAGTGCGAGTCCATGTTCTTTGGGAACTGGGCTGACCGATTCTTTGTCCCCTTCACCATCAGGTCAGACTACCTGAAGGTGCTGTGGATATGGTTTGGAAGGGCTGGGACGTGCACCAAAACCTGGAAGTAGCGAGTAGCCAGGATGCACCATAAGCTGAGCATGTGGGAGCAGCGATCTCTCTCCATTGTGGGTAAGAACCTGGTCATCAGGTGCGAGGCGCTCACGTTGCTGTACATGGTGCAGGTCTGGCCCATACGCCACTCCTGCGCTGTGGCGATCACCCGAGCCATTTTCCGCTTCATATAGGGTTCCAAAATGGACCAAGTCTGGAGGAACACGATGTTCAAACCCCTGGATAAGGGCGGGAAAAATGTACCCAACGTCGCCCTCATCCTGATGACTACCTTCGTGTGCGGCTGCATCAAGCTGTGCGCAGATCCCCAGTACACAATCTCCAAGTGTCACTACGTGCTGAGGTTCTATCAGTCCCCAGCGTTGTGAAGGATGGGCCTGGTCACATTGCCGCGGAATGCTCCATCCAGTTGGACCGTGCCGTACCACCTATCCTTCGTGGGAAAGTTTCTGTGGAAAAACATTTTTGACCACCAATCCTTCAGGTAGTGGTCTGCACGGAATGTCCTCAAGGCCCGACAGGAAAAGGAGATGGTGGATCCAGTCGGATGGTTCCCCGAGCAAACTGCCAAAGTCATTTTGCGGAATGCCTCATCACCAGAACTTTCACACAAGCACCAAGATGAAACTTGGCTGGTGGTGAGAAGAGCCCTCCCCATCAGATCCTTCCTGCACGCCCGAAGTCTCACCCCCTCCGCACAATGCCCTCGAGGTGGCTGTGGTGGGGAAGAGACAGTTGCCCACCTCTTTCTCTGAATTGCCTCCAATGCAAGTATATCCCTCCTTAAATAAGGAGACCAAAACTGTACACAGTACTCCAGGTGTGGTTTCACCAACACCCTGTACATTTGTAGCAAGACTTCTCTCCTTTTATACTCCATTCCCCTTGTAATAAAGGGTAACATTCCATTTGCCTTCCTAATTATTTGCTCTACCTGCATGCTAACTTTTTGTGATTCATGTACGAAGACACCCAGATCCTTCTATACCGTAGCATTCTGTAGTCTCTCGCAACTTAAATAATATTTAATTTATCTGTTCTTACTACCAAAGTGAATAACCTCACATTTTCCCACATCATACTCCAGCTTCCATATGTTTGCCTGGATCCGAGAGGCCCTGGCGGAATCTAAACTGAGCATCGATGAGCAGATTATTGCTAAATGCGTGGTGATTGATAGCACTGTTGATGACATCTTCCATCACTTTGCTGATGATTGATAGTAGACTGATGGGGCGGTAATTGGTCAGATTGGATTTGTCCTGCTTTTTTTTTTATGGACAGGACACACCTGGGCAATTTTTCACATTGTCGAGTAGCTGTTTGTGTTGTAACTCAGAAAAAAATTATCTCAATAAATTATCGGCTGGAAGCACGTTTCTCATCGGGTTGAATAATTTCTGTGTGAGGAATGTTCCAGCATCATAAACCAGGGGAACGTGCTGACTGAGCTGTGTCTTCATCTCTTCTGGGTAGTCGGACAGTTCACCCTTCATTCTGCTCTGATTCACTTTCCCAAAGCGGATCTGCAGATTCCCACATCTGTAGACTGGGTTTTCTTGTTAGGTTCCTTTTGATTTTTCTTGCTCCTGAATGATAATATATGCCAACCTTGGATCAACCTTGCGTTGTGTCCCAGTCTTGGTTAAGAGCGACACATAACGGCACCAACACTCTGAAACAAACAACACAGTCACACTTTCCTTCAGTGAGATTAATGTTGAGGCGGTTTCCATGTCGAATGCAATTGTGAACAAATTTCTCACGAAGAAATTGTGGGTGATTTGAGTATTTGCACTGAATTTCTGTGCAAGGAGGGACAGTTTCAAACAGCCATTCTGAAATCACTTCCTTCACAAAGACAAAGACTGTGCTGTCTTAACGTGTCACTCAACTTCACAAACAAATTTGAACTCGAAGTTCAGGAGAAGACAGAGTGGTGAATGATTGATAGTGTAATCTTTGGATGAGAAAAGATACTAAACATACAAAATCCAACATTTGAGATAGCGTGTAAGATTGATCTTTCCATGGAGATGTTCACTGGAACACTGGAACAGGCCCAAGACAGAAATGTTGACATGAGAGCAGGGGGGAGTGTTGAAATGGCAAGGAACCAGAAGCTCGGGGTCATGCTTTCGGACTGAGCCGAGGTGTTCCACCTAATCTGCGTTTGGTCTCCCCAGTTTAGAGGAGACCACATTGTGAGCAGTGAATACAGTATACATAATTGAAAGAAGTACAAGTAAATCGCTGCTTCACCTGAAAGGAGTGTTTGGGCTTTAGATAATGAGCAGAGAGGAGGGAAAAGGGCAGGTATTATATCTCCTGCGATTGCATGAGAAGGTGCCTTGGGAAGGGGACGAGGTGTCAGGGATAATGGTGGAGTGGACCAGTGTGTTGTGGAGGGAACGATCCCTTCGGAATGTTGACAGGGGAGGGGAAGATGAGGTAGGTGGTGGCATCACGCTGGAGGTGGCGGAAATGGTGGAGGATGATCCTTTGGATGTGGAGGCAGGTGGGGTGGAAAGTGAGTCGCAGTTCTGGGAGGGAACGGAATGGGGAGGGCAGAGGTTGAGGGACCTGTCAACTACACTGGGAGGGGGGTGGGGCGGCAAAGTTGAAATCTAGTGATGTTGTTGAATTTAATTTCAAACACTCCTTGAACTCTCTGCCGATGAAGTCTGAAAAAGGGAAGAACAACCACACAACAAGGGTCTCAAATCCAAGACCCTGAGATTAAAGGTCTCATGCTCTACCAACTGAGCTAACAAGGCCTGATACAGTACTACTACTCTGTCTGTTATTGCACGGATGCAGCTGTTGGCTCCACCCCAAGTGTGAGAATTTGTTCCCACCAAACATGAAGCAGCTTCCTATCAATTCCCCAGATTGTCAGTAAATCTACTTACAGAAGCCCCAAAGTGTGATATATTCCTCTCACTCATCAATCATAAAACTTTCTTTTCACCTTCCAAAAGCTGCCATCTATTTTGTCAATATTTATTTCTCTCTCCTTTTTATTTAATTCATGCATTCCTTCGGAATTCTTTCCCAATTATTTCTGAGGGAAGAAATGAACAGATCTGGCAGCTCAAAACTGGGCATCCATGAGACACTGCGGGTCATCAGCAGCAGCAGAATTGTATTTAAACACAATATGTTACCTCCTGGCCTGGCATATCCCTCACTCTACCATTACCATCAAGCCAAGGGAGCAATAGTGGTTCAATGAAGTGTGCAGGAGGGCATGTCAGGAGCAGCACCAAGCAGACCTAAAAATGAGGTGTCAACCTGGTGAAGCTACAACACAGGATTACTTGCATGTCAAACAGTGGAAGCAGCATGCAATAGACAGAGCTAAGCGATCTCACAACCAACAGATCAGATCAAAGCTCTGCAGTCCTGCCACATCCCGTCCTGAATGGTGGTGGATAATTAAACAATTAACAGGAGTCACAGAGAGTCATAGAGTCGTACAGCATAGAACCAGGCCCTTGGGCCCACCGCGTCCATGCCGACCATAATGCCCATCTGTACTAATCCTACCTGCCTGCATTAATTCAATATCCCTCTATGCCTTGCTCATTCAAGTACCTGTCCAGATGCCTCATAAATCTCACTGCTGTTCATGCCTCCACCAGGCAGCTCATTCCAGATACCCACGATTCTTTCTGTGAAAAATTTACCCCTTTGATCCCCTTTAAACCTCCTCCCTCTTACCTTAAATCTATGCCCTCTAGTTTTAGTCACCCCTACATGGGAAACAGACTCTGGCTATCTACACTATCTATGCCTCTCATAATTTTATATACCTCTATCATGTCCCCTCTCAGCCTCCTTCACTCCAGGAAAAACAGACCCAGCCTATCCAATCTCTCTTTATAACTCAGGCCCTCCAAACCAGGCAGCATCCTTGTGAATCTTTTCTGCACCCTCTCTATCTTAATCACATCTTTCCTGTAGTGCAGCCACCAGAACTGCACACAGTACTCCAAATGCGGCCTAACCAACGTTATTTACAACTGTAACATGACGTCCCAACTCTTGTACTCAATGCCTCAGCCGATGAAGTCAAGCATGCCAGACGCCTTCTTTACCACCCTGTCTACCTGTGTTGCCACTTTCAGGGAACTATGTACTTGCACCCCAAGGTCTCTCTGCTCAACAACACTCCCCAGGCCCTGCCATTCAGTGAAAATGTCCTGCCCTGTTTTAACTTCCCAAAATGCATGACTTCACACTTGTCCGCGTTAAATTCCATTTGCCAATCCCTTGCCCACTTTTCCAGTTGATCTATATCCTGTTGTAAACTTAGACAACCTTCTTCACTGTCCACTATACCACCAATTTTGGTGTCATCTGCAAACTTACTAATCATGCCCCTTACATTCACATCCATGCCATTAATATATACGACAAACAACAGAGGGCCCAGCACCGATCCCTGCGACACACCACTGGTCACTGGCCTCCAATCTGAAAAACAACCCTCCACTACCACCCTCTGCCTCCTATCACCAAGCCAATTTTGTATCCAATTGGCTAGCTCACCCTGGATTCCATGTGTTTGAACCTTCTGGACCAGCCTACCATGCAGGACCTTGTCAAAGGCCTTGCTAAAGTCCATGTAGACAGCATTCATCGGCCTGCCCTTGTCAATCCTCTTGGTCACCACCTCGGAAAACTCAATCAAAATCATGAGTCATGATTTCCCACGCACAAAGCCATGCTGACTCTCCCTAATCTGACCTTGCCTTTCCAAATGCATATAAATCCTGTCTCTCAGAATCCCTTCCAAGAACTTTCCCACCATTGATGTAAGGCTCACCGGCCTGTAGTTCCCTGGCTTATCCCTGCTGCCCTTCTTAAATAAAAGCATAGCATTAGCTATCCTCCAGTCTTCCGGTACCTCACCTGTGGCTAACGATACAAAAATCTCGGCCAGGGCCCCAGCAATCTCCTAACTTGCTTCCCATAGCATCCTAGGATACACCTGGTCAGACCCTGGGGCTTTATCCACCTTAATGCGCTTCAATACCTCCAACACCACTTCCTTTGTAATGTTGATATGCTTCAGGATATTGCTGTTCCCTCCCTTGAACTCACTGGCTTCCATGACCTTCTCCACGGAAAATATGGACGAGGAATATTCATTTAAGACCTCGCCCATTTCCCGTGGCTCCACACATAGATTACCACACTGATCCTTAAGGGGACCTACTGTCTCCCTGGCTACCCTTTTACTCTTAATATACTTATCGAATCTTTTAGGATTCTCCTTTATCTTATCTGCCAGGGAGATCTCATGGCCCCTTTTCGCCCTCCTAATTTCCTTCTTCAGTGTAGTCCTACATCCCCTATACTCCTCGAGGGTCTCGCTCGATCCCAGCTGCCTATACCTGACATATGCCTCCTTCTTTATCCTGACCAGGCCCTCAATACCCCTAGTCAACCAAGGTTCCCTAAACTTGCCAGCCTTGCCCTTCCATCTAACAGGAAATTGCCAGCCCTGAATTCTTCCGATCTCACTTTTAAAAGCCTCCCACTTGCCAGATGTCCCTTTACCTGTAAACAGCCTCTCCCATTCAACTTTTGAGAGTTCCTGTCTGATGCTATCAAAATTAGCCTTCCCCCAATTTAGGACTTCAACCTGAGGACCAGTCCTATCCTGTTCCGTAACGATCTTGAAGCTAATAGAGTTATGGTCACTGGTCCCAAAAGTGCTCCCCCACTGACACATCAACCACCTGCCCATCCTCATTTCCGAAGAGGCGGTCAAGTGTAGCCCCTTCTCTAGCAGGGCCATCCACATACTGCTTCAGAAAACTATCCTGGACACACTTAACAAATTTTTCCCCATCTGACCCCTTAGTACTAAGGCAGTCCAGTCAATATTAGGGAAGTTAAAATCACCTACTATTACAACCCTATAATTCCTACACCTATCTGTGATTTCCCTACAAATATGCTCCTTCAATTCCCCCTGACTATTGGGGGACCTATAGTATAATCCCATCAAAGTGATCACCCCTTTCTTATTTCTAAGTTCTACCCATATGGCCTCGCTTGTCATTCCCCCCGGGATATCCTTTCTAAGTACTGCCGTGATGTCCTCCCTAATCAATAGTGCAACCTCCTCTCTTACCTCCATCTCTGTCACGCTGGAAGGATCGGTACCCCGGAACATTGAGCTGCCAGTCCTGCTCATCCCTCAACCACGTTTCCGGAATAGCTATAATATCACAATCCCATGTGCCGATCCATGAGTTCATCTGCCTTACTGTAAGGCATCTTGCATTAAAGTAAATGCAGTTTAGTCTACCAGACCTTCCACGCTCCCCGTCCTGCATCTGCCCAGCCTGCCTACTGGACTTGCTTGCTTTGACCTCTATATTTGCCTCAAATATCTCATCAGAGAGACCACTACTTTGGGTCCCACCCCCCTGCCAGACTAGTTTAAACCCTCCCGAGTAGTACTAGCAAACCTCCCTTCAAGGATATTGGTCCCCCTCCAGTTTAGATGCAACCCGTCCCTCTTGTACAGGTCACCTCTGCACCAGAAGATCCAAGTACCTGAAGCCCTCCCGGCTACACCAGCTCTTCAGCCACGCATTCATTTTCCTAATCCTCCTATTCCTACCATCACTAGCACGTGGCACAGAAAGTAATCCTGAGATTACAACCCTAGAGGTCCTGCTTTTTAACCTTCTGCCTAACTCCCTATATTCACTTTGCAGGACCTCAACTCTCGTCCTGCCTATGTCGTTAGTACCAATATGGACCACGACCTCGAGCTGCTCACCGTCCCTTTTCAGAATGTCCTGCAGCCACTCCGAGACATCCTTGACCCTAGCACCAGGGAGACAAGATACCATCCTGGAGTCTCGTTTGCGGCCGCAGAAATGCCTATCTGCACCCCTTATAATGAATCCCCTATCACTAAAGCTCTTCCAAACCTTTTCCTCCCCTGCAGTGCTGCAGAGCCCTCTGTGATGCCACAAACTCGGCTGTTGCTGCTTTCCCCTTGGAGGTCATCCCCTCAACAGTATCCAAAGCGGTATATCTGTTTGAGAGGGGGATGGCCACAGGGAACCCCTGCACTACCTACCTGCGCCTACTACTCCATCTGGTGGTCACCCATCTCTTTTCTGCCTGTGCAGCCATTACCTGTGGTGCGACCACCTCACTAAACGTGCTGTCCACGACTTCCTCAGCATCGCGGATGCTCCACAGTGAATCCACCCGCAGCTCCAGCTCCCTAATGCGGGTAGCCAGTAGCTG
Source organism: Heterodontus francisci (assembly GCF_036365525.1). Lineage (NCBI taxonomy): Eukaryota > Metazoa > Chordata > Chondrichthyes > Heterodontiformes > Heterodontidae > Heterodontus > Heterodontus francisci. The sequence continues at coordinate 1,023,764 of NW_027141448.1, forward strand.
CAGATAGATACACTTCCCGCACACGTGGTCATCAGGGACACTGGAAGCGTTCCTGATTTCCCACATAGCGCAGGAGATGCATATCACGGGGCTGAGCTCTCCTGCCATGACTTACCCTTAGGTTAATGAGTTACTCCCTTAATTAAAAAATACTAATTATACTAGAGGCCTTGTTCCACCCACTTCAACCCAAAGTCCTTAAAAAAAACTTTAGTAGTACTCACCTTAACACCAGAGTTTTTTTTTCCAACAAAAAAAAACAACTTTCCCCTTTTTTTAAGAGCTGCTACTCACCAACCAATCAGCATGCAGCTCTCCTCTGACATCACTGTTTGCCTTTTTTTTCCAAAACTCCGGCGCGCTGGAAGAGGTTCAACTGCTCTCTGGTCCTGGAAGGTAAGGAGGACAAGGCTCCACAAATGCCCCCATCCTGAATGATAGGGGAGAACACCATATCAGTGCATAATACAAGGTTGAATCATTTGCAAACTTCTTCAGCCAGAAGTGCCAAGTAGATGATCCATCCCGGCCTCCTCCTGAGGTCCCCAGCATCACAGGTGACAATCTTCAGCTCATCCAATTCACTCCACATGATATCAAGAAATGGCTGAAGGCACTGGATACTGACAACATTGCGGCTGTAGTGCTGAAGATTTGTGCTCCAGAACTAGCCGCACCGCTAGCCAAGCTGTTCCAGTACAGTTACAACACTGGCATCTACCCGGCAATGTGGAAAATTGCCCAGGTATGTCCTGTACACAAAAAGCAGGACAAATCCAACCCGGTCAATTCCTGCCCCGTCAGCCTCCTCTTGATCATCAGTAAAGTGATGGAAGGTGTCGTTGACAGTGCTATCAAGCAGCACTGACACAGAAATAACCTACTCACCGATGCTCATTTTGGTTTCTGCCAAGGCCACTCGGTTCCTGACCTCATTATGGCCTTGGCTCAAATCTGGACAAAAGAGCTGAATTCAGGAGGTGAGATGAGGTAACAGTGACTGCTCCTGCCAAGGGCATCAAGGAGCCCTTGCAAAATTGAAGACAATGGCAATCAGGGGGAAACTCTCCACTCGTTGGAGTCATACCTAGCGCAAAGGAATATGGTGATGGTTGTGGATGGCCAATCATCTCAGTCCCAGAACATCGTTCAGGAGTTGCTCAGGGTCACGTCCTAGGCCCCAATCAACTTCAGCTGCTTCATCAATGACCTTCCCTCCATCATAAGGTCAGAAGTGGGGGTGTTTGCTGATGATTGCAAAATGTTCAGTCACATTAGCAACTCCTCAGATACTGAAGCAGTCCGTGTCCATATGTAGAGAGACCTGGACAACATTGGGCTTGGGCTGATAAGTGGCAAGTAACATGCACGCCACAAAAATGCCAGGCAATGACCATCTCCAACAAGAGAGAATCTAACCATCTCCTCTTGACATTCAATGACATTACCATTTCTGAATCAGTCACTATCAACACCCTGGGGATTACCATTGAGAAGAAACTGAATTGGATCAGCCATATAAATACCGTAGCTGCAAGAGCAGGTCAGAGGATGGTAATTCTGCTGGAAGTAACTCACCTCCTGTCCACCATCTACAAGGCACAAGTCAGGAGTGTGATGCAATACTCACCACTTGCCTGGATGAGTGGAGCTCCAACAACACCAAAGAAACTCAACACCATCCAGGACAAAGCAGCTCACTTGATCAGCACTCCATCCACTACTTTAAATATTCACTCGCTCCACCACGAGTGAACAGTGGCAGCAGTGTGTACCATCTACAAGATGCACTGCAGCAACTCACCAAACCTCCTTCTGCAGCACCTTCCAAACCCTCGATCTCGACCACCTAGAAGGACATTGGATGAATGGGAACACCACCATCTGCAACTCCCCTCCAAGTTACACACTGTCCTGACTGGGAACGATATCACCATTCCTTCACTGTCACTGGATCAAAATCTTGGAACTCACTTCCTAACAGCACTGTGGGTTTACGTACAACACATGGACTGCAGCAGCTCCAAAAAGGCAGCTCACCACCACCTTCTCAAGGGCAATTAAGGATGGACAATAAAGGCTGCGTTTGCTGACAACGCAACCACTAAGTGGCACAACTCGCTTTCTCCCCCTCCTTCGCACTGGCCGCTTCCACCCTCCACAGCCGCTCACTCCAGACCTCACTGCTCTCCAACACTTCCCTGGCCGATTGTCCTCTGATCGCGCCACCCCATTCTCTGGTCACTCGTTCCCCACCCCACCCCCTCCCCTCCAGCTGCAAGCTCTAGGTCGTGCTGCTTCCCTTCTCTCGGCCTCTTGCTCCCACGTTTGTCCAGTCTCCACGCGCCGCCAGAAGAAGCAAGGCGGGCTGTAAAGTGTGACGTAGGAGCGAGTAGTGAGTGGCCGAGAGGAATGAAGTGGTACGGCCTAGAGCTAATGGCTGGAGCGGGGGTTGGGGGGCTGGGAGCGAGTGGCAGGAGAGCTGGGTGACGCGAGCGGGGAACAATCCGCCAGGGGAGCAGTGCGGTGTCGAGCGAGCGGCTGAGGGGAGGAAGCATCGAGGCCTGGAGCGAGTTGCCGAGGGGGGAGAGCTCCAGCCTCAAAGTCTCCTATTCAGATGCTTCCTCAAGCTGAGTGAGAGGCTGGATACCTGATGATGCTGCAGCGTGCATGTGCGAAGATGGACCAGGCGCGGATATGCGATGACGTTGGCGCTGAGCCATGACATCATTCTGCGCATGTGCAACTTAATCCGGGCAAGATGTAGCTGTGCCTATGAGCAGCTTGGCGCTCTCCGATGATGTCAGCGGGCCGCTCCATTGACAGGAATCACATTGTGTCAGCAGTGCCCACATCTCATGAAAGAATAAAAAAGAGATTTACCACAATGGTAGCAGGGTGAGGGATTTCAGTTATGTGAAGAGATTGGAGAAGCTGGGGTTGTTCTCCTTGCAGCAGAGAAAGTTCAGAAGAGATTTGACACATTTGTTCAAAATCCTGGAGGTTTTCAATAGTTTAAATAAGGAGAAACTGTTTCCAGTGGTAAAAGGGTCAGTAAGCAGAGGACACAGATATCAGGTGATTGGCAGAAGAACCAGAGATGACATGAGGAACCATTTTTTACACAGCAATGTGTTGTGATAAAGAAAGAAAAGACTTGCATTTATATAGCACCTTTCAAGACCACTGGATATATCAAAGCACTTTATGGACAATGAAATCCTTTTGAAGTGTAATCACTGTTGTAATGTCAGACATGCAGCAGTTAATACCCACAAACAGCAATGTGATAATGACCAACTGATCTGAGGGGCAAATATTGATCACAACACCAGGGAGAATTGCTCTTCACTTGTTTGAAATTGCAGCATGGGATCTTTTACATTCACCCAAACATGCAGACCAGGTCTTGGTTTAACATCACACCTGAAAGGCAGTACCTTCAACACCCTCAGTGCTGCACTGGAGTGTCAGCTGTGAAATCTGAACCCAGAAGCTTGTGATTTCGAGGTGAGTGTGACCAACTGAGCCACAGCTTTTACCTGAGTCTCAATCCTTCTGCCAACAGTTTCTCTCTATCGGGTCTGTCACGGCCCCTCATGATTGTGAACACCTCTATCAAATCTCCTCTCGAAGGAGAACAACCCCAGCTTCTCCAATCTATCCACATAACTGAAATCCTAACCACACGTTGCAGAAAGGAATTTTTCCTCAAGTTCCTTCTGGTTTTGTCAGTCACCTTAAATCTGTAACCTTTGGTTATTGACCATTCAGCAGTTAGAAACAGTTCCTCAGTATTTACTTCACCCCAAACCTTCAAGGAAGCTCTGCAAAGTAACTGAAAATCGAGTTGTCAGAAGTGGGATTTAAACACATGCCTCCAGTGAAAGCTGCAACCTGAACAGAGAAGCTGAAACCGCTCAGTCACCTCAACTGTTCAGACCTTTTTGACCTCGTCATCACTTCTGTACTTTGAAAGGTTCACTCAGTTCAGGAACTTGTTCAATGTTACTGGAATGCTCAGTGATTGGGATATTAACTCCCCCGGGTTTTCCTGAGCTTGTTCTCGGTCTATGGGGATGTTTGTCCTGGACCGTGGAATCTTGCATCCCTGTAATGGACATTAACCCACTGATTGAATCTGTATTCACTGCTTTCCGCTGGTGCTGGGTAATTGCAGAGCATGGGGCCGGAATGTTGCTGCTTGTCCCGGCCTCACACACTCTGGGAAAGAGTGAATAATTGATGCATCTGTTTCCGTATCTGAAATGTGGCTTAGATCTGTTGTTATTAACCGAGGCAGCACTGCAGAAGGATCTGTTAATAATCTCTCACTAATCAACTGCAAACAGTCAGAATGTGTAACTTTGAGCAGCGCTTTCTGCACCGTCAGGGCTGGAAAGTTGAGGGAGGGAGAGACACTGTCAGTATCTGAGTGTGTACAGCACTGTACAGAGAAAGAGCCAATATACCGGGGCTGAGACACAGTGCATCTTTTCACATTTAATCACAATAACATCCACAGTCAGGAACTGAAAAGGATGAAAAACCGAATAGCAAGAGCAAAAGTAAGAAAAGTAAGTAATTATAGATTAGCTGATCAGCTTTCTCTATGTTACCTGGTAGTCTACAGTTTTATATTCAAAGCTTTCTCAACTGTGGCCAGGGAATGATTTCTTCTCAAGGGCTGAATATTAACAAAACTTCTTGGAATTTAAAATCTTTCAAAAATAATTCCATGTCGCTAATGGGGAAAAATCAAATAACTGCATCAATTATAGGAGAGCTGGTTAGTGATGACGTGGATGTGTCTGCAGTGTGCAGGACCAGACTGTTTCTGTAGATTCACAATGAATGTTCCACCCTTTATTTGTAACAGTAAAGCTGATAGTGGACAATGGCTATTCTGGTTGCAGCAACCTGAAGATTTAACTGACACCCTGCTTTCGGGTAATCTAGAAAGCACAAGATGCAGCTCTGTCAGTTAGTGTGCTTGTTTGTTAACCCACAATTTGTTGCTTCAAACACTTAAAAGGATGAGGCTTTATTAACTTAAACTCTTCTACATCTGCTGTATTACTCTTGCTGTTGGTTCTTCAAAGATAAGGTTAATCAAGACTTTCTTTGTGAAATCCATGCTGACTGTGTTTTATTATATTTTCATTTTCATATGTATTTTCTACTTTTGGGGATTACAGGATATTGTCTTTTTATTGATTTTATTGCATTATTGCCCATCCCTAATTCCCTCGAGAAGGTAGTGGTGAGCTGCCTTCTTGAACCACAGCAGTCGATGTGGTGCTGTTAGGAAGGGAGTTCCAGGATTTTGACCCAGCCACAGTGAAGGAACGGTGATATAGTTCCAATTCCAGGGCGGTGTGTGGCTCAGAGGGGAACTTGCAGGTGGTGGTGTTCCCATGCATCTGCTGCCCTTGTCCTTCAAGGTGGTAGAAGTCACGGGTTTGGAAGGTGCTGTCTAAGGAGGCTTGCTGCGTTGCTGCAGTGCATCTTGTGGATGGTACACACTGCTACCACTGTGCGTCAGTTATGGAGAGAGTGAATTTTGTGAATGAGGTGCCAATCAAGTGGGCTGCTTTGTCCTGGATGGCGTCGAGCTTCTTGAGTGTTGTTGGAGCTGCAACTATCCAGGCAAGTGGAGAATATTCCATCACACTCCTGACTTGTGCCTTGTCGATAGGGGACAGGCTTTGGGGAGTCAGGAGGTGAGTTACTCGCCGCAGGATTCCTAGTGTCTGACCTGCTCTTGTCGCCATGATATTTATATGCTTATTGCAATTCAGTTTCTGGTCAATGGTAACCCCCAGGATGTTGATAGTGGGGGGATTCAGCAATCGTAACACCGTTGAATGTCAAGGGGAGATGGTTAGATTCTCTCTTGTTTGAGATGGTCATTGCCTGGCACTTGTGTGACTCGAATGTGAAGTACACTTATTGGAGGGTATTGTATTGTACTGTACAGTGACGACACTTGGAAAGTCCTTCATTGGCTGTAAAAGGCTTGACAAAGTCCTGTGGTCGTGAAATGCATGTGTTGCTTTTTCCATTGTTATCAATGTCATTTTGATCAAAAGATAGGATTCGTGAGCACAAAGTTTAAATCAATGTTGATTCAAATAATGTAAAAGCATCTATATTCTTGCACTATACTTAATAATCACCATCTTCCTATCCTTACAGAGTACAATGTCTTTGACCCTGAAATTGATTCCACAATCTCAGTCCCTCAGACAATTTCAGCCCAGTTCTGATGAAAGGTCACAGATCTGAAACGTTAACTCTGTTTCTCTCTCCACAGATGCTGCCAGACCTGCTGAGGATTTCCAGCATTTTCTGTTTTTATTTCAGATTTCCAGTATCTGCAGTATTTTACTTCTGTGTTACTTTGAAAGTTAAAACTGACCCACCTGTCTACAATTCACACTTGCGTCTCCCATGAAAAGATTCTGTATAATGTTAATGTAATGAATACAGATTCCGAGCATTGAGCTTCCTGTGGGGAATTGGGGATATGAAAACCAGCAGACTCTGCAGGAATTTCCACTGGGAGCACAAATTCACAAAATCTACCTTATATATATTGATTCATTTTGATTGTCCTTCTGGAAAATTATTTTGAAACAATTTAAACATCAACCCACAGCTCCATGACTTGGTCAATTATGAGGTCATCCTCTGACAGGTCATGTGACAGCTGGAGCCACAAGACATCAGAACCAGATTTGTGACTGGATTAAAACCCGGAATCCTGTCCCAATGGCTTTTCAAATAAAGCTGTTGCTGTTTGAAAACACAGCAGTTAAACTTTCTGCCTGACCATGAGGGGAGCTCGGGAGAAATTTACAAAACTAAATCCTTCAACAAAATAGTTCATAAACCATTAATATCGAAATCATGTGAGGATTCATATGCAGTAGAGAAACAAGCAAAATACAGAAAGTACAGAGGAGAGCTGAAAAAGGAAAAGAGATCAGCAAGAGAGTGTATGAGAAAAGATTAGCAGGTCACATAACTGGGAACACTGAAGTCTTTTACCAACATATGGACAGTCAATGAAAGGGTGGGTCAATTAGGAGATCCTGTGGAGGCAGAGGGTGTGGCTGAGGTACTAATTAAGTACATTTCATCTGTCATCACAAAACAAGCAGATTGTGCAAATGTCACAGTAAAGGAGGAGGTTGTGGAGAAATTGGACGGGATAAAAATAGATAAAGAGGAGACAATTACAAGGTTGGCAGCACTCACAGTAGAAAAGTCACCCGGTCTGGATGGGCTGCATCCTGGGTTGCTGAGGGAAGTAAGGGTGTAAATATCAGAGACTCGAGCCACAATCTTTCAATCCTTCTTGAATATGGGAATGTTGCCAGAGGACTGGAGGATGCAGGTAAGCTTGGGTAGATCGATATCAGTTTAACTTGACCATTTTTATAATGTATCCATTGTAATAACTAACAACGTTAAGAAAGCCATTTTATAATGAACACATGACCAAAGGAACCATTTTGTGTTCAGTACTAACGTTTATATCCTGTATAATTAATGAGTAGCTACCCATCATGAAACAGATGATTGTAAAACCAGCGGCGATGCCAGATTGGATTTGGTACTGGGTAATGAACCTGGCCAGGTGTTAGATTTAGATGGAGGTGAGCACTTTGGTGATAGTGATCACAATTCGGTTAGGTTTACCTTAGCGATGGGCAGGGACAGGTATATACCGCAGGGCAAAAATTATAGCTGGGGGAAAGGAAATTATGATGCGATTAGGCAAGATTTAGGATGCGTAGGATGGGGAAGGAAACTGCAGGGGATGGGAACAATCGAAATGTGGAGCTTATTCAAGGTGCAGCTACTGCGTGTCCTTGATAAGTATGTACCTGTCAGGCAGGGAGGAAGTTGTCGAGCGAGGGAGCCGTGGTTTACTAAAGAAGTTGAAGCGCTTGTCAAGAGGAAGAAGAAGGCTTATGTTAGGATGAGACGTGAAGGCTCAGTTAGGGCGCTTGAGAGTTACAAGCTAGCCAGGAAAGATCTAAAGGGAGAGCTAAGAAGAGCAAGGAGAGGACACGAGAAGTCATTGGCGGATAGGATCAGGGAAAACCCTAAGGCTTTCTATAGGTATATCAGGAATAAAAGAATGACTAGAGTTAGATTAGGGCCAATCAAGGATAGTAGTGGGAAGCTGTGTGTGGAATCAGAGGAGGTAGGGGAAGTGTTAAATGAATATTGTGGGTCAGTATTTACAGTAGAGAAAGAAAATGTTGTCGAGGAGAATACTGAGATTCAGGCTACTAGGCTAGATGGGATTGAAGTTCACAAGGAGGAGGTGTTATCAATTTTGGAAAGTGTGAAAATAGATAAGTCCCCTGGGCCAGATGGGATTTATCCTAGGATTCTCTGGGAAGCTAGGGAGGAGATTGCAGAGCCTTTGCCCTTGATCTTTATGTCATCATTGTCGACAGGAATAGTGCCGGAAGACTGGAGGATAGCAAATGTTGTCCCCTTGTTCAAGAAGGGGAGTAGAGACAGCCCTGGTAATAGTAGACCTGTGAGCCTTACTTCGGTTGTGGGTAAAATATTGGAAAAGGTTATAAGAGACAGGATTTATAATCATCTTGAAAAGAATAAGTTCATTTGAAATAGTCAGCACGGTTTTGTGACGGGTAGGTCGTGCCTCACAAACCTTATTGAGTTTTTCGAGAAGGTGACCAAACAGGTGGATGAGGGTAAAGCCGTGGATGTGGTGTATATGGATTTCAGTAAGGCGTTTGATAAGGTTCCCCATGGTAGGCTATTGCAGAAAATACAGAAGTATGGGGTTGAAGGTGATTTAGAGCTTTGAATCATAAATTGGCTAGCTGAAAGAAGACAGAGGGTGGTGGTTGATGGCAAATGTTCATCCTGGAGTTTAGTTACTAGTGGTGTACCGCAAGGATCTGTTTTGGGGCCACTGCTGCTTGTCATTTTTATAAATGACCTGGAAGAGGGTGTAGAAGGGTGGGTTAGTAAATATGCGGATGACACTAAGGTCGGTGGAGTTGTGGATAGTGCCGAAGGATGTTGTAGGGTACAGAGGGACATAGATAGGCTGCAGAGCTGGGCTGAGAGATGGCAAATGGAGTTTAATGCGGAAAAGTGCGAGGTGATTCACTTTGCAAGGAGTAACAGGAATGCACAGTACTGGGCTAATGGGAAGATTCTTGGTAGTGTAGATGAACAGAGAGCTCTTGGTGTCCAGGTGCATAAATCCCTGAAGGTTGCTACCCAGGTTAATAGGGCTGTTAAGAAGGCATATGGTGTGTTAGCTTTTATTAGTAGGGGGAACGAGTTTCGGAGCCACGAGGTCATGCTGCAGCTGTACAAAACTCTGGTGAGACCGCACCTGGAGTATTGCGTGCAGTTCTGGTCACCGCATTATAGGAAGGATGTGGAAGCTATGGAAAGGGTGCATTGGAGATTTACTAGGATGTTGCCTGGTATGGAGGGAAGGTCGTACGAGGAAAGGCTGAGGGACTTGAGGTTGTTTTTGTTGGAGAGAAGGAGGAGGAGAGGTGACTTAATAGAGACATATAAGATAATCAGAGGGCTAGATAGGGTGGATAGTGAGAGTCTTTTTCCTCGGATGGTGATGGCAAACACGAGGGGACATAGCTTTAAGTTGAGGGGTAATAGATATAGGACAGATGTCAGAGGTAGTTTCTTTACTCAGAGAGTAGTAGGGGCGTGGAACGCCCTGCCTGCAACAGTAGTAGACTCGCCAACTTTAAGGGCATTTAAGTGGTCATTGGATAGACATATGGATGGAAATGGAATAGTGTAGGTCAGATGGTTTCACAGGTCGGCGCAACATCGAGGGCCGAAGGGCCTGAACTGCGCTGTAATGTTCTAATTCTAATTCTAATTCTAAAAGTAATGAACCTTGATTGAGTTATAATTAATGAATTAATAATCATTTTAGAGAGAATGGGTTTTCATTTAAAGTTAGTTCAATCTAATTACTGTGAGTTTCTGTGTCTTTGTGGGAAAGGGCAGTTTCAGCTAAATGTATTCAAACAATGGACCTTTCTCGGACCCCTGATAAAACCCATGGTATGTTCCATCGTGACCTTCAAAAGTCTAGATTCAATGAAGAGGAAACTTGTTTCAGATCAGATTGGGAGACAGTGTGAAACCACTCCATTGTACTCATGTCTGAGATTCTGAGGACAGTTGGCTGTTAGTGGAAGACATCATTAAGAACTAATTAAATGTACCTAGCAAATGCTCGGACCAATTATTATTTTACAAGGTGGTGTGATGGCAATCCAGGTGTTAAAAGTAGGGATCTTGAAAGCTTTCAATGTGCAGGAACACTAGAAGAGCTCAAGGGTAAAGGCTCAGATCATCAACCAAGTTCTCCACCTGATGAGGGATCTAGGCTGGACAAAGAGGACCGTGACACTCTGAGACCAAGCTCGACCATTCCGCACACCTGCTGGAGCTGTAAAGTTATATTCCCCAAGTTTGTTAAGTATAATTTTACTTTCAATTATTGAGTACTATTTTACTCTCAATAAAAGTTCTGGACTTATTAATCAAGTATCCTGTTGCCTTAATTGGTTAAAGTCATGCCCAAAGAGATTGTCCACAATAGACTTTCCAGAATTAAAATATAAGTCTGCAAGGGTTGCTAATTTTACAGCCCTGATTAAAAAGAGAGATAAACCCAGGAACTACAGACCAGTTAGTCTAAAGTCGGTGGTGGGGAAACCTTTCGAGACAATTATCCAGGAGAAAACTAACTGTCACATGGTAGAACATGGGCTAATAAATGACAGCCAGTACAGATTAGTTAACAGAAGATTGTGTCTGAATTAATGAATTAATTTCTTTGATGAAGTTTCAGAGAGAGTTGACCAGGGTAGTGGGGTTGATGGTGTGTGTCTGGACTTCAAAAATGTGTTTGAAAATGTACCATAAAATAGACTTGTTAACAAAATTGGAGCAGATGGGATTAAAGGGGCAGTGGCAGCGTGGATAAGGGGCAGAAAGCATAAAGTAGGGTGAATGCTTGTTTTTCAGAATGGAGGGACTAATGCAGTAATGTCACTGTTGTTGCAGTGTGTGCAGTGTCTGACCCTGAGCTGTCCTAGGGAGGGGGCTGTTTGTGATGTTCCTGTGGGGTGCATTATCATCAGGGTATCTCTCTGAGCTGTCCCAGGGATGGGGCAGTGTGTGATATCCTTGTGCATGTCATACAGGCCCACTGGCGTGTGGTTCCATCCTGAAGCCAAGAAACAGAGCCCCAGATATGGGCAAAAAGTCTCACTTCTCTATCGGTATCTTGAGAAGACACAGTGGCGCAGTGGTGAGCACCGCAGCCTCACACCTCCAGTGACCTGCGTTCGATTCCGGGTACTGCCTGTGCAGAGTTTGCAAGTTCTCCCTGTGAGTGCGTGGGTTTCTGCCGGGTGCTCCTGTTTTCTCCCACAGCTAAAGACTTGCAGATTGATAGGTAAATTAGCCATTGTAAATTGCCCCTAGTGTATGCAGGTGGTAGGGGAATTGAGGGGATGTGGTAGGAATATGGGATTAATGTAGGATTAGTATAAATGGGTGGTTGATGGTTGGCACAGACTCGGTTGGCTGGAAGGGCCTGTTTCAGTACTGTATCTCTAAATAAATAAATAAGAAGGCTGAGGGAGTAAACCTGGACAGTAAATCCGGAGTGGAGTCCTGGAGGCGGATACCTGTGACTTATCAGGCAGTTTTACAGCAACTCCTGCAGCAGATCTGGTAACAAACAGTACTGGTATTTTCCTTTCCTCTGGACAATACCAGCAATGCTGACAGGGGTTCCTGATGCTCAGGGTCTCCATACTATTTGCCCAGGCCTGTGCATTGGAGAGGACACTCCAGCTTCATGGTTAAACATGAGCACAACCCGGGAATAAACAGTTACTGATTGTGAGCTCTCATTCAATTGGTGCAGAGTATGAGCGCCAGGGGTTACTTCGGACAGTGGGAGAGCTCTCAGTGTCTCATTGGATAGCTACCATTCACTCCAAGCTGGGCAGCCCCCAGTCAGTTAGGTGCTGTCCTGCCACGACCTGCTTACTTCAATGGGTGCTTGAAGCTTAGAGAATCATCTCTGAACAGACGGATTGATAATCTATGCACCAAGAAAAACAAACTCAACAAAGAAGACACCAGTCCTTCGCATCACAAGCTGGAATCTAAGGACCATGTGTCCTGGCCTTCCCGACATCCTTCTGCAGGTTGATGACACACACAAGACAGCTGTGATCGACAAGGAACTCACAAGGCTCAATGTGGACATTGCTGTGCTGCAAGAAACTAGACTCGTTCAAAGTGGATCCCTCAAAGAGAAACACTACACCTTCTTCTGGCAGGGGAAAGCCCAAGAGGCAAGTCGTGAGCATGGAGTGGGTTTCACAGTAAAATAAACGTTACCTGAGATGAGTGAACCACCCACAGTAGGCTCAGAGAGACTTCTTACTCTTCACTTGTCAACAAGTGTGGGCCTAGTTAATCTCATGTGCATCTATGTCCCGACACTCACCTCCACCCCAGATGTCAAGGATCAATTCTATGTGACACTTGACACTGCCATCAGTAGAATTCCCAGCACTGAGGGACTGTACCTTCTAGGAGACTTCAACACAAGCTTGGATACTGACTACACAGCTTTGCCAATGTGCATAGAGCACCAGGGGATTGGCAAGATGAACGTAAATGGACAGAGATTGCTGGAGCTATGCTGTCACCATGGATTCTGTGTGATGAACAGCTACTTCCAGGTCAAGCTGTGCTACAAGGTGTCCTGGAGACATCCGAGATCATGCCATTGGCACCAGCTAGACCTTATCATCACCAGACATACCACCCTCAGCAGTGTCCTCATCACTCACAGCTATCACAGCGCTGACTGTGACACTGACCACTCCCTGGTGTGTAACAAGGTCACGCTTCAGCCAAGGAAGCTTCATCCATCCAAGAAGTAAGGTCGTCTTCTGATCAACACTTGCCGAACCACTGACCCAGAAAGGACCCAGGAGTTCCTCAACATCCTCGATCAGGCTCTTTCAGACAACAATGCTCAAGGCCTCAGTGCAGTGTCAAAGTGGAATCATCTGCACACCACCATCTATAACTCTGCACCCACTGTGTATGGGAAAAGAGATGGGAGGAATGCTGACTGGTTTGAGGCTTATCGGACTGAAATGGAGTCAGTTACTGCAACTAAGAGGAGAGCTCTCATGAACTACAAACAAGTCTCCAGCAAACAACATCTAGATGCCCTCAGAGCTGCCAGAAACAAGTCTCTGCAGACTGCTCGGCACTGCACCAATCAATACTGGTTTAAACTCTGCTGTTGAATCCGGGGATGCTGGAGGGATGTATGAAGGAATTAAGAAAGCAATGGGCCCAGTAGTAACTAAATCAGCACCTTTTGAAGACGAAGAGAGGGGTGATCATCACTGAACCTAACAAGCAGATGGAAAGGTGAGTGGAGCATTACCTTGAACTGTACATAACGGAGAACATTGTGATTGAAGTAGCTCTCAGTGCATTCCAGACTTCCCTGTCATGGAGGAACTGGACAGTGAGCCCACCATAGTCGAGCTCAACAAGGGCTCAAAACATGCGTGATGCAAACATTGTCACCTTGTACAAAATTAAGGGGGATCGCAGTGACTGCAGCAATTATCGGAGCCAGCTACTCAGTTCCACTCACCTGCTCGATCCCTTTCCTCCTGCAAGTTCCTTTGCTTCAAGTATCCATCCAATTTCCTTTTCAAATCATTGATTGTCTCTACTTCAACCACACTCGTGGGTCAGGACATTACCACTCACAGCATAAAAAAATTCCACTTCACCCAAGGATGGGAAATATTTATATCTTCTATATTTAGCTTATTCCCTATCTCTACGAGAATAGAATGGCAGTCAACATGAAAGGGAACCCAAAAATCTTCGAGCAGTATATAAATAATAAGCAGGTAGTAAGCGGTGAAGTGGGCCCCATTAGGGACCAAGAGGGTAATATATACTTAGAGCTGCAGGGCAATGTTGACCTAGTTAATGATTACCTTGTATCAATGATCACTAAGGAAGTGGAATTTGACAAAATATCAGCAGAAGTGGAGAGTGTAGAGGCAATGGAGAGGGTACAAATTGAGAGAGGGACGTACTGAAAAGGCTGGTTATGCTTCAGGAAGATAAATTACCTGGTCCGGATGGCTTTCATCCCAGATTGCGAAAGGAAATGTGGATGCAGATAACAGAAAGGCTTGCTATAATCTTCCAATCTTCCCTGGATACGGGGGAGGTGTCAGAGGATTAAACAGTTGCAAATGTGACACCCTTATTCAAGAAAGGGTGTAAGGACAGTCCGGCTCACTACAGGCCAGTTAGATTAACAGCAGTGGTGGGTAAGGTTTTAGAAAGAACAATCAGGGAAATAATCAACAGTCACTTGGAGAGGTTTGAGTTAATTCAGGAGCGTGAGCATGGATTTATACATGGGAGTTCATGCTTGACTAATTTAACTGCATGTTTTGATGAACTAACAGAGAAGGTTTATGAAGGGCATGCAGTGGATGTTGTTTATATGGATTTTAAGAAACGACACATAAAAGGGTGATTAACAACATTGAGGTTCATGGAATAGGAGGGTCAGTGTCCAATTGGATAGAAAATTGGCTTAAGGACAGAAAACAGCAAGTCGTAATAAATGGTTCATTCTCAGACTGGAATGTTGTCGACAGTGCTGTTCCCCAAGGGTCACTGCTGGAACCACTGCTTTTTATTTGCTACAGATAAATGACTTGGATCTTGGAATAAAGAGAAGAATCTCAAAATATGCCGATAAGACTAAACTTGGAGAAGTGGCAAACAGTGAGGATGAAATGAACCACCTGCAACAAGACAGTGATAGGCTAGCAGAATGGGCAGACAGGTGCAGATGGATTTTAGTAGTGACTAGTGTGAGGTGATGCATTTTAGCAGAAGGAATAGGGAGAGGCAATATATACTTAATGGCACAGTTCTAAAGAGTGTGCAGGAATAGAGGGACCTGTTCACTGTCACGTGAACAGTTACTTCTTGTTGTGTGCTCTCAGATTTGCAACCTTCATTGTACTGGAGTGAGGTGACATCTACTGGCAGGAAGCAAGAACTGCAATCAACCAGCATCAACTCCATCGTCTGTCAGGGTGAAAGAAACATTGCAATGTGAGGAAATAGTGAATGGGTTTGATTGGGTTGATGGAGACATGATTCCACTTGTGGTGGAGTCCAAAGCAAAGGCCAGAAATATAAAATTGTCATTAATAAAAGAAATGAGGAATTCATGAAAAATGTAGTAACGGAGTGAATGGTTAGAATGTGGATAGAATAGAAAGTGAGATTGGATGGACAGAAGCAGTCTGAACGGATGGCTGAAACAAAAGGTGAGTGCCCTGAAATGTTAACTGTGTTTCTCTCAGCACAGATGCTGCCAGAGTTTCTGAACATTTCCAACACTTTCTGTTTTAATTTCAGAATTTGCAAGATGCTGCTTTGCTCTGAAAAAAAATGGATGATCGGCTTTGGCTGCCAGTGAAATTCCACAGGAGCTAAAAGGAAGTTCTGATATCAGTGGCATGTTGATCTAGGGGTATGAGTCTTGCTTAGGGTGAGTGATTAATTAATGTGTGAGAGATCCTGGGTTTAAATCCTGGACAAGCCCTTCTTCTTTGGCATTTTTAGTTTAAGGTCATTGATTGGTTTCAGCCTTGCAGAAGGCGGAATTGATTTCCATATGGAGCCTGCTTGAGGACCAGAGGGCTGGATTCAAAGAGCTTGTCGACAAAATTGGAATGAATGAAATGTACAGAGAGCCAAGTGGGAATATAAAGTTGTAACTTTAACTGAAGCCTGGCTCCAAAAAACAAGAGAACTGGGTTCTGGAATGGAAAGGAAACCTTTCCCATTTCTGTTGTTTGGCTTGCATTGACTCATCGATTTTCTTGTTTTTCACTTTGTTGATGCCTTTGAATAATTGTGGATACTTCTTCAGGGTGTTTTCTTTCACCAGGTAGTTCTGACCTCTGATGATGATGATCGTAATGAGCTTCAACTCACTGATAGTTTTGGAACTGAGCAGATTTCCTTTGCTTGAGTCTACAACATGGAACTCAGTCTGACATGTGGACTCATGGGAGGTTTTGAATGCCACCCCTGCGTTGAAGAATACAGTTGCATCCATCCAATAAGAGACCGAGTAGAAGTGACAGTTCAGTCAGTCGAACATGAAACTTTTAATTTCAGGGTGGTGAGTTGGAGTGCCATTTTGTTTTCCCCTTTTTTACGGCATCATGAGCAGAGAGTACAAGGAGTGTTTGAAATGAAATTCAGCAAAAGTATGAGAAAGTCTCACGTTGATTCGGGACTCTTATCTCTCTGCAGCATCTCGCTGTGAAAGATTGAACTTCATCTCATTTCATTCCCAGCTCGGGGTCAGTGCGGCTCAGTGGGACTTCTGGCTGTCTCCTGCTTCACAATCCATCAGTGCTGAGAAAGCAATGGGGAATATCATTCACGGCTCTGTAACCAGAGGACACCGATTTAAGGTGAATGGCAAAGGAACCAAAGGCAACATGAGGAAAAACTTATTTTGCACAGCGAGTGGTTAAGATTTGATATGCACTGCTTGAGAGTGTGATGGAGGCTGATTCAACCATGGCTTTCAAAATGGTATAAGATAATTATCTGAAGTGACAAAAATTGCATGTTTTCATGGAATACATGAGTCTGTGGCATGAGCTGAGTTGCTCGTGCAGAGAAGCAGCACAAGCACAATGAGCTGAATGGCTTCCTTTTGTTCTGTAACTATTGTATGATCTATGATTCTTTTCAGAGTGAAATCAACACTCACATACAAGAAACTGACAGGTACAATGTAAACCCCACACTAACAGACCAGCGAATGCTAGGGACAGAGTAAAATCAATCAGTCCTCGACTAGAAACTGACAGGTGCACAGTAAACTTCGCATTATCAGACAAGAAATTGACAGATACAGTGTGAAACCCACAGTCACTTTGCAGCAGTTGGCAGGTAACGTGTAAAAATCTTTCTTTCATATCCCAGCTGCAAGGTACAAAGAAAATTAGGTGCAAACCCAGGCTCACACTTCAAAGACTGAGAGATACAAAGCAAAACACATACTCACCTACAAGTACAGAGAAGAAGACACACTCAGAGGAGGTGCAGATTAAAGACACATGCATGTAACAGAAACTGATAGGGATAGAATCAAACCCTTTCTCACTTCTCAGAAACTGATAGATATAGATAAAAGCTGATGCTCACATACAAGTTGTTGAAAGATATGTGGTGAAACTCACAGAGCAATAGCAGAAACAAACAAGTACTGAATAATACCCACAGTCACAGACCAAAAACGGAAATATACTGAGTTAAACACCACTTTCTCACACCAGAAACTCATGGCTACAAAGTGAAGCTGACTCTATCCTCCCAGGCATTGACAGGTACAAACGAAAACACTCACGACGATTCCAGGTCATGAAATGTACGGAATAAAACCGATCAGCTGAAAGAATAGCATTAATGACAGGTGTGATACCCAGAATGCTCAGCGGCCTAGAATCCGCCCGATCTGTGACAGGAGCGGGGCGCGCAGGCGCAGTAGAGACAGCTCTGTCAGCATCTGGAGCTGCGGGTTCGGAGTTGGAGCGGGATATTCACAAAGTGCGAGAAGACCGCGCCCTTTGCGGGCTCACACAGCTGGAGCAGGGCCTCAGGGCCACAATAAGATGGAACAATCCCTTCTGTATCTCTGCGGATGGTGGCGGTGAAGCTTTTCCCGTTGAGGCTTCCCGAAACCGCGTCTCCAAATGGATAAGAATTGGGGACTGGGCAGGGAGCGTCTCTAAATGAATAAGATTTGGGTACTGGTCAGGGAGCGTCTGTAAATGGATAAGAATTGGGGACTGGTTAGGGAGCGTTTTTTTATTCTTTCGTGGGATGTGGGCGTCGCTGGCTCGATCTCAGCTCGAGTAATGTGTCCAGTTCTGGGCACCAGGCTTTAGAAAGGACATCAAAGCTTCTGAGACAATTCAGAGGGGATTTACTAGAATGATCCCAGAGATGCGGGGTGTCAGTTCTCTGGACGGGCTGGTGAAGCTGGGATTGTTCTCTTCAGAGCAGCGAAGGTTAAGGGAAGATTTAATGGAGGTGTTCAGAATCATGAAGGATTTTCATAGGGTATAGAGGGAGAAACTGTTTCCAGTTTCCTGGGGGTCAGTAACCAGAGGACACAGATGTAAAATAATTTGCCAAAAATGTCAAGGGGAGGTGTGGAGAGATCTTTTTACCCAGTAACTGATTTGGATTTGGAATGAATTGTCTGACAGGGTGGTGGAAACAGATTCAATTATAACTTTCATAAAGGAATTGGACAAATATTTCAAAGTGAAATTCTCCAGGATTATGAGGAAATAGGCAGGGGGTTGGACTAATTGCATCTTTTTGTGAGAGAGTCAGCAGAGGCACAATGGGGCTGAATGGCCTCCTTCTGTGCTGCATGATTCTATGAACATAAGAACTAGGAGCAGGAGTCGGCAATTCAGCCACTCGAGCCTGCTCTGCCATTCAATACAATCATGGCTGATCTCATCACGGCAGTTCTTGCTTCCCGCCAGTAGATGTCACTTCACTCCAATACAGTGAAGTTTACAAATCGGAGAGAGACATAACAGGAAATAATTGTTCACATTATAGTGAATGTGTGGAATTTAGAAATACTAGGAGTGGAGACGAGTTATTACTTGTCTGCTCGATCACCATAGCCCTGTAAAATTATTTCCTTCAAGTGCCCATCCAAATTCCTTTTGTAATCCTCGATTGTCTCCATTTCCACCGCCCTCGTGGGCAGCGAGTTACAGGTCATCACCAGTCACTTTGTAAAAAAGTTCTTGCACACATTCCCCCTCCTGTCCAAAACCTTCAATCTGTGTCCCCTAGTCCTTGTACCAATAGTTAACGGGAACAATGTTTCCTTGCCAACTTATTTAAAACTGTCACAGTCGAAAACACATCTATCAATTCTCCCCTCACTCTCCTTTGATACAGGTAGAACAGCCCTAGCTTTTCCAACCTAACCTTGTAACTAAAATCCTCCATCCCTGGATCCATGCTGGTGAATTTCCTCTGCATCCTCTCAAGGACCCTCACATTCATTCTTCAGTGTGGTAAGCAAAACTGGAAGCAACACGCCAACTGGGGCCTAACCAGAGTTTTATAATGGTTCAGCATAACTTCCCTGCTTTGTACTCAATGCCTCTATTTATAAAGCCCAAGATCCCATATGCTTTGCTAACCACTCTCGCAATATTTCTTGCCACCTTCAAAGATTGATGCACATGAACCCCAAGTCCCTCTATTCCAACACACACTTTAGAACTGTGCCATTAAGTAAATATTGCCTCTCCCTATTCCTTATGCCAAAATACATCACCTCACAATTGTCACTATTAAATTCCATCTGCCACCTGTCTGCCCAATCTGCTAGCCTATCATTGTCCTGTTGCAGGCAGTTCATATCATCCTCACTGTTTGCCACTACTCCAAGTTTGTTGTCATCGGGATATTTTGAGATTCTACTCAATATTCCAAGATCCAAGTCATTTATCTTTCGCAAAAAAAGCAGTGGTTCTAGCACTGACCCTTGGGGAACACCACTGTCGACTATCCTCCAGGCTGACAATGAATCATTTCATAAGACTCGCTGTTTTCTGTCCTTCAACCAATTTTCTATCCAATTGGACACTGACCCTCCTATACCACGAACCACAATTTTGTAAACCACCCTTTTATGTGGTACCTTGTCAAACGCTTCCTTAAAATCCATATAAACAACATCCACTGCATTCCCTTCATCAAGCTGCTCTGTTGGTTCATCAAAAAATGCAGTCAGATTAGTCAAGCATGAACTCCCATTTATAAATCCATGCTCACTCTCCTTAATTAACTCAAACCTCTCCAAGTGACTGTTGATTTTTTACCCTGATTATTCTTTCTGAAACCTTACCCACCACTGCTGTTAATCTAACTGGCCTGTAGTTAGCCGGACTGTCCTTACACCCTTTCTTGAATAAGGGCGTCGCATTTGCCACTGTTTACTCCTGGCACCTCCCCCGTATCCAGGGAAGATTGGAAGATTATAGCAAACTCTTCCATTATCTGCATCTGCATTTCCTTTTGCAACCTGGGATGTGAGCCATCCGGACCAGGTGATTTATCTACCCTAAGCACAGCCAGCCTTTTTAGTACCTCCCTCTCTCAATTTGTACCCTCTCCATTGCCTCTACTCGCTTCACTTCCACTGATATTTTGTCAAATTCCACTTCCTTAGTGATCACTGATACAAAGTACTCATTAAGTAGATTAACATTGCCCTGCACCTCTAAGCTTATATTATCCTTTTTGTCCCTAATAGGCCCGACTCAACCTCTTACTACCCACTTATCATTTACATGCTGCTCGAAGATTTTTGGGTTTCCTTTCATGTTGACTGCCAGTCTATTCTCATTGAAATAGAGATTAAGCAAATATAGAAGATGTAAGTATTTCCCATCCTTGATGAGGTGGAACTTTCTTTTGTTGTGGGTGGTAATGACTTGGCCCACGAGTGTGGTGGAAGCAAAGACAATCAATGATTTGAAAAGGAAATTGGATGGATACTTGAAGGAAAGAAACTTGCAGGAGGAAAGGGATCGAGCTGGTGAGTGGAACTGACTAGATTGCTCCGGGGAGAGCCAGCATGGACGTGACAGGCCAAACGTCCACCTTCTGTGCTGTAAATGACTCTGTGTTGTTTCTCAAATTCAATCCACTGGTGCTTGGTAAATAATTTCAAAGTAAATTGTGCAACCGGAAAATCAGAACCAAGGCAAGGGACGCAAAAGGAAGCAAAATTGCTGAAATCCGGGATTGAACCAGGGACTTTTAGATTTTCAGTCTCACACTCTCCCAACTGAGCTATTTCAGCCCGACATTAACAGTGGCTTGGTGTCCTTGTTTTGGAAGAAAATACATACATTCAAGTTTTCCAAAAAAATAAAGAACACAACATGTGAGTAATATTCCCCATTGCTTTCTCAGTACTGATGGATTGTGAAGCGGGAGACAGCCAGAGGTCCCAGTGATCCACACTGACCCCGAGCTGAGAATGAAATGAGATCAAATTCAATCTTTCATAGTGAGATGCTGCTGAGAGGTAAGAGTCCTGAATCAAAGCGAGACTTGCTCATTTCAAACCCTCCCTGTACTCTCTGCTCATGAAGCCTTAAAAAAGGGAAAAACAGAATGGCACTCAAACTCACAACCCTGCCATTAAAAGTCTCATGTTCGACTGACAGAACTGTCACTTCTACTCGGTCTCTTATTGGATGGATGCAACTCCAACGCAGGGGTGGCATTCAAATCCTCCCATGGGTCCACATGTCAGACTGAGTTCCATGTTGTAGACTCAAGCAAAGGAAATCTGCTCACTTCCAAAACTATCACCGAATTGAAGCTGATTACAATCAACATCATCAGAGGTCAGAACTACCTGGTGAAAGAAGACACCCTGAAGAAGGATCCACAATTATTCAAAGGCATCGACAAAGTGAAAAACAAGAAAATCGATGAGTCAATGCAAGCCAAACAACAGAAACACTGAAGAATTCCATTCCATTCAATTCCAGAACCCAGTCCTGTTGTTTTTGGAGTCAGGTCTCAATTACTGCAACAACTTTCTATTCCCAGTTGGTTTTCTGTACATTTAGTTAATTACAATTTTGTCGACAAGCTCTTTGAATCCAGTTGTCTGGTCCTCAAGCCAGCTCTGTATGGAAGTCAATTCCACTTTCTGCAAGGCTGAAACCAATAGATAACCTTAATCTAAAAATGCCAGCAGACCAGGGCTCGTCCAGGACTTGAACCCAGGATCTCTCACATGTTAATTAACCATACTCCCGAAGCGAGAATCATACCCCAAGACCAACGAGCCACTGACAGGTCAGGTTTTATTAGCTGCTGTGGAATTTCACTGGAATCCCCCAGTCAATCATCCATTTTTCTTCAGATCAAAGCAACATCCTGCAAATGCTGAAATAAAAACAGAAAGTGCTGGAAATGTTCAGCAGCTCTGGCAGCATCTGTGCTGAGAGAAACACAGTTAACGTTTCAGGGCACTCACCTTTTGTGTCAGCCATCATTTCTGACTGCTTCTGTCCATCCAATCTCACTTTCTATTCTATCCACATTCTAACCATTCACTACGTTACTACATTTTTCATGAATTCCTCATTTCTTTTATTAATGACAATTTTGTATTTCTGGCCTTTGCTTCAGACACCACTACAAGTGGAATCATGTCTCCATCTACCCAATCAAACCACTTCGCTGTATCCTCACATTGCAATGTTTCTTTAACCCTGACAGAACGTGGAGTTTCTGCTGCTTGATTGCAGTTCTTGCTTCCCGCCAGTAGATGTCACCTCACTCCAATACAGTGAAGTTTACAAATCTGAGTGAGACACAACAGGAAATAATTGTTCACATTATAGTGAATGTGTGGGATTTAGAAATACTAGGGGTGGAGACGAGTTATTATTGCACTCTGCTATTACATCTTTTATAATGGACTCCAGCATTTTCCCCACAACTGATGTCAGGCTAACCGGTATCTTATTCGCTGTTTTCTTTCTGCCTCTTTTTTTAAATAGTGGAGTTACATTAACTACCGTCCAATCCATTTGAACTGTTCCAGAGTCTACAGAATTTTGAAAAAAGACCAGAAATGCATCTGCTATTTCAAGGGCCACTTCCTTAAGTACTCTGGGATGTAGATTATCAGGCCTTGGTGATTTATCGGCCTTCAATCCCATCAATTTCCCAAACATTCCCTACTAATACAGATTTCATACAGTTCCTCCTTCTCATTAGACCCTATGTTCCCCAACATTTCTGGGAGGTAATTTGTATCCTCCTTTGTGAAGACAGAACCAAAGTATGTATTTAATTGGTCTGCCATTTCTTTGTTCCCCATTATAAATTCCCCCGTTTCTGACTGTAAGGGACCCACATTTGTCTTCACTAATCTTTTTCTCTACACATATCTATAGAAGTTTTTACAGTCAGTTTTTATGTTCTCTGCTAGCTTACTCTCATACTCTATTTCCCCCTTCTTAATCAATCCTTTTGTCCTCCTCTGCTAAATTCCAAACTGCTCACAATCTTCAGGTTTGCTGCTTGTTCTGGCCATTTTATATTTCTCCTCCTTGGATCTAATACTTTCCTTAATTTCTTTTGTAAGCCACAGTTGAGCCACCCTTCCTGTTTTACTTTTGCACAGACAGGAATGAACAATAGTTGGAATTAATCCATGCGCTCTTTAAATGCTAGCCATTGCCTATCCACTGTCAACCCTTTAAGTAACGTTCCCCAATCTATCATAGCCAACTCCCGCCTCATACCTTCATAGTTTTATTTGTTTAGATTCAGGACCCGAGTCTCGGAATCAACTCTCTCACTCTCCATCTTAATGAAGAATTTTATCATATTATGGGCGCACTTCCCCAAGGGACCCCACACAACAAGATTGTTAACTAATCCTTTCTCATTACACAATACCCAGTCCAGGATGGCCTGTTCTCTGGAGGTGTTATACACCTCTATCAATTCTCCACTCAATCTCCTTTGAGAAAGGCAGAATAATCCTAGCTTTTCCAACCTAACCTTGTAACTAAAATCCCCCATCCATGGATCCATTCTGGTAAATCGCCTCTGCGTCCTCTCAAGGACCCTCACATTCTTTCTAAAGTCTGCTGAGCAACACTCCAAATGGGGCCTAACCAGAGTTTTATAATGGTTCAGCATAACTTCCCTGCTTTTGTACTCAATGCCTCTATTTATAAAGCCCAAGATCCCATATGCTTTGCGAACCACTCTCGCAATATGACTTGCCTCCTTCAAAGATTGATGCACATGAACCCCAAGTCCCTCTATTCCAGTACACTCTTTAGAACTGTGCCATTAAGCATATATTGCCTCTCCCTATTCCTTATGCCAAAATACATCACCTCACACTTGTCACTATTAAATTCCATCTGCCACCTGTCTGCCCATTCTGCTAGCCTATCACTGTCCTGTTGCAGGCAGTTCATATCATCTTCACTGTTTGCCGCTCCTCCAGGTTTGGTGTCATCGGCATATTTTGAGATTCTACTCTGTATTCCAAGATCCAAGTCACTTACCTTGAGCAACAAAAGCAGTGGTTCCAGCACTGACCCTTGGGGAACACCACTGTCGACTATCCTCCAGTCTGAAAAAAGAACCATTTAATAAGACTCGCTGTTTTCTGTCCTTAAACCAATTTTCTATCCAATTTGACACTGACCCTCCTATACCACGAACCTCAATTTTGTTAACCGCCCTTTTATGTGGTACCTTGTCAAACGCTTCCTTAAAATCCATATAAACAACATCCACTGCATTCCCTTCATCAAGCTGCTCTGTTAGTTCATCAAAAAATGCAGTTAGATTAGTCTAGCATGAACTCCCATTTATAAATCCATGCTCACTCTCCTTAATTAACTCGAACCTCCCAAAGTGACTGCTGATTTTTTACCCTGATTATTCTTTCTAAAACCTTACCCACCGCTGCTGTTAATCTAACTAGCCCGGACTGTCCTTGCACCCTTTCTTGAATAAGGGTGTCGCATTTGCCACTGTTTAATCCTCTGGCACCTCCCCCGTATCCAGGGAAGATTGGAAGATTATAGCAAGCCCTTCCGTTATCTGCATCCGCATTTCCTTTCGCAATCTGGGATGTGAGCCATCCGGACCAGGTGATTTATCTTCCCTAAGCACAGCCAGCCTTTTTAGTACCTCCCTCTCCTAATTTGTACTCTCTCCATTGCCTCTACTTTCTTCGCTTCAACTGATATTTTGTCAAATTCCACTTCCTTAGTGATCACTGATACAAAGTACTCATTAAGTAGATTAATATTGCCCTGCACCTCTAAGCTTATATTATCCTTTTTGTCCCTAATAGGCCCGACTCTACCTCTTACTACCCACTTATCATTTACATGCTGCTCGAAGATTTTTGGGTTTCCTTTCATGTTGACTGCCAGTCTATTCTCATAGAAATAGAGAATAAGCAAATATAGAAGATGTAAGTATTTCCCATCCTTGATGAGGTGGAATTTTTTATGTTGTGGGTGGTAATGTCTTGGCCCCCGAGTGTGGTGGAAGCAGAGACAATCAATGATTTGAAAAGGAAATTGGATGGATACTTGAAGGAAAGAAACTTGCAGGAGGAAAGGGATCGAGCTGGTGAGTGGAACTGACTAGATTGCTCCGGGGAGAGCCAGCATGGACGTGATAGGCCAAACGACCACCTTCTATGCTGTAAATGACTCTGTGTTGTTTCTCAAATTCAATCCACTGGTGCTTGGTAAATAATTTCAAAGTAAATTGTGCAACTGGAAAATCAGAACCAAGGCAAGGGACGCATAAGGAAGCAAAATTGCTGAAACCCAGGAACATTTAAATCTTCAGTTTAATGCTCTCCCAACTAAGCTATTTCAGCCCTACGTTAACAGTGGCTTGGTGTCCTTGTTTTGGAAGAAAATACATACATTCAAGTTTTCCAAAAAATTAAATAACACAACATGTGAGTAATATTCCCCATTGCTTTCTCAGTACTGATGGATTGTGAAGCGGGCGACAGCCAGAAGTCCCAGGGATCCACACAGACCCCGAGCTGAGAATGAAATGAGATCAAATTCAATCTTTCATAGTGAGATGCTGCTGAGAGGTAAGAGTCCTGAATCAAAGCGAGACTTGCTCATTTCAAACACTCCCTGTACTCTCTGCTCATGAAGCCTTAAAAAAGGGGAAAACAGAATGGCACTCAAACTCACAACCCTGCCATTAAAAGCCTCATGTTCGACTGACAGAACTGTCACTTCTACTCGGTCTCTTATTGGATGGATGCAACTCCAACGCAGGGGTGGCATTCAAATCCTCCCATGGGTCCGCATGTCAGATTGAGTTCCATGTTGTCGACTCAAGCAAAGGAAATCTGCTCAGTTCCAGAACTATCAGCGAATTGAAGCTGATTACGATCAACATCATCAGAGGTCAGAACTACCTGGTGAAAGAAGACACCCTGAAGAAGGATCCACAATTATTCAAAGGCATCGACAAAGTGAAAAACAAGAAAAACAAGAAAATCAATAAGCAAGATGCTGGAGAGAGTTAAGAATCACAGAATCATAGAAAGTTGAGCGCACAGAAAGAGGCCACTTGGCCCATCATGTCTGTGGCGGCTGAAAAACGATCCATCTGTTGTAATCCCACCTTCCAGCATTTGGTCCGTAGCCCTGCAGATTACGGCACTTGAGGTGATTATCCAGACTCCTTTTGGATGAGTTGAGCGTTTCTGTCTCAACCACCCTTTCAGGCAGTGAGTTCCACACCCACACCATCCTCTGGGTGAAAAGGTTTTTCCTCGTCTCCCCTCTAATTTTTCTACCAATCACTTTAAATCTCTGCCCCCTCGTCACTAACCTCTCTGCTAAGGTGAATAGACCTTGCACTTCCACTCTATTTAGACCGCTCAAAATGTTGTACATTTCAATCAGATCTCCTCTCAGCCTTCTCTGTTCCAAGGAGAACAGCCCCAGCCTATCCAGTCTTTCCTCATAGCTGCATTTTTCCAGTCCTGGCAACATCCTTGTAAATCTCCTCTGTACCTTCTCTCGTGCAATTGCATCCTTTCTGTCTTGAGGTTTCCAGAATTGCACACAGAACTCAAGTTGTAGCCTAACCAATGAGTTATACAGTTGCAGCATAAGCTCACTGCTCTTGTATTCTATACCTCGGCTAACAAAGGAAAGGATTCCATCTGCCTTCTTAACCACCTTATCGACCTGTCCTGCCATCTTCAGGGATCTGTGGACATTCAATCCAAGGTCTCTCACTTCCTCTATACTTCTCAGTATCGTGTATTCTGTTGCCTTGTTTGACCTCCCCAAATGCATCACTTCACACTTCTCCAGGTTGAATTCCATTTGCCACTTTTCTGCCCACCTGACCAAACCATCAATATCTTCCTGCAGCCTACAGCTATCCTCCTCATTATCTACCTCATGGCCAATCTTTGTGTCGTCTGCAAAGGTCTTGATCATGCCCCCTACATTGACTTCCAAATCGCTAATATGTACCACAAAAAGCAGGGGACCTGGTACTGAGCCCTGCAGAACACCACTGGAAACAGCCCTCCAGTCGCTAAAACACCCGTCAACAATTACCCTTTGTTTCCTGCCACTGAGCTAATTTTGTATCCACCTTACTGCATTTCCCTGGATCCCATGGGTTTTTATTTTTTTAACCAGTCTGCCATGTGGGACCTTGCCAAATGCCTTGCTAACATCCATGTAGGACACGTCAGCTGCACTACCCTCATTTATCTTCCTTGTTACTTCTTCAAAAAATTCCATCAAGTTGGTCAAACAAGATCTTCGCTTAAAAATCCATGCTGACTATCCTTGATTAACCTGTGCTTTTCGAACTGACAGTTTATTCTGTCTCTCAGAATAGGTTCCAGTTATTGGGCCATGACTGAGGTTAGTCTGACTGGCCTGTAATTACTAGGTCTTTCCTTCGCTCCCTTTTTCAACAGAGGTTCAACCTCTTTTGTAGCAGACTATTGTAAATTTCACAATTCGCATGGGAAAAAGTATTAAATACTTCACTTACAAGTTCTAATGTTAATGGCGAAATGAGGGCTTATGTATGATTTGAACCCAGGACCTCACACAAATACACAGCAGGAATTCTGCTCCTTTACCAAAAAGCCATCTCCTTTATAGAGATGTAAATATGTAATATTGGAAGAGTGGAGGACTTGGGACCAGGACAGTGACTTTGACTTTTCTGCCTGTCTTCCAAATTCTGCAAGGTTCCATACAGACAATTAATGAACTGTCAGGGTGTTACTTTATTCCATTCTTCTTCTTCTTCTTCTTCTGAGGCAGTCTCTCGAGAACGAGAATGATTTTCTTCCACTTCAGGGTTCTGGGTCCAGTGACTAGATGTCGACTTAAATCGCAGAGAAATTAAACACTTTTCAATTTGTCTCACGACATCAATAGCAACATTTGCAGATATTTCACAGCTGTATGATTGGATGCTGCTAACGTTGTTACACTCAGTACACATGGTACCTTAATGTTGCAATAAATATTATAATATCTATTCAGGTAACTGTCATCCCACAGCTGCAAAATTTCACTGGTTCAACATTCTCATCAAATACTAAAGCATTCCACAAAGCAAGCCTCACAAATTCAACACCAGTTTCTCTTTTGGAGTCTCTCTGGTGTAATCTGATCTCTGATAGATTACTGGTGATCATCCTCCACATGAGCAGTCGCCCTAATCCCATGTGCCTGTCCTGTTCCCACCTCCCTTTCCTGTATACACAACAGAATTCCATACTGCTGATATATGCTGGTAAACACTTTCCTTGTTGTATGAAACTGTGATTACAGTGGAAATCCGCAAGAGAGGAAGCTATTGTTGGCACCTTTAACTCTGCAGCCAGTGACCAGAAGAATTCTCACTCCTGAACGAGGACTGTTTCAATTTCCTTTTGGAAGATCACATCATCACATGAAGGAAGTGAAGTGTTTTTGTATCACAGTGACCACAGAGGAGTTTTAAAACAAACTATTAAATTATGAATTCATATTTTATTTTGAATGCTACATTGGAGGTTAATTTCACAGACAGTCCTGCAGTTTATGATTTGTGTGAAATCAGTGAGATTGTGAGTTGGGTCGACCCCTCCCTATCAGAGTCACCAGGACAAAGGGAGTGTTTAGTCATCGACATCTTGCTCAGTTCAGCATTTTGGTGGCTGGCTCTTGAACTCACACCGTCTCCTGACAGTGACAGGAGTAAACATGTCATCGCTGAGGATTTCAAGTGCTATTTAAAGATTAATCACCTTTTACTGTTCACCTACTGCTGGAGGTTTGAAGAGGACATTTGAAACACGTTGGGAGACTTTCTGGGAAACTTTGTCAAGACTTCACCAACACTCTGTCAGCATTTACTCGGGAAATACTCTGAGGATTTCACCTATAAAGAGTAAGTGCTGTGTTACTCCACCTTATTGGAAACTTTATAGGAATCAGCAGGAGAAAGGGAGCGTTTGGTCATTGACATCTTGCTCGGTCTGCGGGAGGAATGGGAGGAGGACACGAGGCCAGGCTGAGCAGCACCAGCTGCGGCAGGAGAGAAGGACAGGAGAGACAGGAGAGGGAGGTGGACTCCTTCTCCTCTGTACGTACAGGACATTCCTCCTCCTTTGGACCTCCTCCATCAAGACCTCCAGTACTGTATCTGTGAACCTGTGCCTTCGTTCCCTCAGTCCCTGAGTGATCCTGAAACATGCTGCTGTGTGTCAGACAGTACACTTCACACCTTCAGTGGAAATGTGTGTGTGGAACCCACTTATACTGCACCAAGAACATTGCTTCGAATCAGCACTCGAGTGATGAACTGCAGCTTTCTGTTTTCATGCCTCCAGGCAATTTCAAATTATGATCATCAGAATGTTGTGTGAAAACCAGATTTCAAACAGGCGAGTCTTATTATCACAGCACCCGTATCCCAAAATCACCAGCTGGAATTTCCTTCTGAAAACCACCCACTTCTGGGAGCTGGTCTGCCAAGTGAAGTGGGACACGGCCCCTCAGCAAAACTCCACACCAGAAGTGACCACTGGGATTTCTGCCATGATTTCCCTCTCTGAGCCTCTGTAACTCTGATCATTTTGTGACAGTGCACCCACCAGAATCAAATGACTGGGGCGACGGGGGAGAAATGGCTAAATGTGAACACACAGTGGGCTAATTCTGGATCAGGGATTTACCAGGAGTTATGGCAATGATGATGAAACTGCAGTTTCTGAGCAGTCAAGGCTACGTTGTCAGAATGCCAGCTATGGAAGCAGTAACTGTTGTCACTGTAGAAGTGACCAGAGCTCTTCTACCCTCCTCCTAATGTCTGGTTGGCAGCTCCATTGATCTCCCGGACGGCCAGTGCCCAGGGTCTTCCTCACTTCATGTGTTGCCTCCCCCATTGTGTTGTCGGTGTGAGTTCTGGACTCCTCCAATTGTCCCGTCATCTGCACCAGGAGAGAAGAGACTGTCTCCACAGCCTGTGTGTGAGACCAATGCTCATCAATCATTGATCTTTACCAGCCGAGGCCTCGGAGATCTTGCTCTTGGAATCCTCAGCTGAGACCTCCTGCTTCTGTCACCCCCGGGGGAGAGACAGATTTCTCCTCAATGTTATCCCCAGTTCCTCCTGCTCACTGCTGCTCTGTGTCAGGAATACTGCCTCCCTGAATGGGTTTGAAGATTCACCAATAGTTACAATAACACAACAGAATATTTATTTAATTACAATACATACATTTACAAATGTGTAGGTCATGTTGAAAGAATGATCAGTTTGTTGTTCTGAAGAGGAGGAGGTGGAGGAGGATCGGGGTCTGTGTCTCTAGGTTTCATTCTGGTGGGGGACAGCAGCAGTTCATTACAATGCTCGTCCACCAGGTAACCCACCGGGCGGGTCGGACACGTTCCAGCTGCTGCAGGAGTAAAGTTGAAAAGGTCACTGCGTGTTCTCGGAGCTGCTCCTGCTCATTATTGAAGAATAACTCACAATCCATGGTATAGGAATTGATCTTTCTCTGATCAATGGTTTTGTTTCTGAGAGTGAATCACAGCAGAGAGAATTCACAGCTAAATTTCAAACATCTATAAGTGGGGATTTGTGTGTCAATAGTGTGGAGACACTAAAGATCCCTTTGAATCAGACAATTATAGAGACGGAGCTGAATACATGGAAAGAAATTGAGGATGGGAACAGATGATGAACTTCTGCAAATTCAACAAGGGGGTTGTTCTGCTGCCAGAGCAATGGTGGAATATGCTGGTCCCAGTCTGCCTGGTATTGTGGAGCAGCTGGCTTCTCACATCCTTAAGATCCAACACTGTCAGGCAGTCACTGTGACTGTCTTCCTTGGAGAACTGATAAAAGCTCCACAGGTTTCGAAGCATCTTAAACTAACTGCTGTGATAGGTATCTGAGGAAGTCCATGTAACTCCCATTGGGCTCCTCTAGATATCAATGAGGAAGCCTCAGCAGATCCAGTAAGTGGCAAGATCATCCACAGTGTTGACCTACAAGATCTGATGATCTCCTCACTCTTTCCATCCAAGTGCAACAATAAGTGAACCAGTTTGGAATGGACCTGTTGGTAGAAGAAAGATCTTCACCCTCAGATTCCACTTGGTCAAGTTTCCCAACACATTGGAACATTTCCACCAGTACTTTCTCACACCTTCCCTCAAAGAGTGACTGAATTGTGCTGAGGATTGTATCGACAAAGGGTGGATTAGTGTTTGCTCTCAACTGAATCATGTTCTTCGACAGGTATGACAGCACCTCAAGCGTTAGCATCTCTTTGTTCTGCTTATTCCTCAACAGGATAATGATTGAGTCCAGCACCCTCCAAAACCATCCAGCATCTCCAAAGGTCATGTTCTCCAGGCCCCTGACACACTGCAATGAGAGAAGCAAACAGCAAATACCTCAACAATCTGCTCACCAGAGTGATTGTGAGTGGTTGCGAAGAGGATGGAAGGACAGCAAGTGACAATATTAGCTTGCCCAGCGAAGACAGAAATTGATGAAACCTGGTGGTGTTTGGAGGATCCCCCAGCTCCAAAACTTGAACAGAGACAGGGAATGAGGCCACCGTTCCCTTTCTCACCCCCTTTATCATCTCCGACTTCGGAGCACCAAACCTACATGGTTCAAGTGGTGACTGAGGTAACTGCAGCAGCCCCGACAGTGTCTCTAGTTGAAATTAGCTAACTCAGCCAAGAGTGGGAATCAAACCTGAGATCCTCTGGTTCATATGGTTGAATGTCAGGCGAACAGCAGTGCCTTTACCACTAGACCATAGGGGAACTCGAGAAACTGTGTTTCTAAATTAAAACGTGCAATTTGTTTTCAGCAGCTTAAAAAACACAGATTTAGTATATATTCACAATTCCCTGTCTGGTTTTTACACAAATGCACTGAGTTCCCATTGAGCCTTGAGGATAGAGTGTAATTAGTCTACAAAAGCAGACAGGTCAAATGGCTTCTGATTGGGACAATCCTATTAATGTCATTTGAGAATTATAATAACTTAAATCTCTGGGAAGGAGAGGAATTATTACACTGGGTTTTTAAAAATCTACAATATATGTGATTATGTTTGTAAACGGTTTCAAAGCAGCTGTTTACAGAAGTTAAAGGAACTCGGTTATGAATTATATTCATCTTTTTGATGAGGCATTATTAGAGGTCATGCAAGATTAACGCTGGTGTTTTGTAGAACCACGGTTTCTCTGGCCTCAAAATTCCTCGCGTTCTACCACAATGTTGCTCATCAACACACTTAGCCTTTAGATCCTTAACTATTTACAACCATCTCCCACACCTCCAAAAAATTATATTCCCTGTGCTTGAATGGATCAGATTGTCAGACGGCTCTAATCTTGATTATCTCATGTTTTTTCATGCTTGTAGAGAAAGGGAACACATTTACAAAAGGTCAGGGATGAGTTTTGTTTGACCTGTGGGTTCTGGATTTCTTCGGTAAGTTGTCTGGTCTGTTTAGTAGTGCAGTCTTCGGAAGACAAGCCTGCTTTTGCTGCAGAGCCTCTGCTGGAAGCACAGCAGCTCAGTGAAGTGCTTGAAGACTCAATATCATCTGTCAAGCTGCTGTCTTCTAGATCTGGGGAGTAAAAAACACAATCACATGAATAAAAAGTTACTGTGCTGAGAATGTTTCAGGTTATTGAAGTGTTGTGGCTCAGTCTGGGTTCAACAAACTCCATAAGAGAAACAAGCAGTTTGCAAGAACCGGTTTCTCAATTGTATAAAAACCGTCATTCTTCAACTCAACCGAAAGCGAAACAAATGTTACATTCTGTTGAAAAAAATTATTCCCTTATTGCTCGGGCTGTCAACACAGGCCAAACCCATGCATACGAGGGAGTCAGTGTGACTGCATGGTGTCACAAGTGTTTCCACCCTGACCATTGAGGCCAGACTCCTTTTCTTAAAGATGGTCTTTTTGCATCTTCCCCATGCCCTGCACCATAATTCACTCCTCGCCAAGTGCACAAGTGACCTTACACACTACAAATTAGCAGCACTAGAACAGAACCGTGTGGGGCACTGCTACCCACTTTCATCCCCTCAGAGAAACTGCCCTTAACTCCTACTCTCCCCTCCCTCAGAACCAGTTTTTAATCCCATTTCATCCCATTCCCCTAATTCCAAAAGTGTTAATCTTCTCCAATGGTCTCCTCTCTACTAACTTTTCCAAGGCATTCCGAATGTCCCTGTACACACGGCCACCATTATCTGTCACTTCAAAAGAACTCTATTGGGTTTTGTCGAGCACGATTTTCCTTTATGAAACCAGTGTTTCTACTTCTAATAATTTTCTCACTTGGATATTTAGTAATTTTATCTTTAAAGATTCTAAACATTGACCTAGAAAATAAGAAATAGGAGCGGGTGTAGATTGTACGGCCCCTCGAGCCTCTCCACCATCCAATAAGATCATGGTTGATCTTCTACCTCAATCCATTTCCCACGCTATCCCCATTTCCCTTGTTTCCATTCGTGTCCAACACTCTACCAATCTCAGTCTTGAACATACTCACTCAACTAACATCGATGTTAAATTAACTGGGCTGCAATTATTCGGCTTAGTTCTGTCACCCTTTTCGAAGATGGATATTATATTACCTCTGAATGAACATAATAAAAGTGTCAGTGCAAAGTTGAAACCCCTTCACACTGATCGAAAATGTAGTTTAAATACACCCAAAATGTAAGAGGGAACTTCAGGATTTTGACCACAAAGACTTAATAATGGATCCAGTTGATGTGAGGATTGGTGAAATAGATTCAGAAACACATTTGTGAATAAGATCTAGGGTTTTACAAAGAGGTGATGTAAAATCCATACAGGTTTGACAAATCTATTTTGAAGATCTGTTAGCTGTACCTTGAGCTCGCAGTTCTGTGTCCTCACCATGCTTATCATAACCCTGTCACTGCATGAGAGGGAGTCTCCTGTAGGTGAGTTATCTCTTTTCCATTGGTTGTTTTGCCCATGCGAGACACTTCACTCAGACTACGAAGCAAACAGATAACCTATCCCCAGACATATAGCAATTTAGCCTTGCAGGTTATAAACATTGGGATTCTGAGGAATGCCATCTGGCCTATTCAAGCTCATTGATGCAGAAAGAACTGCATCCCTCACTCCCACACTCTCCAACTGTTTCTTCAGTGTTGACAAGCTTTTTTATCTTCACTGCCCTATCTGGAAGTCTTTTCCACATGGCGATCACTATTTGTGTACTGAACTTCCTGACATCAGTCCTAATTTTGCTTTCTACCAGTTGAACCTGTGTGTCTTAGTTTGCTAAAATAACTGGCACTAGCTTTCATGTCCGAGGCTGACAGTCCAATTTCACTTTCACTGAGGAGCCTCCTAGTCTGTAGATGGAGAATATTACTGCTGGGCACTTACGGGTTCAAACCCACATCATGTTGTTTTGTTGCAGCATGAACTATTGCATTATATATAACTTTACAAATAGCATTTCAATTATTTTATCCAATCATTGTTTTTTTTCTACTTTTTCTCCTCCTCTGGTTGTTGAGTCCTCACCGGGATTATGATCCATGGGTTCGGTCAGCCTTCCAGAACATTCTTCATGTGTGAGCTGAGAGAGCCATTGTTGACAGGCTACTTGACTGTGGAGCACATCACAAGTTGAGCTTAATCTCTCCCTTGCCTCAGGTCCATACCTGTGTAATTGACATCAAGTCACTGAATTGCTATTAGGAGGAGGAATCCTGGCTACGTTTTCCCATTCTTAAACTAAGGACACTGAGACTAAATGTGGTACGTCAGCTCAGCACAAATCTGGGCAAATCTACCTTGGGGTTTCTGAGTTTCCATCATTCCATTGCCACGCCACATACACCCATTAAACCTTTAGGGGAGGTGGAACAACAAACAGCGGCAAATAATTTTGATTTCGTTTCTCCAGTTGAATGTGTCCAGTGCATTTCTTTCTTTGTTTTAAAGAACAATTTTTCCTCAAGCCCCAAGAGAGTGGGAAAAGGAACTGGATTGTTATCTCACAACATTCTGTGCTGTTCAGTTCAATCAAAACTCTGAATGGATGTGTTCTTTGAGATTTATGTCTTCTGGGAAAGCCATTCCTCCTCCCCCTGCCCTAAATGAAGAGGGAGCCCCTCTTATCTGTGCAGGGATAGGCACTGACATGTTGATGTTGCACCATGGACATTTGACAAAATTATTGACTCAGCCATGGACATGGGGGCAATTAATCTGTATATAAATTGTGTAGCCAATCTGATGCCTTCAAAACACAGTCTGATTTAAAACATATTTTCTCCCTATAAATAATGCAGCATACAAACATCAATGGAGAGCAGCAAAATGCATTAGCTAGCAAGCAATATAGTATATAATGCCAATGCGAATTACTTTCATTGATAGAATAAAGCTAGCTACACCATGTCACGGGGCAGTAGATGGACCTTATCGATGACTTCTGTGGATTCACACTGTGTCAGGACTGCAAATTCATTCAATAAACCAAGAAACCCAAGGAGATGATTGTTATTGTGGTTATTGAGGTGAGGCAATAGAAAAATCAGCAGGAAAATGGACCATTTCTCATACTACTGATGTTCTTGTGTTCTTGTGTCTGGACAGAGTAGATAGGGAGAAACTGTTCCCATTGCTGGAAGGATCTACAACCAGAGGACACCAATTTAAGATGATTGGCTAAAGAATCAATGGCAACATGAGGAAAAACTATTTTAAGCAGCGAGTGGTTAGGATCTGGAATGCACTGCCTGAGAGTGCGGCGGAGGCAGGTTCAATCGAGGCCTTCAAAAGAGAATTGGATAATTATCTGAGGAGAAAAACTTGCAGGGCAATGGAGAAAAGGCAGGGGAGTGGGACTGGGTGAGTTGCTGTTGCAGAGAGCTAGCATTGGCACGATAGGCTGAATGGCCTCCTTCTGTGCTGTAACCAGTCACTGATTCTATGAGTTTATCACCTTAAAGCCCTGTTACATTTTCTCTTCCTTTCATCCATGTTAAACTCGAACATTTTTGATTTCTTATGTTAAATACTGCTCACATGCTTATTTGCACAAATCTATTATTTATTCAGGTTGAACTGTCTTATTCAAAAAAAATTATCTGTTTATTTATTTCTGTTTTATTTATTAATAACACCTAAGTACATTTATACACAAAGATACACACAAATATAGTCCAAAACCACACACACAGACAGACACATTTATTCATAATGAGCCCATTGATGCACTCCCGGCTACAGTAAAATAGTGGTAATATTTACTGCACTAGTAATCCAGAGGCCTGGACTAATAATCTGGTGACAGTGATTTCAAATCCCAGCAATAATCTGATGACAGTGATTTCAAATCCCATCGCTAATCTGGTGACAGTGATTTCAAATCCCAGCAATAATCTGCTGACAGTGATTTCAAATCCCATCAGTAATCTGCTGACAGTGATTTCAAATCCCATCAGTAATCTGGTGACAGCGATTTCAAATCCCAGCAATAATCTGGTGACAGTGATTTCAAATCGCATCAGTAATCTGGTGACAGTGATTTCAAATCCCAGCAATAATCTGGTGACAGTGATTTCAAATCCCATCAGTAATCTGGTGACAGTGATTTCAAATCCCAGCAATAACCTGGTGACAGTGATTTCAAATCCCATCAGTAATCTGGTGACAGTGATTTCAAATCCCAGCAATAATCTGTTGACAGTGATTTCAAATCCCATCAGTACTCTGATGACAGTGATTTCAAATCCCAGCAATAATCTGGTGACAGTGATTTCAAATCCCATCAGTAATCTGGTGACAGTGATTTCAAATCCCATCAATAATCTGGTGACAGTGATTTCAAATCCCATCAGTAATCTGGTGACAGTGATTTCAAATCCCATCAATAATCTGGTGACAGTGATTTCAAATCCCATCACCACAGTTGCAGAATTTAAGTTCAGTTAATGAAATAAATCAACAATAAATAGCTTGTATCAGTAATGATGACAATGAAACAACTGGAGTATTGGTTCACTAATGTTCTTAGGACAGGAAATCTGTTCTCCTCACCTGGTCTGGCCCATGTGTGACTTCAAACTCACAGCAATGTAGTTAACTCTTTACTGCTCTCTGAAATGCCCGAGCATACCGTTCATCTGTTTCAAATGAATAACTACAAAAAAAACTGCAAATCCACACGGGCTGCAGCTGTTCAGGAAGCCGGATCAGCACCAGCATCTCAAGGGCAAGTCAGGATGGGCAGTAAATGTTGGCCTTGTAAACGATGTCCACATCCAATGAATGATTAATAAAACTCACCATTTACAGGAGCACAGTTTCAATCATAGATATGTATAACATATTACAGATTAGAAACATAATGAAAATACATTTACAACTGATACCATCATAACTTCAGCACTCATTTTGTATATAAATGTGACACCCACATTCACACACTGACAGTTTATATTGTCACAAGGTACTATTTGCAGCTCTGGGAAAAGTCTACACACCAGACCTTTACAAAGCCAAATGCTGCAGTTGTAGAAAATGTGAAATTAGGATGGGAAATGTTCATCGAGTCATAGAATAGTGAACAAAGACCATTTGGCCCATCATGCCAGTGCTGTATCTTTGGCTGTGTTCTCCAATTAGTCCAACTGCTCTGCTTCTTCCTAAAAACATCTCAAGGTGATCCTCCCCTGTTCTGGCAATATATCCACGTTACATTCATTTTCCAGAAACTTTGCATGTATGTCAGCCAATGACCAGAAGAGGGCAGCATGAACCGCCATTGCAGCTGAACATATCGGGCTGAATTTTACCAGCCTCTCGATGTCATGGGTCACGGCAGGAGGGGGCCATAAAATTCCGCGGGAAGAGACCCGCCGCGACCCCCGACTTCGGGAAAGGCCCGCCGCTCCCCCACCCCTCACCCTCACCTCCCCACCGCCCCCACCGGCCGCTTGGCAGTGGGACCAAGTGTGAGATTCTGCAACCAGTTTTCAGTCTTCAAAATATGTTCAACGGGGAAGAAGAACAGTCAGAAGTCGTGGTCTATTTTGGAACCAATGACATTGGTATGAAAAGGGTTGAGATCCTACAATCAGAGTTTTAGGAGCTGGGAAGGAAGTTAAAGAGCAAGACCACAAAGGTTATAATATTTGGATTACTCCCATGTGTATTAGTGAGTATAGGAATAGTAGGAAAATACAGGTTAATGCATGGCTGGAGAAATGGTGGATGAGGCAGGGCTACAGCTTCCAGGAACATTGTCACCACTTCTGGTGTTGATGTGACCTGCACAAGATGGACAGGACAAATGACCTCGCTGTCACTTTAACTAATGCTTTGTGAAAGGATTTATACTAATTTGGCTGGGGGAGGGGCACAAGGATGAAGCATTCGAGAATAGATACAAGGTGCACCGAGGACTGAGAGAAACAAACAGCATTAGAATAAAGAATAGTTCAGAAACACAAGACTCAAACAAGAGACAAATGCAAGGCAGACTGAGATAGGTTTAGAGTGCATGTTTGTAAATACTTGCAGCATGGTAAATAGGATTGGTGAGCTGCAGGCACAAGTAGCCACATGGGATTGTGATCCAGTGGCAATAACGGAGACATGGATCAAACAAGGGGAGGAATGGGAACTTAATATTCCTCACTGCGATGTATTCAAGAAAGATAGAGAAGAAAAATAAGCAGAGGATTGTGTGGGTGCAGCTGTATTGATCAAAGATACTGTTACAGCACTAGGAAGAGAAAATGTACTTGAGGGTTGAAAGGTAGAATCTATTTGTTTAGAATAATGCATCAACAGAGGAGTTATTCCACTGCTCAGTGTATATCCAGGCCACTAAATAGTAGGAAGTGGATAGAGGAGCAAATTTGCAGGCAAATTGTCGAAAGATGCAAGAACCTCTGAGTAATGCTAATGGGGATTTCAATTATCCGAATACAGGCTGGGAAAATAACTGTGTGAAGGGCAAAGAGGGAGAAGAATTCCTGGAATGTGTGTAAGAGAACTTTCTGAATCAGTATATTTCCATCCAATGGGGAAGGAGATGGTACTGGATCTAGATTTGGAGAATGAAGTCAGGTGAATGAAGTATGTTTCAGTCGGAGAGGATTGTGTGCAAGAGTCATTAAAATATCATTCGTTTTAGAGTAGCTGTGAAAAAGGACTGTCTGTGTAGGTATAAGAACATAAGAAGTAGGAACAGCAGTAGGCCATTCAGCCCCTTGATCCTACTCCGCCATTCAATAAAATCATGGCTGATCTGATCGTGGTCTTAACTTCACTTTCCTGCCCCCTCATAACCCTTGGCTCCCTTGTCAATCAAAAATCTGTCTAACTCAGCCTTGAATATATTTATTGACCCAGCCTCCACTGCTCGCTGGGAAAGAGAATTCCAAATGCTAATGACCTACTGAGAGAAGAAATTCCTCCTCATCACCATCTTCAATTGGAATCACCTTAATTTGAAACTGTGTGCCCTATTTCTACATTCCCCCATGAGAGGAATCATCCTCTCAGCATCTAGCCTGTCGAGCCCCCTCAGGATCTGATATGTTTCAATAAGATCACCTCTCATTCTTCTAAACTCCAATGAGTACAAGCCCAACCTGCTCAACCTTTCCTCATAAGACAAACCCCTCATCCGAGGAATCAGCCTAGTGAACATTTTCTGAACTTTTTCTCCCCCCAAAAATATGCTTTATTCATAAAAATCTGTTTAAAAAAATGCATGACAAAACAGTTCAAAACAGCACCAAGTTGACATTCCAGAGATGTAGAGGAAAGGAGAGCAAAGATGATTCTCGACAGGGGCGAGAGTAACAGGGTAGTTGTTATGGGGGACTTTAACTTTCCAAATATTGACTGGAAATACTATAGTTAGAGTACTTTAGATGGGTCAGTTTTTGTCCAGTGTGTGCAGGAGGGTTTTCTGACACAGTATGTAGACAGGCCAACCAGGGGCGATGCCACATTGGATTTGGTACTGGGTAATGAACCCGGCCAGGTGTTAGATTTAGGTGTAGGTGAGCACTTTGGTGATAGTGATCACAATTCGGTTAGGTTTACCTTAGCGATGGGCAGGGACAGGTAGATACCGCAGGGCAAGAATTATAGCTGGGGGAAAGGAAATTATGATGCGATTAGGCAAGATTTAGGATGCGTAGGATGGGGAAGGAAACTGCAGGGGATGGGAACAATCGAAATGTGGAGCTCATTCAAGGAGCAGCTACTGCGTGTCCTTGATAAGTATGTACCTGTCAGGGAAGGAGGAAGTTGTCGAGCGAGGGAGCCGTGGTTTACTAAAGAAGTTGAAGCGCTTGTCAAAAGGAAGAAGAAGGCTTATGTTCGGATGAGACGTGAAGGCTCAGTTAGGGCGCTTGAGAGTTACAAGCTAGCCAGGAAGGATCTAAAGGGAGAGCGAAGAAGAGCAAGGAGAGGACACGAGAAGTCATTGGCGGATAGGATCAAGGAAAACCCTAAGGCTTTCTATAGGTATATCAGGAATAAAAGAATGACTAGAGTTAGTTTAGAGATACAGCACTGAAACAGGCCCTTCAGCCCACCGAGTCTGTGCCGACCATCAACCGCCCATTGATACTAATCCTACAATAATCCCATATTCCTACCACATCCCCACCTGTCCCTATATTTTCCCTACCACCTACCGATACTAGGGGCAATTTCGAATGGCCAATTTACCTGTCAACCTGCAAGTCTTTGGCATGTGGGAGGAAACCAGAGCACCCGGAGGAAACCCACACAGACACAGGGAGAACTTGTAAACTCCACACAGGCAGTACCCCGAATTGAACCCGGTTCCCTGGAGCTGTGAGACTGCGGTGCGAACCACTGCGCCACTGTTCCGCCCCAGATTAGGGACAATCAAGGATAGTAGTGGGAAGTTGTGTGTGGAATCAGAGGAGATAGGGGAAGCGTTAAATGAATATTTTTCGTCAGTATTTACAGTAGAGAAAGAAAATGTTGCCGTGGAGAATACTGAGATTCAGACGACTAGGCTAGATGGGATTGAGGTTCACAAGGAGGAGGTGTTATTTTGGAATTTTGGAAAGTGTCATAATAGATAAGTCCCCTGGGCCAGATGGGATTTATCCGAGGATTCTCTGGGAAGCTTGGGAGGAGATTTCAGAGCCTTTGTCCTTGATCTTTATGTCGTCATTGTCGACAGGAATAGTGCTGGAAGACTGGAGGATAGCAAATGTTGTCCCCTTGTTCAAGAAGGGGAGTAGAGACAGCCCTGGTAATTATAGACCTGTGAGCCTTACTTCGGTTGTGGGTAAAATGTTGGAAAAGGTTATAAGAGACAGGATTTAGAATCATCTTGAAAAGAATAAGTTCATTAGCGATAGTCAGCACGGTTTTGTGAAGGTTAGGTCGTGCCTCACAAACCTTATTGAGTTTTTCGAGAAGGTGACCAAACAGGTGGATGAGGGTAAAGCAGTGGATGTGGTCTATATGGATTTCAGTAAGGCGTTTGATAAGGTTCCCCACGGTAGGCTATTGCAGAAAATACGGAAGTATGGGGTTGAAGGTGACTTAGAGCTTTGGATCAGAAATTGGCTAGCTGAAAGAAGACAGAGGGTGGTGGTTGATGGCAAATGTTCATCCTGGAGTTCAGTTACTAGTGGTGTACCGCAAGGATCTGTTTTGGGGCCACTGCTGTTTGTCATTTTTATAAATGACCTGGAAGAGGGTGTAGAAGGGTGGGTTAGTAAATTTGCGAGTGACACGAAGGTTGGTGGAGTTGTGGATAGTGCCGAAGGATGTTGTAGGGTTCAGAGGGACATAGATAGGCTGCAGAGCTGGGCTGAGAGATGGCAAATGGAGTTTAATGTGGAAAACTGTGAGGTGATTCACTTTGGAAGGAGTAACAGGAATGCAGAGTACTGGGCTAATGGGAAGATTCTTGGTAGTGTAGATGAACAGAGAGATCTTGGTGTCCAGGTACATAAATCCCTGAAAATTGCTACCCAGGTTAATAGGGCTGTTAAGAAGGCATATGGTGTGTTAGCTTTTATTAGTCGGGGGATCGGGTTTCGGAGCCACGAGGTCATGCTGCAGCTGTACAAAACTCTGGTGAGACCGCACCTGGAGTATTGCGTGCAGTTCTGGTCACCGCATTATAGGAAGGATGTCGAAGCTTTGGAAAGGGTGCAGAGGAGATTTACTAGGATGTTGCCTGGTATGGAGGGAAGGTCTTACGAGGAAAGGCTGAGGGACTTGAGGTTGTTTTCGTTGGAGAGAAGGAGGAGGAGAGGTGACTTAATAGAGACATATAAGATAATCAGAGGGTTAGATCGGGTGGATAGTGAGAGTCTTTTTCCTCGGATGGTGATGGCAAACACGAGGGGACATAGCTTTAAGTTGAGGGGTGATAGATATAGGACAGATGTTAGAGGTAGTTTCTTTACTCAGAGAGTAGTAGGGGCGTGGAACGCCCTGCCTGCAACAGTAGTAGACTCGCCAACTTTAAGGGCATTTAAGTGGTCATTGGATAGACATATGGATGAAAATGGAATAGTGTAGGTCAGATGGTTTCACAGGTCGGCGCAACATCGAGGGCCGAAGGGCCTGTATTGTGCTGTAATGTTCTAAATCTAATTCTAAAAAAAAGGTGTAAAAGAAATCAGTTTTCTTCGAAGCAGGAGTGAGTTGCCACACAACCCTTCCATTCCTTTTTTCATGTCGTGTACATTTTACAGCAAATCCACATTTGGTGTATACAGCCCGAGGGGTTTCCCATGGGTCCAGCCCCTCAGTTCACTATGGTGGGAGGAATTTGCACTGTGGTCTTTCCCCATTGAGCCTTTGTGACGGCAGCCCCAAGCTTGAGTGCATCCCTCAGCCTGTAGTCCTGGACCTTGGAATGTGCCAGTTTGCAACACTCGGTGGTGGACAACTCTTTGCGCTGGAAGTCCAGCAAGTTTCGTACAGACTAAAGAGCGTCTTTCACCAAATTGATAGTCCTTCAGCAGCAGTTGATGTTTATCTCAGTGTGTGTCCCTGGGATCAGCCCACAGAGCACAGACGCCCGTGTTACAGAGCTGCTTGGGATGAACCTCGACAAATGCTTTTCCACACATGCTTTGCAAAGACACATTCCAGAAGTAGTCTCTTCCCCACTGCAGCCACCTCAAGGGCAGCGTGTGGAGGGGGATAGACTCCGGGTGTGCAAGAGGGATCTGACGGGGAGGGCCCTTCTCACCAGCAGCCAAGCTACATCCTGGTGCTTGTTTGATAGTTCTGGTGATGAGGCATTCCGCCAAATGACTTTGACGGTCTGCTTGGGGAACCATCCGACCGGATCCACCATCTCCTTTTCCCATATGGCCTTGAGGACATTCTGTGCAGACCACTGCCTGATGGATTGGTGGTCAAAGGTGTTTTCCCGCAGAAACATTCCCACATAGGATAGTTGGTACGACATGGTCCAACTGGATGGAGCGTTCCGCGGCAATGTGACCAGACCCATCCTTCACAACAACGGGGACAGATAGAACCTCAGCACGTAGTGACACTTGGAGTTTGCATACTGGGGGTCTACACACAGCTTGATGCAGCCGCACAAGAAGGTGGTCATCAGGATGAGGGCGATGTTGGGTACATTCTTCCCGCCCTTATCCAGAGGTTAGAACATCGTGTCCCTCCGGACCTGGTGCATTTTAGACCTCCAGATAAAGCGGAAAATGGCTCGGGTGACCACCACAGCGCAGGAGTGGAGAATGGGCAACTTGCGCCACGGACAGCAACAACTTGAGCACCTCGCACCTGATGACCAGGTTCTTACCCACAATGGAGAGATTGTTGCTCCCACATGCTCAGTTTATGGTGGACCCTGGCTTCCCTGAACTTTTTTTTAATTTCCAAAATATACTTTATTCATAAAAATCTGTAAAAAATTACATGACAAAACAGTTCTAAACAGCACCAAGTCAAAAATTACAAATAGTGCAAAGGAGGTCAGTTTCCTTCAATACAGGAGTGAGTTGCCTCACAACCCTTCCATTTCATTTTTCATGCCATTTACATTTTACAGCAAACGGAAATTTCCCAAAACAGTTCGAGGGGTTTTCCATGGAGCCAGCCCCTCAGTTCAGCTTGGTGGGGGGACCTTACACTGTGGTCTTTCCCCATTGAGCCTTTGCTGCAGCTGCCCCAAGCTTTAATGCGTCCCTCAGCACGTAGTGCAACCTTGGAATGTACCAGTCTGCAACATTCGGTCGTGGACA
The DNA here is from genome assembly GCF_036365525.1 of Heterodontus francisci. Taxonomy (NCBI): domain Eukaryota; kingdom Metazoa; phylum Chordata; class Chondrichthyes; order Heterodontiformes; family Heterodontidae; genus Heterodontus; species Heterodontus francisci. Next base: position 1,068,404 of record NW_027141448.1, read on the forward strand.
ACTCTTTGCGCTGCAAGACCAGCAGGTTTCGGGCAGACCAAAGGGCGTCTTTCACCGAATTGATAGTCCTCCAGCAGCAGTTGATGTTTGGCTCGGTGTGCGTCCCTGGGAACAGCCCGCAGAGCACAGACTCCTGTGTTACGGACCTGCTAGGGATGAACCTCAACAAAAACCACTTCATCTCTTCCACACCTGCTTTGCAAAGACACATTCCAGGAGGAGGTGGGCAATCATCTCTTCCCCACCACAGCCACCGCGGGGGGAATTGCGCGGAGGGGACGAGACTTCGGGCGTGCAGGAAGGATCTGACGGGGAGGGCCCTACTCACCACCAGCCAAGCTACATCTTGGTGCTTGCTTGAAAGTTCTGGTGATGAGGCATTCCACCAAATGACTTTGACGGTCTGCTCAGGGAACCATCCGACAGGATCCCCCGTCTCCTTTTCCCGTAGGGCCTTGGGGACATTCCGTGCAGACCACTGCCTGATGGATCGGCGGTCAAAGGTGTTTTCCCGCAGAAACTGCTCCACGAAGGATAGGCAGTACGGCACGGTCCAACTGCATGGAGCGTTCCGCGGCAATGTGACCAGGCCCATCCTTTGCAACACCGGGGACAGATAGAACCTCAGCACGTTTTGACACTTGGAGTTTGCGTACTGGAGATCTACACACAGCTTGATGCAGCCGCACACGAAGGTGGTCATCAGGATGAGGGCCACGTTGGGTACATTTTTCCCACCGTTGTCCAGAGATTTGAACATCGTGTCCCTCCGGATCCGGTCCATTTTAGATCTCCAGATGAAGCGGAAAATGGCTCGGGTGACCGCCACAGTGCAGGAGTGGGGTATGGGCCAGACCTGCACCACATACAGCAACAAAGTGAGCGCCTCGCACCTGATGACCAGGTTCTTACCCACAATGGAGAGAGATCGCTGCCCCTCCCTTCCGAACCATATCCCCAGCAGCTTCAGGTAGTCTGACCTGACGGTGAAGGGGACAAAGGATCGGTCAGCCCAGTTCCCAAAGAACATGGCCTTGCTCTTGCCATGGTTAACTTTGGCTCCCGAGGCCAGTTCGAACTGGTCGCAGATACTCATCAGTCTGCGCACGGACAGCGGATCCGAGCAGAAGACGGCGACGTCATCCATGTACAGGGAGGTTTTCACCTGAGTGCCTCCACTGCCTGGGATTGTCACCCCTCTTATGCTCGCATCCTTCCTAATAGACTCAGCAAAGGGTGCAATACAGCAAACAAACAAGACCGGGGAGAGAGGACAGCCCTGTCTGACTCCAGATTTGATCGGGAAACTTTCCGATTCCCACCCGTTGATTGAGACTGCGCTACTGATGTTTGTGTAGAGCAGTTGGATCCAATTGCAGATTCCCTCCTCAAACCCCATTTTGGAAAGCACGTCCATCATGTCGGTGTGCGATATCCTGTCAAAAGCTTTCTCCTGGTCCAGGCTGATGAGGCAGGTGTCCACCCTCCTGTCCATACATAGGCGATCGTATCCCTGGGTAGTGCGAGACGATCAGAGATCTTCCTGTCGGGTACAGTACAGGTCTGATCAGGGTGAATCACCAACTCCAGAGCAGACTTGACTCGACTGGTGATGACTTTGGACAGAATCTTGTAATCAACATTAAGCAGTGAGATGGGCCTCCAATTTCTGATTTTTGCCCTCTCCCCCTTCCGCTTGTAAATGAGGGTGATGATGCCTTTCCTCATGGATTCTGACATGCTGCCGGCCAGGAGCATACTCTCGTATACTTCCAGCAGGTCCGGGCCGACCCAGTCCCACAGGGCCGAGTACAACTCAACCGGTGAGCCGTCGCTCCCGGGAGTTTTACTCGTCTCGAAGGACTCAACGGCCTTTGTCAGCTCGTCCAGAGTTAGCGGCTTGTCCAGTCTCTCCCTCCTGCTGTTATCTAAGACCTCTGTGATAGATGATAGGAAGGACTGGGAGGCTCTGCTGTCTGTGGGCTTCGCGTCATGCAGCCCAGCATTAAAGTATTTGCTAATCCTTCGTTTGTCGGACTGTGAAGACGTGACTGAGCCATCCTCTTCCTTCAGGCTGCTGATAACAGAGCTCTCTGTGTATACCTTTTGGAAGAAGTAATGCGAGCACATCTCATCCTGCTCAATGGAGCGAAATCTGGACCGGAAGATGATCTTGGAGGCCTCCGTGGCAAAGAACGAGGCCTGCTGGCTCTTCACCTCTTGGAGGTCCTCCTTGACCTCGACCCCCATTGATTGCAGCCGGAGCAGATTTTGCATACTTTTCTGGAGTCGGGACATTTCCCTCTGTCTCTCTCTCGCCCTCTGAACACCTTTGTGGATGAACAACCTCTTGATGTTCTCCTTGATCGCTTCCCACCACTGAACTGGAGACTCAAAGAGAGGTTTCACGGTCCTCCAACCTTTGTTATCCCTTTTGAGTTCCTCAACGTTCTCTGGGGTCAGCAGTGTAGCATTGAGCTTCTACCTCCCTCTGCCAACCCGCTGGACGTCCTGTAAGTGACAGTTGGCCAGTAAGAGGCAGTGGTCGGAGAAGAACACCGGCTTGACATCGGTATTTCTGACCGTGACAGCACGGGACACAAACAGGAAGTCAATCCTGGAACGGGCAGACCCGTTCGATCTTGACCATGTGTATCTGCGCTGCGCTCCGTCTGCAGGTTTGCTGAAGACGTCGTGCAGTTTGACATCTTTAACTGTTTCTATTAGGAATCTGGACGTAGCGTCCAGTTTGCTGTCGTCACTGCTGGATCGTCCAGCCGCATTGATGATGCAGTTGAAGTCACCGCCTAGGATGACTGGCCTGGACGTCGCCAGCAGCAGTGGGAGCTGCTGGAAGACGGTCAGCCGCTCGCTGCGTTGTACCGGGGCGTACACGTTGATCAACCGGAGCGGAGCGTTGTTGTCCATTACGTCTGCTACGAGGAGGCGACCGCCCACCACCTCCTTAACTTCGGAGATGGTGAAGTTACCTCCCCGCAGCAGAATACCCAGGCCGGAGGAACGGCAGTCATTACCCCCCGACCAGATCGATGGCCCATGGGACCAGCATCGTGACCACTGCCTGTAGGTGCTGAGATGTGGTATTCCACACTCCTGCAGAAACAGGAGGTCGGCTTTGACCTTGGCAAGGTAATCCAAGGTTGAAACATATCGCGTAGTGGATTTAATGCTACGCACATTTATGGAAGCAATCCTTATACCCATGTTTTAAAAGTTGGTTGTTGCTTCCCATACCATTTGTCCTTGCTATTCCCAGTCCTTCGGGATGTTCCTGCATACCCATAGTGTACGCAAGCTGTTTCACATTCGTTGGGCTCAGAAACCCCTCCTGGTTTTTCATGCAGGGTTTGTTCCGCTGGGTTGACATCGGGGGGGTCTTGTAGGCAGTAAGGATAGGGTTGTCCTCTGCTGTTCCCCTCTGTTCCTCCTCGAAAACATCACTGCTCCCTGCTTCCCGGAGCTGAGGTGCGCCAGACGTGTCTTTGCTCTCAGTGTCCCGGAGCTGGGATGCGATGGCCATTTCGTTAGGTGTGGCACTTTGGGGTTGGGGCTCGCCAGGCCCATCACATCTTCCTGTGTCCGGGGGCTGGGGGGCGTTATCTTCCAGCTCCTTGGAGTTCTGCCGCTTCTTTTGAAGGGGCCGTCGTTCCAGCACTTCCTCATCCAGTGAAGAGTAGCTGTTGTAGTCTGTCTCAGAAGGTAGTCTCCTCTTGCCACTGGTTTGGGTGGTGACCTGTTCTGCTTTTGGAGGTCTTTTCTTTGTGGTTTTCCTTTGTACCACTTTCCACTGACCGGTTTGTCCATCTGCTGCCTCCTCCTCCATTGATTCTGTCTGTGGAGGAGGGGTTTCCGGGTGCAGGGGAGGTGCTGGGTCGCTGGTTTCAGCTGCCTCCCCTTTGTTCTCTTTCTCAGGTAGAAGTTCCTCACTGCGGAGAAGGTTGCTTGTCTTCTTTCCAGCACCGGACGCCTTCGTCGAACCTTCTCCCGGCCTTTCCTTGGACCTTGCCGCCTGAGCATAGCTGAGGCAGCGTTTGGGGCAGGTTTTGTAGAGATGGCCTGCCGCACCGCACAAGTTGCAACACTTAGTCTGCTTACAGTCCTTGGTCTGATGGCCTTCCTCCTTGCAGTTCTTGCAAACAACCATGCTGCAGTTAGCTGCCGCGTGACCAGATTTGCCACAGGTGCAGCAAAATCTGGGCTGCCCAGCGTAGACCAAGAAGCCTCGACTTCCCCCGTTAGCGAAGCTGGAGGGAGGGTTGATAATGGTTCCACTGGCATCGACCTTCAAGGTCACCTTGACCTGCCGCTTGCTGGTCCAAATCTCAAAGGGGTTATTGACATCAGTGCTGCTGCCGGCCACCTCGACGTACTTGGCGAGAAAGGTGAGTACATCCACCACCGGAACATGGGGGTTGTAGAGGTGAATCGTCACCACCTGGTCACGTTGTGAAGAGTGCCTTCACTGTGAAGATCGACAACGGCGCCTGGTCCCCTTTCTCCTTGAACGCCTTCAGGAACTTGATGCATCCTGCCACATTCTTGAACATCATGTCGAAATACCCACTGCTGGGGAAATCCTGCAGGCAGAAGATGTCCGAAGCTCGAAATCCACAGCAATTGATGAGGATTTTCTTGATGAAGAAGGTGCGATCGACCAGTGCATCTCCTTCCTTGTCCTTCACCACCACCCGAACGGTGTTCCGCACTCCCTGGCCTGAAGCGCGAAGATTGGTTATAGCCATTTTACTCAAAGCCTACCCAGGATCAAAAGCCAATGATCATGCTTTCTTCTCTTCCAAATAAGCACCGATAAGAACAGATACTACACTTGATCTTAGCCAAAAGGCCCTTATTTATGTTTAAAATACTAGTCTGGGACCCACTCTTCTCTCCCTCAAACTGAATGTAAAATTCAATCATATTATGATTGCTACTACCTAGGGGCACCTGAACTATGAGGTCATTAATTAATCCTATCTCGTTGCACAATGCCAGGTCTAGTATAGCCTGCTCTCTGGTTGGCTCCAGAATGTATTGTTCCAAGAAGTTATCCCAAAAACATTCTATGTATTCCTCATCTAGGCAACCTCTGCCCATCTGAATTTTCCAGTCTATATGTAGATTAAAACCCCCCATAATTATCGCTGTACCTTTCTGACAAGCTGCCATTATTTCTTCCTTTATACCCCATCCTACAGTGTGGTTAACGTTAGGTGGCCTATACACTGCTCCCACAAGTGACTTCTTGCCTTCATGATTTCTCATCTCTACCCAAACTGCTTCTACATCCTGATCTCCTAAACTTAGGTCATCCCTCTCTATTGTGCTAATACCATCATTAATTAACAGAGCTACCCCATCACCTTTTCCAGGCTTCCTGTCCTTCTATGTCACCTCCAATATTCACATCCCAATCTATGTCGCCCTGCAGCCATGTCTCTGTAATGACTATCAGATCGAGATCGTACTTATTTATGCTATTTGTGCTCTCAGTTCATTTGTTTTGTTTCGAATGCTCCATGCATTCAGATACAGATCATTTAGTTTTGTCCATTTATTATTTTTGTCACATATAGCCTTATTTGTTGATTTACTCTTTGATTTGTATGCTTTGTCTCTTCCTGTCTCGGTCTCTTTATCATTTCCCCTATTTATACCTTTCTCTCTTGCCTTGTCTCTCCTCCTTGATTCACCATATCTTCCCAAATTTGATCCCTTGCCCCCACTATTCAGTTTAAAACCGTCTCTACTTCCCTAGTTATGTGGCTCGCTAGAAAACCGGCCCCAGCATGGTTCAGGTGCAGACTGTCCCAACGGTACAGCCACCTCTTTCCCCAGTACTGGTGCCAATGCCCCACGAACCAGAACCCACTACTACCACACCAGACTTTGAGCTGTGCATAAGTTTCTCTAATCTTATTTGTCCAATGCCATTTTGCACGTGGCTCAGGTAATAATCCAGAGATGATTACCTTTGAGGTTCTGCTTCTTAATTTGCTGCCTAGTTCCTCATACTGACGATGCAGAACCTCTATCCTTGTCCTGCCTATGTCGTTGGTACCGACATGTACCACGACAACTGGATCCTCCCCCTCCCATTGTATGTTTCACTCCAGCCCTGAGCAGATGTCCTTAATCCTAACACCGGCAGGCAACACAGCCATCTGGACTCTTGCTCTTTGCTGCAGAGAACAGAGTCAATCCACCTTACTATACTGTCCCCTACTACCACTACGTTCCTTTTTTCTCCCTCTTTGAGCCGCAAACACTTACTGAAGACGTGTTTGCCCTGGATCACACTGGCATCAAGGAGCTCCCACATGCTGCAGCTGTGACACATCACCTGTCCTGTCATCCTTAAAGTGTTCTAATTAACTACATAATTATTTTATTCAATTATTTATTTTATTGTATATTTTATTAAGCTTACCACTAGTTTGTTTACTATTTTAAACGTTAGGACTAAAATGGACCTTAATCACTTACCAGATAGTCATCAAACATGCAGCTTTTTCCAAATCAATGAACTACCTGCTTGCCTGTGATGTCACAGCTTACCAGATCCTCACCAGACAGCTCCTTCCACTGCACCGAAGCAAGAACCAAATCCTGTGCACTCACCCCAGCGGCTCGCTGTTTCCCTGCTCTCACTCTCCATTGTGATGTCACTGCTGCCTTGCTCTGTCTCCAAGTCTGTGCTTTTGACGCACTTTTTATCTCTCTGTTCCGTCGTGCTCCTGTGTCTCTGGTCCAAAATCAGACTTTGGTAAGACTCGAACCCACACCTTTGAATATTTTCTCTATCATTATTTACAAGGTCCAACACGCTATCCATTGCACCACAGAGCCACATATGTTTTAAAGAACATCACCAGGGCCTTTGATCTTGTCAGCAGAGATGGTCTCTTCTTCTTTCCACAAGAACATGCACAGTTCCATCAGTTACAATGGAGCAACATCAGACACTTTCAAGATCAGCAGTGGGGTAAAGCAGGGCTGCGCGCTGGCGCCAACTCTCTTAGGAACAGAGGAACATAGGACTAGGCCATTCAGCCCGTCGAGCCTGCTCGACCATTCAATTTGATCATGGCTGATTATCTACCTCAAAGCCCCTTTCCCCTGCTATCCCCATATCCCTTGATATCATGAGTATCAAGATTTCTATCAATTTCTGTCTTGAACATGCTCAATGATTGAGCTGCCACAGCCCTCTGGGGTACAGAATTCCAATGATTCACCACCATCTGAGTGACGAAATTCAACCCTATCTCAGTTTTAAATGGCCTACTCCTTATTCTGAGACTATGTCCCCTGGTTTTAGACTCACCAATCAGGGCAAACATCCTGTCGACACCCACACTATCACGCCCTGTAAGAATTTTGTCAGTTTCAATGAGATCACCTCTCATTCTTCGAAACTTTATGGAATACAGGCCCAGTTTCCTCATCAGACAATCCCACCATCCCAGGGATTAGTCTGGTGACCCTCTGTTTCACTCCCTCTATGGCAAGTATATCCAACCTTAGATGAGGAGACCAAACTGTACACAATACTCCAGTGCGGATTCAACAAGGCTCTATACAATTGCAGCAAGACATCTTTACTCCTGTACTCAAGACCCCTCGTGTGAAGGCCAACATACCATTTGCCTTCCTAATTGATTGCTGCACCTGCACAAGAGCTTTTAGTGTCTCATGAACAAGGACACCCAGGTCCCTTTGGACATCAACACTTCCCAACCTCACCATTTAAGAAATACTCTGTCTTTCTGTTTATTCTACCAAAGTGGATAACTTCACACTTACTCACATTATATTCCATGTTCTTGCCCATTCACTTAGCCTCTCCAGGTCCCCTGGAAGCCTCTCTGCATCCTCCTCACAACTCACACTTCACCGAGCTTTGTGTCATCTGCAAACTTGGAAATATTACATTTAATCCCCACATCCAAATCATTTATATAGGTTGTTAACAGCTGTGGCTCCAACATTGATCCTTGCAGCACCCCAATAGTAACAGCCTGCCATCCTGAGGAGGAGCCGTTATTCCTGCTCTCTGTTTTCGGTCTGTTAACCAATTCTCAATCCATACCAGTATATTATCCCCAATCCTATGTGCTCTAATATTGTTTACTCACCTCCTGTGTGGGATCTTACCAAAGGAAAATGCAAATACCACACATCCACTGGTTCTCCTTTATCTGTTCTGCAGGTAACATCCTCAAAAAACTCAACAGGTTTTTCAAACCTGTTTTCCTTTTCATAAATCTATGTTGACTCTGCCCAATCATGTCATTATTTTCTAACTGTCTAGTTATCACATCCTTTACAATTGGTGTATTCTTCTCCATGCTGCTATTGTACACTTTCAGTGACTCAGATGGGGGTGTTCACCTGCACATCAGAGCTGACGACAAGCTGTTCAACTTGGCAAGACTGTGCGCCAAGACCAAAGTGGGTAAATTCCTAGTCTGTGAGTTGCAGTTTGCTGATGATGCTGCGCTGACATCCCATAATGAAGTTCACTTAGAGCAGCTTGTATATCGGTTCTCCCTGGCCTGCAAAGAGTTTGGACTGACGATCAGCCTCAGGAAGATCAAAGTGATGGGCCAGGACGTAGAGACTCCACTTTCCATCAACATCGACAACCTCACTTTGGAGGTTGTCAACAGCTTCACATACCTTGGATCAACAATCACCAGCAATCTGTCCCTTGATACTGAAATCAGCACCAGGATTGTCAATGCTGCAGCTGTCATGTCAAAGTTGAGAAGACGAGTGTGAACCGACAGCAAACTGAACGATACAAAGCTCCATGTGTACTCGGCTTGTGTTCTCAGCACCCTCCTTTATAGTCAAGAAGCATCAACAACTTATATAAGCCAAGGAAAGCAGCTGAACAGCTTCCACCTCCGCTGTCTCAGATGGATATTGGACATCTCCTGGCAGGACAGAGTGCCGAATGCGAAAGTACACCAGCGTGCAGGGATCCACAGCATGTTTGCCCTCTTGAGTCAGCGGTGACTCTGTTGACTGGGCCAAATGAATGACGGTCACATTGCCAAATACATGCTCTCTGGTGAGCTTGCTATCAGCATGAGACCAACAGGTCAGGAAAAAAATTCAAGTCATTTGGAGAGGTTTGAGTTAACTAAGGAGAGTGAGCATGGATTTATAAATGGGAGTTCATGCTTGACAAACCTCACTGCATTTTTTTATAAACTATCTGAGAAAGTCGATGAAGGGAATGCAGTGGATGTTGTTTATTTGGATTTTACGAATGCGTTTGAAAAAGTACCACTTGCAAATTCCACACAAGCAGTACTCAGAACTAAACCTGGGTCATTGGAGTTGTGAGATTGCAGTGCTCACCACTGTATCACCTTTAGAATGTGGATAGAATAAAAAGTGAGATTGGATGGACAGAAGCAGTCTGAAAAGATGGCTCAAACAAAAGGTGAAAACCCTGAAATGTTAATTCTGTTTCTCTCTCCACAGATGCTGCCCGAGGTGCTGAGCATTTCCTGCACTTTCTGTTTTTATTTCAGCTTTGCAGGATGTTGCTTTGATCAGAAAAAAATGGATGATCGGCTGTGGGCGCCAGTGAAATTCCACAGGAGCAAATAAAAAGTTCACCAATAGCGGCTCGTTGGTCTCGGGGCATGATTCTCACTTTGGGTGTATAAATGATTAACATGCGAGAGGTCCTGCGTTCAAATCCCAGACGAGCCCTTCTCTGTTGCTATTTTTAGTTTAAGGTCATCGATTGGTTTCAGCCTTCCAGAAGGTGGAATCGATTTCCATACTGAGCCTGCTTGAGGACGGGTGAACTGGATTCAAAGAGCTTGTCGACAAAATTGAAATGAACAAAATATACAGGTTGTCAAGTGGGAATATAAAGTTGCAGCAGTAACTAAAGGCCTGCTCAGGTCTGCAAATGTAACCCGACCCAAGCCTGACAGCACCACATCCGACCTGGTCCGAGTCCTTTCATTTTTTCCCGTGCCCGAACCGACCACCAGAATGTTCAGTTAATTTTGCTTCCGTTTTTCACTTTTTAAGCTTGTGCAGATAAGGCAACAAAAACTGTAACTGGACTTGAAAGGTTGTTTAAATGTACATTAAGATTAGAGCTACATACCGGAGGTGATGAGCTGAAGATTGTTACCATAGAAGTTAGTGATTGTGAGGTCACTAGTTAAAGAGAAAGTCATGGAGTTGTGCCCAGACAGGTTGTCCCACACTGTATTGATTAAAATATTGCCCGAAGGCTAGAAAATATCATTATACATTCCCTAGACTCCTGCTTTACAGGTTGAAATACTTGCTGCAAGTTTATCCAGAGAGCAGCTGAGATGCAGAGACCAGGAAGGTCTTGAGTGATTAATTATTATAAAATATACATTCTTATATTAAAGAGATTGTGCTCTTCCTTCAATAGAATCGCTCACTGCAGACTAGTGCGGATTGTTTCCCACCTTGACGTCCTGGCTGTCACTGGATCTTGAGTCCAGGCCTCTGGATTACTGGTCAAGTAATCTTTGAAATGTCTCCTTTGATTTAATATTTTAGTCTGGTAAGTCAGATTTTACAAAAAAAAAATTAACTTATTTAAGACTGCTTCGTAATTAGCAGTGACAAATGAATAAAGAAATTAAAATATATTCAAAATTATATATCAACTATTAAATACTAATGCCCAGCTTTGTATATAAAAAATGCCTCTTAATTTCATTAATTATCCATAAACACTGAGGCCACATTAAACTAAAAGCAGCGATTTATCAAGTCTGACACTTAATTGATTAAATATATTTCAAATTTAGAGCATAATTCATTGTCTTTCCCCTCTAAATCTCTTAATTTGCATTACAAGCCTCCTTTACTTTACAATCTTTATTCAATACAATATGTTTTGAGGCAGGCACAAGAAGTCTTGCCAACCCCTAACGGGATGTAGTCAATTCATTTGCAAACTGTGCAATTAAAGAAAAGGGTGAAGTTGCGATTAATGCAGATTGTAGCTGTTCAACTGCTTTTGTCACCAAGAATACAAAGCACGAAGGAAAACCAAGAGATAAACCAAAACACAAAAAGGTTAAATTTGTGTCAATGAAAAATAGAACTCATTAAAAACATCATATTACACAACAGTGCAGCAACTGATTACATTGTACATATTTCATTATGATTAAAATGGCAAAGAGCTTCAACACCCCTAGAATCAGGAAAGGGCAAGAAAGGGCTAACTAGATAATTATGTGCCTGGGGCTGAGTTCTGCTACAATGTACGCCAAAAACTGTTTATTGATTAGTGCACAGTAAGTTGAAATACCAAGCAGAGTAGGAAGTACACTTCAAAAGATCTGCGGTTTCCAGTGTTTCACTAACACAATTTGAACACAAGGCATTTAGAGTATTCGAGTGTGTCTGACCCAGCCTGGCCTGACCTGAGCCCGAATGCCGAACCCAAATGCTGAACCAGGAGGAGCGACCCAAACCCGACACATGTCATCGGGACCCGTCGGGTTCGGGTCAGGTAGGTAGCCATGTTCTAGCATTAACTGAGACCTGGTTCCAAAAGCAACAATACTGTGTTCTGGTCTGGAATGGAATTCTTCAATTGTTTCTGTTTGGCTTGGATTGACTCATCGATTTTCTTGTTTTTCACTTTATCGATGCCTTTGAATAATTGTGGCTCCTTCTTCAGGGTGTCTTCTTTCACCAGGTAGTTCTGACCTCTGATGATGTTGATCGTAATCAGCTTCAATTTGCAGATAATTTTGGAACTGAGCAGATTTCCTTTGCTTGAGTCTACAACATGTAACTCAGTCTGACATGTGGACTCATGGGAGGATTTGAAAGCTGCCCTTGCATTGGAGCATACAGTTGCATCCATCCAAACAGAGGTAGAGTAGAAGTGACAGTTCAGTCTGTCAATCATGGGACGTTTAATCTCAGGGTTGTGAGTTTGAGCGCCATTTAGTTTTTCCCTATTTTTCGGCTTCAGTAGCAGAGATGACAAGGAGTGTTTGAAATGAAATTCAACAACAGTATGAGAAAGTCTCACTTTCATTCGGGACCCTTAACTCTCTGCAGCATCTCGCTGTGAAAGATTGAACTTTATCTCATTTCATTCTCAGCTGGGGGTCAGTGCGGCTCAGTGGGACTTCTAGCTGTCTCCCACCTCACAATCCATCAGTGCTGAGAAAGCAATGGGAAATATTATTCATGGCTGAGTAAGCAGAGGACACCGATTTAAGGTGATTGGGAAAAAAAACCAAAGGCAACATGAGGAAAAACCTTTTTTTAAGCAGCGAGTGGTTAAGATCTGATATGTACTGCATGAGAGTGTGACGGAGGAAGATTCAACCATAGCTTTCAAAAGGATTTCTGATAATTATCTGAAGGGGAAAAAAAATCAGGTTTTCATGGAATACATGAGGATGTGGCATGAGCTGAGTTGCTTCTGCAGAGAGGCAGCACAAGCACGATGAGCTGAATCCCTCCTTTTGTGCTGTAAGTATTCTGTGATCTATGATTCTATACAAAGTGAAACCAACATTCACATATGAGAAACTGACAGGTACAGTGTAAACCCCACACTAACAAACCAGCAAATGCCAAGGACAGAGTAAAACAACAGGCCCAGACAAGAAACTGACAGATACTGTGTGAAACCCAAAAATCATTTCGCAGGATTTGGCTGGTAATGTGTAAAAACCTCTCTTCAATATCCATACTGCAAGGTACAAAGAAAATTAGGTACAAAACCAGGCTCATACTTGGAAGACTGAGAGATAAAAAGCAAAACACAGACTCACCTACAAGAGACTGACCATTACAGAGAATAAAACACACTCACCTAGAGGAGGTGCAGATTAAAAACACATGCATGTAACAGAAACTGATAGGGACAGAATCAAATCCTTTCTCACACATGACGCAAAAATTGGTGGTGCCGTAAATAGTGAGGAGGAAAGCATTAGATTACAGGACGATATAGATCGTCTGAGGCATAGAATATAAGAGCAGGGTGTTATGATGGAGCTGTATAAAATGCTAGTTAGGCCACAGCTGGAGTACTGTGTACAGTTCTGGGCACCACACTATAGGAAGGATGTGATTGCACTGGAGAGGGTGCAGAGGAGATTCACCAGGATGTTGCCTGGACTGGAGCATTTCAGCTATGAAGAGAGACTGAAAAGGCGAGGGTTGTTTTCCTTAGAGCAGAGAAGGCTGAGGGGAGAGCTATACAAAATGATGAAGGGCATTGATAGTTTAGATAGGAAGAAAGTATTTCCATTAGCAGAGGGGTTAATAACGAGGGGGCGTAGATTTAAGGTAAGGGGCAGGAGGTTTACAGGGGATTTGAGGAAAAAAAATTACCCAGAGTGTGGTTGGAATCTGGAATGCACTGCCTGAAGGGGTGGTAGAGGCAGGAACCCTCACAACATTTAAGAAGTATTTCGATGAGCACTTGAAATGCCATAGGACACAAGGTTACACGCCAAGTACTGGAAAATGGGATTAGAATAGTTAGGTGCTTGATGGCCGGCACAGACACGATGGGCCGAAGGGCCTGTTTCTGTGCTGTATAACTCTATGACTCTATATCAGAAACTGATAGATCTGGACAAAAGCTGATGCTCACAGACAAGTTGTTGAAAGATATGTGGTGAAACTCACATAGCAATAGCAGAAACAAACAGTCACAGACCAAAAACTGAAGCATACAAAGTAAAAACCCACATTCTCGCACTCGAAATTCACAGTTACGAAGTGAAGTTGACTCTCTCCTCCCAGGCACTGACAGGTACAAAAGAAAACACACACTAACATACCAGGAAATGAACGGCTGCATTTGCTGACAACGCCACCACTTGGTGGCGCTGCATCAGCACATGTGCAAAAGCAGCCTGTTCAAATTAGACCGCAATTGTTGACAACGCGATCGGTAGGTGGCGCTGTTTTGGCACATGCGCAGATACAGCATGTGCCACGAAAACGTCACAGCCTGCGACTGCAGCAGCTGCCAGGACTAAAGATGGCGCTGGTCAAAAAATCACAGAGATGAAACCTAACAAACACGTGGCAGAATACAGTGGCCGGAGTGAGAGAGTGGAGCGCGCCGGGAAGAGCAGCGCGGGGAGACCAGCGGTAGCGGTGCCCGGGGGGTGGGTGTGAAAGGGGGAGACCAGCGGTAGCGGTGCTGGGGCGGGGGGGGGGGGTGGAGAAAGGGGGAGACCAGCGGTAGCAGTGCCCGGGGTGGGGGGAGAATGAAAGAGGGTGAGGGAGGGGGGGATGGGAGAGGGAGGGGGGGATGAAAGAGGGAGAGGGAGGGGGGATGAAAGAGGGAGGGGGTGATGAAAGAGGGAGAGGGAGGGGGAGATGAAAGAGGGAGGGGGGAGAAAGAGGGAGAGGGAGGGGGGAGAAGGGGGAGAGGGAGGGGGGGAGAAGGGGGAGGGAGAGGGAGAGGGAGGGGGGGAGAAAGAGGGAGAGGGAGGGGGGAGAAAGAGGGAGAGGGAGGGGGGAGAAGGGGGGAGAGGGAGTGGGGGAGAAGGGGGAGAAAGGGGGAGAGGGAAGGGGGAGAAAGAGGGAGAGAGTGGTGGGGAGAAGGGGAGAGAGTGGGGGGGAGAAGGGGAGAGAGTGGGGGGGAGCAGCGGAACGGAAGAGGAGTGCCTTTTTCTGTGCATGCGCTATGAACACAACAGCAAAAGACTTACTGGCCAGTCCCTGGACCCGGTGACACCATGGTCTTCGCACACTCGCTCCCCGCGGCTGTCTCCGGCCTCTCGCTTCCGGCCCTCTCCATTCAGCCCTTCCCTCCAGCTGCGGATGCCCAATCCAGTTGCTTTCTCCCCTACCCAGTTGCTTTCTCTACTTCTCCACAGTACTTCAGGCATTGCAACTGTTTGGTCCCTGCATTTTGCATGCTCCCTCTCCCCACCCCTCCCTGCTCTCCCCACCTCTCCCCCTCTTCACCCACCCCTCCCTCTACCCCCCCCCCCCCCCACCATAGTTGAATATCTGAAGTGCAGTTGCAATTCGGGGAAATAGCATGCAAAACAAAACCTCAACAATTCTGGGTTTAATTATTGAAAAGTTTTATTAAGTTCATTAAGTATCCGAGGAACTGCTGTGCATGGATACATGAGTGTTGTGTCCAGCATTCCCGTTAGACAGACAGGCCGAGTCTCTGCTATGCACAGCAAAAGAGATTGTTCCTGGAGAGCCTTGTGGTGAATGAACGCTTGGCTCTCTATTCCACTACTGTATTGTCCATGCGAAGAAGGCAAAGTCACAAGAGTCTGAGCTCAGTCTATTCTTGGTGAATGTTCCCCAAGCGCATCCCAATGTGCATTCCCAATTCATCCATAAATGTAATGTTCCTTTCCACATCGTGATGAGCTCCGCAGCATGATCCAGTTGCCTTCGTTGCTTGAATGCTGACCGTAAGTCTCGAGGATTGTTTTCTCGACGGCATGTTTTACATGAAAAGAAGAAAGCAAATCAGAGTCAGAGCTTCCCTCCCTCCAATGAAATTACTGTTGCGCATGCTTTATGCTCTGCAGTATAGGCCAATGAATCACTTAGTACCCCACCTCAGCTGTAGGAGGCAGGATGATGTAACTGCCCTTATTTCGTGATGGTTCAATGCTGCTCTCAGGGAAAACATGAATGATGTGAGGGTGCTGGAAAAAGAAGCACATTTCTTTTGGACTATGAACATAAAGCAGGCCATTTAGCCCAGCTGTTCCCTGCTAGTGGTTATGCTACTCGTGCGTCTTTCCATCCATTCCCATTTAATCCTGCCTATACTATCAGCATCATCTTCCATTTCTTTCACTCTTATCTACCTTTGCCTTAAAGCAACACTGAGGATGGAGAATGGTGTGGCTGCACTCCCACCTCACCAGTTGTGTACGCAGCAAGAGCATTCACATTTGTGCTACCACTGGACACGGCATGCTTGTTTCTTTTAGTGCTCAGTCTCTTCTTGCTGAATGTTCCCCAAGTGCTTGACCCCTTTGGACGCCTTCTCTGCTTGACAGGCAGCAGCTGGCAATTGCGGATCTCACAAGGCTCTGCATGGTTGTTTCAAGGGCGGATGGGGAAACATGTGGCAGTGTGTCCACGTGCACTGCTTGGATGGGTGCAGGAACAGGTGACTGTGTAACTGAACAGCAAGGAGAGGGTACCGCAGGTGGGGGAAGTGGAGCTTTGAACAGGCAGGCGTATGTATGGTCCATCAGATCATTAGGCCAGGGGGTGAAATGCTCAGGATCCATGGATTGTCGCACGTGACTGATGTCCAGCGCGTGGCCACCTCCATCGAAGGTGCTTCCGGGCAATTGTTGGCCAAATTAATTGGCTCCATCTCATCAGCCAGTCCTTGTGTCCTCCCACCCTCCCCCCCCCGTCCCTCCCTTCCCTTCCCTCCTTTCCCCCCTCCCTTCCCCCCTACCTTCCCTCCTTCCTTCTTCCCCCTTCCCTCCTCCCTTCCCCCCCTTCTCTCCTCCCTTCCCTCCCCCTCCCTTCCCTCCCGTCCCCTCCCTTCTATTCCCTTCCCTTCCCACCCCTCCCCTCCGCTCCCCTCCCTTCCCTTCCCTCCCCTCCCCTCCCTTCCCTCCCCTCCCCTCTCCTCCCTTCCCTTCCCTCCCTTGAAATGTATTTTCAGAGCAACTTACCTTGGAACAATCTCCTCTGTCTAATAAAAATGAAGCAAATGTCCAAAATGACTAAATAATTGAGATAAAATGCCCGACGAAACCTCTCCTCCTTCCATTTTCAAAAACTCGCGCCGAAGCTTTCGGAAGATTGACGCACACGCGCACACGGGCTCCGGTCATCTGCGCATGCGCTGCAGTCCGGATTGCCAGGACCAGTTTGCGCATGCGCAAATGCCGACCTGACGTGTTCCCCGAGGATGACGTTACGCGATGACGTCATCTGCGCATGCGCACACTGGTCCTGGCAATCCGGACCGCAGCGCATGCGCAAAGGGCCCGGGACCTTGTGCGCATGTGCGCACCGCGGCGCATTCTGATGACGTACCGTAGTCATCAATCACTTTGTTCAAATAAAACGTCCCAGTCAGCGACGTTCTGGCAGCTGCCAGGACTAAAGATGGCGCTGCTCAAATAATCACACAAAGGCAATGTAAAGCAAAACAAAGGCCATGTGTTTACATGGCAGCAGGGAATGGCTGGTGAGATCGGGCGGAGGGGGTTAGGGTGGAGGGAGGGGGTGGTGGAATGGCCGGAGAGATCAGGCGGGGGAGAAAGACCGGAGAGATCAGGTGGGAGAGAATGTCCGGAGAGAGCGGGGAGGAGGAGGAGAGCACACCCACCGCCACCAAGGTCTTCGGCCGCTCCCTCCCCACTTCCCCCATGCTCTCTACTTGCTTCCCCCACACTCTCTCCCCGCTTCCCCCACGCTCTCTCCCCACTTCCCCCACACTCTCTCCCCGCTTCCCCCACACTCTCTACTTGCTTCCCTCACACTCTCTCCCCGCTTCCCCCACGCTCTCTACTCGCTTCCCACCCCTCTCCCCGCCCGCTCCCCTCACTTCCCCCGCTATGTCCCCCCACCCTCTCCAACCCCCACTACCCCCGCCCTCTCCTTCTGTTAAGCTATTCCGTGACCTTGTCCCATCAATACCTTCTCCTTTGTTATCTCTTGCCCCATCCCCGCTTTACTTGCTTAAAATCTTTTACATTTCTTATATCTGCCAATTCTGAAGAAAGGTCACTGACCTGAAATGTTAACTCTGTTTCTCTCTCCACAGATGCTGCCAGACCCGCTCAGTTTTTCCAGCACTTTCTGTTTTTATCATCGATTTTCTTCTTTTTTACTTTGCCGATGTATTTGAATATATTGTGGATCCTTCTTCAGGGTGTCTTCTTTCACCAGGTAGTTCTGACCTCTGTTGATGTTGATCGGAATCAGCTTCAATTTGCTGATAGTTTTGGAACTGAGCAGATTTCCTTTGCTTGATTCTACAACATGGAACTCAGTCTGACATGTGGACCCATGGGAGGATTTAAAAGTAACTTGGATGATCCCTAGTGGATCCCTAGTGGAGGAGTATCTGATCCATGGGAACCCAGGTTCAATCCCGGGTTTCAGCAATTCTGCTTCCTTATGCGTCCCTTGCCTTGGTTCTGATTTTCCAGTTGCGCAATTTACTTTGAAATTATTTACCAAGCACCAGTGGATTGGATTTGAGAAACAACACAGAGTCATTTACAGCACAGAAGGTGGTCGTTTGGCCTATCACATCCATGCTGGCTCTCCCCGGAGCAATCTAGTCAGTTCCACTCACCAGCTCGATCCCTTTCCTCCTGCAAGTTTCTTTCCTTCAAGTATCCATCCAATTTCCTTTTCAAATCATTGATTGTCTCTGCTTCACCACACTCGTGGGTTGAGACATTACCACCCACAACATAAAAAAGTTCCACCTCACCCAAGGATGCGAAATATTTATATCTTCTATATTTAGCTTATTCTCTATTTCTATGAGAATAGACTGGCAGTCAACATGAAAAGGAACCCAAAAATCTTTGAGCAGCATGTAAATGATAAGTGGGTAGTCAGAGGTAGAGTGCAGCCTATTAGGGACAAAGAGGGTAATATATGCTTCGAGGTGCAGGGCAATGTTAATCTACTTAATGAGTACTTTGTATCAGTGATCATTAAGGAAGTGGAATTTGACAAAATATCAGTAGAAGTGCAGAGAGTAGAGGCAATGGAGAGGGTACAAATTCAGAGAGGGAGGTACGAAAAAGGCGGAGCAAAGCGGCACCGCAAAGTGCTTTGTGATAATATCCAGGGCATCACCAAACCAGCAATCCGCCGCCTGGCTCGCCGTGGCGGGGTCAAGCGGATCTCAGGTTTGATCTCTGAGGAGACTCGCAGGGTGTTGAAGGTATTCCTGGAGAATGTGATCAGGGATGCGGTCACCTACACTGAGCACGGCAAGCACAAGACGGTCACTGGCATGGATGTGGTGTACGTTCTGAAACGGCAGGGCCGCACTCCACGGATTCGGCGGCTGAACAACTCGACCCTTACCAGCAAACACACAACAAAGGCTCTTCTAAGAGCCACCCACCGCCTCACAGAGAGAGCAGTGACCTGGAAACGGGAGATCGGATAGGCTGTTCAGAACTGTCTGGAATAAATCTGTCCTGTATTCGAGAATAAAACTGGAATCCCCGAATTTGACATTTCATTTGCAGCAAAGATGTGCAGTGGATTTGATTTTCTAAACGGGCTGTGTAAACAGTGCCCGAGGTTCTACAGTTAGTTATTTCCCCAGTCGACACATGCCCTCAGTGAAAAGCCACATCTTCTTCTTTGGCCTCCTTGTCTCGAGAGACAATGGGTAAGCGACTGGAGGTGGTCAGTGGTTTGTGGAGCTGTGCCTGGAGTGGCTATAAAGGCCAATTCTAGAGTGACAGGCTCTTCCACAGGTGCTGCAGATAAAATTGGTTGTCAGGGCTGTTACGCAGTTGGCTCTCCCCTTGCGCTTCTGTCTTTTTTCCTGCCAACTGCTAAGTCTCTTCGACTCGCCGCACTACAGCCCCGCCTTTATGGCTGCCCGCCAGCTCTGGCGATCATTGGCAACTGACTCCCATGACTTGTGATCAATGTCACAGAACTTCATGTCGCATTTGCAGACGTCTTCAAAGTGGAGACATGGATGGCCGGTGGGTCTGATACCAGTGGCGAGCTCGCTGTACAATGTGTCCTTGGGGATCCTGCCATCTTCCATGTGGCTCACATGGCCAAGCCATCTCAGGCGCCGCTGGCTCAGTAGGGTCTATAAGCTGGGGATGTTGGTCACCTCGAGGACTTCTGTGTTAGAGATACGGTCCTGCCACCTGATGCCAAGGATTCTCCGGAAGCAGCGAAAATGGAATGAATTGAGACGTCGCTCTTGGCTGACATATGCTGTCCAGGCCTCGCTGCTGTAGAGCAAGATACTGAGGACACAGGCTTGATACACTTGGACTTTTGTGTTCTGTGTCAGTGTGCCATTTTCCCACACTCACTTGGCCAGTCTGGACATAGCACTGGAAGTCTTTCCCATGCGCTTGTTGATTTCTGCATCGAGAGACAGGTTACTGGTGATAGTTGAGCCTAGGTAGGTGAACTCTTGAACCACTTCCAGAGTGCGGTTGCTGATATTGATGGATGGAGCATTTCTGACGTCCTGTCCCATGATGTTCGTTTTCTTGAGGCTGATGGTTAGGCCACATTCGTTGCAGGCAGTCGCAAACCTGTCGATGAGACTCTGCAGACACTCTTCAATGTGAGATGTTAATGCAGCATTGTCAGCAAAGAGGAGTTCCCTGATGAGGACTTTCCGTACTTTGGTCTTCGCTCTTAGACAGGCAAGGTTGAACAACCTGCCACCTGATCATGTGTGGAGGAAAATTCCTTCTTCTGAAGACTTGAATGCATATGAGAGCAGCAGGGAAAAGATGATCCCAAACAGTGTGGGTGCGAACAGTTCCGGATCCAAAACGTTAACTCTACTTCTCGTTCCACAGATGCTGCCAGACCTGCTGAGTGGTTCCAGCATTTCTTGTTTTTATTACATTGGTTTAAATTGTCAACCTGGCAGAAAGTTTGAATTTGCAAAAGGCGCCAACTTCAGTGTCGGAAAGAAGCGATTACTGGAAAATCTATTTAAAGTTGTTCGTAAAATATTTTCCACCAACATTTAAAAACCTTTGTTTATTCCGCTATTTTCGCCACAAATTCCTGGCGCTATTTTACGCACAGTTTTAACCTGTCATTTTTTTCCCACTTCTTATCTGGAACTAGCGGTAAAAGACTCCATTCAGCAATCCTTAAGGGACCAATAACTCAAACTTGGTGTGGAAAGGAATAAATTAGACTTTTGGTAATTCCCCTTCACACAGGGATCAGGGGGACAGTGAGAAGCCACTGAAATAGTTGCTTAAACATTTTAAATAGATCTTATTCTGTCCTGTTACTGACATGCTGGAATTAGACAGTAATCTGCCCTTTCACAGAGACTGTGGGTGGCTCTGAAAAGAGCCTTTGGTTTATTAGATGACATTTTGGCCGCTTTCCTTTTTCTGGAAGCTCTGAGCGCTGGTTTTCTTGGGTAGCAGCACGGCCTGGATATTAGGCAGCACCCCGCCCTGTGCGATGATCACTCCTCCCAGCAGCTTGTTGAGCTCCTCGTCGTTGCGGACGGCCAGCTGCAGGTGTCTGGGGATGATGCGGGTCTTCTTGTTGTCCCGGGCCGCGTTACCGGCCAGCTCTAGGATTTCAGCGGTCAGATACTCGAGCACAGCAGCCAGATAGACCGGGGCTCCCGCACCCACACGCTCTTTAGTTACCCTTTCTCAGGAGCCGGTGAACACGACCCACCGCGAACTGCAGTCCAGCCTGGGAGGAGCGAGACTTGGCCTTGGACCGAGCTTTCCCGCTGGTCTTTTTTCCAGACATTTCCACAATCTCACAAATACTTTCACAAAGAATGGATAACTACCTCAGCATTAAGCATCCACATGGGGTAGACAGGATGGTCAAGCAGTCTGAAATGGTGCATTCAGATCACAACGCTCTCTGGAGGGGTGGGTTTAAATCCCACTTCTGACAAGTTGTGCTTTGACATGACTACAGGCATTTGGGAGCAGTGGTGAAAAACACAGAGCATGAAAGAATTTTGACAAGCAAAATCAAAACGAATTCAAAGATATTTCTTCAATACATGGGAGTAAGAGGCAACAGAGGAAAAAGTAGGGCCCATGTAAGAACTAAAAAGTAACCTATGTGTCAGGGTTGAAGATGTTGGTATGTTTGTTAATGAATACTTTACTGTCTTCACAAATGAGGGGGTGATGCAGACATTATAATTAAGGAGAAGGAGTGTGAAGCATTGGACATGATAAACTGAGGGGGAGAAGAAGTATAAATGGGATGAGCATCCTTGAAAGTGGATAAATCATCAGGGCTGGATGAAATGTACCCCAGGCTGTTAAAAGAAGCCAGTGAGGAAATAGTGGAAGGTCTGACCATCAGTTTCCAATCCCTCACTGGATACAGGTGTGATGTCAGAGGATTGGAGGTCTCTGCAATAAAAGCAAAATTCTGCAGATGCTGGAAATCTGAAATAAAAACTATTAGTGCTGGAAATACACAGCAGGTCTGGCAGCATCTGTGGAGAGAGAAGCAAAGTTAACATATCTGTTCTGATGAAAAGTCACTGACCTGAAATGTTAACTTTGCTTCTCTCTCCACAGATGCTGCCAGATCTGCTGTGTATTTGCAGTACATTTTGTTTTTATTGCTAACATTGCACCATTGTTGAAAAAGGAAGCAAGAGATAGACCGAATAATTAAAGACCAGTCAGCCTAACCTCAATAGTGGGTGAATTATTGGAATTAATTCTGAGAGACAGGATAAACTGTCACTTAGAAAGGCACAGATTAATCAAGTATCATCAGCATGGATTTGTTCAGGGAAGCTCCTGTCTGACGAACTTGAGTGAATCTTTTGAAGAAGTAACAATGAGGATTGTGAGGATAGTGCAGTTGATGTGGCCTACATGGATTTTAGCAAGACTTTTGACAAGGTCCCACATGACAAACCGGTTAAAAAAAATAAAAGCACATGGGATCCAGGGGAATGTAGCAAGCTGGACATAAAATAGACTCGGTGGCAGGAAACAAGAAGGAATTGGGTACGGGTGTTTGTGCAACTCGAGGTCTGTTTCAAGTGGTGTTCCACAGGGCTCAGAACTAGGTTCCCTGCCTTTTGTGGTATAAATTAATGATTTGGAAATGAATGTAGAGGGCATAATCAAGACGATTGCAGATGACATGAAAATTGTCCGTGTTGTTGATAGGGAGGAGGATAGCTGTACACTGCAGGAAGATATCAATAGACTGGTCAGGTGGGGAGAATAGTGGCAAGTGGAATTCAAATTGGACAAGTGTGAGGTGATGCATTTGGGAGGTCAAAAAAGGCAAAGGAATACACAATTAATGGGAGAACACTGAACGGTGTAGAGGAAGTGAGAGACGTTGGAGTGAATGTCCACAGATCCCTGAAGGTAGCAGGACAGGTCAATAAGGTGGTTCAGCAGGTATATGGAATCCTTTCCTTTATTAGCTGAGGTATAGAATATAAGGGTGGTCTGGGTGTCCATGTCAATAAGTCACAGAAAGCTAACATGCAGGTGCAGCAAGCAATTAGGAAAGCTAATAGTATGTTAGCCTTTATCGCAAGAGGATTTGAGTACGGGAGTCGTGAATTCTTGCTTCAATTGTACAGAAACTTGGTTAGACCACACTTGGAATACAGTTTTGGTCTCCTTACCTTAGGAAGGATATTATTGCCATGGAGGGAGTTCAACGAAGGTTCATCAGACTTCTTCCAGGGATGGTGGGACTGTTGTATGAAGAAAGGTTGGAGAAACTGGGGCTGTATTCTCTAGAGTTTCAAAGAATGGGAGGTGATCTCATTGAAACCTACAAAATACTTAAACGACAGTCAGGGTAGATGCAGCTAAGATCCCTGGTTGGGGAGTGGAGAACCAAGGGAAGGAATTTCAAAATAAGGGAGTAGCCGCTTAGGACAGAGATGAAGAGAAATTTCTTTACTCAGAGGTTTGTGAATCTTTGGAATGCTCTAACCCAGAGGGCTGTGGAAGCTGAGTCATTGAGTATGTTTAAAGCGGAGATTGACAAATTTCTAAATGCAAATGACATAAGGGAATATGAGGAAAGTGTGGGGAAAAGGGCATTGAAGTGGACGATCAGCCATGATCATATTGAATGGTGGGGCAGGCTCGATGGGCTGAATGGCCGACTCGTGCTCCTATGTTCCTATTTTCCTAACTCCACATGATCAGCGAGGCACAGCCTCAGGCCGACTTGGTGGGTGGTGCAAACAGATATTACTGCTTCTGATCTTCACCAGAACAGAGAGTGAGATGTAACATTGATCATCAATCAGACTGTGAGAGAATACAACAGAATAAAACACATGGAGAGACACTGTGGAATAACAAATAGATTTGATTGGAATGTTGAATTCTGATTGGAATGGATAAAACAGCAGATTAAATTGGGATTCTCATTGATCTGGGACAGAAAAGAGAAACTGATGGAAAGAAGGGAAGAAGAAAGAAAAGAAAGGATGGAACTGTTCACTTTTTTCAGTTTTTTCACTCACCCATCAAAGCTGGATAAAAAAAGTTGCAAATAACAGAGAATTTCATCAGAAAGGGAGATTAAGTGCTGTCGAAACCTTGGATCGAAGGATGCCCCAACAGATCATCTGTTTAACTGTCTCCTCACTGGGGGATTTCAAGCAGTGAGTAATATTATTCTCTACTTTTGTTAAATGAACCCAGAACTGTCACTTGGAGTTAATATCTGTGTTCCGACTCCTGAATTATAAAATTGTGACTTTATCAATATTTTCTGGACACATTTCCAGCTGAAAGAACTAAGAACTCTTTTCTAATTTACACAATACTATATACACACTCATCAAGCCTCCGAAGCTGGCATCCTTGGTGCTGCTCTCTCTTCTCCCAAACCTCATCTCATTTGACTGTTGCATCATCACTCTGACAGTGGGAGTGATTGATCCCACTGTCTTCAGCATTAACCCTTTACATCCTTATACTACACTGTCTGTCAGAAAAAAATGGAGAGGGAACTTCCTTCATTTATCGAAAAACCAGCTGCTCCCAGTTGAAAATCAACTCAAACCCATCATCGAGAGAGAGAGACTGTCAGAGAACTTCCTGCATCCAGTCCTGACCCTGTCACACTCAGCAGATGCTCACCCAGACCCCACTCTCATCAACACTGAACATTGTTACCGAGACACTTCAAATACTGTTGAGAAAAGGCAGGAAGGGTCAAAGTTCACAGCTGTTTTGAATAGAACAACGTTTAATATCTCCTCACCGTTTCTCGGTAACCACATGAGACAATGGTTTTCTTATTTGGTTCCTTTGATTTTTCTTGTTCCTGACTGAGAAATATTCCAAACCTCAGATCAACCCTCCCACCTGTGTCGTGTCCCAGTTACAAGCAACACATAATGACACACACACTTTGAAACATACAACACGGTCACACTTTCCTTCAGTGAGATTAAGGTCGAGCTTTTTTTCCAGGTTGAATGCAACTTTGAACAAATTTGTATCAAATAAGTTGCCTTTGAAATATCAGCACTGAATTTCTGCACGAGGAGAAAGAGCCATTCCAAACTCACATCCTTCACAAAGGCTGTTTTCTCCTGTGAATGAAATTCATCATGCAATTTGAATTCTCAGTTGAAGTTCACAAGACACAGACATAAATGTTGATACGGAAACTTCTCAAGCAGATTGTAAATATGAATTAAGGCTCTGCTGGGAATCGAACCCAGGATCTCCTGTTTCCAAGACAGGTGCTTTAACCACCTAAGCTGTAGAGCCAGATCACAAGTGCTGCTGCAATTGAAATCTGAGGTGGTTACTATTTATTCTCATCCCACTTCTCCACAGGTCACAACAAAAATTTTAACTTTTCCCACTTACTGATACAGTCAATCATATGCTCTATTTTTCCCAGAATAGAAGACACTTAATGAACAACAAAATTATCAGTTTCTTATAGAACAAGTTTTAACTAATCATGAAGTAAAGCATAAACACACAGGTGGAAATTTTAAAAGTTCCCTTTTTACCTTAACCAACATTTGAAGTCCCTTTCTTACCTCAGCTGAACACACGCACACACACATACTGAAAAAAAGGGATTTTTCTATGCAATTCAGGGCTCTGTTAAAGACAAAAAAAAACACTTGGACTGATTACTTGCTCATTTCTGAAGAAAACAGCAGATGAGATATGTTGTTCCAAAATTGACATGCAGTCTAATTTCCGAGTACATGTACACAGGTCACTAGGTTCTTTTAGAAGAGTTTATTTAGAGGCGGGGTTGAGAATTAATTTTTACAGGCTTTCTTCAAAGACAGAATATGAGACGAATTGACACAGTGAACTTCTCAGAGTCTTTTCAAGATTTGCTGCAAAACAAGGTGGGTTGCGGTCTTCACTCATTCCTTGACACTTCTTCTGGCTAACTTTATCAGCTGCTCACTCCAGAAGGTAAAACACAATGACTGCTACAAACAAAAGCTTGCGATTTTTCTGCCCTCTTTGGTGCGCGCTGCTGCTGCCGGGCTTGTCCAATCAAGAGGCACGACTGACTTCTCTGTCCACATTTCCCCGTTACCAGGGCTTCTGTTCTACATTTAACTTGAGTCATGACAACTTGTCAACATAGTTGTCAAATTAATACTTTCAGTGCCCTCTTGAAAAAGAACTGGTCTTACATTTATTCAGTTTGATTATAATTTCCTCAACAAAATAAAACTCACAAAAAAAAAATTCAAAGTCCCTTCCATAACATCATGTACTTTCACTGAGCTACAGGTTATTGCAAGTCTCTCTGGCTGTGTTTTTTTCTGTTGATTTTGCACTCAGGTTCTTTCTGAATCCATGTGTTTGCAGTTCTTTGTGCGTGAGAGACATGGAGATATGCTTAAAGATTTCCCAAAAAATTATTCATATCTCCGTCTTTCTCCAAACTTTGTACAAACACATTAATGTGGGAATCACACACACCAGGCCGTCAAACCTCTCCGCTAAACATTGAAAGGTGACAGTGTTTATTGTGACGGGGTTCCATTTATTCAGACACATCTGGTATAAAGGTAATAGTGATCAAGATGTGATTCACACATGTAATGTATTTGTATATTATGTTCATGAGGTAATGATGTAAATAAACACGTCCTTGCACTTCCCACACTTGGTGTACATTTTCTCTGCTGATGCCCCCTGAATATATCAGAGAAAATGGTGATGAGGATGAGATAAAAGTCCGAAAATATTGGCAGCAAACAGCAGCAGGGACTGCAGTGAACAAGATCAGCCAGCTCCTGGTGAGCTACCTGCTCGGATGGTGGAGGTTTTGGGTGGATTGTGTGAAGCCTGGGCCACAGACTGTCTCCTCAGTTGAATGAGATGCCGCAGGGTCTTAGTGTGCATCCGATTCAAAGTGATATTTTGGGAAAATATGGCTACACCCAAGGGATACATGGCTCGGAACATATGAGAGGGCTCGAGAACCATTCAGTTCATATATTGAAAGAATTGAAATGCTTTTCAGAGCTAATAACATATTGGAATGTGAAGATGAAAATATCGAGGTCAAGACTCAGAATAAAGCAATTCTTGAGGGCAAGAAAGCAATTTTGCTAATGGAAATTAGCCTGGAAGTGTATGACCAGCTAACAAAGCTTCCTGCTCCTATCAAGGCAAAAGATGTGCCATTCAAAACAATCATCACCAAGTTAGAGGAACATTTCAACCCTAAGCCACTAGAGATCACGGCAAGCTAGAAATTTGGAACCAGAAAGCAGAAAAGTAGTGAAACAGTTGGTGAGTACATTGTGGCACTGAAGAATTTATCACTACATTGCAACTTTGGCATATTCTTCGACGGTACATTATGAGACAGATTTGCGCTTATATTGGTGAATGAGAAAAGACACTAAACACACAAAATCCTACATTTGAGTTAGCGTGTCAGATTGCTCTTTCCATGGAGATAGCATCAAAGAATGCTCCGGAATTTCATCCTGTGCCAGTGATAGTAACACACTTCAGGGGAGCTTAAAAAAAAAAACAGGAAAATGGGCTTTCACATGGCAGATAAAATTTACACAGAGAATTGTGAAGAGATACAATTTGGGAGGAAGAATAAGGAGAGGCCATATAAATGAAATGGTACAATTCTAAAGTGGGTGCAAGAACAAAGTGACAATGTACACCAATCTTAGAAGGTTTGAAAAGGCTTCAAAGAGCAAACAGGACACTTGGCTTTATTAATAGAGGCATAGAGTAAAAGTAAATAAGTTATGAAAAACCTTTATAAAATACTGAGTCTGAATGGCCTACTCCTGTACCTCCACAGAAAGCTTCCATTCCAGGTTTACACACACTTGTCAGGATCATTCTCCATAGATCCCACCACTCCATGCAAGGATATCTCCCTCACGATCAGATCACAGGTCCTTAGTCCGACCACATCCAGTCATGAATGGAGGTGGACAGATGAGATGAGGATGCTCCAAAAACATCCCCATCCTCAATGACACGAAAACAAGAAATGCTGGATTCACTCAGCAGGTCTGGCAGCATCTGTGGAAAGAGAAGCAGAGTTAACGTTTCGGGTCAGTGACCCTTCATCGGAACTGACAAATATTAGAAAAGTCACAGATTATAAACAAGTGAGGTGGGGGTTGGGCAAGAGATAACAAAGGAGAAGGTGCAGATTGGACCAGGCCACATAGCTGACCAAAAGGTCACGGAGCAAAGGCAAACAATATGTTAATGGTGTGTTGAAAGACAAAGCATTAGTACAGATTAGGTGTGAATATACTGAATAATGAACATCAGCAAGTGCAAACCTGAAGAAAAACACCCTACGTCAATGACGCCCTCCGTCATTTTGACAATTTCCAGTTTCCTGGTCCCAACCGCCTCCTCTTCACTATGGACGTCCAATCGCTCTACACCTCCATCCCCCACCAGGATGGTTTGAGGGCTCTCCACTTCTTCCTGGAACAGAGGCCCAACCAGTCCCCATCCACCAACACCCTCCTCCGCCTGGCTGAACTTGTTCTCACATTGAACAACTTCTCCTTCAACTCCATGCATTTCCTTCAAGTAAAAGGTGTCGCTATGGGTACCCGCATGGGTCCTAGTTATGCCTGTCTTTTTGTGGGATATGTCGAGCATTCTTTGTTCCAGTCCTACTCAGGCCCCCTCCACCAACTCTTTTTCCGGTACATTGATGACTGTATCGGTGCCGTTTCCTGCTCCCGCCCCGAACTCGAAAACTTTATCAACTTTGCTTCTAATTTCCACCCTTCTCTCACCTTTACATGGTCCATCTCTGACACTTCCCTTCCCTTCCTCGACTTCTCTGTCTCCATCTCTAGGGATAGGTTGTCTACCAATATCCATTATAAGCCCACTGACTCCCACAGCTACCTCGACTACACTTCTTCACACCCTACCTCCTGTAAGGACTCCATTCCATTCTCCCAGTTTCTCAGTCTCCGACGCAGCTGCTCTGATGATGCTACCTTCCATGACGGTGCTTCTGATATGACCTCCTTTTTTCCTTTTTCCTCAACCGAGGATTTCCCCCCACTGTGGTTGACAGGGCCCTCAACCGTGTCCGACCCATTCCCCGCACCTCTACCCTCACCCCTTCCCCTCCCTCCCAGAACCGTGACAGGGTTTCCCTTGTCCTCACTTTTCATCCCACCAGCCTCCATATCCAAAGGGTCATCCTCCGCCATTTTCGCCACCTCCAGCGTGATGCCACTACCAGTCGCATCTTCCCCTCCCTTCCCCTGTCAGCATTCCGAAGGGATCGTTCCCTCCGCGACACCCTGGTCCACTCCTCCATTACCCCCACCACCTCGTCCCCGTCCCAGGGCACCTTCCCTTGCAATCGCAGGAGGTGTAATACCTGCCCATTTACCTCCTCTCTCCTCACGATCCCAGGCCCCAAACACTCCTTTCAGGTGAAGCAGCGATTTACTTGTACTTCTTTCAATGTAGTATACTGTATTCGCTGCTCACAGTGTGGTCTCCTCTACATTGGGGAGACCAAGCGCAGAATGGGTGACCGCTTTGCGGAACATCTCCGCTCAGTCCGCAAGCAGGACCCTGAGCTTCCGGTTGCTTGCCATTTCAACACTCCCCCCTGCTCTCATGCTCACATCTCTGTCCTGGGATTGCTGCAGTGTTCCAGTGAACATCAACGCAAGCTCGAGGAACAGCATCTCATCTACCGATTAGGCACACTACAGCCTGCCGGACTGAACATTGAGTTCAATAATTTCAGAGCATGACAGCCCCCCACTTTACTTTCATTTTTAGTCATTTTTATTCCTTTTTTTTTGCATTCCTTTTTACATTTTTCACAATCTTTTTTTGCATTTATTTCATTTCATCTTAGTTTGTTCAGTTTGCTTACCCACTGTTTTTTCAGGTTGTTTTTCTTCAGGTTTGCACTTGCTGATGTTCATTATTCAGTATATTCACACCTAATCTGTACGAATGCTTTGTCTTTCAACACACCATCAACATATTGTTTGCCTTTGCTCCGTGACCTTTTGGTCAGCTATGTGGCCTGGTCCAATCTGCACCTTCTCCTTTGTTATCTCTTGCCCAACCCCCACCTCACTTGTTTATAATCTGTGACTTTTCTAATATTTGTCAGTTCCGAAGAAGGGTCACTGACCCGAAACGTTAACTCTGCTTCTCTTTCCACAGATGCTGCCAGACCTGCTGAGTGAATCCAGCATTTCTTGTTTTTGTTTCAGATTTCCAGCATCCGCAGTATTTTGCTTTTATCCCATCCTCAATGATGTTGGAGCCAAAGCTGAAGCATTTCTAACAATCTTCTGTCAGAGATTGCTCAGTGGATGATTCATCTCGGCCTCCTGAGGTACCCAGCATCACAGTTTCCAGTCTTCAGCCAATTCGATTCATTCCACATGATAGTAAGAAACAGATGAAGGCACTCGATACAGCAAAGACTATGGGCCCTAACAACATTCCGGCTCTAGTACTGAAGACTTGTGCTCCAGAACTAGCTGCACTCTCAGCCAAGCTGTTCCAGTAGAGCTACAACACAGGCATCTACTCGACAATGTGGAAAATTGCCCAAGTGTGCCCTCTCCATAAAAAAAATCAGGACAAATGCAATCTGACCAATTACCACTCCATCAGTCCACTATCAATCATCAGCAAAGTGATGGAAGATGTCATCAACAGTGCGATCAAGCACCACACACTTGGCAATAATCTTCTCATCGATGCTCAGTTTAGGTTCTGCCAGGGTCTCTCGGCTCCAAGCAAATACTAGCAGGTAGACTATAATATGGGAAAATGTGAGGTTATCCACTTTGGGAGGAAGAATGGAAAAGCAAAATATTACTTAAATTGCAAGAGACTACAGAATGCTACGGTGCAGAAGGATCTGGGTGTCCTTGTACATGAATCACTAAAAGTTGGCATGCAGGTAGAGCAAATAATTAGGAAGGCAAATGGAATGTTACCTTTTATTTCAAGGGGAATGGAGGACAAAAGTAGAGAAGTCTTGCTGCAAATGTACAGGGGTGTTGGTGAAAACACACCTGGAGTACCGTGTACAGTTTTGGTTTCCTTATTTAAGGAGGGATATCCTTGCAGTGGAGGCAATTCAGAGAAGGTTCACTGGATTCATTCCTGTAATGAAGGGGTTGTCTTATGAGGAGAGTTGAGCAGGCTGGACCTGTACTCATTGGAACTGAGAAAAAATGATAGGTGATCGTATTGAAACATATAAGATTCTGAGGGGGCTTGACGGGGTAGATGCTGAGAGGATGTTTCCCCTCATGGTGGAATCTAGAACTCAGGGACACGGTTTCAGAATTAGGGGTTTTCCATTTAAGAAGGAAATGAGGCGGAATTTCTTCTCTCAGAGATTCATTAATCTTTGGAATTCTCTAGCGCAGAGAGCAATGGAGGCTGGATCATTGAATGTCTTCCAGACTGAGTTCGATAGACTTTTATCTACCAGGAAGTCAAGGGTTATGGGGAGCAGGAAGAAAGTGGGAGTGAGGCCATGATCAGGTCAGCCATGATCCTATTGAATGGCGGAGCAGGCTCGAGGGGCAAAATGGCCTACTCCTGCTACTATTTCTTCTGTTCTTCTGTTCTTATAACCTCATTGCAGATTGGTTCAAACAGAGACGAATGAGTGGAATTCCAGAGGAGAGGTGAGAGTGATTGCCCTTGAGTGAGTGTGGCATCAAGGATCCCGAGCAAAATTGAAGTCAATTGGAATCGGGGGAAAACTCTCCACTTGGTGGAGTCGTACCTCGCACAAAGCAAGATGGTTGTGGTTAGTGGAGGCCAATCATCTCAGCCCAGGACATTGCCTCAGGAGTTTCTCAGGGTAGTGTCCTAGGTCCAGACATCCTCAGCTGTTTCATTGTTGACTCAGAAGAGTCAGAAGCGGGAATGTTCTCTGCTGATTCACAATTCCTCAGATACTGAAGCAGTCTGTGCCCACAAGCAGCAAGACCGATACAACGTTCAGGCTTCAGCTGATAAGTGACAAGCAACCTTCTGGCCACACAAGTGCCAAGCAGTGAACATCTCCAATGAGAGAAAATCAAACCATCCACCTTTTGATATTCAGCAGCATTACCATCGCTGAATCCCTCACCATAAACATCTTGGGGGTTACCATTGACCAGAAACTAAACTGGACCAGTCACATCTATGCTGCGGCCATAAGCATAGGTCAGAGATTGGGAATTCTGCAGCAAGTATCTCACCTCCTGATAAACCAAAACCTGTCCACTATCTACAAGGCACAAGTCAGGAGTGTGATGGAATACACCTCACTCAACAACACTCAAGAAGCTCAACACCATCCAGGACAAAGCATCCCACTTGATCAGAACCTAACCCACCACCTTAAACATTCACTTCCTCCACCACCAGTACACAGTGGCTGCAGTGTGTACCATCTCCATATGAACTGCAGTAACTTGCCAAGTATCCTTCAACAGCACCTTCCAAGCCCGTGACCACTACCACCTCGAAGGACAAGGGCAGCAGATGCATGGGAACTCACTATCTGCAGTTTCCCCTCCAAGTCACTCAACATCCTGACATGGAACTATATCGCCATTTCTTCACTGTTGTTGGGTCACAATCCTGGAACTCCCTCC
The DNA here is from genome assembly GCF_036365525.1 of Heterodontus francisci. Lineage (NCBI taxonomy): Eukaryota > Metazoa > Chordata > Chondrichthyes > Heterodontiformes > Heterodontidae > Heterodontus > Heterodontus francisci. The sequence goes on from NW_027141448.1 coordinate 1,101,291, forward strand.
CCAACGGCGGTGTGGGTGTTCCTGCACCACATGGACTGCAGCAGTTCAAGAAGGCAGCTCACCACTACATTCTCAAGGGCAATTAGGGATGGGTAATAAATGCTAGACTTATCAGCGATACTCGCGCCCAAGAATGAATAAAAACCAAATCACTCTCCACAGATTCCCCACAATTCAGGCTTGGACATTTACTTCAGGAGCACAGAGCTTTATATAACTACAACATAAGTTCCAATCTTCAGATTCCATTAGCCTTTCACATTATTTTCTACCAGTCCACTAGCTTTTAGTGATTCAGCACTCGGGTCTCTGCTTCTCCAGTTTCTAACATCTCACCCCTTATAAAAAACACTCTGATCTATCTTTCGTAGGTCCTAGATGACCCCTCATTTTAAACTCCATCTGCCAAAGCATTGCTCACTCACTTAATCTATCAAGAAGATTTGAAAATAAATTTCTTGCCAAAGGATAATGTTCTGCTCCCGCTCCCTCGCCGTTTGCTTTTCCTGTTAGTCTTTCATTTGGTGTAAATCCAGAGAAAGTAAAGATGGAAGGAAGGGAGGGAGGGAAAAATCTTCCTCCTTTTCGTGATCCCAATTTGATCTTCATTCCAGTCCAATTTGGTGAAGAATTCCAATTGTCTGTCTCAATTTTAATTAAGTATAAACAATTCTGGAATAACCTTCTAGATATTTAGTTCAGAGATACAGCACTGAAACAGGCCCTTCGGCCCACCGAGTCTGTGCCGACCATCAACCACCCATTTATACTAATCCTACACCAATCCCATATTCCTACCACATCACCATATTTCCCTGCCACCTACCTATACTAGGGGAAATTTATAATGGTCAATTAACCTATCAACCTGCAAGTCTTTGGCATGTGGGAGGAAACCAGAGCACCCAGAGAAAACCCACGCAGACACAGGGAGAACTTGCAAACTCCACACAGGCAGTACCCAGAATTGAACCCAGGTCGCTGGAGCTGTGAGGCTGCAGTGCTAACCACTGCGCCGCCAAGATATTGACAAGAACAGGTTTCCAGGCTGACTTAACACAGAATTTCCCCCCCTGGAAACAACAATGCACTAGACAGTTCATAAACTAACAACAAGGATGGGATTTGAACCCACACGCGCAAAGCACAATAGATTAACAATCCATCATGTTAACCTCTCCGCCACCTTGTCAACTGTTTTGGTGTGATGGTCACCTTCAGCTCAGATCCTGACTGTGCAGACAGATGTGCAATGATGGAAATGTAGCTTCTGTAAGTAAATGAAATTTCCATCACATCAGGTCATGGCCTGTTGGGAATGGAGCGGTGTGAAACATTCCAGACCATGTCCAACACATTTCTACTCAGTGTGAAAACTCACCACGGAAAGACTGGAACATACAAACATTTGATCACATCATGATCGACATCACTCAGACACCTGAACCATTAGGTCACTGACGATGTCATGATGACTTCTAATTTCTCATGAAATGACAACTGAACTGACTGGAAGAATTGCTTTAACTCCACATGATCAGAGAGACACAGCCTCAGCCGACTTGTCAGGTGGCGTAAACAGATATTACTGCTTCTGATCTTCACCAGAACAGAGAGTGAGATGTAACATTGATCATCAAACAGACTGTGAGAGAATACAACAGAATAAAACACATGGAGAGACACTGTGGAAAAACAAATAGATTTGACTGGAATGTTGAATTTTAATTGGAATGGATAAAACACCAGAAACAACAGATTAAATTGGGATTCTCATCATTATATTGATCTGGGACAGAAAAGAGAAACTGATGGAAAGAAGGGAAGAAGGAAGAAAAGAAAGGATGGAACTGTTTACTTTTTTCAGTTTTTTCACTTGCCCATCAAAGCTGCATAAAAAAGTTGCAAATAACAGAGAATTTCACCAAAAAGGGAGATTAAATGCTGCCGAAACCTTGGATTGAAGGATGCCCCAACAGATCACCTGTTTAACTGTCTCCTCACTGGGGGATTTCAATCAGTGAGCAATATTATTCACTACTTTTTTTGTGAAATAAACCCAGAACTGTCACTTGGAATTAATATCTGTGTTCCGACTCCTGAATAATAAAATTGTGAGTTTCTCAATATTATCTGGACACATTTCCTGCTGAAAGAACTAAGAACTCTTTTCTAATTTACACAATACTATATACACACTCATCAAGCCTCCTAAGCTGGCACCCTTGGTGCTGCTCTCTCTTCTCCCAAATCTTATCTCATGTGACTGTTACATCATCACTCTGACAGTGGGAGAGGTTGATCCCACTGTCTTCAGCATTAACCCTTTACATTCTTATGCTACACTGTCTGTCCAAAAAATGGTTAGAGAACTTCCTTCATTTTATAAACACCAACAGCTGCCAGTTGTAAATCAACTCAAACCCATCAGAGAGAGAGAGAGAGAGAGACTGTCAGAGAACTTCCTGCATCCAGTCCTGACCCTGTCACACTCAGCAGCTGCTCACCCAGACCCCACTCTCATCAACACTGAATACTGTTACCGAGACCCTTCAAATAATGTTTATAAAAGGCGGAAACATTCAAAGTTCATCGCAGCTGGACTGAATGGAACAAAGTTTAATATCTTTTCACCGTCACTCGGTGACCACATGAGAGACAGTCCTTAAATCAGTCGCATAAATTATCAGCTGTAAGAATGTTTGTCATTGGGTTGAATAATTTCTGTGTGAGAAATATTCCAGCATCATAAACCAGGGGAACGTGCTGACTGAGCTGTGTCTTCATCTCTTCTGGTCAGTCGGACAGTTCACCCTTCATTCTGCTCTGATTCGCTTTCCCCAAACGGATCTTCAGATTCTCAAATCGTCTTAGAGTCGTACAGCATAGAAACAGGTCCTTCGGCCCACCGCATCCATGTCGACCATAATGCCTATCTATACTAATCCCACCTGCCTGCATTAATTCCATATCCCTCTCTGCCTTGCTCATTCAAGTACCTGTCTAGATGCCTCTTAATTGTCACTACTGTTCCTGCCTCCACCACCTCCTCAGGCAGCTCATTCCAGATACCCACGATTCTTTATGTGAAAAATTTACCCCTTTGATCCCCTTTAAACCTCCTCCCTCTCACCTTAAATCTATGCCCTCTAATTTTAGTCACCCCTCCCATGGGAAACAGACTCTGGCTATCTATGCTATCTATGCCTTTCATAATTTTATATACCTCTATCATGTCTCCTCTCAGCCTCCTTCGCTCCAGGGAAAACAGACCCAGCCTGTCCAATCTCTCTTGATAACTCATGCCCTCCAAACCAGGCAACATCCTTGTGAATCTTTTCTGCACCCTTTCTAGCTTAATCACATCTTTCCTGTAATGCGGCAACCAGAACTGCACACAGTACTCCAAATATGGCCTAACCAACGTTATGTATAACTGTAACATGACGTCCTAACACTTGTACTCAATGCCTCGGCTGATGAAGGCAAGCATGCCATACGCCCTCTTCACCACCCTGTCTACCTGTGTTGCCACTTTCAGGGAACTATGTACTTGCACACCAAGGTCTCTCTGCTCAACAACACTCCCCAGAGCCCTGCCATTCACTGTATATGTCCTGCCCTGGCTTAACTTCAGAAAATGCATCACTTCACACTTGTCTGCATTAAATTCCATTTGCCAAGCCCTTGTCCACTTTCCCAGTTGATCTATATCCTGTTGTAACCTTAGACAACCTTCTTCACTGTCCACTATACCACCAATTTTGGTGTCTTCTGCAAACTTACTAATCATGCCCCTTACATTCACATCCAAGTCATTCATATATATGAAAAACAACAGGGGGTCCAGCACCGATCCCTGCGGCACACCACTGGTCACCGGCCTCCAATCTGAAAAACAACCGTCCACTACCACCCTCTGCCTCCTATCACCAAGCCAATTTTGCATCCAATTTGCGAGCTCATCCTGGATCCCATTTGTTCGAACCTTCTGGACCAGCCTACCAAGTGGGACCTTGTCAAAGGCCTTGCTAAAGTCCATGTAGACAACATCCATCGCCCTGCCCTCGTCAATCCTCTTGGTCACTTCCTTGAAAAACTCAATCAAATTCGTGAGACATGATTTCCCACGCACAAAGCCATGCTGACTATCGCGAATCAGAGCATGCCTTTCCAGAAGCATATTAATTCTGTCTCTCAGAATCCCTTCCAATAACCTTCCCACCACTGATGTAAGACTCACCGGCCTGTAGTTTCCTAGCTTATCCCTTCTGCCCTTCTTAATAAAGGCACAACATTAGCTATCCTCCAGTCTTCCGGTACCTCACCCGTGGCTAACGATGACACAAAAATCTCTGCCAGGGCCCCAGCAATCTCCTCCCTTTCTTCCCATAGCATCCTAGGATACACCTGGTCAGGCCCTGGGGATTTATCCACCTTAATGCACTTCAAAACCTCCAACACCTCATCCTTTGTAATGTTGATATGCTCCAGGATATCAGTGTTCCTTCCCTTGAACTCACTAGCTTCCATGACCTTCTCCACGGTAAATACGGATAAGAAATATTCATTTAAGACCTCGCCCATTTCCCGTGGCTCCACACATAGATTGCCACACTGATCCTTAAGGGGACCTACTCTCTAACTAGCTACCCTTTTACTCTTAATATACTTATAGAATCTTTTAGGATTCTCCTTTATCTTATGTGCCAGGGAAATCCCATGGCCCCTTTTCGCCCACCTAATTTCCTTCTTAAGTGTAGTCTCCCTATACTCCTCGAGTGAGTCGCTCGATCCCAGCTGCCTATACCTGACATATGCCTCCTTCTTTGTCCTGACCAGACCTCAATATCCCTCGTCAACCAAGGTTCCCTAAACTTGTCAGCTTACCCTTCCAACTAACAGGAGCATGCCTGCCCTGAACTCTTCCTATCTCATTTTTAAAAGCCTCCCTCTTACCTGCAAACAGCCTCTCCCATTCAACTTTTGAGAGTTCCTGTCTGATGCCATCGAAATTAGCCTTCCCCCAATTTAGGACTTCAACCTGAGGACCAGTCCTATCCTTTTCCAGAACTATCTTGAAACTAATAGAGTTATGGTCACTGGTCCCAAAGTGCTCCCCCACTGGCACATCAACCACCTGCCCATCCTCATTTCCTAAGGGGAGGTCGAGTGTAGCCCCTTCTCTAGTAGGACCATCCATATACTGCTTCAGAAAACTATCCTGGACACATTTAACAAATTCTTCCCCATCTGATCCCTGAGCACTAAGGCAGTCCCAGTCAATGTTAGGGAAGTTAAAATCACCTACTATTACAACCCTATAATTCCTACACCTATCTGTGATTTCCCTACATATATGCTCCTCCACTTCCCTCTGACTATTGGGGGGCCTATAGTATAATCCCATCAAAGTGATCACCCTTTTCTTATTTCTAACTTCTACCCACAGGTCCTCGCTGGACATTCCCCCCCGGATATCCTCTCTAAGTACTGCTGCGATGTCCTCCCTAATCAATAGTGCAACTCTCCCTCCTCTCTTACCTCCACCTCTGTCACGTCGAAAGCTTCGGTACCCTGGAACATTGAGCTGCCAGTCCTGCCCATCCCTCAACCACGTTTCCGTAATAGCTACAATATCACAATCCCATGTACCGATCCATGCTCTGAGTTCATCTGCCTTACCTGTAAGGCTTCTTGCATTAAAGTAAATGCAGTTTAGCCTACCAGACCTTCCACGCTCCCTGTCCTGCCCCTGCCCAGTCTGCCTACTGGACTTGCTTGCTTTAACCTCTACATTTGCCACAACCATCTCATCTGAGAGATTACTACTTTAGATCCCACCCCCTGCAAGACTAGTTTAAACCCTCCTGATTAGTACTAGCAAACCTCTCTGCAAGGATATTGGTCCCCCTCCAGTTCAGATGCAACCCATCCTTCTTGTACAGGTCACCTCTGCACCAGAAGAGATCCCAATAATCCAAGTAGCTGAAGCCCTCCCGCCTTCGCCAGTCTTCAGCAACGCATTCATTTGCCTTATCCTCCTATTCCTACCCTCACTATCACGTGGAATAATCCTGAGATTACAACCCTAGAGGTCCTACTTTTTAACCTTCTGCCTAACTCCCTATATTCACTTTGCAGGACCTCATCTCCCTTCCTGCCTATGTCGTTAGTACCAATATGGACCACGAACTCTGGCTGCTCACCTTCCCCTTTCAGAATGTCCTGCAGCCGCTCCGAGACATCCTTGACCATAGCACCAGGGTGGCAACATACCATCCTGGAGTCTCGTTTGTGGCCACAGAAACGCCAATCTGCACCCATTACTATAGAATCCCCATCAGTATAGCTCTTGCAACACTTTTCCTCCGTGGTGCCACAAACTTGGCTGTTGCTGCTTTCCCCTGGGAGGTCATCGCTCCGCAACAGTATCCAAAGCGGTATATCTGTTTGAGAGGGGGATGGCCACAGGGGACTCCTGCACCATCTGCTACTCCGTCTGTTGGTCACCCATCTCTTTTCTGCCTGTGCAGCCATTACCTGCATTGTGACCACCTCACTAAACATGCTATCCACAACGTCCTCAGCATCGCGGATGCTCCACAGTAAATCCACCTGCAGCTCCAGTTCCGTAATGCGGGTAGCCACTAGCTGCAGCTGGATACACTTCCTGCAGACATGGTCACCAGGGACACTGGAAGCGTCCCTGATTTCCCTCAAAGCTCAGGAGGAGCAAATCACGGGGCTGAGCTCTCCTGTCATGACTTACCCTTAGGTTAATTAGTTACTGCCTTCATTAAAAAATACTAATTATACTAGGGTAATTGTTCTACCCACTACAATCTAAAGTCCTGAAAAAAAGAACACTTTAGCAGTACTCACCTTATCACCAGAGGTTTTTTTCCAACAAAAAAAAACAACTTTCCCCTTATTTTTTAAGATATTCAAACAGCTGCTACTTACCAACCAATCCGCTTGCAGCTCTCCTCTGATGTCACTGTTTGCCTTTTTTGTTCAATATTCCGGCGCATTGGAAGAGGTTTGACTGCTCTCCGCTCCCGGAAGGTAAGAGACTGGGCCTCGATCCTCGGGGTCAATTTACAGGCTCCGCTCCCGGTGTTCCCCCCACAGGTCCGCTCTGCTCCTCGCCTCTCCACTCTTGGAAGGTAAGAGCAAATCTGGACACTGGGTTTTCTTATATAGTTCCTTTCGATTTTTCTTGCTCCTGAATGATAATATATTCCAACCTTGGATCAACCTTGCGTTGTGTCCCAGTCTCGGTTAAAAGTGACACATAACGGCACCAACACTCTGAAACATACAACATGGTCACACTCTGCTTCAGTGAGATTACTGCTGAAGCAGTTTCCATGTCGAATGCGATTGTGAACAAATTTCTTTCGAGGAAATTGTGGGTGATTGAGTATTTGCACTGAATTTCTGTGCAAGAAGCGACAGTTTCAAACAGCCATTCCCAAATCACTTCCTTCACAAAGACAAAAACTGTGCTGTCTTAACGTGTGGAAGGTGCCTTGGGAAGGGGACGAGGTGTTGGGGTAATGGAGGAGTGGACCAGGCTGTCGTGGAGGGAACAAACCCTTCAGAATGCTGACAGGGGAGGGGAGGATGCGTTTGGTGGTGGCATCACGCTGGAGGTGGCGGAAATGGTGGAGGATGATCCTTTGGATGTGGAGGCAGGTGGGGTGGAAAGTGAGGACAAGGGGAACCCTGTCGCAGTTCTGGGAGGGAGGGGAAGGCGGAGGGCAGAGGTTGAGGGTCCTGTCAACTACACTGGGGGGGGCAGTTGAAATCTGGTGATGTTGTTGAATTTAATTTCAAACACTCATTGAACTCTCTGCCGATGAAGACTGAAAAAGGGAAGAACAACCACACAACAAGGGTCTCAAATCCAAGACCCTGAGATTAAAAGTCTCATGCTCTACCAACTGAGCGAACAAGACCTGATACAGTACTTCAACTCTGTCTGTTATTGGACGGATGCAGCTGTTGGCTCCACCCCAAGGGCGGGAATTTGTTCCACCAACCATGAAGCAGCTTCCCATCAATTCCCCAGATTATCAGGAAATCCACTTCCAGAAGCCCCAAAGTGTGATATATTCCTCTCACTCATCAATAATAAAACTGAAATCTTTTTACCTTCCAAATGCTGCCATCTATTTTGTCAGTATTTATTTCTCTCTCCTTTTTATTTAGTTCATGCATTCCTGAGGAATTTGTTTTCCAATTATTTCTGAGGGAAGAAATGAACAGATCTGGCAGCTCAAAACTGGGCATCCATGAGGCACTGTGGGCCATCAGCAGCAGCAGAATTGTATTTAAACACAATATGTTACCTCATGGCCTGACATATCCCTCACTCTACCATTACCATCAAGCCAAGGGAGCAAGAGTGGTTCAATGAAGTGTGCAGGAGGGCATGTCAGGAGCAGCACCAAGCAGACCTAAAAATGAGGTGTCAACCTGGTGAAGCTACAACACAGAATTACTTGCATGTCAAACACTGGAAGCAGCATGCAATAGACAGAGCTAAGCGATCTCACAACCAACAGATCAGATCAAAGCAGTGCAGTCCTGCCACATCCAGACCTGAATGGTGGTGGATAATTAAACAATTAACAGGAGGTCAAGGCTCCACAAATATTCCCATCCTTAATGATAGGGGAGACCAGCATATCAGTGCAAAATACAAGGTTGAATCATTTGCGACCACCTTCAGCCAGAAGTGCCAAGTTGATGATCCATCTCGGCCTCCTCCTGAGGTCCCCAGCATCACAGATGCCAATCTTCAGCTAATCCAATTCACTCCACATGATATTTGCAGCGGTTCAAGAAGGCAGCTCACCACCACCTTCTCAAGGGCAATTAGGGATGGGCAATAAATGCTGGCCTGGCCAGCGTCGCGCATATCCCATGAATGAATAAAAAGAAAATCAAGAAATGGCTGAAGGCTCTGGATACTGACAACATCCCGGCTGTAGTGCTGAAGACTTATGCTCCAGAACTAGCCGTGCCACCAGCCAAGCTGTTCCAGTACAGCTACAACACTGGCATCTACCCGGCAATGTGGAATATTGCCCAGGTATGTTCTGTACACAAAAAGCAGGACAAATCCAACCCGGTCAATTACTGCCCCATCAGCCTCCTCTTGATCATCAGTAAAGTGATGGAAGGTGTCGTTGACAGTGCTATCAAGCAGCACTTACACAGCAATAACCTGCTCTTCATTGCTCATTTTGGGTTCCGCCAGGGCCACTCAGTTCCTGACCTGATTATGGCCTTGGCCCAAATATGGGCAGAAGAGTTGAATTCAGGAGGTGAGGTGAGGTGACAGTGACTGCTCTTGCCAAGAGCATCAAGGAGCCTTTGCAAAATTGAAGTCAATTTTAATCAGGGGAAAACTCTCCACTAGTTGGAGTCATACATCGCGCAAAGGAACATGGTGATGCTTGTTGGTGGCCAAAAATCTCGGTCCCAGAACATCACTCAGGACTTCCTCAGGGTAGTGTCCTAGGCCCCAACCATCTTCAGCTGCTTCATCAATGACCTTCCCTCTGTAATAAGGTCAGAAGTGGGGACGTTCGCTGATGATTGCAAAATGTTCTGTCGCATTAACATCTCCTCAGATACTGAAGCAGTGCAAGTCCACATGTAGAAAGACCTGGACAACATTGGGCTTGGGCTAACAAGTGGCAAGTAACATTCACGCAACAAAAATGCCAGGCAATGACCATTTCCAACAAGAGAGAATCTAACCATCTCCCCTTGATATTCAATGACATTACCATTGCTGAATCCTTCACTATCAACATTCTGGGGGTTACCATTGAGCAGAAACTGAATTGGATCAGCCATATAAATAGCATAGCTACAAGAGCAGGTCAGAGGCTGGAAATTCTGCTGTGACTGGCTCACCTCCTGTCCACCATTTACAAGGCACAAGTCAGGAGTGTGATGCAATACTCCCCACTTGCCTGGATGAGTGGAGCTCCAACAACACCAAAGAAACTCAACACCGTCCAGGACAAAGCAGCTCGTTTGATCAGCACCTCATCCACGACTTGAAATATTCATTCCCTGCACCACCAGTGAACAGTGGCAGCAGTGTGTACCATCTACAAGATGCATTGCAGCAACTCACCAAGCCTCCTTCAACAACACCTTCCAAACGCCCGACCTTGAGAACCTGGAAGGACATTGAATGAATGGGAACACCACCATCTGCAAGCTCCCCTCCAAGCTACACACCATCTTGACTTGGAACTATATCACCGTTCCTTCACTGTCACTTGATCAAAATCCTGGAACTCCCTTCCCAACAGCACTGTTGTTTATACAACACATGGACTGCAGTGGCTCAAATAAGCTGCTCACCACCACCTTCTCAAGGGCAATTAAGGATCGACAATAAAGGCTGCGTTTGCTGACAACACAACCACTAGGTGGCACAACTCACTTTCTCCCCCTCCTTCGCACCGGCCGCTTCCACCCTCCACAGTCGCTCACTCCAGAGCTCACTGCTCCCCCCACTTCCCTGGACGATTGTCCCCCGATCGCGTCACCCAATTCTCTGGTCGCTTGCTCACTCCCCACCCCCCCCCTCCCCTCCAGCTGCTAGCTCTATGCTGCGCTGCTTCCCTTCTCTCGGCCACTTGCTCCCACGTTTGTCCAGTCTCCACGCGCCGCCCGAAGAAGTAAGGTGGGCTGCAAAGTGTGACATAGGAGCGAGTAGTGAGTGGCCTAGAGGAGGGAAGTGGCACGGCCTCGAGCTAGCAGCTGGAGCGGGGATTGGGGGGTTGAGAGCGAGCAGCCAGCGAGCTCGGTGACGCGAGCGGGGAACGATCGGCCAGGGGAGCATCGAGGTGTGGAGCGAGCGGCTGAGGGGAGGAAGCGTCGAGGCCTGGAGCGAGTTGCCGAGTGGGGAGAGCTCCAGCCTCAAAGTCTCCTATTCAGCCGCTTCCTCCAGCTGAGTGAGGGGCTGGATACCCGATGATGCTTTCGCGCACATAACGAAGATGGACCAGGCGCGGATATGCGATGACGTTGGCGCTACGCAATGACATCATCCTGCGCATGTGCCACTTAATCCTGGCAAGATGTAGCTGTGCCTATGCACAGCTTGGCACAGTCCGATGATGTCAGCGGGCCGCTCCATTGACAGGAATCACATTGTGTCAGCAGTGCCCACAACCCAGGAAAGAATAAAAAAGAGATTTACCACAATGGTAACAGGGTGAGGGATTTCAGTTATGTGGAGAGATTGAAGAAGCTGGGGTTGTTCTCCTTGCAGCAGAGAAAATTCAGAAGAGATTTGACACATTTGTTCAAAATCATGGAGGTTTTCAATAGTTTAAATAAGGAGAAACTGTTTCCAGTGGTAAAAGGGTCAGTAAGCAGAGGACACAGATATCAGGTGATTGGCAGAAGAACCAGAGATGACATGAAGAACCATTTTTTACACAGCAATGTGTTGTGATAAAGAAAGAAAAGACTTGCATTTAAATAGCACCTTTCAAGACCAGTGGACATATCAAAGCACTTTGTAGACAATGAAATACTTTTGAAGTGTAATCAATGTTGTAATGTCAGAAATGCAGCAGCTAATACCCACAAACAGCAATGTGATAATGACCAACTGATCTGATTGAGAGGCAAATATTGATCACAACACCAGGGAGAATTGCTCTTCACTTGTTTGAAATTGCAGCATGGGATCTTTTACATTCACCCAAACATGCAGACCAGGTCTTGGTTTAACATCACACCTGAAAGGCAGCACCTTCAACACCCTCAGTGCTGCACTGGAGTTTCAGCTGTGAAATCTGAACCCAGAAGCTTGTGATTTCGAGGTGAGTGTGACCAACTGAGCCACAGCTTTTACCTGAGTCTCAATCCTTCTACCAACAGTTTCTCTCTATTGGGTATGTCACGACCCCTCATGATTGTGAACACCTCTATCAAATCTCCTCTCTAAGGAGAAGAACCCCAGCTTCTCCAATCTAACCACATAACTGAAATCCTAACCACACGTTGCAGAAAGCAATTTTTCCTCAAGTTCCTTCTGGTTTTGTGAGTCTCTTTAAATCTGTAACCTTCGTTATGGACCGTTCAGCAGTTAGAAACAGTTCCTCAGTATTTACTCCACCTCAAACCTTCAAGGAAGCTCTGCAAAGTAACTGAAAATCAAGTTGTCAGAAGTGGGATTTAAACACATGCCTCCAGTGAAAGCTGCCACCTGAACAGAGAAGCTGAAACCGCTCAGTCACCTCAACTGTTCAGACCTTTTTGACCTCGTCATCACTTCTGTACTTTGAAAGGTTCACTCAGTTCAGGAACTTGTTCAATGTTGCTGGAATGCTCAGTGTATGGGGATGTTTGTCCTGGGCTGTGGAATCTTGCATCCCTGTAATGGACATTAACCCACTGATTGAATCTGTATTCACTGCTTTCCGCTGGTGCTGGGTAATTGCAGAATGTGGGGCTGGAATGTTGCTGCTTGTCCCGGCCTCACTCACTCTGGGAAAGAGTGAATAATTGATGCGTCTGTTTCTGTATCTGAAATGTGACTTCGATCTGCTGTTATTAACCGAGGCAGCGCTGCAGAAGGATACGTTAATAATCTCTCACTAATCAACTGCAAACAGTCAGAATGTGTAACTTTGAGCAGCGCATTCTGCACCGTCAGGGCTGGAAAGTTGAGGGAGGGAGAGACACTGTCAGTATCTGAGTGTATACAGCACTGTACAGAGAAAGAGCCAATATACCGGGGCTGAGACACAGTGCATCTTTTCACATTTAATCACAATAATATTCGGAGTCATCAACTGAAAAGGATGAAAAACCAAATAACAAGAGCAACAGTAAGAAAACTAAGTAATTCTAGATTAGCTGATAAGCTTTCACTGTGTTACCTGGTAGTCTACTGTTTTATAATTAATGCTCTCTCCACTGTGGCCAGGGAATGATTTCTTCTCAAGGGCTGAATATTAACAAAACTTCTTGGAATTTAAAATCTTTCAAAATTAATTCCATGGAGCTAATGGGGAAAAGTCAAATAACTGCATCAATTATAGGAGAGCTGGTTGGTGATGACGTGGATGTGTCTGCAGTGTGCAGGACCAGACTGTTTCTATAGATTCACAATGAATGTTCCACCCTTTATTTATAACAGTAAAACTGATTGTGGACAATGGCTATTCTGGTTGCAGCAACCTGAAGATTTAACTCATTGACACCCTGCTTTAGGGGAATCGAGAAAGCACAACACCCAGCTCTGTCAGTTAGTGTGCTTATTTATTAACCCACAATTTGTTGGTTCAAGCACTTAAAAGGATGAGGCTTTATTAACTTAAACTCTTCTACATCTGCTATATTACTCTTGCTGTTGATTCTTCAAAGATAAGGTTAATCAAGACTTTCTTTGTGAAATCCATGCTGACTGTGTTTTATTATATTTTCATTTTCATATGTATTTTCTACTTTTGGGAATTACAGGATATTATCATTTTTTATTGATTTTATTTTTATTTATTGCATTTATTGCCCATCCCTAATTCCCTGGAGAAGGTAGTGGTGAGCTGCCTTCTTGAACCACTACAGTCGATGTTGTGCTGTTAGGAAGGGAGTTCCAGGATTTTGACCCAGCCACAGTGAAGGAACGGTGATATAGTTCCTATTCCAGGATGCTGTGTGGCTCAGCGGGGAACTTGCAGGTGGTGGTGTTCCCATGCATCTGCTGCCCTTGTCCTTCAAGGTGGTAGAAGTCACGGGTTTGGAAGGTGCTGTCTAAGGAGGCTTGCTGCGTTGCTGCAGTGCATCTTGTGGATGGTACACGCTGTGTGTTGGTGATAGAGAGAGTGAATATAGTGAATGAGGCGCCAATCAAGTGGGCTGCTTTGTCCTGGATGACGTTGAGCTTCATAAGTGTTGTTGGAGCTGCACCCATCCAGGCAATGGAGAGTATTGCATCACACTCCTGACTTGTGCCTTGTAGATAGGGGACAGGCTTTGGGGAGTCAGGAGGTGAGTTACTTGCCGCAGGATTCCTCGTGTCTGACCTGCTCTTGTAGCCATGATATTTATATGGCTACTGCAGTTCAGTTTCTGGTCAATGGTAACCCCCAGGATGTTGATAGTGGGAGATTCAGCAAACGTAATGCTGTTGAATGTCAAGGGGAGATGGTTAGATTCTCTCTTGTTTCAGAAGGTCATTGCCTGGGACTTGCGTGACTCGAATGTGAAATATCCTTATTGTAGGGTATTGTATTGTACTGTACAGTGACTACACTTGGAAAGTCCTTCATTGGCTGTAAAAGGCTTTACAAAGTCCTATGGTCGTGAACTGCATGTGTTGCTTTTTCCATTGTTATCAGTGTCATTTTGATCAAAAGATAGGTTTCGTGAGCACAAGGTTTAAATCAATGTTGATTCAAATAATGTAAAAGCATCTATATTCTTGCACTATACTTAATAATCACCATCTTCCTATCCTTACAGAGTACAATGTTTTTGACCCTGAAATTGATTCCACAATCTCAGTCCCTCGGGCAATTTCAGCCCAGTTCTGATGAAAGATCACAGATCTGAAACGTTAACTCTGTTTCTCTCTCCACAGATGCTATCAGACCTGCTGAGTATTTCCAGCATTTTCAAGAGTCTCGATTTAATGAATAGGAAACTTGTTTCAGATCAGATTGGGAGACAGTGTGAAACCACTCCATCGTACTCGTGTCTGAGATTCTGAGGACAGGTGACTGTTAGTGGAAGACATCATTAATTAAATGTACCTAGCAACAGCTCAGACCAATTATTATTTTACAAGGTGGTTTGATGGCCATCCAGGGGTTAAAAGTAGGGATTTTTGTAAGGTTTCAGTGTGCAGGAGCACGACAAGACCTCAGGGGTAAAGGCTCAGATCATCGACCAAGTTCTCCACCTGATGAGGGATCTAGACTGGACTAAGAGGACCGTGACACTCTGAGACCAAGCTCGACCAGTCCACACACCTGCAAGAGCTGTAAAGTTATATTCCCCAAGTTTGTTCAAGATAATTTTACTTCCAATTATTAAGTACTATTTTACTCTCAATAAAAGTTCTGGACTTATTAATCAAGTATCCTGTTGCTTTAATTGGTTAAAGTCATGCCCAAAGAGATTGTCCTCAATAGACTTTCCAGAACTGAAAGATAAGTCTGCAAGGATTGCTAATTTTACAGCCCAGTTTAAAAAGAGAGATAAACCCAGGAACTACAGACCAGATCGTCTAATGTCAGTGGTGGGGAAACTTTTAGAGACAATTATCCAGGAGAAAATTAACTGGCACTTGGTCGAACATGGGCTAATAAATGACAACCAGAACAGATTGGTTAACAGAAGATTGTGTATGAATTAATTAATGAATTAATTTCTTTGATGAAGTTTCACAGAGAATTGACCAGGGTGGTGAGGTTGATGGTGTATGTCTGCACTTCAAAATTGTGTTTGAAAAAGTACCATAAAATAGACTTGTGAAAAAAATTTGAGCAGATGGGATTAAAGAGGCATTGGCAGCGTGGATACAAAATTGGCTGAGAGACGGAAAGCATAAAGTAGGGTGATTCAGAATGGAGGGACTAACACAGTAATGTCACTGTTGTTGCAGTGTGTGCAGTGTCTGACCCTGAGCTGTCCAAGGGAGGGGGCGGTTTGTGATTTTCCATTGGGGTGTATTATCATCAGGGGATCTCTCTGAGCTGTCACAGGGATGGGGCAGTGTGTGATATCCTTGTGCATGTCATGCAGGCCCACTGGCGTGTGTTTCCATCCTGATGCCAAAGGACAGAGCCCCATCTATGGGCAAAAAGTCTCACTTCCCTGTGGGTGTCTTGAGAGAGAAGAAGGCTTAGGGAGTAAACCTGGACAGTAAATCCGGAGTGGAGTCCCGTAGGCGGTTACCTGTTACTTATCAGGTAGTTTTCCAGCAACTCCTACAGCAGAGCTGGTACCAAACAGTACTGTTTTTTCCTTTCCTTTGGACAATACTAGCAATGCTGATAGGGGGTCCTGATGCTCAGTGTCTCCATACTATTTGCCCAGGCCTGTGCCCTGGAGAGGACACTCCAGCTTCGTGGTTACACATTAGCAAAACATGGGAAGAAACAGTTACCGATTATAAGCTCTCACTCAATTGGTGTAGAGTATGAGCACCAGGGGTTACTTTTGACAGTGGGAGAGATCATCGCGTCTCATTGGATAACTACCACCTACTCCAAGCTGTGCAGCCCCCAGTCAGTTAGGTGCTGTCCTGCCACGACCTACTTGCTTCAATGGGTGCTTGCAGCTTAGAGAGATATCTCTCAACTGGCGGATTGATAATCTATGCACCAGGCAAGACAAACTCAACAAAGAAGACACCAGTGCTTCGCATCACAAGCTGGAATGTAAGGACCATGTGTCCTGACCTTAATGACAACCTTCTGCAGGTTGATGACACACACAAGACAGCTGTGATTGACAAGGAACTCACAAGGCTCAATGTGGACATTGCTGTGCTGCAAGAAACTAGACTCATTCAAAGTGGATCCCTCAAAGAGAAACACTACACCTTCTTCAGGCAGGGGAAAGCCCAAGAGGCAACTCGTGGGTTTCACAGTAAAAAGCACGCTGCTTGCAATGAGTGAACCCCCCACAGTAGGCTCAGAGAGACTTCTTATCCTTCACTTGTCAACAAGCGCGGGCCCAGTTAATCTCATGTGCATCTATGTCCCGACACTCACCTCCACCACAGATGTCAAGGATCAATTCTATGAGACACTTGACGCTGCCATCAGTAGAATTCCCAGCACCGAGGGACTGTATCTTCTCGGGGATTTCAACGCAAGCTTGGGTACTGACTACAGCTTGGCCAATGAGCATAGGGCACCAGGGGATTAGCAAGATGAACAAAAATGGACAGAGGTTTCTGGAGCTATGCTGTCAACATGGACTCTGTGTGACGAACAGCTACTTCCAGGTCAAGCTGTGCCACAAGGTGTCCTGGAGACGTCCGAGATCACGCCACTGGCACCAGCTAGACCTTATCATCACTAGACGTACCAGCCTCAGCAGTATCCTCATCACACGCAGCTATCACAGCGCTGACTGTGACACTGACCACTCCCTGGTGTGTAACAAGGTCAGGCTTCAGCCAAGAAAGCTTCATCCATCCAAGAAGAAAGGTCGTTCTCGGATCAACACTAGCCGAACCACTGACCCAGAAAGGACCCAGGAGTTCCTCAACATCCTCGATCAGGCTCTTTCAGAAAACACCCAAGGCCTCAGTGCGGTGTCAAAGTGGAATCATCTGCACGCCACCATCTATAACTCTGCACTCGCTGTGTATGGGAAAAGAGATGGGAGGAATGCGGACTGGTTTGAGGTTTATTGGACTGAAATGGAGTCAGTTACTGTAACTAAGAAGAGAGCCCTCATGAACTACAAACAAGTCCCCAGCAAACAAACTCTAGATGCTCTCAGAGCTGCCAGAAACAAGTCTCTGCAGACTGCTCGGCACTGCACCAATCAATACTGGTTAAAACTCTGCAACAGCATACAATCTGCCGCTGAATCTGGGGGATGCTAGAGGGACATATGAAGGAATTCAACACACCAAGGTTCCTTAGACAGCACCTTCCATACCCGCAACCTCTACTAACAAGAAGGACAAGGGCAGCAAATTCATGGGAACACCACCACCTGCAAGTTCCTCTCCAAGCCACACACTATCGTGACTTGGAACGATATCACCTTTCCTTCACTGTTGCTGGGTCAAAATCCTGGAACTCCCTTCCTAACAGCACTGTGGGTGTACCTACCTCACACAGACTGCAGCGGTTCAAGAAGGCAGCTCACCACCACATTCTCAAGGGAAATGAGGGATGGGCAATAAATGCTGGCTTAGCCAGTGATGACCACATCACATGAATGAATAAAAAAAAAATTATGAAAGCAACGGGCCCAGCAGTAACTAAATCAGCACCTTTGAAGACAAAGACAGGGACGATCATCACTGAACCTAACAAGCAGATGGAAAGGTGAGTGGAGCATTACCTTGAACTCTGCATAACGGAGAACATTGTCATTGAAGTAGCTCTCAGCACCATTCCAGACTTCCCTGTCATGGAGGAGTTGGACAGTGACCCCACCATAGGAGAGCTCAACAAGGCCATTGACCGTCTTGCCAGTGGTAAAGCCCTGGGAAATGATGGTATTCCACCTGGAATCATCAAAAGTGGAAAGGCAGCTCTGCTGCAGCATCTCCATGAACTTCTGTGTCTCTGTTGGAAGGGGAGATCTGCGCCTCTAAACTTGTGTGATGCAAACATTGTCACCTTGAACAACAATAAGGGGGAATCGCAGTGACTGCAGCAATTAGCGAGGCATCTGCTTGCTAAGTATTGTGGGGAAGGGCTTTGCTCACATTGCTCTGACCAGATTGCAGACCCTGACATCACACATCTATCCTGAGTCTCAGTGCAGCTTCAGAGCTGGTAGATCGACAGTCGACATGATTTTCTCACTTCGGCAGTTACAGGAGAAGTACTGTGAACAGTACAGACCACTCTACATTGTCTTTACAGACATCACCAAGGCCTTCGATCTTGTTAGCAGAGACAGACTCTTCAAACTGCTGTGGAAACTAGGCTGCCCTCCTGAACTCTTGGGCGTCATCTCTTCTTTCCACGAGAACATGCACAGTTCCGTCAGTTGAAATGGAGCAACATCAGACACTTTCACGATCAGCAGTGGGATAAAACAGGGCTGTGTCCTGGTGACAACTCTCTTCAGAACGTAGGAGGAGGCAGTTTAACCTGTCGAGCCTGATCTGTCATTCAATTACATCCTTGCTGATCATCTACCTCAACACCACTTTCCCGCGCTCTCCCCATATCCCTTGATGTCATGAGTATCAAGATTTCTATCAATTTCTGTCCTGAACATGCTCAATGATTGAACTTTCACAAACCCCTGAGGTTGAGAATTCCAAAGATTCACCACCCTCTGAGTGAAGAAATTCCACCCTATCTCAGTTTTAAGTGGCCTTTTTAATGAAACTTTAAGGAATACAAGCCCAGTTTCCACAGAAGACAATCCCACCATCCCAGGGATTAGTCTGGTGACCCTCCGTTGCACTCCCTCTGTAGCAAGTATATCCTTCCTTAGATAAGGAAACCAAAACTGTACACAATACTCCAGCACGATCTCACCAAGGCTCTATACAATTGCAGCAAGACATCTTTATTCCTGCACTCATGACCCCTCGTGTTAAGGCCAACATACCATTTGCCTTCCTAATTGATTGCTGCACCTGCATGCGAGCTTTTAGTGTCTCATGAACAAGGACACCCAGGTCCCTTTGGACATCAACACTTCCCAACCTCTCACCATTTAAGAAATATTCTGTCTTTCTGTTTATTCTACCAAAGTGAATAACTTCACACTTATTCACATTATATTCCGTCTGTCATTTCATTCACTTATCCTGTCCAAGTCCCCTGGAAGCCTCCTTGTAACCTCCTCACAGCTCACATCCTTTACAATTGGCATATTCTTCTCCATGCTGCTATTTTAAACTTTCAGTGACTCAGATGGGGGTGTCCACCTGCATACCAGAGCTGATGACAAGCTGTTCATCTTGGCAAGACCGCGGGCCAAGACCAAAATGAGTCAGTTCTTGGTCTGTGAGTTGCTGTTTGCTGATGACGCTGTGCTGACATCCCATAATGAAGTTCATTAACAGCAGCTTGTATATCGGTTCTCCCTGGCCTGCAAGGAGTTTGGACTGACGATCAGCATCAGGAAGATCAAAGTTATGGGCCAGGACGTAGAGACTCCACCTTCCATCAACATCGACAGGCTCACTTTGGAGGTTGTCAACAGCTTCACATACCTTGGATCAACAATCACCAGCAATCTGTCCCTTGATACTGAAATCAGCACCAGGATTGTCAATGCTGCAGCTGTCATGTCAAAGTTGAGAAGACGAGTGTGAACCGACAGCAAACTGATCGAAAATACAAAACCCCACGTGTAACAGGCTTGTGTTCTCAGCACCCTCCTTCATAGTAGAGAAGCATCAACAACTTATGCAAGCAAAGAAAAACAGCTGAACAGCTTCCACCTCCACTGTCTCAGATGGATATTGGGCATTTCCTGGCAGGACAGAGTGCCGAATGCAGAAGTACACCAGCGTGCAGGGATCTGCAGCATGTTTGCCCTCTTGAGTCAGCAGTGACTCTGTGGACTGGGTCATGTGTGCTGAATGGATGACGGTCGCTTTGCCAAAGACACGCTCTTTGGTGAGCTTGCTATCAGCACGAGACCAACAGGTCACCTACGTCTGTGATACAAGGACATCTGCAAAGCGAGATCTCAAGCTGACTGGGATTGGAGTCGATGCATGGGAAGTCCTTCCTGCTGACTGGAATTCCTGGAGAAAGGCATTCAGGAAGACCATGGGAAAAGCAGAGGACAAAAGAAATGACCAGATGGTGGGAAAGAGAGCTCAGAGGAAGGAAAAATTATCAGTCGACCTCGGGCCAATGATATTCATCTGTACCAGCTGCGGAAGGGATTGTCACTCACGAGTCATCCTCTACAGCCACAACAAACGATGTTTCACACAGAAGTGACGTACACCCCGGGTGTAGCCCATCGTCTTCCGAGACAGACGGTTGCCTATTACAATTACAACTACAGCTACAACTACAAGAGCGAGTCAGAGGCTGGGAACACTGCCGTGAAGAACTCAGCTCTTGACTCGCCAAAGCCTGCCCACTATCTACAAGGCCTTCCTCTGATTTCAATTGCACATGCATTTGTGATCTGGCTCTGTTGCTTAGTTGGTTAAAGCACCTGTCTAGTAAACAGAAGATCCTGGGTTCAACTCCCAGCAGAGCCTTATTTCACAGTCACAACATGCTTGAAAAGTTTCATTATCAACATTGACATCTGTGTCTTGTGAACTTCAATTCAAAATACTTGATGAATTTCAATCACATACAAAAACAGCCTTTGTGAAGGATATGAGTTTGGAATGGCTGTTCCTCCTTGTCCAGAATTTCAGTGCTGATACATCAAAGGTAGCTTCTTTGACATAAATTTGTTCACAGTTACATTCAACCTGGAAAACAGCTTGATATTAATCTCACTGAAGGAGAGTGTTTGTGTCATTATGTGTTGCTTTTAACCGAGACTGGGACATGACGCAAGTGGGAGGGTTTATCTGAGGTTTGGAATATTTGTCAGTCAGGAACAAGAAAAATCAAAGGAACCAAATAAGAAAACCGATGTCTCATGTGGTTACCGAGAAACGGTGAGAAGATATTAAACTTTGTTGTATTTAATACAACTGTGTGAACTTTGATCTTTGCGGCCTTTTATAAACAATATTTGAAGGGTCTCAGTAAAAATGTTCAGTGTTGATGAGAGTGGGGTCTGGGTGAGCAGCTGCTTAATGTGACGGGGTCAGGACTGGATGCAGGAAGTTCTCTGACAGTCTCTCTCTGATGGGTTGAGTTGATTTTCAACTGGCAGCTGTTGCTGTTTTGATAATGCAAGTTCCCTCCACTGATTTTTTTGGACAGACAGTGCAGTATGAGGATGTAAAGGGTTAATGCTGAAGACAGTGGGATTAACCCCTCCCACAATCAGAGTGATGATGTAACAGTCACATGAGATGAGGTTTGGGAGGAGAGAGCAGCACCAAGGATGCCAGTTTCGGAGGCTTGATGAGTGTGTATGTAGTATTGTGTAAATTAGAAAAGAGTTCTTAGTTCTTTCAGCAGGAAATGTGTCCAGAAAATATCACGAAACTCACAATTTTATTATTCAGGAGTTGGAACACAGGGATATTAACTCCAAGTGACAGTAGTGGTTTCATTTAACAAAAGAAAAGGAGAGAATAATATTGCTCATTGATTGAAATCCCCCAGTGAGGAGACAGTTAAACAGGTGATCTGTTGGGGCATCCTTCGATCCAAGGTTTCGGCAGCATTTAATCTCCCTTTTTGGTGAAACTCCGTTTTTTGCATCTTTTTTTAATCCAGCTTTGATGGACCAGTGAAAAAACTGAAAAAAGTGAACAGATCCATCCTTTCTTTTCTTCCTTCTTCCCATCAGTTTCTCTTTTCTGTCCCAATTTAATCTGCTGTTTTATCCATTCCAATCATAATTCAACATTCCAATCAAATCTATTTGTTATTCCACAGTGTCTCTCCATGTGTTTTATTCTGTTGTATTCTCTCACAGTCTGTTTGATGATCAATTTTACATCTCACTCTCTGTTCTGGTGAAGATCAGAAGCAGTGTTATCTGTTTGCAACACCCGACAAGTCGGCCTGAGGCTGTGCCTCATCGATAATGTGGAGTTAGGAACATCGGAACATAGGAGCTTGAGTCGGCCATTCAGCCCATCGAGCCTGCCCCACCATTCAATCTGATCATGGCTGATCATCCACTTCAATGCCCTTTTCCCCACACTTTCCTCATATTCCCTTATGTCATTTGTATTTAGAAATCTATCAATCTCTGCTTTAAACATACTCAATGACTGAGCTTCCACAGCCCTCTGGGGTACAGAATTCCAAAGATTCACAACCCTCTGAGTAACAACATTTCTCCTCATCTCTGTCCCAAGTGGCTTGCCCCTTATTTTGAAATTGCGTCCCCTGGTTCTCGACTCCCCAACCAGGGGAAACATCTTAGCTGCATCTACCCTGACTGTCCTTTAAATATTTTGTAGGTTTCAATGAGATCACCTCTCATTCTTCAAAACTCTACATAATAGAGCCCCAGTTTCCCCAATCTCTCTACATAGGACAGTCGCACCATCCCAGGAACAAGTCTGATGAACCTTCTTTGCACTCTATCTATGGCAATAATATCCTTCCTAAGGCAAGGGGACCAAAACTGCACACAGTACTCCAAGTGCAGTCTAACCAAGGTTCTATACAATTGAAGCAAGAATTCACTACTCCTGTACTCAAATTCTCTTGCGATAAAGGCTAACATACTATTAGCCTTCCTAATTGCTTGCTGCACCTGCATGTTAGCTGTCAGTGACTTATTGATATGGACACCCAGGTCTCCCTTTTACTCTATACCTCAGTTAATAAAGGAAAGGACCTGCTGAACCACCTTATTGACCTGTACTGCTACTTCAGGGATCTGTGGACATTCACTCCAACGTCCCTCACTTCCTCTACACCATTCAGTGTTCTCCCATTAATTGTGTATTCCTTTGCCTTTTTTGACGCCTGCTCTCGCTGTTCCCTGTTCTCCGAGTGAACTCTTGCTCCCTCTCTCTCCTGGGCTCTTTATGCTCCACTCTTCTCTCACTGTTTCCCGCTCTCTTAATGTATCAATATTTGTTTGCCTTGTGTTTAATTTAAAATATGGATTAACTGTATTTTACAGTTGTAGGTTTTATTTGGTAATCCTGTGCAAGTTGTGGATTGGTATTCAATATTCAGCTCTGTGAAAACGATTGTGAATGAAAATATAACTTTCAATCTTATACATGGGCTGGTCTGCAAGCTCCAAGTCCTTCATTTTGTAGTAATGGCTTGATACTGTATCTTTCAGTCTTAATCTCTGTGGGATTTTTGAACTGGTATGTAATGCATAACTTGGTCTAACGTTCTGATGTACATTATTGGGATTCATAGGATCATTGGAAATCGGGGCATTAGGCCATTCAGCCCATCGAGCCTGCTCCAACATTCAAACAGATCGTGACTGATCATCTACCTCTACGCCATTTTTCTCTGCCATCTCCATATCCCTTGATCTTGTTAGTATTTAGAAATCTATCGATTTATGTCTTGAATATGTTCAATGATTGATCTTCCACAGCCCTCTGGGATAAAGAATTCCACAGATTTCTCACCCTCTGAGTAAAGAAATTCCTGCTCATCTCAGTCTGCCCTAATTCTGAGACTTTGTCCCCTTGTTCTGGACTGACTAGACAGAGGAAACATCCTATCCATATCTACCCTGTGACACCCTGTAAGAACTTTGCCTGTTTCAATGAGATCACTTCTCACTCTTCAAAACTCTAGAGAATTTAGGCCCAGTTTCTGCAGTCTCTCATCATCAGACAATCCCACCATCCGAGGGGATGAGACCGGTGAATCTCTGTTGCACTCCCTCTGTGACAAGTCTATCCTTCCTTAGATAAGGAAACCAAAATTGTACATAATACTCCAGGTGCGGTCTCATCTAGACTTCATACATCTTTACTCATGTACTCAAATACGCTTTCAATGAAGCCAACATACCATTTGCCTTCCTAATTGCTTGCTGCACCTGCATACGAGCTTTTAGTGTCTCATGAACAAGGACACCCAGGTCCCTTTGGACATCGACACTTCCCAGCCTCTCACCATTTAAGAAATACTCTGTCTTTCTGTTTATTCTACCAAAGTGGAGAACTTCAAACTTATTCACATTATATTCCATCTGCCATGTTCTTGCCCATTCATTTAACCTGTCCAAATCCCCTTGAAGCCTCCTTGCATTCATACTGTTCCTTTCAATTCTGTAAATTTTGTCTGTTCTATTTCAGATTTTATATTTAAAATGGCACTATGGTGACAGAGTTTATTTAGATCTGATAGTGAGTTTGTTTTTGGACTGTGATTGATGTATCAACCTGTCAGCTGTACTGAATTGGAGTGAAATAGAAACAACATCTGTCTCTCCTGCTGTTGTTTGACTGTTGGATTGAAAATGTGTCTCTCTTGACTTTGGGATCAGTGTCTGTCTGACTATTTATTTTGTTTGCTCCAGTGGAACTGATGAACTGGCAGTATCTCTGTGCTTTGGGAGTGATCCTGTACCGACTGTGTGTTGGAACGAGATCACAGCATTTTTCCTTGTGTCCAAGAATCACCACATCCAGTCAGGTTCCTTCACGTATTTTCCTGCAGGAATGAAAGAAATGGTGAGGTAGAAGATAAAAAAGCGATCAATGTAATCGTCCCAATAATAATCATTATGAACAATCGCGAAATGAAAACCAGGAACACAAACAGTGTCAGTGTCTGACTCCACTGCAGTACTGCAGCATTCAGCTTCTGTTTACCAGGTGTTTGCAGTGGTTTTACAACAAGTTTGTGACATTCAGAAACAACACAAGCCCTGCACTGCTCAATGACTGGGACTGTCCGATAGAGCAGTGACCTTTACACAGTCACATTTCTATTTCAACAGAAAACAAGCAGCCACTATTTAAAATGTGCCTTTCACACTTCTCACCTGGTGTCTGCAATAAATGTTCTTTGTCTAACTGTCCACATCGTTATTTTGCGGCGATTTTCCCCCCACTGTTCACAATCCAACAAACAGTGAGAGACTGGAACTAAAGCAGGAAAATTCCCTCTCCTTTGGGTGGTGAAATTGTCACTGATTTTCAATAGTGATTTCTTCCCATTGTGTCTCCCTGAGCCTGTAGAGACACTGTCCGAGAATGAACTCTCCCTTCCCCGTGTCCCCGGCTCACTCCATGTTCCGGGAGCAGCTCCTGCTCCACAGTGTCTGTTACAAACACTCCCCGACTCCCCCTCAACTTCCCACCACTCAATGCTAATCTCTGAGCACATCTGCGGACACGCTCCCAAAGCAGTGGCTGCTGGAAGCAGATGCTGTTTGTTCCCTTCCCCCGGGCCTGGGAAGTCTCCATTAGCAGCTGAATTAAAGCATCTTCCCCTGATTGAGTGAATGGCCTCACAGACTGGGTTGGGGAAAGGCTGCGCATGCGCTCCACTCCTCATTGTGACGTCGCACTGGGGGCGGGGCTACATCGCGCGTGCGCAGATCCCTGCAGCAATTCAGCACTCAAACATCAATGGGAACTTTCCCCATTTCACCCTCATCAAAGTCCCAAAGAACGTGAAGAGGGGCTTGGACTGGAGGGAAGGAGGGGCGGGGTAGGGGGAACCTAGAACCCAGAAAGCTGCCCACTTGCCCCATTTAGATGCTCAATTTGCGGTCATTCCCTGCAGGGGGTTTGTTATTATTGAGCCCCTGCTGGTAAAACAATCCGATAGAAAGAGGGGAGAAAGGAGGGAGCCGGTGTGTTTGCTGGGACCTTGCAGAATTCATTTCAGCAGCAAAAGTCCCGGGTTGTATTAACCCGAGTGAAACACGCTGTCAGTGAGAGGAAAACCGAACGGCCCTTTTCATCTTTTCATTGGAAACAAAGTAGAGCCGGAAGTGCGGCGAGCAGAGCAGACACACAAGCTCAATGACAGGAGAGCTCGGCCGTCCCTGAGTTTCAGCTCCCGGCTCTTACATTTTCTCATCTACACTGTCTTTACTGTGGATGTTCAGGGGTTCCTTGTCGGATCTGAGGACTGTATCCATTAAACATTCTGAGTCAGGAGATCCACACACTCTCTGTTACCAAGATTTATGGGCAGGAATGTTTCAAAACTTTGTCTATTAAATCATTGTATTATTCACAGAACTAATGAGGCAATCGGTTCATTATTCAGGCCTTAAACTTGGTTTGGGTAGACCAAAAACTGAGAGGTTCAGCACCTTTCCAGTTCTTCACTAATATAACTGATTTTTTTGATGAAGTAACAGAAAAGGTTGATGAAGGGAAAGCAATGGATGTTGTCTATATGGATTTTAAGAAAGCGTTTGACAAACTACCACATAAAAGGCTGGGTAACAAAACTGAGGCTCCTGGAATAGGAGGGTCAGTATCTGCTTGGATTTAAAAATGGATGAAATATCAAGAAAAGCGAGTTGTGGTATTTGGTTTTTCAGAATGGAAGATGGTGAACAGTGATGTCCACAAGGGTCAGTGTCAGGACCATCATATATATAAATGACTTGAATATTGGAATCACAGAATCACAGAATTGTTACTACACAGAAGGAGGCCATTTGGCCCATCGTCTCTGCACTGACTCTCCAAATGAGCAATTCACCTCATGTCACTTCCCCGTCTTCTCCCCATAATCCTGCACATTATTTTCAGATAACAGTCTAATTCCCCTTTGAATGCTTCAATTGAACCTGCCTCCATCACATTCTCAGGCAGTTCATACTTTAACCACTCGCTGTGTGAAAAAGTTTTACCCCATGTCGCTTTTGCTTCTTTTACCAATGACTTTAAATCTGTGCCCTCCCGTTCTCGATCCTTTCACAAGTGGGAACAGTTTCTCCCTATCCACTCTGTCCACACCCCTCATCATTTTGAATACCACTATGAAATCTCCTCTTAGCCTTCTTTTCTCCAAGGAAAACAGTCCTAACTTCTCCAATCTATCTTCATAACTGAAGTTCCTCATCCCTTGAACCATTCTCATGAACCTCTTCCATAATTTCTCCAATGCCTTCACATCTTTCCTAAAGTGTGGCACCCAGAACTGGACTCAGTACTTCAGCTGAGTCTAGTGTCTTATACAAGTTCATTCCGACACAGTATGTAGACAGGCCAACCAGGGGCGATGCCACATTGGATTTGGTACTGGGTAATGAACCCGGCCAGATGTTCGATTTAGATGTAGGTGAGCACTTTGGCGATAGTGATCACAATTCAGTTAGGTTTACCTTAGCGATGGGCAGGGACAGGTATATACCGCAGGGCAAGAATTATAGCTGGGGGAAAGGAAATTATGACGCGATTAGGCAAGATTTAGGATGTGTAGGATGGGGAAGGAAACTGCAGGGGATGGGCACAAACGAAATGTGGGGCTTATTCAAGGAGCAGCTAATGCGTGTCCTTGACAAGTATGTACCTGTCAGGCAGGGAGGAAGTTGTCGAGCGAGGGAGCCGTGGTTTACTCAAGAAGTTGAAGCGCTTGTCAAGAGGAAGAGGGCGGCTTATGTTAGGATGAGACGTGAAGGCTCAGTTAGGGCGCTTGAGAGTTACAAGCTAGCCAGGAAGGATCTAAAGGGAGGGCTAAGAAGAGCAAGGAGAGGACACGAGAATTCATTGGCGGATAGGATCAAAGAAAACCCTAAGGCTTTCTATAGGTATATCAGGAATAAACGAATGCTAAGAGTTAGAACAGGGCCAATCAAGGATAGTAGTGGGAAGTTGTGTGCGGAATCAGAGGAGATAGGGGAAGCGTTAAATGAATATTTTTCGTCAGTATTTACAGTAGAAAAAGAAAATGTTGCCAAGGAGATTACTGAGATACAGCCTACTAGGCTAGATGGGATTGAGATTCACATGGAGGAGGTGTTAGCAATTTTGGAAAGAGTGAAAATAGATAAGTCCCCTGGGCCAGATGGGATTTATCCTAGGATTCTCTGGGAAGCCAGGGAGGAGATTGCAGAGCCGTTGTTGTTGATCTTTATGTCGTCATTGTCGACAGGAGTAGTGCCGGAGGACTGGAGGATAGCAAATGTTGTCCCCTTGTTCAAGAAGGGGAGTAGAGACAGCCCTGGTAATTATAGACCTGTGAGCCTTCCTTCGGTTGTGAGTAAAATGTTGGAAAAGGTTATAAGAGACAGGATTTATCATTATCTTGAAAAGAATAAGTTCATTTGCGATAGTCAGCACGGTTTTGTGAAAGGTAGGTCGTGCCTCACAAACCTTATTGAGTTTTTCGAGAAGGTGACCAAACAGGTGGATGAGGGTAAAGCCGTGGATGTGGTGTATATGGATTTCAGTAAGGCGTTTGATAAGGTTCCCCACGGTAGGCTATTGCAGAAAATACGGAAGTATGGGGTTGAAGGTGATTTAGAGCTTTGGATCAGAAATTGGCTAGCTGAAAGAAGACAGAGGGTGGTGGTTGATGGCAAATGTTCATCCTGGAGTTTAGTTACTAGTGGTATACCGCAAGGTTCTGTTTTGGGGCCACTGCTGTTTGTCATTTTTATAAACGACCTGGATGAGGGTGTAGAAGGGTGGGTTAGTAAATTTGCGGATGACACGAAGGTCGGTGGAGTTGTGGATAGTGTCGAAGGGTGTTGTAGGGTACAGAGGGACATAGATAGGCTGCAGAGCTGGGCTGAGAGATGGCAAATGGAGTTTAATGCGGAGAAGTGTGAGGTGATTCACTTTGGAAGGAGTAACAGCAATGCAGAGTACTGGGCTAATGGGAAGATTCTTGGAAGTGTAGATGAGCAGAGAGATCTTGGTATCCAGGTACATAAATCCCAGGTTAATAGGGCTGTTAAGAAGGCATATGGTGTGTTCGCTTTTATTAGTAGGGGGATCGAGTTTCGGAGCCACGAGGTCATGATGCAGCTGTACAAAACTCTGGTGAGGCCGCACCTTGAGTATTGCGTGCAGTTCTGGTCACCGCATTATAGGAAGGATGTGGAAGCTTTGGAAAGGGTGCAGAGGAGATTTACTAGGATGTTGCCTGGTATGGAAGGAAGGTCTTACGAGGAAAGGCTGAGGGACTTGGGGTTGTTTTCGTTAGAGAGAAGGGGGAGGAGAGGTGACTTAATAGAGACATACAAGATAATCAGAGGGTTAGATAGGGTGGATAGTGAGAGTCTTTTTCCTCGGATGAGGATGGCAAACACGAGGGGACATAGCTTTAAGTTGAGGGGTGAAAGATATAGGACAGATGTCAGAGGTAGTTTCTTTACGCAGAGAGTAGTAGGGGCGTGGAACGCCCTGCCTGCAACAGTAGTAGACTCACCAACTTTAAGGGCATTTAAGTGGTCATTGGATAGACATATGGATGTAAATGGAACAGTGTAGGTCAGATGATCGGCGCAACATCGAGGGCCGAAGGGCCTGTACTGCGCTGTAATATTCTAAAAAAAAAAATGACCTCCTTGTTCTTGTACTCTATGCCTCTATTACTAAAGCCGAGGATGCTGTATGCTTTATTAACCGCTCTCTCAATCAATGACTTAGACCCCCAGGTCCCTCTGCTCCTGCACCCCCTTTAGAATTGTACCCTTTATTCTATATTGTCACTCCATGTTCTTCCTACCGAAATGAATCAATTCACATTTCTCTGCATTGAACTTCACCTGTCATCTGTCCTCCCATTCCACCAACTTGTCTATGTCCTTTTGAAGTTCTACACAATCATCCTTACAGTTCACAATGCTTCCAATTTTCGTATCATCCATAAACTTTGAAATTCTGCCCTGAACACCAAGGTCTAGGTCATTAATATATATCAGGAAAGGCAAGGGTCCCAACACTGACTCCTGGGGAACTCCACTACAAACCTTCCTCTTGTCTGAAGAACATCCATTGATCACTACTCTTTGTTTCCTGTCACTCAGCCAATTCCATTTCCATGTTACTACTGTCCCTTTTATTCCATGAGTTATAAATTTGCTCACAAGTCTGTTGTGTTGCATTGTATCAAACTCCTTTTGAAAGTCAATAAAAGCAAAATACTTCAGATGCTAGAAATCTGAAATATAAACAGAAAGTGCTGGAAATACTCAGCAGGTCTGGCAGCATCTGTGGAGAGAGAAACAGAGTAAATGGTTCAGCTCAGTGGCCTTTCAGATGCTGTCAGACCTTTTGAAAGTCCATGTAGACCACATCAACAGCATTGCCCTCATCATCCCTCTCTGTTGCCTCATCAAAAAACACCAGCAGGACAGTTAAACAGTTAAGAAATCCATGCTGGCTTTCTTGAATTAACCCACATTTGTCCATGGGGCTATTAATTTTGTCCCGAATTATTCTTTCGAGAAGAGAGTGAGACGAGGTGAGTTGCTTGAGCAGAGAGCCAGCATGGGTTCGTCAGGCCGAATGGCCTCCTTCTGTGCTTTAGCCATTCTATGATTGTATGATTCTAGCAGCAACTGTTGGTGGAGAGGCAGTGATACAGGAATGGGTTGACAGAAAGGGGAAAGTCTGGGCTGGTGTGTGTTTGCAGCATTTGCAGCTTGTGTTCGGGTTTGTGAATAAAGGTGATTTGGAAGCTGTGTTCCAAATTGAAGTTTTTATTGGAAGCAAGAAGTTGATGTCAATGAAGAATAAAACGTGTTAAGATGAAGCGTGGTGTGATTGTGGATAGCAGTAAATATAGTGTCGGTGAATTATTTGTGTTAATAAACTTCCACTGCACCCTCTGCTGCAGGCTGCTGTTTATATCCAGCTGTGTATTAGTGCTGTCTGTTAACTAGATAAATGTTTGTTTCAACGCTGTTTATAAAGCAATAGCATTGCACTCAAACAGTCCCAGACATAGCAACACACGTACAAAAGTAAAATACTGCAGATGCTGGAAATCTAAAACATAAACAGAAAATGCTTGAAATAGTCAGCAGGTCTGGCAGCATCTGTGGAGAAAGAAACAAAGTTAATGTGAGCTAAGGAAACAGACCAGAACTGTTAACTGTTTCTCTCTGCACAGATGCTGCCAGACCTACTGAGCATTTCCAGCATTTTCTGTTTTTATTACAGCAACACCTTTGATCAGCAGTAGCGGTGATAGTGCGAGCCAGGGGGCAGCCATGAAGGTACGTTTAACTATAAAGTACTTACCTGGCGATTCGGCGGACGTGGACACGGGGACTGCTGGGTAAGTGAACTTATATATTCGGGCAGTGGCTAAACCCGAAACACTACACGTGTAGTGTCTCCCACCCATCCTCCTCCTCCAACCAAAAAAAAGGACTCTTGTGTGGAGGGTTTGGTAAGGTAAGGTTTTCCTTTATATTTTTTTATTCTCTGTTGTCAATTTCGAACAGAGGGGATGGAAGCTAGGGCAGTTGCATGCTCCTCTTGCAGGATGTGGGAGGTAAGGGTCACCACTTGTGTCCCTGCTGACTTCACCTGTGAGAAGTGCACCCAACTCCAGCTCCTCACAGACCACGTTAGGGAACTGGAGCTGGAGCTGGATGAACTTCGGATCATGCGAGAGGCAGAGGGGATGATAGAGAGCAGTTATAGGGAAGTACTGACACCTAAGTCACAGGATAAAGGTAGCTGGGTGACCGTCAGGGGAGGGAAAGGGAATAGGCACACAGTGCAGGGATCCCCTGTGGCCGTTCCCCTCAATAATAAGTATACCGTTTTGGATAGGGTTGTGGGGGGGGGACCTACCAGGGGAAAGCTACAGCGGCCAGGTCTCTGGCACTGAGCCTGGCTCTGCGGCTCAGAAGGGAAGGGTGGAGAATAGGAGAGCGATAGTGATAGGAGATTCAATGGTTAGAGGAACAGACAGGAGATTCTGTGGTCGCGAACGAGACTCCCGGATGGTATGTTGCCTCCTGGGTGCCAGGGTCAGGGATGTCTCGGATCGAGTCTACAGGATTCGTAAGGGGGAGGGGGAGCAGCCAGAAGTCGTGGTACATATCGGTACCAATGACATAGCTGGGAAAAGGGATGAGGACCTGAAAAGCGAATATAGGGAGTTAGATTGGAAGCTAAAAGGCAGGACGAGCAGAGTAGTAATCTCAGGATTGATACCGGTGCCACGTGCTAGTGAGGCTAGAAACAGAGAACGAGTGCAGCTGAACACGTGGCTACAGAGCTGGTGTAGGAGGGAGGGCTTCAGTTATGTGGATCATTGGGATACCTTCTGGGGAAGGTGGGACCTGTACAAGAAGGACGGGTTGCATCTGAACTGGTGGGGCACCAATATCCTGGGCGGGAGGTTTGCTGGAGCACTTCGGGAGGGTTTAAACTAGTTTGGCAGGGGGATGGGAACCGGAGCTATGGATCAGTGGATGGGGTAGCTGTTGAACAGGCAGATACCGAGTGCAGAGAGTCTGTGAGGAAGGTTAGACAGTTGACAGGGCAAAGTTTCAGCCAGTATGATGGGTTGAAGTGTGTCTATTTTAATGCAAGAAGTGTCAGGAATAAGGGTGATGAACTTAGAGCATGGATCAGTACTTCGAGCTACGATGTTGTGGCCATTACGGACACTTGGAGATCACAGGGGCAGGAATGGATGTTGGATGTTCCGGGGTTTAGATGTTTCAAAAGGAATAGGGAGGGAGGTAAAAGAAGTGGGGGAGTTGCATTGTTAATCAGGGATAGTATTACAGCTGCAGAAAGGTAGGTCATCGAGGAGGGTTTGTCTACTGAGTCATTATGGGTGGAAGTCAGAAACAGGAAAGGAGCAGTCACTTTATTGGGAGTTTTCTCTAGACCCCCCAATAGCAACAGAGACACGGAGGAACAGATTGGGAGGCAGATTTTGGAAAGGTGCAGAAGTAACAGGGTTGTTGTCATGGGTGACTTCAACTTCCCTAATATTGATTGGAACCTCCTTAGTGCAAATAGTTTGGATGGAGCAGTTTTTGTCAGGTGTGTCCAGGAAGGTTTCCTGACTCAATATGTAGATTTTTTTTTTTAATTTCCAAAATATACTTTATTCATAAAAATCTGTAAAAATTACATTGCCAAACAGTTTCCAAACAGCACCAAAAAATACAAACATTGCAAGGGAGATCAGTTTCCTGCAATACTGTCATGAGTTTCTTCCCAACCCTTCCGTTTCACAATTGTCATGTCAATTACAGTTTTACTTTTGCATCAATTGAGAATATTAACGATACAGTTCGAGGGGTTTCCCATTGATCCAGCCCCTCAGTCCTGCTTGGTGGGGGAACCTTACATTGTGGTCTTTCCCCATTGAGCCTTTGCTGCGGCTGCCCCAAGCTTTAGTGCGTCCCTCAGCACGTAGTCCTGGACCTTGGAATGTGCCAGTCTGCAACATTCGGTGGTGGACAACTCTTTGTGCTGGAACTGGGGTGCATAAATTAGGAACAGATGTTTTCAGGGAAATGCACGACAGAAATGTGGAGGTTGTTTAGGGAGCACTTGCTGCGACTGCTGGATAGGTTTGTCCCGATGAGGCAAGGAAGTATTTGGTAGGGTGAAGGAACCTTGGATGACAAGAAATGTGGAACAGCTAGTCAAGAGGAAGAAGGAAGCTTACTTAAGGTTGAGGAAGCAAGGATCAGACAGGGCTCTAGAGGGTTACAAGGTAGCCAGGAAGGAACTGAAGAATGGACTTAGGAGAGTTAGAAGGGGACATGAAAAAGTCTTGGCGGGTAGGATTAAGGAAAATCCCAATGCGTTCTACACTTATGTGAGGAACAAGAGGATGGCCAGTGTGAGGGTAGGGCCGATCAGGGATAGTGGAGGGAACTTGTGCCTGGAGTCGGAGGAGGTAGGGGAGGTCCTAAATGAATACTTTGCTTCAATATTCACTAGTGAGAGGGACCTGGTCGTTTGTGAGGACAGCGTGAAACAGGCTGATATGCTCAAACAGGTTGATGTTAAGAGGGAGGATGTGCTGGAAATTTTGAAAGACATGAGGACAGATAAGTCCCTGGGGCCAGACGGGATATACCCAAGGATATTACGGGAAGCGAGGGAAAAGATTGCCGCGCCTTTGGCGATGATCTTTGCGTCCTCACTGTCCACTGGAGTAGGACCAGATGATTGGAGGGTGGCAAATGTTATTCCCTTGTTCAAGAAAGGGAATATGGATACCCTGGGAATTACAGACCAGTCAGTCTTATGTCGGTAGTGGGCAAATTATTGGAGAGGATTCTGAGAGACAGGATTTATGATTAGTTGGAAAAGCATAGTTTGATTAGAGACAGTCAGCATGGCTTTGTGAGGGGCAGGTCATGCCTCACAAGCCTTATTGAATTCTTTGAAGATGTGACAAAACACATCGATGAAGGAAGAGCAGTGGATGTGGTGTATATGGATTTCAGCAAGGAGTTTGATAAGATTCCCCATGGTAGGCTCATTCAGAAAGTAAGGAGGCATGGGATACAGGGAAAGTTGGCTGTCTGGATACAGAATTGGCTGGCCCATAGAAGACAGAGGGTGGTAGTAGATGGAAAGTATTCAGCCTGGAGCTCGGTGACCAGTGGTGTTCCGCAGGGATCTGTTCTGGGACTTCTGCTCTTTGTGATTTTTATAAATGACTTGGATGAGGAAGTGGAAGTCTGGGTAAGCAAGTTTGCCGATGACACGAAGGTTGCTGGAGTTGTGGATAGTGTGGAAGGCTGTTGTAGGTTGCAACAGGACATTGACAGGATGCAGAGCTGGGCTGAGAAGTGGCAGATGGAGTTCAACCTGGAAAAGTGTGAAGTGATTCATTTTGGAACGTCGAATTTGAATGCAGAATACAGGCTAAAAGACAGGATTCTTGGTAGTGTGGGGGAACAGAGGGATCTTGGGGTCCATGTCCATAGATCGCTCAAAGTTGCCACCCAAGTTGATAGGGTTGTTAAGAAGGCGTATGGTGTGTTGGCTTTCATTAACAGGGGGATTGAGTTTAAGAGCCGCGAGGTTATGCTGCAGCTCTACAAAGCCCTGGTTAGACCACACTTGCAATATTGTGTTCAGTTCTGGTCGTCTCATTATAGGAAGGATGTGGAAGCTTTAGAGAGGGTGCAGAGGAGATTTACCAGGATGCTGCCTGGACTGGAGGGCATGTCTTACGAACAAAGATTGAGGGAGCTGGGGCTTTTCTCATTGGAACGAAGAAGGATGAGAGGTGACTTGATAGAGGGGTACAAGATGATGAGAGGAATAGTTAGAGTGGATAGCCAGAGACTTTTTCCCAGGGTGGAAAGAGCTATCACCAGGGGGCATAATTTTAAGGTGATGGAGGAAGGTTTCGGGGAGATGTCAGAGGTAGGTTCTTCACACAAGAGAGTGGTGGTTGCGTGGAATGCACTGCCAGCGGTGGGAGTAGAAGCAGATACATTAGGGACATTTAAGCGTCTCTTGGATAGGTACATGGATGATAGTAGAATGAAGGGTATGTAGGTAGTTTTGATCTTAGAGTAGGTTAAAGGTTCGGCACAACATCGTGGGCCGAGGGGCCTGGACTGTGCTGTACTGTTCTATGTTCTATAACACAGGTGTTGCGAGGCTCAGCCTGGCTACGCAATGTTACAAGGACGCTGAGTGACACCATCGACAACGGGACAGAGAGAAAAACACACAGGAAACTAATAGACTGTGAGGAAGCAAAAGTGAGGAACGGAGAGAGAGAGACAGACAACGAAACTGAGATGGAGAAACAAGGCATTTGTATGATTGTGTTCTCCCTGTTGTGTAACGGTATTTCCTGTTGTGTAAATATGTTTTCTGTTGTGTAAAGATGTACCCTGTTGTTGTGTAAAGGTTTTCCCTGTTCTTGTTGTATTTTCTGTTCCTGACCGTCTCCTCACTGTGACCATTTGTCCTGGTTTTATTGTGGCCAACATCACCATCTGGTGGTGGAGAGGAGGCTCTGCAGGAAGGGGTTGACAAAGTGGGAGAGACTCGGCTGGTCCGTGTTTGCAGCTTGTGTTCGTGTGAGCAAAAGTGATTTGTTACTGATGGATGTGTTCACTAGAAGGAAAAAGCTGATTGCTATCGAGTGCATCTTGTTATTATGGGGAAACACTTGATATTTTGAAAGTGAACGGTTTGTGTTATTACCAAACATAAATAGCAGAAAACGGTTTCGATCCATCGACCTCTGTGTTATGGCCCCAGCACGCTTCCGCTGCGCCACTCTGCTAACTATTGGTTTAAATTTTAGCTGCCCGTTAGTGAAATATGTTCATTTCCCCAATGTTTTTATAAAAATAGGATTGCGGTCGGATTTCTCAAGAATCCCGGACTCAGCAACACACGTGCTGACGGACTCACCCTCACTGCACAATGACACAAGGACACTGAGTAACAGCACCGACAATGAGGCAGGCAGAGAAAGACACACAGAAAACCAGGAAGAGATTATCAGGACCCAGAAAGGAACAGACAGAGAAAGACACACAGAAAACCAGGAAGATATTATCAGGACTCAGAAAGGAACAGACAGAGAAAGGTACTGAGCAAACCAGCAAGCGACAGCGAAAGACTGATGATTTATGTAATTGTGTTCTCTGTTGTGTAAAGATGTTCCCTGTGTTCTTTTAAAGATATTTCCTCCTGTGTAATATGTTCTCTGTTGTGTAACTATATTCGCTGTTGTGTAAAGATGTTCTCTGTTATTGTGTAAAATGGTTCCCTGTTGGGTCAAGATCTTCCTAGTTGTGTAAATATGATCCATCTTGTGTAAAAGTGTTCCGGGTTGTTTAAATATGTTCCCTGCTCTGTAATGTAGAGCTGAGTCTGCACTAATGGAATTGCGACAGTATCTTCCAGTCTGATACTGTATGAGGGCTGGAATATGATCCAAAGCTCAGTCTATACAAATTGAATTGCTATTGTATCTTTTAGTTTCACAATCCGGGGGAGTTTTAAACTGGATTCTCAGTTTGTATCTCAGGTTATCCTATCTTTCAGATTCTCTCAATCTGATATCGCACTTGAGATTTAGACTTAAGAAAGGATGTACTGGCATTGGAGGAGTTCAATAGAGATTCACTCAGCTGATTCCTGGGATGAAGGGGTTGACTTATCAAGAACGGCTAAACAGGTTATTCATTCGTGTTTAGAAGAATAAGGGGTGATCTTTTTGAAACGTACAAGATTCTGAGGGGGCTTAACAGGGTGAAGAAGGGTCTCTGACCTGAAACATTAACTCTGCTTCTCTCTTCACAGATGCTGCCAGACCTGCTGAGTATTTCCAGCATTTCTTGTTTTTATTAATAGGGTAGATGTTGAGAAAATGTTTCCACTAGTGGGGGAATCTCAAACTAGGCGACATAGTTACAGAATAAGGGGACACTCATTTAAAACTGAGATGCAAAGGAATTTCTTCTCTCAGAGGGTAGTGAATGTCTGGAATTATCTTCCCCAGACAGTATTGGAGGCTAAATCACTGAAAGTATTTAAAGAGGATGTAAATAGATTTTTGAAATATTGGAGAGTTGAGGTCCATGAAGAGCTGGCATGAAAGAGGAGTTGAGGTCTGGGGCAGATCAGCCATGATCTTACTAAATGGCAGGGCAGGCTTGAGGGGCCGAATGGCCTACTCCTGCTCCTATTTCTTCTGTTCTTATGTTATGTTATATCTAATGTATATGTCAGGATGCACTAATGGGAATTAATACTGAAACTTATAAACTCATAATGTGTGTAAATATTGGGCTGATATTTAACTTGAATCTCAGAGTACATTATTGTGGTTAATTCTGTAAGTTTGAAAAGGGAACTCTGTGCCATAATGAAAACAAGAAATGCTGGAAATACTCAGCAGGTCAGGCAACATCTGTACAGAGAGAAGCAAAGTTAACGTTTCAGGTCAGTGACCTTTCAGATGCTGCCAGACCTTTTGAAAGTCCATGTAGACCACATCAACAGCATTGCCCTCTTCAACCTCTCTGTTACGTCATCAAAAAACTACAGCAGGACAGTTAAACATGATTTTCCGTTAAGAAATCCATGCTGGCTTTCTTGAATTAACCCACATTTGTCCATGGGACTATTAATTTTGTCCCAAATTATTCTTTCGGGAAGTTTTCCCACCTCCAAAATTGAACTGACTGGGGAGTGAAATGAGGTGAGTTGCTCTAACAGAGAGCCAGCACGGGTTCGACAGGCCGAATGGCCTCCTTCTGTGCTGCAGCCATTCTATGATTGTATGATTCTCGCAACAACTGTTGGTGGAGAGGCAGTGATGCAGGAATGGGTTGACAGAAAGGGGAAAGTCTGGGCTGATGTGTGTTCGGGTTTGTGAATAAAGTTGATTTGGAAGCTGTGTTCCAAATTGAAGTGTTTACTGGAAGGAAGAAGTTGATGTAAATAAAGAGTAAAACGTGTTAAGATGAAGCGTGGTGTGATTGTGGATAGCAGTAAATATAATGTTGGTGAATTATTTGTGTTAATAAACTTCCACTGTGCCCTCTGCTGTAGGCTGCTGTTTATATCCAGCTGTGTATTAGTGCTGTGTGTTAACGAGATAAATGTTTGTTTCAACGCTGTTTATCAAGCAATAGCATTGCACTCAAACAGTCCCAGACATAGCAACACACGTACAAAAGCAAAATACTGCAGATGCTGGAAATCTGAAACATAAACAGAAAATGCTTGAAATAGTCAGCAGGTCTGGCAGCATCTGTGGAGAGAGAACAAAGTTAATGTGAGCTAACGAAACAGACATGAACTGTTAACTGTTTCTCTCTGCACAGATGCTGCCACACCTACTGAGCATTTCCAGCATTTTCTGTTTTTATTACAGCAACACAGGTGTTGGGAGGCTCAGCCTGGCTACACAATGTTACAAGGACGCTGAGTAACACCATCGACATCGGGACAGAGAGAAAAAACACATAGAAAATCAAGAATAGACTGTGAGGAAGCAAAAGTGAGGGACAGAGAGAGAGACAACGAGACTGAGATGGAGAAACAAGGCATTTGTATGATTGTGTTCTCCCTGTTATCTAAAGGTATTTCCTGTTGTGTAAATATGTTTTCTGTTGTGTACAGATGTACCCTGTTGTTGTGTAAAGGGTTTCCCTGTTATTGTTTTATTTTCTGTTGCTGACCCTCTCCTCACTGTGACCATTTGTCCTGGTTTTATTGTGGCCAACATCACCATCTGGTGGTGGAGAGGAGGCTCTGCAGGAAGGGGTTGACAAAGTGGGAGAGACTCGGCTGGTCCGTGTTTGCAGCTTGTGTTCGTGTGAGCAAAAGTGATTTGTTACTGATTGATGTGTTCACTGGAAAGAAGAAGCTGATTGCAATAGAGTGCCTTTGGAAGCATCTTGTTATTATGGGGAAATACTTGATGTTTTGAAAGTGAACTGTTTGTGTTATTTCCCCAATGTTTTTATAAAAATAGGATTGTCGTCGGATTTCTCAAGAATCCCGGACTCAGCCACACACGTGCTGATGGACTCACCCTCACTGCGCAATGCCACAAGGACACGGAGTAACAGCACCGACAATGAGGTAGGCAGAGAAAGACACACAGAAAACCAGGAAGAGATAATCAGGACTCAGAAATGAACAGACAGAGAAAGGTACTGAGCAAACCAGCAAGACACAGCGAGAGATTGATGAACACCACTTGGAGGGAGCACTGAGGGTGGCAAGAGCACAGAATGTAGTCTGGCTGGGGGATTTCAATGTCCATCACCATGAGTGGCTCGGTAGCACCACTACTGACCATGCTGGCCAAGTCGCAATGGACACAGCTGCTCGATTGGGTCTGCGGTAGGTGGTGAGGGAACTAACAAGAGGGAAATACATACTTCACCTCATCCTCACCAATCTGCCTGCCACAGATGCATCAGTCCATGACAGTATTGGTAGGAGTGACCACTGCACAGTCCTTGTGGAGATGATGTCCCGTCTTCACATTGAGGATACCCTCTATCGTGTTGTGTGCCACTACCACTGTGCTAAATGGGATGGATTTTGAACAGATCTAGCAATGTATAACTGGGCATCCATGAGGTGCTGTGGACCATTACCAGCAGCAGAATTGTAGTCAACCACATTCTATAACCTCATGGCCCGGCATATTCCCCCACTCTAACATTACCAACAAGCTGGGGGATCAACCCTAATTCAATGAAGAGTGCAGGAGGGCATGCCAGGAGCAGCACCAGGCATACCTTGAAATGAGGCTTCAGCCTGATGAAGCTACAGCCCAGGACTACTTTCATGCCAAACAGCAAACGCAGCATGTAATAGACAGGGCTAAGTGATCCCACAACCAACGGATCAGATCTACACCCTGCCACATCCAATGATGAATGGTGGTGGACAATTAAACAACCAACAGGAGGAGGTGGCTCCACAAATATCCCCAACCTCAATGATGGGGGAGCCCAGCACATCAGTGCAAAAGACAAGGATGAAGAATTTGAAACAATCTGCAGCCAGAAGTGCCGGGTTGATGATCCATCTCGGCCTCCTTCTGAAGTCCCCAGCATCACAGATGCCAGTCTTCAGCCAATTCGATTCACTCAACGTGAAAGCAAGAAACGACTGAAGGCACTGGATACAGCAAAGGCTACAGGGCCTGACAATATTCCGGCAATAGTACTGAAGACCTGTGCTCCAGAACTTGCCGCGCCCCTAGCCAAGCTGTTCCAGTACAGGTACAATACTGGCATCTACCCGGCAATGTGGAAAATTGCCCAGGTATGTCCTGTACACAAATAGCAGGACAAATCCAACCCAGCCAATTACTGCCTCATCAGTCTACTCTCAATCATCAGTATAGTGATGGAAGATGTCATCGACGGGGCACTTGCTTTGCAATAACCTGTTCAGTGACGCTCAGTTGGGTTCCGCCAGGGCCATTCAGCTCCTGACCTCATTACAGCCTTGGTTCGAACAAGGACAAAAGAGCTGAACTCAAGAGGTGAGGTGAGAGTGTCTGCCCTTGACATCAAAGTAGAATTTGACTGAGTATGGCATCAAGGAGCCAGAGCAAAACTGGAGTCAATGGGAATCAAGAGGAAAACTCTCCACTGGTTGGAATCGTACCGAGCACAAAGGAAAATGGTTGTGATTGTTGGAGGTCAATCATCTCAGCTCCAGGACATTACTGCTGGAGTTCCTCAGGGTAGTATCCTCGGCCCAACCTTCTTCACTACTTCATCAGTGACCTTCCTTCAATCATAAGGTCAGAAGTGGGGATGTTCACTGATGATTGCAAAATTTAGCACCATTCGCGACTCCTCAGATACTGAAGAGGTCCATGTAGAAATGCAGCAAGACCTGGACAATATCCAGGCTTGGGATGATAAGTGGCAAGTAACA
This sequence comes from Heterodontus francisci, assembly GCF_036365525.1. Taxonomy (NCBI): domain Eukaryota; kingdom Metazoa; phylum Chordata; class Chondrichthyes; order Heterodontiformes; family Heterodontidae; genus Heterodontus; species Heterodontus francisci. The sequence goes on from NW_027141448.1 coordinate 1,142,911, forward strand.
TTCGCGCCACACAAGTGCCAGGCAATGACCATCTCGAACAAGAGAGAATCTAACGATCTCCCATTGACATTCAACGGCATTACGATCGCTGAATCCCCCATTATCAACTTCCTGGGGGTTCCCATTGACCAGAAACTGAACTGGAGTAGCCTTATAAATAGTGTGACTACATGAGCTGGTCAGAGGATAGGAAGCATGCGGTGAGTAACTCATCTCCTGACTCCCCAAGCCTGTCCACCATTTACAAGGCACAAGTCTGGAGTGTGATGGAATACTATCCACTTGCCCGGTTGGGTGCAGCTCCAACAACATTCAAGAAGCTCGACACCATCCAGGACAAAGCAACACGCTTGATTGGCACCCCATCCACAACATTCACTCCCTTCAGCACTGACGAACAGTGGCAGCAGTGTGTACCATCTACAAGATGCACTGCAACAATGCACCAAGGCTACTCAGGCAGCACCTTCCAAACCTACATCCTCTACTGCCTAGAAGGAGAAGGACAGCAGATGCATGGGAACACCACCACCTGAAAGTTCTCCTCCAAGCTGCACATCATCCTGACTTGGAACTATATCGCCATTCCTTCACTGTCGCTGGGTAAAAATCCTGGAACTCCCTTCCTAATAGCACTGTGGGTGTACCTACCCCACATGGACTGCAGTGGTTCAAGAAGGAAGCTCACCACCACCTTCTCATGGGCAATTAGGGATGGACTATAAATGCTGGCCTGGCTGGCAACTTCCACATCCCATGAAACAAATAATTAAATACAATAACAGCTCATCTCAATTCCTAGTATTTCTAAATCCCACCAGTCCAACATAAGCTGAACAATTATTGCATGTTGTGATTGACGGTCTGGTCTGTAAACTGCACTGCATCACAGATTGCTGACATTTGCTAACTGGAAGTGAGAACTGCAAAATCGGGACAGTAGTTCACATAGTCTGTCAGTGTGAAAGAATCAGGCAATGTGAGGTAATAGAATTTGTCTGTAAATGTTACACTCATATTGCTTTATATTTTTATATTGAAAATAAAAGTAATCATTTCGTGAAAATAGTGACATGTTGTCCAAACTTTGGTAGCCAGTTGTTTTCGTCTTGCACTCAGCAGGGCAATCCACAAGAATACCAATTTAAGGGAAAACACCAACTTTCTTCTGTATGAGAATAGAGTGCTGATTGGTTGGCAAGTGAACTCTGATTGGGCGAGGCATTGCCATTCAGAATGCATCAGTTTATGGTAACTGACAGATAACTGCCCAGCTTTGTTTGAAATTTAAACCAGTCAGCTTGACTCTGATTGGTCAAGGCATTGCCCTGTGGAATGAACCAGTGAATGGCTGTCACTTATTTTGTTTAGCTGAAACTGGCACAATATGTGTGCATGTTCTTTCTGTCTGCAAAGAACAGGGCCCTGTGTATTAATATATGTAGCTTACAGTACACACCAGTGCACCACCCTGCGAGCCCTACTGACAGTCTTAAATTGGTTGTCAGTGTAATTCTTAGCACACTGAGAATTATTTAGCAAATGTTGTCCTATTGTGGAATCACATCTCATGTTGGATACTGTGTTTTGAGTTTTGCAAGCACGGGTTGGTTGGGTAGGGCCCATTGCGAACAGCGGAAGGGACATGTTATTTGATACAATCCGCCAGTTTTGGGATGTATGGTCTAGAAACCTAGCATCACACTGGTATTAAAATTCATATATCAAGTTACTTATTTGTGTGATAGGCAGGACGTCTCTTTTGCTTGACAGCAGCATCCTGTTAGTGGCGAACACCACACTTGTTGCTCCTGCATAGTAACAGCAGGAAACAGCGAGCTTCACCTGTTACTCAAATATTGGGGATATATTACCTTTCCAGGGTAATTTGAGGGAGACTGGGCACTTTTCAGGGCTCAAAATGACGTCCTTCAGCCCGTTTATAAGTTTGTGTGATGTACAGATAGAAATGATCTGATCAGTGTAGCCATTGTAATGCAGGATGTCTTTGATTCGCCCTATTTCAGCATCAAGCTTGCATGGTGAGCAAATGGCTCAGCCCTATTTATGAGGTTTTCGATAAGACTCCGTGGTTACGGAGGGAGGGAGGGAGGTGATTACGGAGGGAGGGAGGTGGTTACGGAGGGAGGGAGGGAGGTGGTTACGGAGGGAGGAAGGAGGTTGGGACTGGTGAGAACACATAAGGATTTAGAAACAAGGATGAGTATTTTGAAATAAAAACAAGAAATGCTGGAACCACTCAGCAGGTCTGAGGATTTTGAGGTTGAGTTGTTGCTGGACCAGGAGCTAATGTCGGTCAGTGATTGGTTGCCGATAAGGCCAATCTTATAGCTCATGGAACTGTAACAATCCCAAAGCGTGTATTGACCAGTGAAGGTAGGTTTGCGGTAGACCGTGGTAAAAAACCCCTCAGCAGATTTCTCAACTAGTACATCAAGGAAAGGGAGCTCATTTGACTGCTCCATTCCAAAGGTGAATTTGAGTGTAGGATGGAGCCCATGAAGACGTGCAAGGAAATTATTTCATGCAGCTGTGGATTCAAATATTGCAAATGTATCATCTACATATTGGAAATATGCAAGAGGTCGGAGGTTAGGTGTCATTCCCTTAAAAACAGGTTTGTCATGGAATCCAACAAAGATGTTTGTGAGATCTGGGCCGAGAGGGGATCCCATGGCAACACCAGCGATACATGGTGTCAATAAAACTGAACTCAACTGTGCAAGTTGCCGAGTTCATAAGTTCAATTAATTCCGATTCACACAATGATGACGGGTCTAGATCACCATGATATAGCACTGCAGTGCAAATATCTATGGCTTCCTGAAGTGGTACATTGGTGAATAGGCTAGCAATGTCAAATGACACATGGACACGGCATTGCTATCGATATGCAAGTCCTGTCTGGTCTTCGCAAATGTGAAGGAATCCTTCACTGTGCATGTGGAGAACTTGCTCAAAAACTGGTTGTAACAATTTGTCCAACCATTTGGCAAATTCATTTCAGGATACTATTTACATTACTTCAAATAAAGAAAACACAACGACACAAAGAATTGAGCACAACGCTGAAAGTTTCACAGCAAATAGTCAAATGGGAAATGGATGAAATACAGAAAGAAAAAGCCTAAAATACTGAAAACACTCAGCCAGTCCGGAAACAACTGTGGAGAAGAGAAGCTCGGGTTAATGGTCCAGTTCTGTGACCCTTCTATAGACCTGAAACATTGCTCCTACCTTCCTCTCTCCACAGATACTGCTGGAACTGCTGAGTGTTTCCAGAATACTCTGTTATTATTCAGATTTCCAGTGTGCAGTATTTCTCTTTTTGAAAATAAAATATTCCCTGAGAGGAATGGAACTTTACATAAAAAATAGGAGTAGGCCATTCGGCCCATCGAAATAGCTCTGCCATTCAATAAGATCACAGCTGATCTCCAACATCAACTCCATCTTACCACACTAGCACAGATCCCTTGATTCCCTTAGTATCCAAAAACCTATCAATCTCTCTCTTGGATATACCCAATGATTGAGCATCCACATCTCTAGAGTCATAGAGAGATACAGCACTGAAACAGGCCCTTCGGCCCACCGAGTCTGTGCCGACCAACAATCACCCATTTATACTAATACTACATTCATCCCATATTCCCTACCACATTCCCACCATTCTCCTACCACCTATCTACACTAGGGGCAATTTACAATGGCCAATTTACCTATCAACCTGCAAGTCTTTGGCTGTGGGAGGAAACTGGAGCACCCGGCGGAAACCCCCGCGGTCACAGAGAGAACTTTCAAACTCCGCACAGGCAATACCCAGAACCGAACCGAAGTCACTGGAGCTGTGAGGCCGCGGTGCTAACCACTGTGCGTAGAGAATTCCAAAGATTCACAATGCTTTGAGTGAAAAAAAATTCTCCTCTTCTCAGTCCTAAATGATTGAGCCATTTATACTGAGACTGTGATCCCTAGTTCAAGATTCCCCAGCCAGAGGAAACATCCTCCCAGCATTTACCCTGTTAAATCCCTTAAGGCTTTTAGGTGCCAGTAAGATTACCTCTCACTCTTCGAAATTCTGAGGAATATTTTTTTTCATTTCCAAAATATACTTTATTCATAAAAATCTGTAAAAATTACATTGCAAACAGTTTCAAAACAGCACCAAAAAATACAAACATTGCAAGGGAGATCAGTTTCCTTCAATACTGTCATGAGTTTCTTCACAACCCTTCCGTTTCACAATTGTCATGCCAATTACAGTTTTCCATTTACAGCAATTGAAAATATTAACGATACAGTTCGAGGGGTTTCCCATGGATCCAGCCTCTCAGTTCAGCTTGGTGGGGGGGACCTTACATTGTGGTCTTTGCCCACTGAGCCTTTGCTGCGGCTGCCCCAAGCTTTAGTGCGTCCCTCAGCACGTAGTCCTGGACCTTGGAATGTGCCAGTCCGCAACATTCGGTGGTGGACAACTCTTTGCGCTGGAAGACCAGCAAGTTTCGGGCAGACCAAAGGGCGTCTTTCACCGAATTGATAGTCCTCCAGCAGCAGTTGATGTTTGTCTCGGTGTGCGTCCCTGGGAACAGCCCGTAGAGCACAGACTCCTGTGTTACAGAGCTGCTTGGGATGAACCTTGACAAAAACCACTGCATCTCTTTCCACACCTGCTTTGCGAAAACACATTCCAGGAGGAGGTGGGCGACCGTCTCTTCCCCAACACAGCCACCGCGGGGGCACTGTGCGGAGGGGGCGAGACGTCGGGTGTGCATGAAGGATCTGATGGGGAGGGCGGAGGGCCCTTCTCACCACCAGCCAAGCTACGTCTTGGTGCTTGTTTGAAAGTTCTGGTGATGAGGCATTGCGCCAAATGACTTTGACGGTCTGCTCAGGGAACCATGCGACAGGATCCACCGTCTCCTTTTCCCGTAGGGCCTTGAGGACATTCCGTGCAGACCACTGCCTGATGGACCGGTGGTCAAAGGTGTTTTCCCGCAGAAACTGCTCCACGAAGGATAGGTGGTACGGCGCCGCCCAACTGCATGGAGCGTTCCGCGGCAATGTGACCAGGCCCATCCTTAACAACACCGGGGACAGATAGAACCTCAGCACGTAGTGACACTTGGAGTTTGTGTACTGGAGATCTACACACAGCTTGATGCAGCCGCACACAAAGGCGGTCATCAGGATGAGGGCCACGTTGGGTACATTTTTCCCACCCTTGTCCAGAGATTTGAACATCGTGTCCCTCCGGACCCGGTCCATTTTAGATCCGCAGATGAAGCAGAAAATGGCTCGGGTGACTGCCACAGCGCAGGAGTGGGGTATGGGCCAGACCTGCGCCATGTAGAGCAACAACGTGAGCACCTCACACCTGATGACCAGGTTCTTACCCACAATGGAGAGAGATCGCTGCCCCAACATACCCAACTTTTGTTGTACTTTGGCTACTCGCTCCTCCCATGTTTTGGTGCACGCCCCGGCCCTTCCGAACCATATCCCCAGCACCTTCAGGTAGTCTGACCTGACGGTGAAGGGGACAATGGATCGGTCAGCCCAGTTCCCAAAGAACATGGCCTCGCTCTTGCCGTGGTTAACTTTGGCTCCCGAGGCCAGTTCAAACTGGTCGCAGATGCTCATCAGTCTGCGCACGGACAACGGATCCGAGCAGAAGACGGCAACATCATCCATGTACAGGGAGGTTTTCACCTGAGTGCCTCCGCTGCCTGGGATTGTCAACCCTCTTATGCTCGCATTCTTCCTAATAGACTCAGCAAAGTGTTCAATACAGCAAACAAACAAGACCGGGGAGAGAGGACAGCCCTGTCTGACTCCAGATTTGATCGGGAGACTTTCCGATTCCCACCCGTTGATTGAGACTGCGCTACTGATGTTTGTGCAGAGCAGTTGGATCCAATTGCAGATTCCCTCCCCAAACCCCACTTTGGAAAGCACGTCCATCATGTAGGTGTGCGATATCCTGTCAAAAGCCTTCTCCTGGTCCGGGCTGATGAGGCAGGTGTCCACCCTCCTGTCCCGTACGTAGGCGATCGTATCCCTGAGTAGCGCGAGACTATCAGAGATCTTCCTGCCAGGTACAGTACAGGTCTGGTCAGGGTGGATCACCAACTCCAGAGCAGACTTGACTCGACTGGCTATGACTTTGGACAGAATCTTGTAGTCAACATTAAGCAGTGAGATGGGCCGCCAATTTCTGATTTCTGCCCTCTCCCCCTTCCGCTTGTAAATGAGGGTGATGATGCCTTTCCTCATGGATTCTGACATGCTGCCGGCCAGGAGCATACTCTCGTATACTTCCAGCAGGTCCGGGCCGACCCAGTCCCACAGGGCCGAGTACGAGGAATATCGGCCTTGTCGACTCAATCTCTTCTCATAGGACAATTCCCTCATCCCAGGAAGCAATCGAGTGACACTTTGTTACACTTCCTTTAAGGCAAGTATGTCCTTCGTTAGGTAAGGGGAACCAAAACTGTACACAGTGCTCCAGGTGTGATCTCACCAAGGCTCTGTCTAATTGTAGTCAAACTTCTTTATTCTTATAAAAACTCTTCACAATGTTGAACACAACTATTAACTGCCTCATTAACATCTCTGCTCTAAGAAGAAGGACCCCAGCTTCACACACCCCAGACCCCTATTCTTTCCACATTAGCTGAATTCTTGTATCTCTGATACATTCTAGTAAATCTCCTCTGTGCCCTCTCTGAGGCCTTGACATTCCTGCTAAAGTGTGGAACATGGAATTAGACACAATGCTCGAGCTGAGGCCTATAACCAGTGAGATTTATAAAGGTTCAGCCTCAATTCCTTGTCTGTGTCCCGTACTCCCATTTCTGGTTTCTGACTCAATGTCGGCTCTGAGCTGTTGAAACTGCCTGAAGAAACATTTCCACCCAACAAAGCGCTCGGAATGTGAGAAGGGACAAAGTGAGTGACCAAGTCCATCAACTCCAAGTAAAACTCCACCATGTAGTGAAAACACTCGAAACAAAACGGGTCTTTTAAGAGCCACCCACAATCTCTCTGAAAAAGCTGTATCATCTCTCTGGAATTGGTTTATTTAATTGGTTTTAATGCTAAGTAACTCTCTTGAACTTTCTCTGTCTATGTTTTCTGTTTCAATCTGGTTTGGAGATTCTGGGAAGATGAGTTTCACTGCCTGGGAGGATCTTTGTGGTTTTCCTGCAGAATGCAGCATCAGTGAAGCGGTCACCTGCACTGAGCAGGTCAAGCGCAAGATGTAACAATGTGGTGTCCGCTCTGAAACGGCAGGGCCGCACTCCCTGTGGATTCAGCGGTCAAAAAACTCGACCGTTTCTCTCAAACACAAAACAAAGTCTCTTTTCAGAGTCACCCACCGCCTCATAGGGACAGCAGTGACCTGGGAACGGGAGCTGGGGTGTGTTTTATACCGGAAATAACAGTTAATGATTTATGTTGTGCTCTCATTATATTCCAATCTCTGAATTGAGCCTTTCCACCGCACCAGGGTTATGGGGAGAGTTTTCATCGTTTCTTTTCTAAGCGTACAGACGATGTTATAAAGTTGCTGATTTATCCAGATGGCGGATTCTCCCCTCACAGTGAAAAGTAACATCGCAACTTCACATCTGCCCATTGTTTTATAATTGAATAATTAGTCAAATGGAATTATTTGTGATGTTATTTCCCCCGAGACGGTGTTTCCTGCAGTGAAACTGACAGGGTTTGTGAAACTGATCAGTTTCAGCTCAGTCATTCAGGGACCTGGAATTCCTGCAGTTTGTACCCGCTGTAACCCCAGCCCACTTCTGATTGGTCACCCTCTTCTCATAAAGTCAGTGACAGCACTTTTTCTTGAATTCCAAAATATACTTTATTCATAAAAATCTGCAAAAATTACATTGCCAAACAGTTTCAAACAGCACCAAAAAATACAAACATTGCAAGGGAGATCGGTTTCCTTCTATACTATCATGAGTTTCTTCACAACCCTTCCATTTTACTATTGTCATGCCAATTACAGTTTTACATTTACAGCAAATGAAAATATCAACAATACAGTTCGAGGGGTTTCCCATGGATCAAGCCCCTCAGTTCAGCTTGGTGGGGGGACCTTACACTGTGGTCTTTCCCCATTGAGCCTTTGCTGCGGCTGCCCCAAGCTTCAGTGTGTCCCTCAGCACGTAGTCCTGGACCTTGGAATGTGCCAGTCTGCAACATTCGGTGGTGGACAACTCTTTGCGCTGGAAGACCAGCAAGTTTCGGGCAGACCAAAGGGCGTCTTTCACCGAATTGATAGTCCTCCAGCAGCAGTTGATGTTTGTATCGGTGTGCGTACCTGGGAACAGCCCGCAGAGCACAGACTCCTGTGTTACAGAGCTGCTTGGGATGAACCTCGACAAAAACCACTGCATCTCTTTCCACATGAGGAGGCCATTCGCCCCATCAAGTCCATGTCGGGTTTCCAATCTGTTCAGTCCCTGACTCGATCCCCAAAGCCCTGCATGACCCCTTTGGGTCAAAATGACCGTGGCAGAACTCGAACCTACAATCTTCCCTGGTGCCAGGGTCCGTGATGTTTGTGATCGCGTCTTCAGGATCCTTAAAGGGGAGGGGGAGCAGCCAGAGGTCGTGGTGCACATTGGCACCAACGACGTAGGAAGGAAGGGTGGCACAGATGTTAGAAGTGAGTTTAGGGAGTTAGGCTGGAAGCTGAAAGCTCGGACGGACAGAGTTGTTATCTCTGGTTTGTTGCCGGCGCCACGTGATAGTGAGGCTAGGAATAGGGAGAGAGCACAGCTGAACACGTGGCTGCAGGAATGGTGTAGGAGGGAGGGCTTCCAGTTCTTGGATAATTGGACTGCATTCTGGGGAAGATGGGACCTGTTCAAACAGGACGGGCTGCATCTGAACCAGAGGGGCACCAATATCCTGGGAGGGAGGTTTGCTAGTACTGTTCGGGAGGGTTTAAACTAGTTTGGGAGGGGGATGGGAACCGGACTTGTAATCCAGGGACCAGTGGGTCCACTCAGAAAGACAAAGAGTGTAGTGAGGTATTGGGGAAGGTAGCACTGTCACAGAGGACAGATGGGCACGGAGAAGGGTTAAAGTGCGTATACTTCAACGCAAGAAGCATCAGGAATAAGGTGAGTGAATTGAAGGCGTGGATGGGCACTTGGGACTACGATGTTGTGGCCATCACTGAAACGTGGATAGGTGAGGGGGAGGAATGGTTTTTGGAGGTACCTGGTTATAGATGTTTTCATAAGATTAGGAATGGTGGTAAAAGAGGTGGGGGGGTGGCATTGTTAGTTAGAAATAGTGTAACAACTGCTGAAAGAATTTTCGAGGAGGATCTGCCGACTGAGGCACTGTGGGTTGAGGTCAGGAACAGGAAAGGAGCAGTCACCTTGATGGGAGTTTTCTATAGGCCCCCCAATAGCAGCAGGGAGGTGGAAGAGCAGATTGGGAAACAGATTTTGGAAAGGAGCAGAAGTCACAGGGTAGTAATTATGGGGGATTTCAACTTCCCAAATATTGATTGGCAACTCTTTAGATCGAATAGTTTGGATGGGGTAGTGTTTGTGCAGTATGTCCAGGAAGCTTTTCTGACTCAGTATGTAGACTGCCCGACCAGAGGGGAGGCAATATTGGATTTGGTACTAGGTAATGAACCAGGGCAAGTGATAGAGCTGTTGGTGGGCGAGCACTTTGGAGATAGTGATCACAATTCTGTAGCATTCACTGTGGTAATGGAGAAGGATAGGTATGTGCAACAGGGCAAGGTTTACAATTGGGGGAAGGGTAGATATGATGCTGTCAGGCAGGAACTGAGGAGCATAAGTTGGGAGCATATGCTGGCAGGGAAGGGCACGGTCGAAATGTGGAACTTTTTCAAGGAGCAGATAGTAGGGGCCATTGATAAGCATGTCCCTGTCAGACAGGGAAGGGATGGTCATGTGAGGGAACCGTGGTTGACAAGAGAGGTTGAGAGTCTTGTTAGGAAGAAGAAGGAGGCGTATATAAAGTTGAGGAAAAAGGGCACAGGCATAGCTCTGGAGGGATACAAGATGGCCAGGAAGGATCTGAAGAAAGGGATTAGGAGAGCTAAGAGAGGGCATGAAAAATGCTTGGCGGGTAGGATAAAAGAAAACCCCAAGGCCTTTTACGCGTATGTCAGAAATATGAGGATGACTAGGGGGACCATAGGTCCGGTCAAGGACAATAGCGGGAGACTGTGTGTTGAGCCGGAAGAGATAAGTGAGGTTTTGAATGAGTACTTCTCTTCGGTATTTACGAATGAGAAGGGGTGTATTACTGAAGAGGACGGTGTGAAACAGACTGGTAAGCTCGAGGAAGTGCTCGTTAGGAGGGAAGATGTGTTGGGGTTTTTGAATAACTTGAAGATAGACAAGTCTCCCAGGCCTGACGGGGTATATCCAAGGATGTTATGGGAAGCAAGGGATGAAATTGCAGAGCCGCTGGCAATGATCTTTTCATCTTCTCTGCTGACGGGGGTGGTACCAGGTGATTGGAGGGTGGCAAATGTTGTGCCCCTGTTCAAGAAAGGGAATAGGAACAACCCTGGGAATTACAGGCCAGTTAGTCTTACTTCGGTGGTAGGCAAGTTGATGGAAAAGGTGCTGAGGGATAGGATTTATGAGCATCTGGAAAGACACTGCTTGATTCGGGACAGTCAGCACGGTTTTGTGAGGGGTAGGTCTTGCCTCACAAGCCTGATTGAATTCTTTGAGCAGGTGACCAAGCAAGTGGATGAGGGTAAACCAGTGGATGTGGTGTACATGGATTTTAGTAAGGCATTTGATAAGGTCCCCCATGGTAGACTTATGGAGAAAGTCAGGAGGCATGGGATAGTGGGGAATGTGGCCAGTTGGATTAAGAATTGGCTAACTGATAGAAGGCAGAGAGTGGTCTTAGATGGTAAATACTCAGCCTGGAGCCCAGTTACCAGTGGCGTGCCACAGGGATCAGTTCTGGGTCCTCTCCTGTTTGTGATTTTTGTTAACGACTTGGATGAGGAAGTCGAAGGGTGGGTCAGTAAATTTGCAGATGATACAAAGGTTGGTGGAGTTGTGGATACCGAGGAGGGCTATTGTCGTCTGCAAAGGGACTTGGATAGGTTGCAGTGCTGGGCTGAAAAGTGGCAGATGGAGTTTAACCCTGAAAAGTGTGAGGTCGTCCATTTTGGAAGGACAAACATGAATGCAAAATACTGGGTTAACGGTAGGGTTCTTGGGCATGTGGAGGAGCAGAGAGACCTTGGGGTCTATGTGCATAGATCATTGAAAGTTGCAACTCAAGTGGATAGGGCTGTGAAGAAGGCATATGGGGTGTTAGCGTTCATTAGCAGAGGGATTGAATTTAAGAGCCGTGAGGTGATGATGCAGCTGTACAGGACCTTGGTAAGGCCTCATTTGGAGTACTGTGTGCAGTTCTGGTCGCCTCATTTTAGGAAGGATGTGGAAGCCTTGGAGAGGGTGCAGAGGAGATTTACCAGGATGTTGCCTGGAATGGAGAATAAGTCTTACGAGGAAAGGCTGAACATTCTAGGCCTCTTCTCATTAGAAAGGAGAAGGATGAGGGGTGACATGATAGAGGTTTATAAGATGATCAGGGGAATAGATAGGGTAGACAGACAGAAACTTTTTCCCCGGGTGGAGCAAAGCGTTACAAGGGGTCATAAATTTAAGGTGAAGGGTGGGAGATATAAGGGGGATGTCAGGGGAAGGTTCTTTACCCAGAGAGTGGTCGAGGCATGGAATGCCTTGCCCGGGGAAGTTGTTGAGTCAGAAACTTTAGGGACTTTCAAAAGGCTTTTGGATAGGTATATGGATAAAGGAGAATGATGGGGTATAGATTAAATTGTCCTTGACAGAGGACAAAGGATCGGCACAACATTGTGGGCCGAAGGGCCTGTTCTGTGCTGTATGTTCTATGTTCTATGTTCTATGTTCCGATAACCTCATAAAATACACTGAAGTCAAACGCCTTATCCATTCGGCCACACGGCCATTAGATAAAATGAATGATCCAATCAGAGAACCTCGAAGCACAAAATACAAAAAATCATTGGCTGAACCTGTCAACCTGGCAGAATATTTGAATTCGTGAAAGCCGCCAATTTCACTGTGGAAAAGAAGTGATCGACTGGAAAAGTACATAAAAATCTATTTTCCCGTCATGCTTTAAAAAAACGCTTTTAAAACACAATTCTGCTTTTACCGACTCAAATTGCTGGCGCTATTTTATGAACAGCTTTATTTTGTCAATTTTTGTCAACTTCTCATCCTTCACTGACAGTAAAAGACTCCGTTCAGCCAACTTTCACGCGACAAATAACTCAAACTCGGTGTGGAAGTAATAAATTGCAGACTATTGGTAATTCCCCTTCACACAGGCTTCAGGGGGACAGTGAGAAGCCACTGAAATAGTTGCTTCATTCTTTTAAAAGGTTCCCATTCTGTCCTGTTACTGACATGTTGGAATCAGATTTGTATTTAACAACATATTTCTGTGAAAACAAAATCCTCAACAGACCAGCTGGGAATCTGGGAATCACTGTAGTAAAATAAAAGGCTTTTGATTGAGAAGACGGGACCTTCTCACCAGCAGCCGGGTTACATTCCCCTCACATCCTTACACAGTGAGCAGCTCTTTCCCTCGAGAAATAGACAGCAGCAGTTGGAAGTTCAGTGAAAGGATCAGTTCATTGAGACAAGTTTCTGACTGACAGGTGGTGCTGAATATTAATACAAGTAGGTCCTGGAATGGGAAACAAGTGTCCAGAGTGGGGTCTGAAATCAGGACAGGGAAATGGCCAGCACTGACACAGATCATTTCATTATTACATTGATATCTGACTGTCTATAAGGAGAAGCGAGTTAAACACATGATGGTGAAAGGAATGGAAGATGACGCTGGTTGTTCTAGATGAAGAGGGATAGACAGAGGTGTGGGTACAGCAGACTTCAGACAGTAATCAGCCCTTTCAGATACTGTGGGTGGATCTGAAAAGAGCCTTTGGGTATTTGATAAAATCCTGGCAGATTGACTTGGTTTTGGTGCCCGGAGCGCTGGTTTTCTTGGGCAGCAACACGGCCTGGATATTCGGCAGCACCCTGCCCTCAGCGTCCTGGAATCAAAAGCAAGTGTCCAGAGTGGGACCTGAAATCAGGATAGGGGAAAAAGCTCTTTGTTTAAAAACCCTCAAATAGCTACCTTGTAATTGGTCAGGTTACTAATGTTTTAGTTAGTGTAATTTATAACAATTACGAATTAGAAAGTGCTGTTTGGACAGAGTGTAAAGCTGTGAGTTGATGTGTGAGGGACTTCACTGACTGGGGGAAGGAGGTGCTCTTTGGTCTCTTTTCTTTTCTGCTTTTTTAGCCTCCATGGTACAGGGGAAGAAGCTGATTGGTGAGTAACTGGTAAATAATTCTACTTATTACACTTATTACACGAGCAATAATTAGTTTGTAAAGCTAAGTAATGGCAGGGCAGCTCGGCCAAGTGGAATGTGCCTCCTGTGGTATGTGGGAAGTCATGGATGCACCATGTGTCCTTGACAAACACATCTGCAGGAAATGTCACCAGCTGCAGAAGCTTGAGCTCCAGGTTTCAGAACTCGAGCAGCAACTGGAGTCACTGTTGTGCATCTGCAAGGCAGAGAACTACGTGGATAGAACTTTTCAGCAGGTCGTCACCTCGGAGCTGAAGAGAGCACAGGCTGAGAGGGATTGGGAGTTTGCCAGACAGACAAGAAGGTCAAGGCAGGTAGTGCAGGAGTCCCTGGAGGGCATCCCACTTTCTAACTGGTATTCAGTTCGGAGTACTGATGGGAGAGAGGGTTCCTCTGGAGACTGCAGTGAGAGTCATGACCAGAACTCCATGGGTGGCTCAGCTGTGCAGGGAGGGAGGAGAAAATACAAGCGAGCAATACTGGTAGGGGATTGTATAGTAAGGGGAACAGATAGGTATTTCAGTGCTCACAAACCAGGTTTCCTCCTTGGTGCAAGGATCATGGATATCACTGGCTACAGAGCATTCTGGAGGGCAAGGATGCACAGCCAGAGGTCGTGGTCCACATTGGTACCAACGATATAGGAAGAAAGAGGGATGAGATCCTTCAGGCTGAGTTTAGGGAGTTAGGAAAGAGATTAGCAAGCAGGACCTCAAAGGTAGTAATCTCCAAATTACTCCCAAGGCCACATGCTAGTGAGTATAGAAATAGGAGAATACACCAGATGAATGCATGGCTGGAGAGATGGTGCAGGAAGGAGGGCTTCCGATTTCTGGGGCATTGGGACCAGTTCTGGGGAAGGTAGGACCTATATAAGTCGAACGGTCTGCACCTGAACAGGACTGGGATGAATATCCTTGCAGGTGCTGTTGGGGATTGTTTAAACTAATTTGGCAGCTTGATGGGAACCTGAGGGCAGTTTCAGACAGGGCAATTTCAGGGCAGGGAACGGGAGGCAGAAAATTAGCAAATGACTCTGAAAGACAGAAGAAGCAAAGTTTAAAAAGTGTGCAGCAGAGGAATTTGGCAGTGTTAAAGGATATTTATTTATTTAAAGAGGCAACTTGATTGAAACATATCAGATCCTGAGGAGTCTTGACAGGGTGGATGTGGAAAGGATGTTTCCCCTTGTGGGAGAATCTGGAATTAGGGGTCACTGTTAGAAAATAAGGGGTCACCCATTTAAGACAGAGATGAGGAGAATTTTTTTCCTTCAGAGGGTGGTGAGTTTTTGGAACTCTCTTCCTCAATAGGCGGTGGAAGCAGAGACTTTGAATATTTTTAAGGCAGAGGGACATCGATTCTTGATAAGCAAAGGGGTGAAAGGTTATCGGGGTAGGCGGGAATGTGGAGTAATCAGTTCAGCCGTGAACTTATTGAATGGGGAAGCAGGGTCTAGGGGTCGAATGGCCTACTCCTGCTCCTAATTTTTATACTTATATGTATATTCATATCGTAAATAAAGCTGATGAGCTGAGGGCCCAGATAGACACATAGAACAATACAGCACAGGAACAGGACATTCGGCCCTCCAAGCCTGCGCTGATAAAGTAACATCACACTTTTTATTTTTATTTAGAGATACAGCACTGAAACAGGCCCTTTGGCCCACTGAGTCTGTGCTGACCAACAACCACCCATTTATACTAACCCTCCAGTAATCCCATATTCCCTACCACCTACTTACACTAGGTGCAATTTACAATGGCCAATTTACCTATCAACCTGCAAGTCTTTGGCTGTGGGAGGAAACCGGAGCACCCGGCGAAAACCCACAGGGAGAACTTGCAAACTCGACACAGGCAGTAACCAGAATCGAACCCGGGTTCCTGGAGCTGTGGTGCTAACCACTGCGCCATTGTGCCCACACATGGTAACACAATATCATTGCAATAAGGGAAACTTGGCTTCAAGAGGGCAAGAATGGCAGCTCAACATCTCTGGATATAGAGTTTTCATGTGGCATAGGGATAAAAAAGGTGGGAGTGTAGCATTATTAGTTAAGGAAGGCATACAGCTTTGAGGAGGGATTATATGCTAAATGAATCATCAAATGAGGCCATATGGGTGGAGCTCAGAAATAAAAAAGGGGCAGCCACACTACTAGGAGTGTTCTGTAGACCCCCAAATAGTGAGAGAGAGATAGAAGAACAAATATGTAGGCAAATTGCTGAGTGCAAAACTATAGGGAAATAATAGTTGGGGATTTCAACTATCCCAATATCAACTGGGATACAAACAGTGTGAAGGGCACAGGGGGCACAAAATTCTTGAACTGCATTCAAGAGAACTTTAATAGCCAGCACATCACAAGCCCAATGAGAGGGGGCACAATTCTAGAGCGAGTCTTCAGTAATGAAGCTGGGCAAGTAGCAGTGGGTGACCATTTTGGAGATAGCTTTTTTTTATTCATTCATGGGATTTTGGGCATCGCTGGCCAGGTCAGCATTTAATACCCATCCCTAATTGCCCTTGGGAAGGTGGTGGTGAGCTGCCTTCTTGAACCGCTGCAGTCCATTTGGGGTAGGTGCACCCACAGTGCTATTCAGAATGGAGTTCCAGGATTTTGACCCAGTGACAGTGAAGGATCAGCGATATAGCTCCAAGTCAGGATGGTGTGTGTCCTGGTGGGGAACTTGCAGGTGGTGGTGTTCCCATGCATTTTCTGCCCTTGTACTTCTAGTTGGTAGAGGTCACAGGTTTGGAAGGTGCTGTTCAAGGAGCCTTGGTGCATTGCTGCAGTGCATCTTGTAGATGGTACACACTGCTGCCACTGTGCGTCGGTGGTGGAGGGAGTGAATGTTTGTAGATGGGGTGCCAATCAAGTGGGCTGCTTTGTCCTGGATGGTGTTGAGCTTCTTGAGTGTTGTTGGAGCTGCACCTATCCAGGCAAGTGGAGACTATTCCAACACACTCCTGACATGTGCCTTGTAGATGGTGGACAGGCTTTGTGGAGTCAGGAGGTGGGTTACTCGCCTCAGGATTCCTAGCCTCTGACCTGCTCTTGTAGCCACTGTATTTATATGGCTACCCCAGTTCAGCTTCTGGTCAATGGTGCCCCTCGGATGTTGATAGTGGGGGATTCAGCAGTGGCAATGCCATTGAATGTCAAGGGGAGTTAGTTCGATTCTCTCTTGTTGGTGATGGTCATTGCCTGGCACTTGTGCGGCCCGAATGTTACTTGCCACTTATCAGCCCAAGCCTGGATATTGTCCATGTCTTGCTGCATTTCTACACGGACTGCTTCAGTATCTGAGGAGTCATGAGTGGTGCTGAACATTGTGCAATCATCAGCGAACATTCCCACTTCTGACCTTATGATTGAAGGAAGGCCATTGATGAAGCAGCTGAAGATGGTTGGGCTGAGGACATTACCCTGAGGAGCGCCTGCAGTGATGTCCTGGAGCTCAGATGATTGACCCCCAACAACCACAACCATCTTCCTTTGCGCTAGGTATGACTCCAGCCAGTGGAGGGTTTTCCCATTGACCTCAGTTTTGCGAGGGCTCCTTGATGCCATACTCGGTCAAATACTGCCTTGATGTCAAAGACAATCACTCACACCTCACCTCTTTTGTCCATGTTTGAACCAAGGCTGTCATGAGGTCAGGCGCTGAGTGGCCCTGGCAGAACCCAAACTGAGTGTCACTGATGCAGGTTATTGCTTAGCGAGTGCCGCTTGATGGTACCTTCTATCATTTTACTGATGATTGAGAGTAGACTGATGGGGCCTAAAGTGATGGAAGGTGTCATCAACATTGCCATCAAGCAGCACTAGCAGATATGTCCTTTAGGATTCGGCCAGTAGAGATGATCCCGAGCCACTCTTGGTGAAGGACATTGAAGTACCCCACCCAGAGTACATTCTGTGCTCTTGCCACCCTCAGTGCTTCCTCCAAGTGCTGTTCAACATGGAGGAGTACTGACTCATCAGCTGAGGGAGGGCAGTAGGTGGTAATCAGCAGGAGGTTTCCTTGTCCATTGTTTGATCTGATGCCATGAGACCTCATGGGGTCCAGAGTCGATGTTGAGGACTTCCAGGGCAACTCCCTCTCTACTGTACCGACACCTCTGGTGAGTCTGTCCTGCCCGTGGGACAGGACATACCCAGGGATGGTGATGGCAGTGTCTGCGACATTGCCTATAAGGTATGATTCTGTGAGTATGACTATGTCAGGCTGTTGCTCTCCCAACTTAACACAAGCCACCAGATGTTACTAAGGAGGACTTTGCAGGGTCGACAGCGCTGGGTTTGCCATTGTCATTTCTGGTGCCCAGGTCGACGCCGGGTGGTCCGTCTGGTTTCATTCCTTTTTATTGACTTCGTAGTGTTTAGTTTCAACTGAGTGGCTCGCTCGGCCATTTCAGAGGGCATGTAAGAGTCAACCACATTGCTGTGGGTCTGCAGTCGCATGCAGGCCAGACACGAACAGCAGATTTCCTTCCCTAAAGGGCATTAGTAAACCAGATGGGTTTTTACAACCATCAACAATGGTTTCATGGCCATCATTAGACTTGCGTTTTAATTGCAGATTTATTATTTGGATTTAAATTTCGATGGTGGGATTTGAACCCACGTCCCCTGAGCAACACCCTCGGTGTCTGGGTTACTAATCTACTGACAAGTCCACTGACAAGACCACTACACCACCACCACCCCTAGTAACCAAACTGCAATTAGTTTTGGCATAATCATGTAAAAGGACAAAGATACAACAGAAGTAAAAGTTCTAAATTGGGGGAAGGCAAATTTTACAAAACTGAGAGGTGACTTGGTGGATGTGGACTGGATACAACTACTTGAAGGAAACCCCAAAGATGTTCTGTCAGTACATTAAGAGCAAGAGGATAACTAAGGAAAGGGTACGGCCTATCAGAGATGTACAAGGGAACGTATGAGTGGATGCAGAAGATGTGTGTGGGGTTCTTAATGAGTTTTTGTCTCTGCCTTCACAAAGGAGAGGGATGATGCAGACAAAGAAGAGGAGTGTGAAATATTAGATACGATAAGCATAATGAGAGTGGAAGTACTAGAGGGTCTGACATCCTTCAAAATGAATAAGTCACCAGGGCCGGATGATTTGCATCTAAGGTTGTTAAAGGAAGCCAGGGAGGAAATAGTGGATGCGCTGAGGATCATCTTCAAATCCTCACTGGATATGGGGGAGGTGCCGGAGGATTGGAGGTCTGCGAATGTTGTACTATTATTTAAAAAGGATGTGAGGGATAGGCCAAATAATTATAGGCCGGTCAGTCTGACCTCGATGGTGGGTAAATTATTAGAATCAATTCTGAGGGACAGGATAAACTGCCACTTAGAAAGGCACGGATTAATCAGGGATAGTCAGCATGGATTTGTTAAGGGAAGGTCATGTCTCACTAAATTGATTGAGTTTTTTGAGGAAGTAACAAGGAACATTGATGAGGATAGTGTGGTGGATGTGGTCTACATGGATTTTAATAAGGACCCACATGGCAGACTGGTCAGTAAAATGAAAGCCCATGGAATACAGGGGAATGTGGCAGGTTGGATCCAAAATTGACTCAGTGACAGGAAACAAAGGATAGTTATCGACGGATGTTTTTGCGAATGGAAAGCAGTTTTCAGTGGCATTCCACAGGGCTCAGTGTTGGGTCCCTTGCTGTTTGTGGTATATATTAAAGATTTGGAATTAAATGTGGGAGGTATGATTGGGAAATTTGCCGATGACACAAAAATTGGCCGTGTAATTGATAGTGAGGAGGATAGCTGTAGACTTCAGAATGATATGAATGGATTGGTTGAGTGGGTGGAAAAGTGGCAAATGGAATTCAATCTGGAGAAGTGTGAGGGAATGCATTTGGGGAGGGCAAACAAAGCAAGGGAACACACAATAAGTGGGAAGATATTGAGAGGGGTAGAAGAAGTGAGAGACTTTGGAGTGCATGTCCACAGGTCCCTGAAAGTGGCAGGACAGGTAGATAGAGTGGTGAAGAAGGCATATGGAATGCTTTCCTTTATTGGCCAAGGTATAGAATAGAAAAGCAGGGATGTAATGCTAGAACTGTATAAAACGGCGGTTCGGCCACAGCTGGAGTATGGCGTACAGTTCTGGTCACCACATTACAGAAAGGACATAATTGCTCTGGAGAGAGTACAGAGGGGATTTACAAGAACGTTGCCAGGGCTTGAAAGTTGCAGCTATGAGCAAATATTGGAGCAACTCGGGTTGTTTTCCTTAGAACAGAGGAGTCTGAGGGGTGACTTGAATGAGGTGTACAAAATTATGAGGCGCCTAGACAGAGTGGACAGTAAGGACCTGTTTCCCCTGGTGGGGAGGTCAGTTACCAGGGGGCACAGATTTAAGTTGATTGGTAGAAGGATTAGAGGGGACATGAGGGGAAACGTTTTTACCCAGACGGTGGTGGGTGTCTGGAATTCGCTGCCAGGAATGGTGGTGGAGGCAGAAGCCCTCAACTCATTTAAAAATACCTGGACATGCACCTGAAGTGCTGTAACCTGCAAGTCTACGGATCAGGTGCTGGAAGGTGGGAATAGATTGGGTGGCTAGTTTTTTCGGAAGAGCAAACGCGATGGGCTGAATGGGCTCCTTCTGTGCCCTAGCTTTTCTATGATTCTATGGAAATTGCCAGCACTGACACAGATCATTTCATTAGTACATTGATATTGGACTGACTATAAGGAGAAGCTAGTTAAACACATAATGGTGAAAGGAATGGAAGATAGCATTGGTTGTTCCAAATGAAGAGGGATAGACAGAGGTGTGAGTACAGCAGACTTCAGACAGTAATCAGCCCTTTCAGATACTGTGGGTGGCTCTGAAAAGAGCCTTTGAGTATTTGAAAAATTCCTGGCAGATTGACTTGGTTTTGGTGCCCGGAGTGCTGGTTTTCTAGGGCAGCAACACGGCCTGGATATTAGGCAGCACCCTACCCTGAACGATGGCCACCCCTCCCAGCAGCTTGTTGAGCTCCTCATCATTGAGGACGGCCAGCTGTAGGTGTCTGGGGATGATGCGGGTCTTCTTGTTGTCCCGGGCCGCGTTACCGCCCAGCTCGAGGATTTCAGCAGTCAGATACTCGAGCACAGCAGCCAGATAGACCTGGGCTCTGGCACCCACACGCTCAGCATAGTTACCCTTTCTCAGGAGCCTGTGAACGCGGCCCACCGGGAACTGCAGTCCAGCCCGAGAGGAGCGAGACTTGGCCTTGGACCGAGCTTTCCCGTTGGTCTTTCCTCTTCCAGACATTTCCACAATCTCACAAATATTTTCACAATGATTGGATAATTTCGTCAGCATTAAACATACACATGGGGTAGTCAGGATGGTCGAGCAGTCTGAGACGGTTCAATCAGATCACAATTCTCTCTGCAGGGGTGGGTTCAAATTCCCCTTCTGACAAGTTGTGTTTTGACATGACTAGAGGTATTTGGGAGTAGCGATGAAGAACAAACAGAGATCATGAAAGAATATAATCAAGCAAAATCAAAACAAATCCAAAGATGTTTCATCAATACATTGCAGTCAGAGGCAACTGAGGAAAGAGTAGGGCCCATCAAAGACCTAAAAATGTAACCTATGTGTCAGTGTGGAAGATGTTGGTATGTTTATTAATGAATATTTTACTGTCTTCACAAATGAGGGGGGTGATGCAGATATTGTAATTAAGGAGAAGGAGTGTGAAGTATTGGACATGATAAACTGAGGGAGAGAAGAAGTATAAATGGGATTAGCATCCTTGAAAGTGGATAAATCATCAGGGCCGGATGAAATGTACCCCAGGCTGTTAAAAGAAGTCAGGGAGGAAATAGTGGAAGGTCTGACCATCAGTTTCCAATCCCTCACTGGATACGGGTGTGATGTCAGAGGATTGGAGGTCTCGTAACACTGCAATAAAAGCAAAATTCTGCAGATGCTGCAAATCTGAAATAAAAACTAGTTGCATTGGAAATACACAGCAGATCTGGCAGCAACTGTGGAGAGAGAAGCAAAGTTAACGTTTCTGTTCTGATGAAAGGTCACTGACCTGAAATGTTAACTTTGCTTCTCTCTCCACAGATGCTGCCAGACCTGCTGTGTATGTCCAGCACTTTTTGTTTTTATTGCTAACATTGCACCATTCTTGAAAAAAGAAGCGAGTGATCGACCGAATAATTAAAGACCAGTCAGCCTAACCTCAATAGTGGGCGAATTATTGGAATTAATTCTGAGAGACAGGATAAACTGTCACTTAGAAAGGCACAGATTAATCAATTATCATCAGCATGGATTTGTTCAGGGAAGCTCCTGTCTGACTATCTTGATTGAATGTTTTTGAAGAAGTAACAAGGAGGATTGTGAGGATAGTGCAGTTGATCTGATCTACATGGATTTTAGCAAGACTTTTGACAAGGTCCCACATGGCAAACTGGTTAAAAAAAATAAAAGCACATGGGATCCAGGGGAATGTAGCAAGCTGGACACAAAATTGGTTCAGTGGCAGGAAACAAGAAGGACTTGGTTACAGGTGTTTTTGCAACTGGAGGACTGTTTCCAGTGGTGTTCCACAGGGCTCAGAACTAGGTCCCCTGCTTTTTGTGGTATATATTAATGATATGGACATAAATGTAGAGGGCACAATCAAGATGTTTGCAGATGACACAAAAATTGTCCGTGTTGTTGATAGGGAGGAGGATAGCTGTACACTGCAGGAAGATATCAATAGACTGGTCAGGTGGGGAGAGAAGTGGTGAATGGAATTCAAATTGGACAAGGGTGAGGTGATGCATTTGGGAGGTCAAAAAAGGCAAAGGAATACACAATTAATGGGAGAACACTGAACGGTGCAGAGGAAGTGAGAGACATTGGAGTGAATGTCCACAGATCCCTGAAGGTAGCAGGACAGGTCAATAAGGTGGTTCAGCAGGTATATGGAATCCTTTCCTTTATTAACTGGGGTATAGAATATAAGGGTGATCTGGGTGTCCATGTCAATAAGTCACTGACAGCTAACATGCAGGTGCAGCAAGCAATTAGGAAGGCTAATAGCATGTTAGCCTTTATCACAAGAGGATTTGAGTACAGGAGTAGTGAATTCTTGCTTCAATTGTATAGAACCTTGGTTAGACCGCACTTGGAGTACTGTGTACAGTTTTGGTCTCCTTACCTTAGGAAGGATATTATTGCCATGGAGGGAGTTCAACGAAGGTTCATCAGACTTGTTCCTGGGATGGTGGGACTGTTCTGTGAAGAGAGATTGGGAAACTGGGGCTGTATTCTCTGGAGTTTCAAAGAATGAGAGGTGATCTCATTGAAACCTACAAAATATTTAAAGGACAGTCAGGGTAGATGCAGCTAAGATGTTTCATCTGGATGGGGAGTCGAGAACCAGGGGCTCAATTTCAAAATAAGGGGGAAGCTCCTTAGGACAGAGATGAGGAGAAATTTCTTTACTCGGAGGGTTGTGAATCTTTGGAATTCTGTACCCCAGAGGGCTGTGGAAGCTCAGTCGTTGAGTATGTTTAAAGCAGAGATTGACAGATTTCTAAATACAAATGACATAAGGGAATATGAGGAAAGTGTGGGGAAAAGGGCATTGAAGTGGATGATCAGCCATGATCATATTGAATGGCGGGGCAGGCTCGATGGGCTGAATAGCCGACTCCTGCTCCTATGTTCCTATGTTCCTAACTCCACATGATCGGCGAGTCACAGCCTCAGTCCGACTTGGTGGGTGGTGCAAACGGATATCACTGCTTCTGATCTTCACCAGAACAGAGAGTGAGATGTAACATTGATTATCAAACAGACTGTGAGAGAATACAACAGAATAAAACACATGGAGAGACACTGTGGAATAACAAATTGATTTGATTGGAATGTTGAATTTGATTGGAATGAATAAAACACCAGAAACAGCAGATTAACTTGGGATTCTCATCATGATATTGATCTGGGACAGAAAAGAGAAATTGTTCGAAAGAAGGGAAGAAGGAAGAAAAGAAAGGATGGAACTGTTCAGTTTTTTCACTTGCCCATCAAAGCTGGATAAAAAAAAGTTGCATATAACAGAGAATTTCACCAAAAAGGGAGATTAAATGTTGCTGAAACCTTGGATCGAAGGATGCCCCAACAGATCACCTGTTTAACTGTCTCCTCACTGGGGGATTTCAATCAGTGAGCAATATTATTCTCTACCTTTTTTTGTTAATGAACCCAGAACGGTCACTTGGAATTAATATCTGTGTTCCGATTCCTGAATAATAAAATTGTGAGTTTCTCGATATTTTCGGGACACATTTCCTGCTGAAAGAACTAAGAACGCTTTTCTAATTTACACAATACT
The DNA here is from genome assembly GCF_036365525.1 of Heterodontus francisci. Lineage (NCBI taxonomy): Eukaryota > Metazoa > Chordata > Chondrichthyes > Heterodontiformes > Heterodontidae > Heterodontus > Heterodontus francisci. Next base: position 1,166,804 of record NW_027141448.1, read on the forward strand.
ATATACACACTCATCAAGCCTCCTAAGCTAGCATCCTTGGTGCTGCTCTCTCTTCTCCCAAACCTCATCCCATGTGACTGTTACATCATCACTTTGACAGTGGGAGTGATTGATCCCAATGTCTTCAGCATTAACCCTTTACATCCTTATACTACACTGTCTGTCCAAAAGAATGGGTGGAGGGAACTTGATTTATCGAAACACCAACAGCTGCCAGTTGAAAATCAACTCAAACCCATCAGCGAGAGCGAGAGAGAGAGAGACTGTCAGAGAACTTCCTGCATCCAGTCCTGACCCTGTCACACTCACAGATGCTCACCCAGACCCCACTCTCATCAACACTGAACATTGTTACCGAGACACTTCAAATACTGTTTATAAAAGGCAGGAAAGGTCAAAGTTCACACAGCTGTATTGAATAGAACAAAGTTTAATATCTTCTCACCGTTTCTCGGTAACAACGAGACATAGGTTTTCTTATTTGGTTCCTTTGATTTTTCTTGTTCCTGATTGACAAATATTCCAAACCTCAGATCAACCCTCCCACTTGCATCATGTCCCAGTCTCAGTCACAAGCAACACATAACAACACAAACACTCTGAAACATACAACGCAGTCACATTTTCCTTCAGTGACAATAATGTCGAGCTGTTTTCCAGGTTGAATACAACTGTGAACAAATTTGTATCAAAGAAGTTGCCTTTGAAATATCAGCAGTGGATTTCTGTACAAGGAGGAACAGCCATTCCAAACTCACATCATTCACAAAGGCTGTTATCTCCTGTTACGAAAATTAATCATGTTATTTGAATTCTCACTTAAATGTCAGAAGACACAGTTAGAGGTGATTGATAATGTAATTTCTACATCACAAATGTGAAACAAGGCTCTACTGGGAATTAAACCCAGGATCTCCTGTTTACAAGACATGTGCTTTAACCAACTAAGCTACAGAGGCAGAAGTTGTTAATGCTAACATCAGAGGAGTGCACTATTTATTCTCATATAATAACAATATCAAAGCAAAATCCAGCAGATGCTGGAAATCTCAAATAAAAACAAGAAACGCTGGAAATACTCATCAGATCTGGCAGCATCTGTGGAGAGAGAAGCAGAGTTAACGTTTCAGGTCAATGACCCTTCTTCATTCCCTTCTATATATTCTCATCCCACTTCTCCACAGGTCACAACATATATTTTAACTTTTCCCACTTCCTGAAACAGTCAATCATATACTCTATTCTTCCCAGAATAGAAGACACTGACCAGGTTTCTTTAATGAACAGCAAAATTATCAGTTTATTACAGAACAAGTTTTAACTAGTCATGAAATAAAGCATAAGTACACAGGTAGAAATTTTAAAAGTTCCCTTTTTACCTTAACCAACATTGAAAGCCCCTTCCTTACCACAGCCCCACACACGCACACACACATACACCGGTTAACTGTAAAAAAAGAATTATTTTTTACAATTCTGAGTTCTGTTAAAGACAAAAACAACACTTGGGCTGATTACTTGTTCATTCCTGAAGAAAACAGCAGATGAGATATGTTGTTCCAAAACTGGCATACAGTCTAACTTCTGAGTGTGCGGAGACAGGTCACTAGGGTCTTTTGGAACAGTTTTTTAGGGGCAGTGTTGAGAATTAATTTTAGCAGGCTTTCTTCAAAGACAGGAGAAGAGATGAATTGACACAGTGAAGTTCTCAGGGTCTTTTAAAGATTTGCTGCAAAACAACGTGGGTTGTGATCTTCTCTCCTTCCTTGACACTTCTTCAGGCTAACTTTATCAGCTACTCACTCCAGAAGGTAAAACACAATGACTGCTACAAATAAAAGCTTGTGATTTTTCTGCCCTCTTCGGTGAGTGCTGCTGCTGCCGGGTTTGTCCAATCAAGAGGCGCAACTGACTTCTCTGTCCACATTTCCCCCTGTTACCAGGGTTTCTGTTCTACATTTAACTTGAGTCATGTGACAACCAGTAAACATGGTTGCCAAATTAGTACTTTCAGTACCCTCTTGAAAAAGAACTGGTCTGACATTTATTAAGTTTGACGATGAATTCCTCAAAAAAAATTTCACAAAAAAAAAATCAAAATCACTTCCATAACATCATGTACTTTCCCTGAGCTACAGGTTATTGCAAGTCTCTCTGGCTGTGTTTATTTTTGTTGATTTTGCACTCAGGTTCTTTCTGAATCCATGTGTTTGCAGAACTTTGTCAGTGAGAAACATGGAGATATGCTTAAAGATTTCCCTGCAAATTATTCATATCTCCGTCTTTCTCCGAACTTTGTAGAAACACATTATTGTGGGAATCACACACATCAGGCCGTCAAACCTCTCCGTTAAACATTGAAAGGTGACAGTGTTTATTGTGACGGGGTTCCATTTATTCAGACACATCTGGTATAAAAGTGCTCAAGAAATGATTCACACATGTAATGTATTTGTATATTATGTGCATGACATAATGACGCAAATAAACAATTCCTTGCACTTGCCACGCTTGGTGTATATTTTCTCTGCTGATGCCCCCTGAATATATTAGAGAAAATGGTGATGAGGATGAGATAAAAGTCTGTAAATATAGGCAGCAAACAGCAGCAGGGACTGCAGTGAACAGGATCAGGCAGCTCCTGGTGACCTACCTGCTCGGATGGTGGAGATTTTAGGTGGATTGTGTGAAGCCTGGGCCACAGAATGTCTCTTCAGTTGAATGAGATACCGCAGGGTCTTCCTGTGCATCTGATTCAAATTGCTTATTTGGGACAATATGGCTGCACACATGTGGGATACATCGGAAGGTGAGGAACTTATGAGAGGGCTTGAGAACCATTCAGTTCATATATTGAAAGAATGGACATGTTTTTCAGAGCTAATAACATTTTGGAATTTGAAGGTGAAAGTGCAGAGGTCAAGACTCAGAATAAGGCAATTCTTGAGGGCAAGAAAGCAATTTTGCCAATGGAAATTAGCCTGGAAGTGTTTGACCAGCTAACAAAGCTTCCTGCTCCCATCAAGGCAAAAGATGTGCCATTCAAAACAATCATCACCAAGTTGGAGGAACATTTCAACCCAAAGCCACTAGAGATCACGGCAAGCTAGAAAAATGGAAGCAGAAATCAGAAAAGTAGTGAAACAGTTGGTGAGTACATTGTGGCACTGAAGAATTTATCACTACATTGCAACTTTGGCATATTCTTAGACCGTGCATTATGAGACAGATTTGTGCTTATATTGGTGGATGAGAAAAGATACTAAACACACAAAATCTCACATTCGAGCTCGCATGTAAGATTGCTCTTTCCATGGAGATTGCATCAAAGAATGCTCGAGAATTTCATCCTATGCCAGTGATTGTAACACACTTCAGGGGAGCTTAAAAAAACTGGTAAAATGGGCTTTCACATGGCAGATAAAATTTACACAGAGAATTGTGAAGAGATACAATTTGGGAGGAAGAATAAGGAGAGGCCATATAAATTAAATGGTACAATTCTAAAGTGGGTGCCGGAACAGAGAGACAATGTACACCAATCTTAGAAGGTTTGAAAAGGCTTCTAAGAGCAAACAGGACACTTGGCTTTATTAATAGAGACATATAGTAAAAGCAAATAAGTTATGATAAACCTTTATAAAATACTGGGTCTGAATGGCCTACTCCTGTACCTCCACAGAAAGCTTCCATTCCAGGATTGCACACACTCGTCAGGATCACTCTCCACAGATCCCGCCACTCCAGGCTCGGACACCCTCTTCAGGATCACTTTCCATAGATCCCACCACTCCATGCATGGATATCTCCCTCATGATCAGATCACAGGTCCTGAGTCCTGCGACATCCAGTCATGAATGATGGTGGACAATTAAATAACTAACCAGATGAGGAGGCTCCAAAAAATCCCCATCCTCAATAATGGTGGAGCCAAAGCTAAATCATTTTCAACCATCTTCCATCAGAAATTGCTCAGTGGATGATTCATCTCGGCCTCCTGAGGTCCCCAGCATCACAGTTTCCAGTCTTCAGCCAATTCGATTCACTCCACATGATAGCAAGAAACAGCTGAAGTCACTCGATACAGCAATGACAATAGGCCCTAACAACATCCCGGCTCTAGTACTGAAGACTTGTGCTCCAGAACTAGCTGCGCTCTCAGCCACACTGTTCGGGTAGAGTTACAACACAGGCATCTACCCGACAATGTGGAAAATTGCCCAAGTGTGCCCACTCCATAAAAAAAAAAGCAGGACAAATCCAATCTGACTAATTACCACCCCATCAGTCTCCTATCAATCATCAGCAAAGTGATGGAAGATGTCATCAATAGTGCTATCAAGCACCAGACACTTAGCAATAATCTGCTCATCGATGCTCAGTTTAGGTTCTGCCAGGGTTCCTCGACTCCAGGCAAATACTTGGCAGGTAGAGTATAATGTGGGAAAATGTGAGGTTATCCACTTTGGTAAGAAGAATGGAAAAGCAAAATATTATTTAAATTGCGAAAGACTACAGAATGCTGTGGTATAGACGGATCTGGGTGTCCTCGTACATGAATCACAAAAAGTTACCATGCAGGTAGAGCAAATAATTAGGAATTCAAATGGAATGTTGCCCTTTATTTCAAGGGGGATGGAGTATAAAAGAAGAGAAGTCTTGCTGAAAATGTACAGGGTGTTGGTGAAACCACACCTGGAGTACTGTGTACAGTTTTGGTCTCCTTATTTAAGGAGGGATATACTTGCATTGGAGGCAGTTCAGAGAAGGTTCACTGGATTGATTCCTGTGATGAAGTGGTTGTCTTATGTGGAGAGTTGATCAGGTTGGACCTATACTCATTGGAGTTAAGAAAAATGATAGGTGATCGTATTGAGACATATAAGATTTTGAGGGGGCTTGACAGGGTGGATTCTGAGAGGATGTTTCCCCTCATGGTGGAATTAGACCTAGGGGACACAGTTTCTGAATAATGGTCTTCCATTTAAGAAGGAAATGAGGAATTTCTTCTCTCAGAGAGTCATTAATCTTTGGAATTCTCTACCACAGAGATTAGTGGAGGCTGGGTCATTGAATGTCTTCAAGACTGAGTTTGACAGAATTTTATCTGCAAGGAAGTCAAGGGTTATGGGGGGCAGGCAAGAAAGTGGGGTTGAGGCCATGATCAGGTCAGCCATGATCCTATTGAATGGTGGAGCAGGTTCGAAGGGCCAAATGGCCGACTCCTGCTAATATTTCTTCTGTTCTTATTTTTTATTGCAGCTTTGTTCAAACAGACACAAAAGAGTGGAGTTCTAGAGGAGAGGTGAGAGTGATTGCCCTTGAGTGAGTGTGGCATCAAGGATCCCTAGCAAAATTGAAGTCAATGAGAATCAAGGGGAAAACTCTCCACTTGGTGGAGTCATACCTCGCACAAAGCAAGATGGTTGTGGTTAGTGGAGACCAATCATCTCAGCCCAGAACATTGCCTCAGGACTTTCTCAGGGTAGTGTCCTCGGCCCAAACATCCTCAGCTGTTTCATTGATCACTTTCCCTTCAACATAAGTCAGAAGTGGGAATGTTCGCTGATGACTCACAACTCCTCAGATACTGAAGCAGTCTGTGCCCACAAGCAGCGAGACCTGTACAAACTTCAGGCTTGAGCTGATAAGTGACAAGCAACCTTCTGGCCGCGCAAGTGCTAAGCAGTGAACATCTCCATTGAGAGAGAATCAAACCATCTACCTTTTGATATTCAGCAGCATAATCATCACTGAATCCCCCACCATCAACATCTTGGAGGTTACCATTGACCAGAAACTAAACTGGACCAGTCACATCTATGCTGCAGCTACAAATGCAGGTCAGAGATTAGGAATTCTGCAGCAAGTATCTCGCCTCCTGCCACCTCAAATCCTGTCCACCATGTACAAGGCACAAGTCAGGAGTGGGATGGAATACATCCCACTCAACAACACTCAAAAAGCTCAACACCATCCAGGAGAAAGCAGCCCACTTGATCGGCACCTAACCCACCACCTTAAACATTCACTTCCTCCACCACCAGTACACAGTGGCTGCAGTGTGTACCATCTCCATATGCACTGCAGTATCTCGCCAAGTATCCTTCAACAGCACCTTCCAAACCCGTGACCACTACCACCTCGAAGGACAAGGGCAGCAGATGCATGGGAACTCACTACCTGCAGGTTCCCCTCCAAGTCACTCACCATCCTGACATGGAACTATATCGCCATTTCTTCACTGTTGTTGGGTCACAATCCTGGAACTCCCTCCCCAATAGCACTGTGGGTGTTCCTGCACCATATGGACTGCATCAGTTCAAGAAGGCAGCTGACCACCACATTCTCAAGGGCAATTAGGGATGGGTAATAAATGCTAGACTTATCAGCGATACTAGCGCCCATTAATGAATAAAAAACAAATCACTCTCCACAGATTCCCCACAATCTGGGCTTGGACATTTACTTCAGGAGCACAGAGCTTTATATAACTGCAACATGAGTTCCAATCTTCATATTCCGTTCACTTTTCACATTATTTTTCTACCAGTCCACTAGCTTTTAGTGATTCTGTACTCGGGTCTCTGCACCTCCGCAGTTTCTAACATCTCACCACTTAACAAAAAACACTCTGATCTATCTTTCGTAGGTACTAGATGACCCCTCAGTTTAAACTCCATCTGCCAAAGCATTGCTCACTCACTTAATCTATCAAGAAGATTTGAAAATAAATTTCTTGCCAAAGGATAATGTTCTGCTTTTGCTCCCTCGCCATTTGCTTTTCCCGTTAGTCTTTCACTTGGTGTAAATCCAGAGAAAGTAAAGATGGAAAGAAGGAAGGAGGGGAGGGAAAATCCTGCTCCGTTTTGTGATCCCTATTTGATCTTCATTCCAGTGCAGTTTGGGTGAAGAATTCCAATTGTCTGTCTCAATTTTAATAAAGTATAAACAATTCTGGAACCACCATCAAGATACTGACAAGAACAGGTTTCCAGGCCGACATTACATTGAAGCTGCAAACAAGAATGCAACAGGCAGTTGATAAACTAACGACAAGGATGGGATTCAAACCAACGCGTGCACAACACAAAGGTTTAGTAACCCATCGCCTTAACCTCTCAGCCACCTCGTCACCTGGCAAGCAATAGAAGCACAACCGTCACCTTCACACAGATCCTGGCTGTGCAGCCAGATGCGCAATGATGGAAATGTAGCTTCTGAAAGTAAATGAAATTTCCATCACATCAGGTCATGGCCTGTTGGGAATAGAGCGGTGTGAAACATTTCCAGACCATTTCCAACACGTTTCTACTCAGTGTGAAAACTCACCACGGAAAGACTGGAACATACAATCATTTGATCACAGCATGATTAACATCACTCAGACACCTGATTCATTAGGTCACTGACGAAGTCATGATAACTTCAAATTTCTCATGAAATGACAACTGAGAAAACTGACTGGAAGAATTGCTTCAACTCCACGTGATCAGTGAGGCACAGCCTCAGCCGACTTGTCAGGTGGTGTAAACAGATATCACTGCTTCTGATCTTCACCAGAACAGAGAGTGAGATGCAACATTGATCATCAAACAGACTGTGAGAGAATACAACAGAATAAAACACATGGAGAGACACTGTGGAATAACAAATAGATTTGATTGGAATGTTGAATTTTAATTGGAATGGATAAAACACCAGAAACAGCAGATTAAATTGGGATTCTCATCATTATATTGATCTGGGACAGAAAAGAGAAACTGATAGAAAGAAGAGAAGAAGGAAGAACGGAATTGTTCAGTTTTTTCAGTTTTTTCACTCGTCCATCAAAGCTGGATAAAAAAAAAGTTGCAAAAGTTGCAAATGCTGCCAAAACCTTGGATTGAAGGATGTCCCAACTGTTTAACTGTCTCCTCACTGGGGGATTTCAATCAGTGAGCAATATTATTCTCCACCTTTTTTTGTTAAATGATCCCAGAACTGTAACTTGGAGTTAATATCTGTGTTCCGACTCCTGAATAATAAAATTGTGAGTTTCTTGATATTATCTGGACACATTTCCTGCTGAAAGAACTAAGAACTCTTTTCTAATTTGCACAGTACTATATACACACTCATCAAGCCTCCTCAGCCAGCATCCTTGGTGCTGCTCTCTCTTCTCCCAAACCTCATCTCATGTGACTGTTACATCATCACTCTGACAGTGGGAGGGGTTGATCCCACTGTCTTCAGCATTAACCCTTTACATCCTTATACTACACTGTGAATCAAAAAAAAATGGTTAGAGGGAACTTCCTTCATTTATCGAAACACCAACAGCTGCCAGTTGTCAACCAACTCAAACCCATCAGAGAGAGAGAGAGACAGACAGACTGTCAGAGAACTTCCTGCATCCAGTCCTGACCCTGTCACGCTCAGCAGTTGCTCACCCAGACCCCACTCTCATCAACACTGAACATTGTCACTGAGACCCTTCAAATAATGTTTATAAAAGGCAGAAAAATTCAAAGTTCATCACAGCTGGATTGATTGAAACTAAGTTTAATATCTTCTTACCACTAGGTAACCACATGAGAAAGTCCTTCAATCGTTAGCATAAATTATCAGCTGCAAGAATGTTTGTCATTGGGTTGAATAATTTCTGTGTGAGGAATGTTCCAGCATCATAAACCAGGGGAACGTGCTGACTGAGCTGTGTCTTCATCTCTTCTGGGCAGTCAGACAGTTCACCCTTCATTCTGCTCTGATTCACTTTCCCAAAGCGGATCTACAGATTCTCAAATCTGGAGACTGGGTTTTCTTATTTGGTTCCTTTTGATTTTTCTTGCTCCTGAATGATAATATATTCCAACCTTGGATCAACCTTGCCCTGTGTCCCAGTCTCGGTTAAAGGCGACACATAATGGCACCAACACTCTGAAACATACAACATGGTCACACTCTGCTTCAGTGAGATTAATGTTGAGGCGGTTTCACGTCAAATGCAATTGTGAACAAATTTCTCTCGTGGAAATTGTGGGTGATCTGAGTATCTGCACTGAATTTCTGTGCAAGGAGGGGCAGTTTCAAACAGCCACTCCGAAATCACTTCTTTCACAAAGACAAAGACTGTGCTGTCTTAACGTGCCACTCAACTTCACAAACAAATTTGAACTCAAAGTTCAGGGGAAGACAGAGATGTGAATGATTGACAGAGTAATCTTTAAATCATAACTTTCCGTTTCTTCACTGCAGTGAGGCTTTGTTGGGGTTTGAAGTGAGATTCTGCTGTTTATTAGACAGAGGCTTTAACCAACTAAGCTACAGGGCAAAATCTCAAACGCATCCTTTCCTGGAGTTACAGGTTATTGCAGGACTATCTGTCTCTGGGTTCTTTCTGAATCCACAAGTTTGCAGATCTTTGTGAGTGAGAGACATGGAGATATGCTTCAAAGATTTCCCTGTAAATTATTCATATCTCCATCTTTTCCTGAACTTTGAACAAACACAATACTGTGGGAATCACACACATCTGGCCCTCACACTCGTCCGCTAAACATTGAAAGGTGACAGTGTTTATTGTGAGGGGATCCATTTATTCAGACACATCTTGATCGGGACGTGTTTCACACGTGTAATGTTTTTGTATATTATGTTTATGATGTAATATTGTAAATAAACATTTCCTTGCACTTGTCGCATTTGATGTCCATTTTCTCTGCTGATGCCCCCTGAATATATTGGAGAAAATGGTGATGAGGATGAGATAAAAGTCTGTAAATATAGGCAGCAAACAGCAGCAGGGACTGCAGTGAACAAGAACAGCCAGCTCCTGGTGACCTACCTGCTCAGATGGTGGAGATTTTGGGTGGATTGTGTGAAGCCTGTGCTACAGACTGTCTACTCAGTTGAATGAGATGCCCTAGGGTAAAGCATGGCTACCCGACCCGACTCCGACCAGACCCGATGACATGTGTCGGGTTCGGGTCGGGTCTCTCTTCCGTGTCCGGCATTTGGGTTCGTGACGGGTCGGGCTGGAGGCCGACACAGTGCTGCCTTGTTCAGGGAGGAAACTTCTGCATGATTCCGCAGGAATAGCCAGCTTTCGGAATGGAGGATCACAACATTTGGACAAGGTATGTTTGATATAATTAACTTTATTATGGTAGTCGGGTCGGGTCGGGTCGGGTGCGGGAAAAAAATCAAAGGACTCGGGCCCGGGTCAGGTTCAGGTTGGATGTGGTCAGGTCGGACCGGGTCGGGTTTCAATTTTATAAATGAGCAGGCCTTTACCGCAGTGTCTTAGTGTGCATCAGATTCAAAGTGATTATTTGGGACAATATGGTTGTACCCAAGGGATACATCAGAAGGCTCGGAACTTCTGAGAGGGCTCGAGAACCATTCAGTTCATATATTGAAAGAATGGACATGTTTTTCAGAGCTAATAACATTTTGGAACTTGAAGGTGAAAGTGAAGAGGTCAAGACTCAGAATAAGGCAATTCTTGAGGGCAAGAAAGTAATTTTGCGAATGTAAATTATCCTGGAAGTGTATGACATGCTAACAAATCTTCCTGCTCCCATCAAGGCAAAAGATGTGAATTCAAAACAATCATCACCAAGTTGGAGGAACATTTTAACCCGAAGCCACTAGAGATCACGGCAAGCTAGAAATTTGGAACCAGAAAGCAGAAAAGTAGTGAAATAGTTGGTGAGTACATTGTGGAACTGAAGAATTTATCACTACATTGCAACTTTGGCACATTCTTACACCGTACGTTATGAGACAGATTTGTGCTTATATTGGTGGATGAGAAAAGATACTACACACGCAAAATCCTACATTTCAGCTGGCGTGTAAGATTGCTCTTTCCATGGAGATAGCATCAGAGAATGCTGGGGAATTTTGTCTTCTGCCAGTGACAGTAACACACTTCAGGAGAAGATAAAAAAAACTGTCAAAATGGGCTTTCACATGGCAGATAAAATTTTCCACAGAGAAGTGTAAAGTGATAAAGTTTGGGAGGAAGAATGAGACACTGTGCACCAATCTTCGAAGGTTTGAAAATGTTGCTAAAAGCAAACAGGACACTTGGCTTTATTCATAGAGGCATCGAGTAAAAGCAAATAAGTTATACTAAACCTTTATAAAACACTGGGGCTGAATGGCCTACTCCTGCACCTCCACAGAAAGCTTCCACTCCAGGCTCGGACATCCTCTTCAGGATCACTCTCCATACATCCTGCCACTCCACGCACGGATATCTCCCTCAGGATCAGATCACAGCTCCACAGTCCTGCCACAACCAGTCGTGAATGGTGGTGGATAATTTAATAACTAACCAGATGATGAGGCTCCAAAAACACCCACATCCTCAATGATGGTGGAGCCGAGTACGTCAGTGCAAAAGGCAAAACTGAAGCATTTGCAACCATCTTCAGTCAGAAGTATTAAGTGGTTTCGATCTGTGCTAATTTCAGCTCCTCATGCTCGCTGGTGCCTTGATTCTCTGGTGCTAATTTCAGAGTAAATCATGCAGCTTGACAATTGGAGCCAAAGAAAAAGACACAGGAGAGGTTGAAAGTGCCAAAACCTGGGATTGAACCAAGAACTGCGATTTTTAGTGCAATGCAAATCCAGCTGATCTATTTCAGCCACACACGAAAACCAGCCTTCGCTCATTGCTTTGGAAGACAATATTTACATTCAAGTGTTTGTCAAAATTTACAGAACACAACATGAGTAATATTTCCCATTGTTTTCTCAGCACTGATGGAATGTGAAGCAGGAGACAGCCAGAAATCCCACTGATCCACACTGACCCAGAGCTGAGAGTGAAATGAGATAAAGTTCAATCTTTAGCAGCGAGACGCTGGAGAGATGTAAGAGTCCTGAATCAAGGAGAGACTTTCTGATATAGTAAAAACAAAATACTGCATATGCTGGAAATCTGAAATAAAAACAAAGGTGCTGGAAATACTCAGCAGGTCTGGCAGCATCTGTGGAGAGAGAAACAGAGTTAAAGTTTCAAGTCTGTGACCTTTCATCAGAACTGGCAAAGGTTAGAAAAGAATTGGGTTTTAAACAAGTGAAGGAGAGGGGCCTGTGGGAGAGAACAAAGGGGAAGGTGTTTGATAGGGCAGAGGGCAGGAAAGATTAAATAACAAAGTTGTCCTGGGACAAAGGCAAAGAGTCCGTTAATGCTTGTGGTCAAAGACAAAGCATTTGTCCAGAGAGAGTGTTAATAGCAGAATAATGAGCAGCTCTGACTGCATGAAAAACAGGCACATGGTTTTAAACACACTGTGTTTTGTGCTCCCCCTTTTGTGAATCCTTGTTCACAGCTTTCCAATAATAATGCAAAGAAATGAACACAAACAGGCTTTCTTTGGTTTAAAGAAGAAAAGTGAAACTTATTAAACTTGCTTAAACTTTAATATGGTTCAGGCCTACAAGCATACGATGTACCAATGCTAGCATGCACACATGATATACAGATGCAGCTAGGGACAGAAAAAATAAAAGATAAAGTGGAACAGTTTGAGGCAATATCTTGTTACTGTGCTTCGAGCTCACGGAAGAGAACTTTTGTAGGTAATTCTTGCATTTCGTAGGGCCCAGTATTCTACTTAAACCTTGTACATGTTGGAGACTTTTCTCTCTTTGAGATTCACATGTTTTCACAAGGTTCAGTTCTGTGGGAAAGAGATGGAGGCAGGCAGGACTGGAGAGGGTCTGCCCCATCCGGGAGCACATGGTGTTCTGAGTTCAAATCTGTGGCAAGTTCAAAAAACCAACAGCCAACTAGTCATGTGACTAAAACTGGTATGACCACTTCTGCTGTGTATTGGGGAAGCAAAAGACTGCGTCCCTTTGTTTCAATACTGTTTGTTACTATGCAAATTTCTTTCCAGTCAGGCGCTTGCAATTTTGAGTTTTAATGTTCATGTGGCAAAAATCATGTGTGCCGCAGTCTTGGCAGGTGGGGTGGGGGGGGTTTTCCTGACACCAGTCATGTTCTGAAGTTATTGAACACAATGTTCAATCCACAAAGCTGTAGAGTGACGAATCTAAAGATCAGGTGCTGTTCCTCGAGCTTGCGTTGATGTTCACTGGAACACTGGAGCAGGCCAAAGACAGAAATGTTGACATGAGAGCAGGGGGAAGTGTTGAAATGGCAAGCAACCAGAAGCTCAGGGTCATGCTTTCGGACTGAGTGGAGGTGTTCTACAAAGCGGTCAGCTAATCTGCGTTTGGTCTCCCCAATTTAGAGAAGACCGCATTGTGAACAGAAAATACAGTACACTAAATTGAAAGAAGTACAAGTAAATCGCTGCTTCACCTGAAAGGGGTGTTTGGGGCCTTGGATAGTGAGGAGAGAGGAGGTAAAAGGGAAGCTATTGCACTTCCTGCGATTGAATGGGAAGGTGCCGTGGGAAGGGGACGAGGTATTGGGGTTAATGGAGGAGTGGACCAGAGTGTTGCGGAGGGAACGATCCTTTCAGAATGCTGACAGGGGAGGGGAAGATGCATTTGGTGGTGGCATCACGCTGGAGGTGGTGGAAATGGCGGAGGATAATCCTTTGGATGTGGAGGCAGGTGGGGTGGAAAGTAAGGACAAGGGGAAACCTGTGGCGTTTCAGGGAGGGATGGGAAGAGGGGAGGGCAGATGTGTGGGAAATGGACCAGACACACTCCTTGAACTCTCTGCTGACGAAGTCTGAAAAAGGGAAGAACAACCACACAACATGGGTCTCAAATCGAAGACCCTGGGATTAAAAGTCTCATGCTCCACCAACTGAGCTAACAAGGCCTGATACAGTACTTCCACTCTGTCTGTTATTGGACGGATGCAGCTGTTGGCTCCACCCCAATGGCGGGCGTTTGTTCCACCAACCATGAAGCAGCTTCCTATCAATTCCCAAAATTATCATCTCCAACAAGAGAGAATCTAACTATCTGCCCTTGACATTCAATGGCATTATCATTGCTGAATCCCTCACTATCAACATCCTGGGGTTTGCCAATGAACAGAAACTGAATTGGAACAGCCATATAAATACCACAGCTTCAAGAGCAGGTCAGAGGCTGGGAATTCTACTGTGAATCACTTACCTCCTGTCCACCATCTCCAAGACACAAGTCAGGAGTGTGATGAAAGGCTCCTCACTTGCCTGGATGAGTGCAGCTCCAACAACACCAAAGAAGCTCAACACAATCCAGGACAAAGCAGCTCACTTGATCAGCACTCCATCCACCACTACCTCGACCACCTGGAAGGACATTGGGTGAATGGCAACACTACCATCTGCAAGTTCCCCTCCAAGCTACACACCATCCTGTCTTGGAACTATATCATGATTCCTTCACTGTCACTGGATCAACATCCTGGAACTCCCTTCCTAACAGCACGTATTGCAATGGCTCAAAAAGGCGGCTCACCACCACCTTCCCAATGGAAATTAGGGATGGGCAATAAATGCTGGCTTTGCCAGCAATGCCCACATCCCATGAAAGAATAAAAAAGAGATTTACCACAATGGTAGCAGGGTGAGGGATTTCAGTTATGTGGAGAGATTGGAGAAGCTGGGGTTGTTCTCCTTGCAGCAGAGAAAGGTCAGAAGAGATTTGACACATTTGTTCAAAATCATTTTAAATAAGGTGAAACTGTTTCCAGTGGTAAAAGGGTCAGTAAGCAGAGGACACAGATATCAGGTGATTGGAAGAAGAACCAGAGGTGACATGAAGAACCTTTTTTTACATAGCAATGTGTTGTGATAAAGAAAGAAAAGACTTGCATTTATATAACACCTTTCAAGACCACTGGACATATCAAAGCACTTTGTAAACAATGAAATACTTTTGAAGTGTAATCACTGTTGTAATGTCAGAAATGCAGCAGCTTATACCCACAAACAGCAATGTGATAATGACCAACTGATCTGATTGAGGGGAAAATATTGATCATAACACCAGGGATAATTAGAATTAGAATTAGAATTAGAATTAGAACATTACAGCACAGTACAGGCCCTTCGGCCCTCGATGTTGCGCCGACCTGTGAAACCATCTGACCTACACTATTCTATTTTCATCCAAATGTCCATCCAATGACCACTTAAATGCCCTTAAAGTTGGCGTGTCTACTACTGTTGCAGGCAGGGCGTTCCACGCCCCTACTACTCTCTGAGTAAAGAAACTACCTCTGACATCTGTCCTATATCTATCACCTCTCAACTTAAAGCTATGTCCCCTCGTGTTTGCCATCACCATCCGAGGAAAAAGACTCTCACTATCCACCCTATCTAACCCTCTGATTATCTTATATGTCTCTATTAAGTCACCTCTCCTCCTCCTTCTCTCCAACGAAAACAACCTCAAGTCCCTCAGCCTTTCCTCGTAAGACCTTCCCTCCATACCAGGCAACATCCTAGTAAATCTCCTCTGCACCCTTTCCATAGCTTCCACATCCTTCCTATAATGCGGTGACCAGAAATGCACGCAATACTCCAGGTGCGGTCTCACCAGAGTTTTGTACAGCTGCAGCATGACCTCGTGGCTCCGAAACTCGATCCCCTACAAATAACAGCTAACACACCATATGCCTTCTTAACAGCCCTATTAACCTGGGTAGCAACCTTCAGGGATTTATGCACCTGGACACCAAGATCTCTCTGTTCATCTACACTACCAAGAATCTTCCCATTAGCCCAGTACTCTGCATTCCTGTTACTCCTTCCAAAGTGAATCACCTCGCACTTTTTCGCATTAAACTCCATTTGCCATCTCTCTGCCCTGCTCTGCAGCCTATCTATGTCCCTCTGAACCCTACAACATCCTTCGGCACTATCCACAACTCCACCGACCTTAGTGTCATCCGCAAATTTACTAACCCACCCTTCTACACCCTCATCCAGGTCATTTATAAAAATGACAAACAGCAGTGGCCCCAAAACAGATCCTTGCGGTACACCACTAGTAACTAAACTCCAGGATGAACATTTGCCTTCAACCACCACCCTCTGTCTTCTTTCAGCTAGCCAATTTCTGATCCAAAGCTCTAAATCACCTTCAACTCCATACTTCCGTATTTTCTGCAATAGCCTACCATGGGGAACCTTATCAAACGCCTGACTGAAATCCATATACACCACATCCACTGCTTTACCCTCATCCACCTGTTTGGTCACCTTCTCGAAAAACTCAATAAGGTTTGTGAGGCACGACCTACCCGTCACAAAACCGTGCTGACTATCGATAATGAACTTATTCTTTTCAAGATGATTATAAATCCTGTCTCTTATAACCTTTTCCAACATTTTACCCACAACCGAAGGAAGGCTCACAGGTCTATAATTACCAGGGCTGTCTCTACTCCCCTTCTTGAACAAGGGGACAACATTTGCTATCCTCCAGTCTTCCGGCACTATTCCTGTCGACAATGACGACATAAAGATCAAGGACAAAGGCTCTGCAATCTCCTCCCTAGCTTCCCAGAGAATCCTAGGATAAATCACATCTGGCCCAGGGGACTTATCTATTTTCACACTTTCCAAAATTGCTAACACCTCCTCCTTGTGAACCTCAATCCCATCTTGCCTAGTAGCTTGAATCTCAGTATTTTCCTCGACAACATTTTCTTTCTCCACTGTAAATACTGACGCAAAATATTCATTTAACACTTCCCCGACCTCCTCTGATTCCACACACAACTTCTCACTACTATCCTTGATTGGCCCTAATCTAACTCTAGTCATTCTTTTATTCCTGATATACCTATAGAAAGCCTTAGGGTTTTCCCTGATCCTATCCGCCAATGACTTCTCGTGTCCTCTCCTTGCTCTTCTTAGCTCTCCCTTTAGATCCTTCCTGGCTAGCTGTAACTCTCAAGCGCCCTAACTGAGCCGTCACGTCTCATCCGAACATAAGCCTTCTTCTTTCTCTTGACAAGCGCTTCAACTTCTTTCGTAAACCACGGCTCCCTTGCTCGACAACTTCCTCCCTGCCTGACAGGTACATACTTATCAAGGACACGCAGTAGCTGCTCCTTGAATAAGCTCCACATTTCGATTGTTCCCATCCCCTGCAGTTTCCTTCCCCATCCTACGCATCCTAAATCTTGCCTAATCGCATCATAATTTCCTTTCCCCCAGCTATAATTTTTACCCTGCGGTATATACCTGTCCCTGCCCATCGCTAAGGTAAACCTAACCGAATTGTGATCACTATCACCAAAGTGCTCAACTACATCTAAATCTAACACCTAGCCGGGTTCATTACCCAGTACCAAATCCAATGTGGCATTGCCCCTGGTTGGCCTGTCTACATACTGTGTCTGAAAACCCTCCTGCACACACTGGACAAAAAGTGACCCATCTAAAGTACTCGAACTATAGTATTTCCAGTCGATATTTGGAAAGTTAAAGTCCGCCCATAACAACTACCCTGTTACTCTCGCCCCTGTCGAGAATCATCTTCGCTATCCTTTCCTCTGCATCTCTGGAACTATTTGGAGGTCTATAAAAGACTCCCAACAGTGTGACCTCACCTCTGCTGTTTCTAACCTCGGCCCATACTACCTCAGTAGACGAGTCCTCAAACGTCCTTTCTGTCGCTGTAATACTCTCCTTGATTAACAATGCCACACCCCCCCCCCCCTCTTTTACCATCTTCTCTGTTCTTACTGAAACATCTAAATCCTGGAACCTGCAACTTTTGCTCTTCACTTGTTTGAAAATGCAGCATGGGATATTTTACATTCACCCAAACATGCAGACCAAGTCTTGGTTTAACATCACACCTGAAAGGCAGCACCTTCAACACCCTCAGTGCTGCACTGGAGTGTCAGCTGTGAAATCTGAACCCAGAAGCTTGTGATTTAGAGGTGTGTGTGACCAACTGAGCCACAGCTTTTACCTGAGTCTCAATCCTTCTACCAACAGTTTCTCTCTATCTGGTCTGTCACGACCCCTCATGATTGTGAACACCTCTATCAAATCTCCTCTCTAAGGAGAACAACCCCAGCTTCTCCAATCTATCCACATAACTGAAATCCTAACCACACATTGCAGAAAGGAATTTTTCCTCAAGTTCCTTCTGTTTTTGTGAGTCACCTTAAATCTGTAACTTTCGTTATGGACCGTTCAGCAGTTAGAAACAGTTCTTCAGTATTTACTCCACCTCAAACCTTCAAGGAAGCTCTGTAAAGTAACTGAAAATCAAGTTGTCAGAAGTGGGATTTAAACACATGCCTCCAGTTAAAGCTGCAACCTGAACAGAGAAGCTGAAACCGCTCAGTCACCGCAACTGTTCAGACCTTTTTGACCTCGTCATCACTTCTGTACTTTGAAAGTTCACTCAGTTCAGTAACTTGTTCAATGTTACTGGAATGCTCAGTGACTGGGATATTAACTCCCCCGGGTTTTCCTGAGCTTGTTCTCGGTGTATGGGGATGTTTGTCCTGGACCGTGGAATCTTGCATCCCTGTAATGGACATTAACCCACTGATTGAATCTGTATTCACTGCTTTCCGCTGGTGCTGGGGAATTGCAGAGTGTGGGGCTGGAATGTTGCTGCTTGTCCCGGCCTCACTCACTCTGGGAAAGAGTGAATAATTGATGCGTCTGTTTCTGTATCTGAAATGTGACTTCGATCTGCTGTTATTAACCGAGGCAGCGCTGCAGAAGGATACGTTAATAATCTCTCACTAATCAACTGCAAACAGTCAGAATGTGTAACTTTGAGCAGCGCTTTCTGCACCGTCAGGGCTGGAAAGTTGAGGGAGGGAGAGACACTGTCAGTCTCTGAGTGTATACAGCACTGGACAGAGAAAGAGTCAATATACCGGGGCTGAGACACAGTGCATCTTTTCACATTTAATCACAATAATATCCACAGTCAGGAGCTGAAAAGGATGAAAAACCGAATAGCAAGAGCAAAAGTAAGAATACGAAGCAATTATAGATTAGCTGATAAGCTTTCACTGTGTTACCTGGTCGTCTCCTGTTTTATATTCAACGCTTTCTCCACTGTGGCCAGGGAATGGTTTCTTCTCAAGGGCTGAATATTAACAAAACTTCTTAGAATTAAAATCTTTTAAAATTAATTCCATGGAGCTAATGGGGAAAAGTCAAATAACTGCATCAATTATAGGCGAGTTGGTTGGTGATGACGTGGATGTGTCTGCAGTGTGCAGGACCAGACTGTTTCTATAGATTCACAATGAATGTTCCACCCTTTATTTGTAACAGTAAAACTGATCGTGGACAATGGCTATTCTGGTTGCAGCAACTTGAAGATTTAACTCATTAACACCCTGCTTTAGGGTAATTTAGAAAGCACAACATGCAGCTCTGTCAGTTAGTGTGCTTGTCTGTTCACCCACAATTTGTTGGTTTAAACACAAAAAAGGATGAGGCTTTATTAACTTAAACTCTTCTACATCTGCTGTATTACTCTTGCTGTTGATTCTTCAAAGATAAGGTTAATCAAGTCTTTCTTTGTGAAATCCATGCTGACTGTGCTTTACTTTTTTTTCATTTTCATATGTAGTTTCTACTTTTGGGAATTATTGTCTTTTTTATTGATTTTATTTTTATTTATTGCCCATCCCTAATTCCCTGGAGAAAGTGGTGGTGAGCTGCCTTCTTGAACCACTGCAGTCGATGTGATGCTGCTCGGAAGGGAGTTCCAGGATTTTGACCCATCAAAAGGAAGAGAACAGTGATATAGTTCCAATTCAGGATGTTGTATGGCTTAGAGGGGAACTTGCAGGTGGTGGTGTTCCCATGCATCTGCTGCCCTTGTCCTTCTAGGTAGTAGAAGTCACGGGTTTGGAAGGTGCTGTCGAAGGAGGCTTGCTGCCTTGCTGCAGTGCATCTTGTGGATGGTGCACACTGCTACCACAGTGCATCTGTGATGGAGAGAGTGAACATTGTGAATGAGGTGCCAATCAAGTGGGCTGCTTTGTCCCAGATGGCGTTGAGCTTCTGAAGTGTTGTTGGAGCTGCACCTATCCAGGCAAGTGGAGAGTATTCCATCACACTCCTGACTTGTGCCTTGTAGATAGTGGACAGGCTTTGGGGAGTCAGGAGGTGAGTTACTCGCCGCAGGATTCCTAGTCTCTGACCTGCTCTTGTAGCCATGATATTTATATGGCTACTGCAGTTCAGTTTCTGGTCAATGGTAACCCCCAGGATGTTGATAGTGGGAGATTCAGCAAACGTAATGCTGTTGAACGTCAAGGGGAGATGGTTAGATTCTCTCTTGTTTGAGATGGTCATTGCCTGGCACTTGTGTGACTCGAATGTGAAATATCCTTATTGTCGGGTATTGTATTGTACTGTACAGTGACAACACTTGGAAAGCCCTTCATTGGCTGTAAAAGGCTTTACAAAGTCCTGTGGTCGTGAAATGCATGTGTTGCTTTTTCCATTGTTATCAGTGTCATTTTGAACAAAAGATAGGATTCATGAGCACAAAGTTTAAATCAATGTTGATTCAAATAATGTAAAAGCATCTATATTTTTGCACCATACTTAATAATCACCATTTTCCCATCCTTACAGAGTACAATGTCTTTGACCCTGAAATTGATTCCACAATCGCAGTCCCTCAGACAATTTCAGCCCAGTTCTGATGAAAGATCACAGATCTGAAACGTTAACTCTGTTTCTCTCTCCACAGATGCTGCCAGACCTGCTGAGTATTTCCAGCATTTTCTGTTTTTATTTCAGATTTCCAGTATCTGCAGTATTTTGCTCCTGTGTTACTTTGAAAGTTAAAACTGACCCACCTGTCTACAATTCACACTGGGGTCTCCCATGAAATTATTCTGTATAATGTTGATGTAAGGAATACAGACTCCGAGCACAGAGATTCCTGTGGGGAATTGGGGATATGAAAACCAGCAGACTCTGCAGGAATTTCCACTGGGAGCACAAATTCACAAAATCTACCTTTTATATATCGATTCATTTTGATTGTCCTTCTTGAAAATTATTTTGAAACAATTTAAACATCAACCCACAGCTCCATGACTTGGTCAATTATGAGGTCATCCTCTGACAGGTCATGTGACAGCTGGAGCCACAAGACATCAGAACCAGATTTGTGACTGGATTAAAACCCGGAATCCTGTCCCAATGGCTTTTCAAATAAAGCTGTTGCTGTTTGAAAACACAGCAGTTAAACTTTCTGCCTGACCATGAGGGGAGCTCGGGAGAAATTTACAAAACTCAATCCTTCAACAAAATAGTTCATAAACCATTCACTGAGAAATCATGTGAGGATTCATATGCAGGAGAAACAAGCAGAATACAGAAAGTACAGAGGAGAGCTGAAAAAGGAAATGAGATCAGCAAGAGAATGTATGAGAAAAGATTAGCAGGTCACATAACTGGGAACACTGAAGTCTTTTACCAACATATGGACAGTCAAAGAAAGGGTGGGTCAATTAGTAGATCCTGTGGAGGCAGAGGGTGTGGCTGAGGTACTAATTAAGTACATTTCATCTGTCATCACAAAACAAGCAGATTGTGCAAATGTCACAGTAAAGGAGGAGGTTGTGGAGAAATTGGACGAGATGAAAATAGATAAAGAGGAGATAATTACAAGGTTAGCAGTGCTTACAGTAGAAAAGTCACCCGGTCTGGATGGGCTGCATCCTGGGTTGCTGAGGGAAGTAAGGGTGGAAATAGCAGAGACTCGAACCACAATCTTTCAATCCTCCTTGAATATGGGAATGATGCCAGAGGACTGGAGGATGCAGGTAAGCTTAGGTAGTTCGATCTCAGTTTAGCTTGACCATTTTTATAATGTATCTGTTGTAAGAACTAATAAGGTCAAGGAAGCCATTTTACAATTAACACATGACCAAAGGAGCCATTTTGTGTTCAGTACTAACGTTTGTATCCTGTATAATTAATGAGTAGCTACCCATCATGAAACAGATGTTTGTAAAGGTAATGAACCTTGATTGAGTTATAAATAATGAATCAATAAACATTTTAGAGAGAATGGGTTTTCATTTAAAGTTAGTTCAATCTAATTACTGTGAGTTTCTGTGTCTTTGTGGGAAAGGGCAGTTTCAGCGAAACGTATTCAAACAATGGACCTTTCTCAGACCCCTGATAAAACCCATGGTCTGGTACATCGTGACCGTCAAGAGTCTCGATTTAATGAATAGGAAACTTGTTTCAGATCAGATTGGGAGACAGTGTGAAACCACTCCATTGTACTCATGTCTGAGATTCTGAGGACAGGTGACTGTTAGTGGAAGACATCATTAAGAACTTATTAAATGTACCTAGCAACAGCTCGGACCAAATATTATTTTGCAAGGTGGTGTGATGGCAATCCAGGGGTTAAAAGTAGGGATTTTGTAAGGTTTCAGTGCGCAGGAACACTAGAAGATCTCAGGGGTAAAGGCTCAGATCATCAACCAAGTTCTGCACCTGATGAGGGATCTAGACTGGACAAAGAGGACCGTGACACTCTGAGACCAAGCTCGACCAGTCCACACACCTGCTGGAGCAGTAAAGTTATATTGTCCAAGTTTGTTAAAGATAATTTTGCTTTCAATTATTAAGCACTATTTTACTCTCAATAAAAGTTCTGGACTTACTAATCAAGTATTCTGTTGCTTTAATTGGTTAAAGTCATGCCCAAAGAGATTGTCCACAATAGACTTTCCAGAACTGAAAGATAAGTCTGCAAGGATTGCTAATTTTACAGCCCTGTTTAAAAAGAGAGATAAACCCAGGAACTAAAGACCAGTTAGTCTAATGTCGGTGGTGGGGAAACATTTAGAGACAAATATCCAGGAGAAAATTAACTGTCACTTGGTAGAACATGGGCTAATAAATGACAGCCAGGACAGATTGGTTAACAGAAGATTGTGTCTGAAATAATTAATTAATTTCTTTGATGAAGTTTCACAGAGAGTTGACCATGGTGGTGAGGTTGATGGTGTGTGTCTGGACTTCAAAATTGTGTTTGAAAAAGTACCATAAAATAGACTTGTTAACAAAATTCGAGCAGATGGGATTAAAGAGGCAGTGGCAGCGTCGATACAAAATTGGCTGAGGGACAGAAAGCATAAAGTAGGGTGAATGCTTGTTTTTCAGAATGGAGGGACTAATCCAGTAATGTCACTGTTGTTGCAGTGTGTGCAGTGTCTGACCCTGAGCTGTCCTCGGGAGGGGGCTATTTGTGATGTTCCTGTGGGGTGCATTATCATCAGGGTATCTCTCTGAGCTGTCACAGGGATGGGGCAATGTGTGATATCCTTGTGCATGTCATGCAGGCCCACTGGCGAGTGGTTCTATCCTGATGCCAAGAAACAGAGCCCCAGCTATGGGCAAAAAATCTCACTTCCCTGTGGATGGCTTGAGAGAGAAGAAGGCTGAGGGAGTAAACCTGGACAGTAAATCTGGATTGGAGTCCCTTAGGCAGTTACCTGTTACTTATCAGGTAGTTTTCCAGCAACTCCTACAGCAGAGCAATACCAAACAGTACTGTTTTTTTCCTTTCCTTTGGACAATACTCGCAATGCTGAGAGGGTGTCCTGATGCTCAGTGTCTCCATACTATTTGCCCAGGCCTGTGCCCTGGAGAGGATACTCCAGCTTTGTGGTTTAACATTAGCACAACACGGGAATAAACAGTTGCTGATTGTAAGCTCTCACTCAATTGGTGTAGAGTATGAGCACCAGGGGTTACTTCTGACAGAGGGAGAGATCATCATGTCTCATTGGATAGCTACCACCCACTCAGTTAACTGCTGTCCTGCCACGACCTACTTGCTTTAATGGGTGCTTGGAGCTTAGAGAGTCATCTCTCAACGGGCAGTTCGATAATCTATGCACCAGGCAAGACAAACTTAACAAAGAAGCCACCAGTCCTTCGCATCACAAGCTGGAATGTGAGGACCATGTGTCCTGGCCTTACTGACAACCTTCTGCAGGTTGATGACACACACAAGACAGCTGTGATCGACAAGGAACTCACAAGGCTCAATGTGGACATTGCTGTGCTGCAAGAAAGTAGACTCGTTCAAAGTGGATCCCTCAAAGAGAAACACTGCACCTTCTTCTGGCAGGGGAAAGCCCAAGAGGCAACTCATGGGTTTCACAGTAAAAAACACGCTACATGTGATGAGTGAACCACCCACAGTAGGCTCAGAGAGACTTCATACTCTTCACTTGTCAACAAGCGCGGGCCCAGTTAATCTCATGTGCATCTATGTCCCGACACTCACCTCCACCCCAGATGTCAATGATCAATTCTTTGAGACACTTGACGCTGCCATCAGTAGAATTCCCAGCACTGAGGGATTGTATCTTCTAGGAGATATCAACGCAAGTGTGGGTACTGACTATAGCTTGGCCAACGAGCATAGGGCACCAGGGGATTGGCAAGATGATCAAAAATGGACAGAGGTTGCTGGATCTATGCTGTCACCATTGACTCTGTGTTACAAACAGCTACTTCCAGTTCAAGCTGTGCCACAAGGTGTCCTGGAGCCATCCAAGATCACGCCACTGGCACCAGCTAGAACTTAACATCACCTGATGTACCACCCTCAGCAGTGTCCTCATCACTCACAGCTATCACAGCGCTGTCTGTGACACTGACCACACCCTGGTGCGTAGCAAGGTCAGGCTTCAGCCAAGGAAGCTACACCCATCCAGGAAGAAAGGTCCTTCATGGATCAACACTTGCCGAACCACTGATCCAGAAAGGACCCAGGAGTTCCTCAACATCATTGATCAGGCTCTTTCAGAAAACACCCAAGGCGTCAGTGCGGTGTCAAAGTGGAATCATCTGCACGCCACCATCTATAACTCTGCACGGGAAAAGAGATGGGAGGAATGCTGACTGGTTTGAGGCTTATTGGACTGAAATGGAGTCAGTTACTGTAACTAAGAAGAGAGCCCTCATGAACTACAAACCAGTCCCCAGCAGACAAACTCTCGACACTCTCAGAACTACCAGAAACAAGTCTCTGCAGACTGCTCGGCACTGCACCAATCAATACTGGTTCAAACACTGCAACAGTATTCAATCTGCCGCTGAATCTGGGGGATGCTAGAGGGACATATGAAGGAATTCAACACACCAAGGTTCCTTAGACAGCACCTTCCATACCCGCAACCTCTACCAACTAGAAGGACAAGGGCAGCAAATTCATGGGAACACCATCACCTGCAAGTTCCCCTCCAAGCCACACACTCTCGTGACTTGGAACTATATCGCCTTTCCTTCACTGTCGCTGGGTCAAAATCCTGCAACTCCCTTCCTAACAGCACTGTGGGTGTACCTACCTCACATAGACTGCAGCGGTTCAAGAAGGCAGCTCACCACCACCTTCTCATGGGAAATGAGGGATGGGCAATAAATGCTGGCTTAGCCAGTGATGACCACATCACATGAATGAATAAAAAAAAAATTATGGAAGCAACGGGCCCAGCAGTAACTAAATCAGCACCTTTGAAGACAAAGACAGGGAGAATCATCACTGAACCTAACAAGCAGATGGAAAGGTGAGTGGAGCATTACCTTGAACTCTGCATAACGGAGAACATTGTCATTGAAGTAGCTCTCAGTGCCATTCCAAACTTCCCTGTCATGGAGGAGTTGGACAGTGAGTCCACTATAATAGAGCTCAACAATGCCATTGACCGTCTTGCCAGTGATAAAGCCCCGGGAAATGATGGTATTCCACCTGGAATCATCAAAAGTGGAAAAGCGGCACAGTTGTAGCATCTCCATGAACTTCTGTGTCTCTGTTGGAAGGAGAGATCTGCGCCTGAAAACATGCGTGATGCAAACATTGTCACCTTGTACAAAAATATAGGAATCACAGTGACTGCAGCAATTACCGAGGCATCTCCTTGCTAAGTATTGTGGGGAAGGTCTTTGCTCACATTGCTCTGACCAGATTGCAGACCCTGGCATCACACATCTATGCTGAGTCTCAGTGCAGCTTCAGAGCTGGTAGATCGACAGTCGACATGATTGTCTCACTTCGGCAGTTACAGGAGAAGTACTGTGAACAGTACAGACCACTCTACATTGTCTTTATAGACATCACCAAGGCCTTTGATCTTGTCAGCAGAGACGGACTCTTCAAGCTGCGATGGAACATAGGCTGCCCTCCTGAACTCTTGGGCATCATCTCTTCTTTCCACGAGAACATGCACAGTTCCATCAGTTACCATGGAGCAACATCAGATGCTTTCAAGACCAGCAGTGGGGTAAAGCAGGGCTGTGTCCTGGTGACAACTCTCTTAGAAACAGAGGAACATAGGAGGAGGCCATTTAGCCCGTCGAGCCTGCTCTGCCATTCAATTAGATCATGGCTGATCATCTGCCTCAACGCCCCTTTCCCATGCTATCCCCATATCCATTGATGTCATGAGTATCAAGGTTTCTATCAATTTCTGTCTTGAACATGCTCAAAGACTGAGCTGCCACAGACCCCTGTGGTAGAGAATTCCAAAGGTTCACCACCCTCTGAGTGAAGAACTTCCACCCTATCTCAGTTTTAAATGGCCTTTTAAATGAAACTTTAAGGAATGCAAGCCCACTTTCCTCATCCCAGGGATTAGTCTGGTGACCCTCCATTGCACTCCCTCTGTGGCATGTATATCCTTCCTTAGATAAGGAAGCCAAAACTGGACACAATACTCCAGCGCGGTCTCACCAAGGCTCTATACAATTGCAGCAAGACATCTTTATTCCTGTACTCATGACCCCTCGTGTTAAGGCCAACATACCATTTGCCTTCCTAATTGATTGCTGCACCTGCATGCGAGCTTTTAGTGTCTCATGAACAAGGACACCCAGGTCCCTTTGGACATCAACACTTCCCAAACTCTCACCATTTAAGAAATACTCTGTCTTTCTGTTTATTCTACCAAAGTGGATAACTTCACACTTCTTCATATTATATTCCATCTGTCATTTTATTCACTTATCCTATCCAAGTCCCCTGGAAGCCTCCTTATAACCTCCTCACAGCTCACATCCTTTACAATTAGCATACTCTTCTCCATGCTGCTATTGTACACTTTCAGTGACTCAGATGGGGGTGTCCACCTGCATACCAGAGCTGATGACAAGCTGTTCATCTTGGCAAGACTGCGCACCAAGACCAAAATGAGTCAGTTCCACGTCTGTGAGTTGCTGTTTGCTGATGACGCTGTGCTGACATCCCATAATGAAATTCACTTGCAGCAGTTTGTATATCGGTTCTCCCTGGCCTGAAAGGAGTTTGGACTGACGATCAGCATCAAGAAGATCAAAATTTTGGGCCAGGACGTAGAGACTCCACCTTCCATCAACATCGACAACCTCACTTTGGAGGATCAACAATCACCAGCAATCAGTCCCTTGATACTGAAATCAGCACCAGGATTGTCAATGCTGCAGCTGTCATGTCAAAGGTGAGAAGACCAATGTGAACCAACAGCAAACTGACCAAAAATACAAAGCTCCACATGTACCAGGCTTGTGTTCTCAGCACCCTCCTTTATAGTAGAGAAGCATCAACAACTTATACAAGCCAAGAAAAGCAGTTGAACAGCTTCCACCTCCGCTGTCTCAGATGGATATTGGGCATCTCCTGGCAGGACAGAGTGCCGAATGCGGTAGTACACCAGCGTGCAGGGATCTGCAGCATGTTTGTCCTCTTGAGTCAGCGGTGACTCTGTTGACTGGGTCATGTGTGCTGAATGGATGACGGTCACTTTGCCAAAGACACGCTCTTTGGTGAGCTTGCTATCAGCATGAGACCAACAGGTCACCCACGTCTGTGATACAAGGACATCTGCAAGCGAGATATCCAGCAGACTGGGAGTGTAGTCGATGCATGGGAATTCCTTCCTGCTGACTGGAATTCCTGGAGAAAGGCATTCAGGAAGACCATGGGAAAAGCAGAGGACAAAAGAAATGACCAGTTGGGGGGAAAGAGAGCTCAGAGGAAGGAAAAATTGTCAGTCGACTTCGGACCAATGATATTCATCTGTACCAGCTGTGCAAGGGATTGTCACTCACGTGTCGTCCTCTGCAGCCACAACAAACGATGTTTAATACAGAAGTGACGTACACCCCGGGCGTAGCCCATCGTCTTCCGAGACGGACGGTTGCCTATTACTATTATAGCTACAGCTACAACTACAAGAGCGGGTCGGAGGCTGGGAACTCTGCGGCAACTAACTCACCACTTGACTCGCCAAAGCCTGCCCACCATCTACAAGGCACAAGTCAGGAATGTGATGGAATACTCATGCCAGGATGCTTGCAGCTCCAACAACACTCAAGAGATTGACACCATCAGGTCAAAGCAGCCCACTTGATTGGCACCCCATCCACCACCTTACACATTCATTCCCTCGAGCACCAGTGCAGAGTGGCAGCAGTGTGTAACATTTACAATACGTACTGCAGCAACTTACCAAGCCTCCTTCAACAGCACCTTCCAACCCACAAACTCTACCACCTAGAAGGACAAAGGTAGCAGACGCATGGGAACATCACCACCTTCAAGTTCCCCTCCAAGTCACACACCATCCTGACTCGGCATGATACCGCCATTCCTTTACTGTTGCAGGGTCAAAAACCAGGAACACCCTCCCAAAAAGCACTGTGGAGGTGCCAGAGGACTGAACAGTGGCAAATGTGACTTCCTATTTCAACAAAGGGTGTAAGGATCGTCCGGGTAACTACAGGCCAGTGTGATTAACAGCAGTGGTGAGTAAGGTTTTAGAAACAATATTAGGGAAAAAATCAACAGTCACTTGGAGAGATTTGAGTTAATTGAGGAGAGTGAGCATGGATTTCTAAATGGGAGTTCATGCTTGACTAACTGCATTTTCTGATGAACTAACAGGATGATGATGCAGCGAATGTTGTTGATATGGATTTTAAGAAAGGATGGATGGATGGATTAAGAATGGATTATGAGGTACCACATAAAAGGGCGGTTAACAAAATTGAGGTTCATGGAATAGGAGAGCCACTGTCCAATTGGATAGAAAATTGCCTTATGGACAGAAAATAGCGTATCGTAGTAAATGGTTCTTTGTCAGACTGGAGGATAGTCGACAGTGGGTGTTCTCCAGTGGTCACTGCGAGAACCACAGCTTTTTCTGCTATATGAAAATGACTCGGATCTTGGAATATCGAGTAGAATATCAAAATATACCGATAACACCAAACCTGGAGGAGTGGTAAACAGTGAGGATGATATGACCTGCCTGCAACAGGACAGTGATAGGCTAGCAGAATGGGCAGACAGGTGGCAAATAGAATTTAATAGCGACTAGTGTGAGGTGATGCACTATAGCAGAAGGAATTGGGAGAGACAATATATACTTAATAGCACAGTTCTAAAGAGAACTAAAAATAATGCACCTTGTAAGTGGCTTGTTGGTCCAGGGGTATGATTCCCGCTTTGGGTGTCTGATTGGTTAATATGCGAGAGGTTAACAGACTAGCCCTTCTTCATTTGTGTTTTTAGTTGAAGGTCATCAATTGGTTGCAGCCTTACAGAAAGCGAAATTGACTTTCATACAGATCCTGTTTGAGGACCAGAGAACTGGATTCAAAGAGCCTGTCGACAAAATTGAAATGAACAAAATGCGCAGATCGCCAAGTGGGTGTCAGAAGGTGGAGCAGTAACTGAGAGCTGGATACAAAAACAACACGACTAGTATCTACTATGGAATGGAATTCTTCTGTGTTTCTGTTGTTTGGTTCGGATTAGGCCAGCACAGTGACGCAGTGGTTAGCCCCACAACCTCACAGTCTCAGGGGCCTGGGTTTAATTCTGAGTACTGCCTGTGTGGAGTTTGCAAGTTATCCCTGTGTCTGTGTGGGTTTTTGCTGGGTGCTCTGGTTTCCTCTCCCCTCCAAAGACTTGCAGATGATAGGTAAATTGGCCATTGTAAATTGCCCCTACTGTCGGTAGGTGGTAGGGAGTATGGGATTCCTGTAGGGTTAGTATAAATGGGTGGTTGTTGGTCGCCACAGACTTGGTGGGCCGAAGGGCCTGTTTCAGTGCTGTATCTCTAATAATAATAACTCATCGATTTTCTTGTTTTTCTCTTTTTTGATGCGTTTGCATAATTGTGGATCCTTCTTCAGGGTGTTTCCATTCACCAGGAAGTTCTGACCTCTGATGATGTTGATTGTAATAAGCTTCTGATAGTTTTGGAACTGAGCAAATTTGCTTTGCTTGAGTCTGCAAGATGTAACTCAGTCTGACAAGGGAGGATTTGAAAGCCACCCCTGCATTGGAGCATACAGTTGTATCCATCCAATAAGAGACTGAGTAGAAGTGACAGTTCAGTCAGTCGAATATGAGACTTTTAATCTCAGGGTTGTGAGTTTGAGTGCCATTCTATTTTTCCCTTTTTTTAGGCTTCATTAGCAGAGAGTACAAGGAGTGTTTGAAATGAAATTCAACAACAGTATGCGCAAGTCTTGCTTTGATTCAGGACTCATCTCTCTGCAGCATCTTGCGATGAAAGATTGAATTTTGTCTCATTTAATTCTCAGCTGGGGATCTGTGCGTCTCAGTGGGACTTCTGGCTGTCTCCCACTTCACAATCCATCAGAGCTGAGAAAGCAATGGGGAATATTACTCCCATGTTGTGTTCTGTAACCTTTCAGAAACAATTGAATGTATGTATTTTCTTCCAAAACAAGGACACAAAGACATTAACAATGTGGGGCTGAAATAGCTCAGTTGGGGGAGTGTTAGATTGAAGATCTAAAGGCAATTTCAATTCTTTATGCGTCCCATGCTTTTGTTCTGATTTTCCAGTTGTACAATTTACTTTGAAATTATTTACCAAACACCAGTGGATTGGATTTGAGAAACAACACAGAGTCATTTACAGCATAGAAGGTGGTCGTTTGGCCCATCATGTCCATGCTGGCTCTCCCCGGAGCAATCGAGTCAGTTCCACTCACCAGCTCAATCCCTTTCCTCCTGCAAGTTTCTTTCCTTCAAGTATCCATTCAATTTCCTTTTCAAATCATTGATTGTCTCTGCTTCCACCACACTCGTGGGTCAGGACATTACCACTCACAACATAAAAAAATTCCACCTCACCCAAGGATGGGAAATATTTATATCTTCTATATTTAGCTTATTCTTTATTTCTATGAGAAGAGAATGGCAGTCAACATGAAAGGGCACCCAAAGGTATTTGAGCAGTAGATAAGTAATCAGTGGGTAGCAAGAGGTGGAGTGGGCCTTATTAAGGACAAAGAGGATAGTATATGCTGAGAGGTGCTGGGCAATGTTAATATATTTAATGAGTACTTTGTATCAGTGATCACTAAGGAATTGGAATCTGACAAAATATCAGTAGAAGCGGAGAGAGTAGAGGCAATGGATAGGGTACAAATTGAGAGAGGGAGCTACTAAAAAGGCTGGCTGTGCATCGGGTGGATAAATCACCTGGTCCAGTTGGCTGACATCCCAGATTGCAAAAGGAAATGCGGATGCAGATAACGGAAGGGCTTGTTATAATCTTCCAATCTTCCCTGGATACGGGGGAGGTGCCAGAGGATTGAACAGAGGCAAATGTGACACCCTTATTCAAGAAAAGGTGTAAGGACAGTCCGGCTAACTACAGGCCTGTTAGATTAACAGCAGTGGTGGGTAAGGTTTCAGAAACAATAAACAGGGAAAAATCAACAGTCACTTGGAGAGGTTTGAGTTAATTAAGGATAGTGAGCATGGATTTATAAATGGAAGTTCATGCTTGACTAATCTAACAGCATTTTGTGATGAGGTAACAGAGCAGGTTGATGAAGGGAATGCAGTGGATGTTGTTTATATGGATTTTATGAAAGTATTTGATAAGGTACCACATAAAAGGGTGGTTAACAAAATTGAGGTTCATGGAATAGGAGGATCAGTGTGCAATTTGATAGAAAAGTGGCTAAAGGACAGAAAACAGTGAGTCATATTAAATGGTTCTTTGTCAGACTGGAGGATAGTCGACAATGGTGTTCCCCAGGGGTAAGTGCTAGAACCACTGCTTTTTTTGCTACAGATAAATGACTTGGATCTTGAAATATAGAGTAGAATCTCAAAATATGCCGATAACACCAAACCTGGATGAGTGGCAAACAGTGAGGATGATATGAATTGTTTGCAACAGGACAGTGATAGGCTAGCAGAATGGGCAGACAGGTGGCAGCTGGAATTTAATAGTGATTGATGTGAGGTGAAGTATTTTAGCAGAAGGAATAGGGAGAGATAATATATACTCAATGCTCCAGTGGTGAAGAATGTGCAGGAGTAGAGGGACTTGGGTGCATGTCCATCAATCTTTGAAGTTGGCAAGACATATTGCGAGAGTGCTTAGCAAAGTAGATGGGATCTTGGGCTTTATAAATAGAGGCATTGAGTACAAAAGCAGGGGAATTATGCTGAACCATTATAAAGCTCTGGTTTGGCCCCAATTGGAGTGTTGTGTCCAGTTCTGCTCACCACACTTTAGAAAGAATGTGCGGATCCTTGAGAGGATGCAGAGGAGATTTACCAGAATGGTTCCAGGGATGGAGGATTATAGTTTCAAGGTTAGGCTGGAAAAGCTAGGGTTGTTCTGCCTGTATCAAAGGAGATTGAGGGGAGAATTGATAGAGGTGTATAAGGCTATGACAGTTTTAGATAAGTTGGCAAGGAAAAATTGTTCCCATTAACTATTGGTACAAGGACTAGGGACACAGATTGAATGTTTTGGGCAAGAGATGCAGGGGGGATGTGCGGAAGAACCTTTTTTCCACAGTGATTGGTGATGATCTGTAACTCGCTGCCCATGAGGGTGGTGGAAGTGGCAACAATCGATGATTACAAAAGGAATTTGGATGGGCCCTTGAAGGAAATAAATTTACAGGGCTACGGGGATCGAGCATTCGAGTCGGACTGACTGGATCGTTCCCTGGAGAGCCGCCATGGACTCGATGGGGCGAATGGCCTCCTTTTATCCCACAAATGACTCAGTGACTCAATGACTCCAGGTCACTAGCAGAGTCAAGAAAACAGAGTGATGGATTTAACACAACATTATAAGTTATGTATGTTTTGACAAAATGCAATAATAACTCGTCTCCACTCCTAGTATTTCGAAATCCCACACATTCACTATAATGTGAACAATTATTTCCT
The DNA here is from genome assembly GCF_036365525.1 of Heterodontus francisci. Lineage (NCBI taxonomy): Eukaryota > Metazoa > Chordata > Chondrichthyes > Heterodontiformes > Heterodontidae > Heterodontus > Heterodontus francisci. Next base: position 1,199,978 of record NW_027141448.1, read on the forward strand.
GTTGTGTCTCTCTCAGATTTGTCAACTTCACTGTTTTGGAGTGAGGTGACATCTACTGGCAGGAAACAAGAACTGCAATCAAGCAGCAGAAACTCCACAGTCTGTCAGGGTTAAAGAAACATTGCAATATGAGGATACAGCGAAGTGGTTTGATTGGGTAGATGGAGACATGATTCCACTTGTGGTGGTGTCCGAAGCAAGGGCCGGAAATACGAAATTGTCATTCATAAAAGAAATGAGGAATTCATGAAAAATGTAATTACGTAGTGACTGGTTAGAATGTGGATATAATAGAAAGTGAGATTGGATGGACAGAAGCAGTCTGAAAGGATGGCTGAGACAAAAGGTGAACACCCTGAAACGTTAACTGTGTTTCTCTCTCCACAGATGCTGCCAGAGCTGCTGAACATTTCCAACACTTTCTGTTATGATTTCAGCATTTACAGGATGTTGCTTTGATCTGAAAAAAAATGGATGAACAGCTTTTCCAAATGAGCTAAAAACGCATGCGTTGTAAGTGGCTTGTTGGTCTAGAGGTATGATTCTCGCTTTGGGTGTATAATTGATTAATATGCGAGAGGTCCGGGGTTCAACTCCCGGACGAGCCCATTCTCTTTTGTGTTTTTAGTTGAAGGTCATCGATCGGTTGCAGCCTGACAGCAGGCGGAATTGACTTTCATACGGAGCCTGTTTGAGGACCAGAGAACTGGATTCAAAGAGCCTGTCGACAAAATTGAAATGAACAAAATGTACAGATCACCAAGGGGGTGTATGAAGGTGGAGCAGTAACTGAGAGCTGGATACAGAAACAATACGACTTGTATCTGGTATGGAATGGAATTCTTCTGTGTTTCTGTTGTTTGTCTTGGATTAACTCATGCATTTATTGGTTTTTCACTTTTTTGATGCGTTTGAAGAATTGTGGATCCTTCTTCAGGGTGTTTTCTTTCACCAGGTAGTTCTGACCTCTGATGATGTTGATCGTAATCAGCTTCAACTCACTGATAGTTTTGGAAGTGAGCAGATTTCCTTTGCTTAAGTCTACAACATGTAACTCAGACTGACATGTGGATCCATGGGAGGATTTGAAAGCTGCCCCTGCATTGGAGCATACAGTTGCATCCATCCAATAAGAGACTGAGTAGAAGTGACAGTTCAGTCAGTCGAACATGAGACTTTTAATCTCAGGGTTGTGAGTTTGAGTGCCATTCTGTTTTTCCCTTTTTTGGGGGCTTCATTAGCAGAGAGTACAAGGAGTGTTTGAAATGAAATTCAACAAAAGTATGAGAAAGTCTCACTTTGATTTGGGACTCCTCTCTCTGCAGCATCTCGCTGTGAGAGATTGAACTTTATCTCATTTCTTTCTCAGCTCGGGGTCAGTGCGGCTCAGTGGGACCTCTGGCTGTCTCCCGTTTCACAATCCATCAGTGCTGAGAAAGCAATCTGGAATACTACTCATATGTTGTGTTCTGTAACCTTTCAGAAACAATTGAATGTATGTATTTTCTTCCAAAACATTCATTCTCAGTACAGAGAAAAATAGAGTATATGATTGCCTGTCTCAGTAAGTGGGAAATGTTTAAAATATGTTGTGACCAGTGGAGAAATGGGATGAGAATAAAGTGCCCTCTTCTGATTTCAACTGTAGAAAAATTTGTTGTTTGGTTCTGTAGCTTAGTTCGCTAAAGCACCTGCTTATTAAATAGGAGATCCTGGGTTCAACTCCCAGCAGAGCCTTCTGTCATTATTAGCAACATGCTTTAGAAGTTCACATCTGCGTTTTGTGAGCTTGAACTCAGAATTCAATTTACATGATGAATTTCAGTCACAGGAGAAAACAACCTTTGCGAAGGATGTGAGTTTGGAATGGCTGTTCCTCCTTGTACAGAAATTCAGTCCTGATATTTCAAAGGTAACTTCTTTGATAGAAATTTGTTCACCGTTCCATTCAACCTGGAAAACAGCTTGACATTAATCTCACTGAAGGAACGTGTGAGCGCGTTCTGTGTTGCAGAGTGTTTGTGTCATTATGTGTTGCTTTTAACCGAGACTGGGACATGACGCAAGTGGGAGGGTTTATCTGAGGTTTGGAATATTTGTCAGTCAGGAACAAGAAAAATCAAAGTAACCAGATAAGAAAACCTATGTCTCGTGGTTACCGAGAAAAGGTCACAAGATATTAAACTTTGTTCTATTCAATACAACTGTGTGAACTTTGACCTTTCCTGCCTTTTATAAACAGTATTTGAAGTGTCTCAGTAAAAATGTTCAGTGTTGATGAGAGCGGGGTCTGGGTGAGCATCTGCTGAGTGTGACAGGGTCAGGACTGGATGCAGGAAGTTCTCTGACACTCTCTCTCTCTCTCTCTCTCTCTGATGGGTTGAGTTGATTTTCAACTGGCAGCTGTTGGTGTTTCGATAAATCAAGTTCCCTCCACTGATTTTTTTGGACAGACAGTGCAGTATAAGGATGTAAAGGGTTAATGCTGAAGACAGTGGGATCAACCCCTCCCACTGTCAGAGTGATGATGTAACAGTCACATGGGATGAGGTTTGGGAGAAGAGAGAGCAGCACCAAGGATGCGAGCTGAGGAGGCTTGATGAGTGTGTATTTCGTATTGAGTAAATTAGAAAAGAGTTCTTAGTTCTTTCAGCAGGATATTTGTCCCGAAAATATCGAGAAACTCACAATTTTATTATTCAGGAGTCGGAACACAGATATTACACCAAGTGACAGTTCTGGGTTCATTAACAAAACAAAGGTAGCGAATAATATTTCTCACTGATTGAAATCCCCCAGTGAGGAGACAGTTAAACAGGTGATCTGTTGGGACATCCTTCGATCCAAGCTTTCAGCAGCGTTTAATCTCCCTTTTTGGTGAAATTCTCTGTTATTTGCAATTTTTTTTAATCCAGCTTTGATGGGCGAGTGAAAAAACTGAAAAAAATTGAACAGTTCCATTCTTTCTTTTCTTCCTTCTTCCCTTCTTTCCATCAGTTTCGCTTTTCTGTCTCAGATCAATATAGTGATGAGAATCCCAATTTAATCTGTTGTTTCTGGTGTTTTATCCATTCCAATCAGAATTTAACATTCCAATCTAATCTATTTGTTATTCCACAGTGTCTCTCCATGTGTTTTATTCTGTTGCATTCTCTCACAGTCTGTTTGATGATCAATGTTATATCTCACTCTCTGTTCTGGTGAAGATCAGAAGCAGTGATATCTGTTTACACCACCCGACAAGTCGGTCTGAGGCTGTGCCTCGCCGATCATGTGGGGTTCGGAACATAGGAACAGGAGTCGGCCATTCAGCCCATCGAGCCTGCCCCGCCATTCAATATGATCATGGCTGATCGTCCACTTCAATGTCCTTTTCCCCACACTTTCGTCATATTCCCTTATGTCATTTGTATTTAGAAATCTGTCAATCTCTGCTTTAAACATACTCAATGACTGAGCTTCCACAGCCCTCTGGGGTACAGAATTCCAAAGATTTACAACCCTCTGAATAACAAAATTTTTTCACATCTCTGTCCTAAGTGGCTTCCCCCTTATTTTGAAATTGCATCCCCTGGTTCTCGACTCCACAACCAGGGGAAACATCTTAGCTGCATCTACCCTGACTGTCCTTTAAGTATTTTGTAGGTTTCAATGAGTTCACCTCTCATTCTTCGAAACTCTAGAGAATACAGCCCCAGTTTCCCAATCTCTCTTCATAGAACAGGCCCACCATCCCAGGAACAAGTCTGATGAACCTTCGTTGAACTCCCTCCATGGCAATAATATCCTTCCTAAGGTAAGGAGACCAAAACTGCACACAGTACTCCAAGTGCGGTCTAACCAACGTTCTATACAATTGAAGCAAGACTTCACTACTCCTGTACTCAAATCCTCTTGTGATAAAGGCTAACATACTATTAGCCTTTCTAATTGCTTGCTGCACCTGCATGTTAGCTGTCAGTGACTTATTGACATGGATACCAGGTCACCCTTATACTTTATACCTCATTTTAGTACCTCCCTCTCTCAATTTGTACTCTCTCCATTGCCTCTCTGATATTTTGTCAAATTCCACTTCCTTAGTGATCACTGATACAAAGTACTCATTAAGTAGATTAACATTGCCCTGCACCTCTCAGCTTATATTATCCTTTTTGTCCCTAATAGGCCTTACTCAACTTCTTACTCCCCACTTATCATTTACATGCTGCTCGAAGATTTTTGGGTTCCCTTTCATGTTGACTGTCAGTCTATTCTCATAGAAATAGAGAATAAGCAAAGAGAAGATATAAGTATTTCCCATCCTTGATGAGGTGGAACTTTTTTATGTTGTGGGTGGTAATGACTTGGCCCACGAGTGTGGTGGAAGCAGAGACAATCAATGATTTGAAAAGGAAATTGGACGGATACTTGAAGGAAAGAAATTTGCAGGACGAAAGGGATCGAGCTGGTGAGTGGGACTGACTAGATTGCTCCGGGGATAGCCAGCGTGGACGTGATAGGCCAAATGACCACCTTCTTTGCTGTAAATGGCTCTGTGTTGTTTCTCAAATTCAATCCACTGCTTCTTGGTAAATAATTTCAAAGGAAATTATGCAGCTGGAAAATCAGAACCAAGGCAAGGGACGCATAAGGAAACGGAATTGCTGAAACCCAGGATTGAAACAGGGAATTTTAGATCTTCATTCTAACGCTCTCCCAACTGAGCTATTTCAGTCCTACACTAACAGTTTCTTGGTGTCCTTGTTTTGGAGGAAAATACATACATTCAAGTTTTCCAAAAATTTCAAGAACACAACATGTGAGTAATATTCCCCATTGCTTTCTCAGTACTGATGGATTGTGAAGCGGGAGACAGCCAGAAGTGCCACTGAGCCGCACAGACCCCGAGCTGAGAATCAAATGAGATCAAATTCAATCTTTCATAGTGAGATGCTGCTGAGAGGTAAGAGTCCTGAATCAAAGCGAGACTTGCTCATTTCAAACACTCCCTGTACTCTCTGCTCATGAAGCCTTAAAAAATGGAAAACAGAATGGCACTCAAACTCACAACCCTGCCATTAAAAGTCTCATGTTCGACTGACAGAATTGTCACTTCTACTCGGTCTTTTATTGGATGGATGCAACTCCAACGCAGGGGTGGCATTCAAATCCTCCCATGGGTCCACATGTCAGACTGAGTTCCATGTTGTAGACTCAAGCAAAGGATATCTGCTCACTTCCAAATCTATCAGCAGATTGAAGCTGATTCCAATCAATATCATCAGAGGTCAGAACTACCTGGTGAAAGAAGACACTCTGAAGTAGGATCCACAATTATTCAAAGGCATCGACAAAGTGAAAAACAAGAAAATCGATGAGTCAATGCAAGCCAAACAACAGAAACGCTGAAGAATTCCATTCCAATCCAGTCATGTTGTTTGTGGTGTCAGGTCTCAATTACTGCAACAACTTCATGTTCCCACTTGGCTATCTGTACATTTAGTTAATTACAATTTTGTCGACAAGCTCTTTGAATCCAGTTGTCTGGTCCTCAAGCCAGCTCCGCATGGAAGTCAATTCCACCTTCTGCAAGGCTGAAACCAATAGATAACCTTAATCTAAAAATGCCAGCAGACCAGGGCTCATCCGGGACTTGAACCCAGTATCTCTCGCATGTTAATTAATCATATTCCCAAAGCGAGAATCATACCCCTACACCAACGAGCCACTGATGGGTTGGGCTCCTTTAGCTGCTGTGGAATTTCACTGGAACCCCCCAGTCACTCATCCATTTTTTTTCAGATCAAAGCAACATCCTGCAAATGCTGAAATAAAAACAGAAAGTGCTGGAAATGTTCAGCAGCTCTGGCAGCATCTGTGCTGAGAGAAACACAGTTAACGTTTCAAGGCACTCATCTTTTGTGTCAGCCATCCTTTCAGACTGCTTCTGTCCATCCAATCTCACTTTCTATTCTATCCACATTCTAACCACTCACTACGTTACTACATTTTTCATGAATTCCTCATTTCTTTTATTAATGACAATTTTGTATTTCTGGCCTTTGCTTCAGACACCACCACAAGTGGAATCATGTCTCCATCTACCCAATCAAACCACTTCGCTGTTTCCTCACATTGCAATGTTTCTTTAACCCTGACAGACTGTGGAGTTTCTGCTGCTTGATTGCAGTTCTTGCTTCCCGCCAGTAGATATCACCTCACTCCAATACAGTGAAGTTTACAAATCTGAGAGAGACACAACAGGAAATAATTGTTCACATTATAGTGAATGTGTGGGATCTAGAAATACGAGGAGTGGAGACGAGTTATTATTGCACTCTGCTATTACATCTTTCCTAATGGACTCCAGCATTTTCCCCACGACTGATGTCAGGCTAACCGGTATATAATTCGCTGTTTTCTTTTTGCCTCTTTTTTTAAATAGTGGAGTTACATTAACTACCGTCCAATCCATTGGAACTGTTCCAGAGTCTACAGAATTTTGAAAAAAGACCAGAAATGCATCTGCTATTTCAAGGGCCACTTCCTTAAGTACTCTGGGATGTAGATTATCAGGCCCTGGGGATTTATCGGCCTTCAATGCCATCAATTTCCCAAACATTCCCTACTAATACTGATTTCATACAGTTCCTCCTTCTCGCTAGACCCTATGTTCCCCAACATTTCTGGGAGGTAATTTGTATCCTCCTTTGTGAAGACAGAACCAAAGTATGTATTTAATTGGTCTGCCATTTCTTTGTTCCCCATTATAAATACCCCCGTTTCTGACTGGAAGGGACCCACATTTGTCTTCACTAATCTTTTTCTCTACACATATCTATAGAAGCTTTTACAGTTAGTTTTAATGTTCTCTGCTGGCTTACGCTCATACTCTATTTCCCCCTTCTTCATCAATCCTTTTGTCCTCCTCTGCTAAATTCCAAACTGCTCACAATCTTCAGGTTTGCTGCTTGTTCTGGCCATTTTATATTTCTCCTCCTTGGATCTAATACTTTCCTTAATTTCTTTTGTCAGCCACAGTTGAGCCACTCTTCCTGTTTTACTTTTGCACAGACAGGAATGAACAATTGTTGTAATTCATCCATGCGCCCTTCAAATGCTAGCCATTGCCTATCCACTGTCAACCCTTTAAGTAACGTTCCCCAATCTATCATAGCCAACTCCCGCCTCAGACCTTCAAAGTTTCCTTTGTTTAGATTCAGGACCCTAGTCTCGGAATCAACTCTCTCACTCTCCATCTTAATGAAGAATTTTATCATATTATGGGCGCACTTTCCCAAGGGACCCCACACAACAAGATTGTTAACTAATCCTTTCTCAATACCCAGTCCAGGATGGCCTGTTCTCTGGAGGTGTTTTACACCTCTATCAATTCTCCACTCAATCTCCTTTGATATAGGCCGAATAATCCTAGCTTTTCCAACATAACCTTGGAACTAAAATCTCCCATCCCTGGATCCATTCTGGTAAATCACCTCGGCATCCTCTCAAGGACCCTCACATTCTTTCTAAAGTCTGCTGAGCAGAACTGGAAGCAACACTCCAATTGGGGCCTAACCAGAGTTTTATAATGGTTCAGCATAACTTCCCTGCTTTTGTACTCAATGCCTCTATTTATAAAGCCCAAGATCCCATATGCTTTGCTAACCACTCTCGCAATATGTCTTGCCACCTTCAAAGATCGATGCACATGAACCCCAAGTCCCTCTATTCCAGTACACTCTTTAGAACTGTGCCATTAAGTATATATTGCCTCTCCCTATTCCTTATGCCAAAATACATCACTTCACACTTGTCACTATTAAATTCCATCTGCCACCTGTCTGCCCATTCTGCTAGCCCATCACTGTCCTGTTGCAGGCAGTTCATATCATCCTCACTGTTTGCCACTCCTCCAAGTTTGGTGTCATCGGCATATTTTGAGATTCTACTCTGTATTCCAAGATCCAAGTCACTTACCTTTAGCAAAAAAAGCAGTGGTTCTCGAACTGACTCTTGGGGAACACCACTGTCGACTATCCTCCGGTCTGACCAAGAACCATTTAATATGACTCGCTGTTTTCAGTCTTTAAAACAATTTACTATCCAAATGGACACTGACCCTCCTAATCCATGAACCTCAATTTTGTTAACCACCCTTTTATGTGGTACTTTATAAAATGCTTTCGTAACATCCATATAAACAACATCCACTGCATTCCCTTCATCAGCATTCTCAGATCGTTTATCAACAAATGCAGTTAGATTCGTCAAGCATGAACTCCCATTTATAAATCCATGCCCACTCTCCAAAGGACTTGATTTTTTTCCCTGACCTGTTGGTCTCGTGCTGATAGCAAGCTCACCATAGAGCATGTATTTGGCAATGTGACCTTCATCCATTTGGCCCAGTCAACAGAGTCACCGCTGACTCAAGAGGGCAAACATGCTGCGGATCTCTGCACGCTGGTGTACTTCCGCATTCGGCACTCTGTCCTGCCAGGAGATGCCCAGTATCCATCTGAAGCAGTGGAGGTGGAAGCTGTTCAGCCGCTTTTTTCGGTTTGTATAAGTTGTTGATGCTTCTCTACTATAAAGGAGGGTGCTGAGAACACAAGCCTGGTAAACGTGGAGCTTTGTATTTTCGGTCAGTTTGCTGTCGGTTCACACTTGTCTTCTCAACTTTGACATGACAGCTGCAGCATTGGCAATCCTGGTGCTGATTTCAGTATCAAGGGACAGATTGCTGGTGATTGTTGATCGAAGGTATGTGAAGCTGTTGACAACCTCCAAAGTGAGGTTGTTGATGTTGATGGAAAGTGGAGTCTCTACGTCCTGGCCCATAACTTTCATCTTCCTAATGCTGATCGTCAGTCCAAACTCTTTGCAGGCCAGGGAGAACCGATCTACAAGCTGCTGTGACTGAACTTCATTATGGGATGTCAGCACAGCATCATCTGCAAACAGCAACTCACAGACTAGGAATTTACCCACTTTGGTCTTGGCGCACAGTCTTGCCAAGTTGAACAGCTTGTCGTCAGCTCTGATGTGCAGGTGAACACCCCCATCTGAGTCATTGAAAGTGTACAATAGCAGCATGGAGAAGAATATGCCAATTATAAAGGATGTGATAACTAGACAGTTCGAAAATGATGATATGATTGGGCAGAGTCAAAATAGATTTATGAAAAGGAAAACAGGTTTGAAAAACCTCTTGAGTTTTTTGAGGATGTTACCTATTGAACAGATAAATGAGAACCAGTGGATGTGTGGTATTTGCATTTTCCTTTGGTAAGGTCCCACACAGGAGGTGAGTAAACAAAATTAGAGCACATAGGCTTGGGGATAATATACTGATATGGATTGAGAATTGGTTAACAGACCGAAAACAGAGAGCAGGAATTACGGGTCCTCCTCAGGATGGCAGGCTGTTACTATTGGGGTACTGCAAGGATCAGTGTTGGAGCCACAGCTGTTAATAACCTATATAAATGATTTGGATGTGGGGATTAAACGTAATATTTCCAAGTTTGCAGATGACACAAAGCTAGGTGAAGTATGAGTTGTGAGGAGGATGCAGAGAGGCTTCTCGGGGATCTGGAGAGGCTAAGTGAATGGGCAAGAACATGCAATATAATGTGAATAAGTGTGAAGTTATCCTCTTTGGTGGAATAAACAGAAAGACAGAGTATTTCTTAAATGGTGAGAGGTTGGGAAGTGTCTATGTCCAAAGGGACCTGGGTGTCCTTGTTCCTGAGACACTAAAAGCTCTTGTGCAGGTGCAGCAATCAATTAGGAAGGCAAACGGTATGTTGTACCCACACGAGGGGTCATGAGTACAGGAGTAAAGATGTCTTGCTGCAATTGTATAGAGCCTTGGTGAATCCGCACTGGAGTATTGTGTACAGTTTAGTCTCCTCATCTTATGAAGGATATACTTCCCAAAGAGGGAGTGAAACAGAGGGTCAACAGGCTAATCTTTTTTTTGCATTTATTTCATTTCATCTCAGTTTGTTCAGTTTGCTTACCTACTGTTTTTTTCTTCAGGTTTGGACTTGCTGCTGTTCAATATTCAGTCCGTTAACACCTAATCTGTACTAATGCTTTGTCTTTCAACACACCATTAACATTTTGTTTGCCTTTGCTGCATGACCTTTTGGTCAGCTATGTGGCCTTGTCCAATCTACACCTTCTCCTTTGTTATCTCTTGCCCCACCCCCACCTTACTTGCTTATAACCTGTGACTTTTCTAATATATGTCAGTTCCGAAGAATGGTCACTGACCTGAAACGTTAACTCTGCTTCTCTTTTCACAGATGCTGCCAGACCTGCTGAGTGGTTCCAGCATTTCTTGTTTTTATGACACCAGACTAATCCCTGGGATGGTGGGATTGTCTTATGAGGAAACTGGGCCTGTATTCCTTAAAGTTTCGAAGCATGAGAGGTGATCTGATTGAAACTGACAAAATTCTTACAGGGCGCGACAGTGTGGATGTAGACAGGATGTTTGCCCTGGTTGGTGAGTCTAAAACCAAAGGACATCGTCTCAGAATAAGGAGTAGGCCATTTAAAACTGAGATGGGTGGAATTTCTTCACTCAGACGGTGGTGAATCATTGGAATACTGTGCCCCAGAGGGCTGTGGCAGCTCAATCATTGAGCATGTTCAAGATAGAAATTGATAGTAATCTTGATACTCATGACATCAAGGGATATGGGGATAGCATGGGAAAGGGGCTTTGAGGTAGATGATCAGCCATGATCGAATTGAATGGCAGAGCAGGCTCGACGGGCTGAGCGGCTTACTCCTATGTTCCTCTGTTCCTAAGAGAGTTGGCGTCAGCGTGCAGCCCTGCTTTACCCCACTGCTGATCTTGAAAGCGTCTGATGTTGCTCCATTGTAACTGATGGAACTGTGCATGTTCTCGTGGAAAGAATAGATGATGCCCAAGAGGTCAGGAGGGCAGCCTCTGTTCCATTGCAGTTTGAAGAGGCCGTCTCTGCTGACAAGATCAAAGGCCTTGGTGATGTTAATAAAAATGTGTGAGGCGCTGTGGTGCAATGGATAGCGTGTTGGACCTCTAATTAATGATTAAAAAGATATTCAAAAGTTGTGGGTTCAAGTCCCACCAGAGTCAGATTTTGGACCAGAAACAGAGGAGCACAACGGAACAACAAATGAAGAAATGCGCCAAAAGCACAGACTCGGAGACAGAGCGGGAGAGAGAGGAGCAGAGCAGGGGAAAAAATCGAGGAGTGACATCACAATGGAGAGTGAGAGCAGGGAAACAGAGAGCCGCTGGGGTGAGGAGACAGTATTTGGTTCTTTCTTCGGTGCAGTGGAAGGAGCTGTTTGGTGAGGATCTGGTAAGCTGTGACATCACAGGCAAGCAGGTAGTTGATTGGTTTGGAAGAACCGACCGACTTGATGCGAATCTGGTAAGTGATTAAGGTCCATTTTAGTCCTAACGTTTAAAATAGTAAACAAACTAGTGGTAAGTTTAATAAAATATACAGTAAAATGAATAATTGAATAAAATATTTAAGTAGTTAATTGAAACACATTAAGGATGACAGGACAGGTGATGTGTCACAGCTGCAGCAAATGGGAGCTCCTGGATGCCAGTGTGATCCAGGGCAAACACGTCTGCAGTAAGTGTTTGCAGCTCAAAGAGGGAGAAAAAAGGAATGTAGTGGTAGTAGGGGACAGTATAGTAAGGTGGATTGACTCTGTTCTCTGCAGCAAAGAGCAAGAGTCCAGACGGCTGTGTTGCCTGCCGGTGCCAGGATTCAGGACATCTGCTCAGGGCTGGAGTGAAACATACAATGGGAGGGGGAGTATCCAGTCGTCGTGGTCCATGTCGGTACCAAGGACATAGGCAGGACAAGGATAGAGGTTCTGCAAAGTCAGTATGAGGAACTAGGCAGCAAATTAAGAAGCAGAACCTCAAAGTTAATCATCTCTGGATTATTACCTGAGCCATGTGCAAATTGGCATAGGACAAATAAGATTAGAGAAAGTAATGTGCGGCTGAAAGACTGGTGTGGTAGTAGTGGGTTCTGGTTCGTGGGGCATTGGCACCAGTACTGGGGAAAGTGGTGGCTGTACCGTTGGGACGGTCTACACCTGAACCATGCTGGTGCCGGTGTTCTAGCGAGCCAAATAACTAGAGAAGTAGAGACGGTTTTAAACTGAATAGTGGGGGCAAGGGATCAAATTTGGGAAGATATGGTGAATCAAGGAGGAGAGACAAGGCAAGAGAGAAAGGTATAAATATGGGAAATGATAAAGAGACCGAGACAGGAAGGGACAGAATGTACAAATCTAAGAGTAAATCGACAGATAAGGCTAGAGGTGACAAAAATAATAAAAGGACAAAACTAAATGCTCTGTATCTGAATGCATGGAGCATTCGAAACAAAACAGATGAACTGAGAGCACAAATAGAATAAATAAGTACGATCTGATAGTCATTACAGAGACATGGCTGCAGGGCGACATAGATTGGGATGTGAATATTGGAGGTGACATGGCATTTTGGAAGGACAGGAAGCTTGGAAAAGGTGGCGGGGTAGCTCTGTTAATTAATGATGGTATTAGCGTAATAGAGAGGGATGACCTAAGTTCAGGAGATCACGATGTAGAAGCAGTTTGGGTACAAATGAGAAATCATAAAGGCAAGAAGTCACGTGTGGGAGTGGTGTACAGGCCACCTAACATTAACCACACTGTCGGATGGGATATAAAGGAAGAAATAATGGCAGCTTGTCAGAAAGGTACAGTGATAATTATGGGGGATTTTAATCTACATATAGACTGGAAAATTCAGATGGGCAGAGGTAGCCTAGATGAGGAGTACATAGAATGTTTTGGGGATAATTTCTTGGAACAATACATTCTGGAGCCAACCAGAGAGCAGGCTATACTAGACCTGGCATTGTGCAACGAGATAGGATTAATTAATGACCTCATAGTTAAGGTGCCCCTAGGTAGTAGCGATTATAATATGATTGAATTTTACATTCAGTTTGAGGGAGAGGAGAGTGGGTCCCAGACTAGTATTTTAAATTTAAATAAGGGCAATTATAAGGTCATGAAAGCAGATCTAGCTAAAGTGAACTGGCAAATTAGGTTAAGGGATAAGTCAATAGAGATGCAGTGGCAGACATTTAAGGGGATATTTCAGAATACACAGAATAGATACATTTCAACGAGAAAGAAAAGTTCCAAAGGTGGGACTCACCATCCATGGTTCACGAAAACAGTTAAAGATACTATCAAACTTAAAGAAAAAGCCTATAATTGTGCAAAGGTGGGAGGCAGGTCAGAAGATTGGACAGAATATAAAAAAACAGCAAAGAATTACTAAAAGATTGATAAGGAAGGTAAAATTAGAGTATGAGAGAAAGCTCGCAAGGAATTTCAAGTCAACTGGTAAGAATTTCGATCGATATTTTAAAAAGAAAAGAGTTAACAAAGCGACTGTTGGTCCTATAGAAAGTGTGTCTGGGGAATTAATAATGGATAATTAAGAGATGGCAGATGAATTGAACAGATACTTTGCATCGGTCTTCACTATTGAGGATACAAATAACATCCCAGTATTAGCCGTATATCAGGAAATTGAAGGGATGGAGGAACTCAAGAAAATTACAATCACCAGGGAAGTGGTACTAAACAAATTGTTGGAGCTGCGGGTTGACAAGTCGCCAGGTCCTGAATTGGCTAGTGAGATAGTTGATGCGCTGGTTTTAATATTCCAAAATTCCCTAGATTCGAGCAGGTTCCGTTAGATTGGAAAAGAGTGAATGTAACTCATTTATTCAAAAAGGGAGGGAGACAGAAAGCAGGAAACGACAGGCCAGTTAGCTTAACATTTGTCTTAGGGAAAATGTTTGGAGCTATTACAGAGGATGTTATAGCAGGGCATTTAGAAAAAATTAAGGTAATCAGGCAGAGTCAACATGGTTTTTTGAAAGGGAAATCATGTTTAACCAATTTATTGGAGTTCTTTGAGGGAGTTACATGTGCTGTGGATAAAGGGGAACCAGTGGATGTATTGTATTTCGATTTCTAGAAGGATAAGGTGCCATATCAAAGGTTATTGCAGAAAATAAATGCTCATGGTGTCGGGGGTAACATATTGGCATGGATAGAAGATTGGCTAGCTGACAGGAAACAGAGAGTCAGCATAAATGGGTCATTTTCTGGTTGGCAAGAAGTAACGAGTGGGGTGCCACAGGGATCTGTGCTGGGGCCTCAACTTTTTACAATTTACGTAAATGACTTAGATGAAGGGACCGAAGGTATTGTTGCTAAATTTGCTGATCACAAAGATAGGTAGGAAAGTAGGTTGTGAAGAGGACATAAGGGGGCTACAAAGGGATATAGATAGGTTAAGTGATTGGGCAAAGACCTGGCAAATGGAGTATAATGTGGGAAAGTCGGAAATTGTCCACTATGGCAGGAAGAATAAAAAAGCATATTATCTAAATGGTGAGAGATTGCAGAGCTCTGAGATGCAGAGGGATCTGGGTGTCCGAGGGCATGAATTGCAAAAGGTTAGTATGCAGGTCCAGCATGTAATTAGGAAAGCTAATAGAATGTTATCATTTATCACCATGGGAATTGAATACAATAGTAGGGAGGTTATGCTTCAGCTATACAGGACATTGGTGAGACCTCTTCTGCAGTACTGAGTACTGTACTGGTCTCCTTATTTGCGGAAGGATGGAAATGCATTGGAGGTAGTACAGAGAAAGTTTACGAGACTAATACATGGAATGGGTGGGCTGTCTTACGAGGAAAGATTGGACAAGCTAGGCTAGTCTCCGCCAGAGTTTAGAAGAGAAAGAGGCGACATGATTTGTTATTTAATTTATTAATTAACAAATTAGCTATCCTCCAGTCTTCCGGTACCTCACCCGTGGCTAACGATGATACAAAAATCTCTGCCAGCGCCCCAGCAATCTCCTCCCTTGCTTCCCATAGCATCCCAGGATACATCTGATCAGGCCCTGGGGATTTATCCACCTTAATGCGCTTCAAAACCTCCAACACCTCCTCCTTTGTAATGTTGATATGCTGCAGGATATCGCTGTTCCCTCCCTTGAACTCACTAGCTTCCATGACCTTCTCCACGGTAAATACAGACGAGAAATATTCATTTAAGACCTCGCCCATTTCGCGTGGCTTCACACATAGATTGCCACACTGATCCTTAAGGGGACCTACTCTCTCCCCAGCTACCCTTTTACTCTTAATACACTTATAGAATCTTTTAGGATTCTCCTTTATCTTATCTGCCAGGGAAATCTCATGGCCCCTTTTCGCCCTCCTAATTTCCTTCTTAAGTATACTCCTATATCCCCTATACTTCTCGAGGGACTCGCTCGATCCCAGCTGCCTATACCTGACGTATGCCTCCTTCTTTGTCCTGACCAGACCCTCAATATCCCTCGTCAACCAAGGTTCCCTAAACTTGCCAGCCTTGCCCTTCCATCTAACAGGAACATGCTGGCCCTGAACTCTTCCTATCTCACTTTTAAAAGTCTCCCACTTGCCAGACGTCCCTTTACCTGTAAACAGCCTCTCCCATTCAACTTTTGAGAGTTCCTGTCTGATGCCATAGAAATTAGCCTTCCCCCAATTTAGGACTTCAACCTGAGGACCAGTCCTATTCTTTTTCATAACTATCTTGAAGCTAATAGAGTTATGGTCACTGGTCCCAAAGTGCTCCCCCACTGCCATATCAACCACCTGCCCATTCTCATTTCCTAAGAGGAGATCGAGTGCAGCCCCTTCTCTAGTCGGGCCATCCACGTACTGCTTCAGAAAACTATCCTGGACTCACTTAACAAATTCTTCCCCATCTGATCCCTCAGCACTAAGGCAGTCCCAGTCAATATTGGGAAAGTTAAAATCACCTACTATTACAACCCTATAATTCCTATACCTATCTGTGATTTCCCTACATATATGCTCCTCCACTTCCCTCTGACTATTGGGGGGCCGATAGTATAATCCCATCAAAGGGATCACCCTTTTATTATTTCTAAGTTCTACCAGTATGGCCTCACTGGACATTCACCCCGGGATATCCTCTCTAAGTACTGTCGTGATGTCCTCCCTAATCAATAGTGCAACTCCCCCTCCTCTCTTACCTCCACCTCTGTCACGCTGGAAGGATCGGTACCGCGGAACATTGAGCTGCCAGTCCTGCCCATCCCTCAACCACGTTTCCGTAATAGCTACAATACCACGATCCCATGTACCGATCCATGCTCTGAGTTCATCTGCCTTACCTGTAAGGATACTTGCATTAAAGTAAATGCAGTTTAGCC
Source organism: Heterodontus francisci (assembly GCF_036365525.1). Taxonomy (NCBI): domain Eukaryota; kingdom Metazoa; phylum Chordata; class Chondrichthyes; order Heterodontiformes; family Heterodontidae; genus Heterodontus; species Heterodontus francisci. The sequence goes on from NW_027141448.1 coordinate 1,216,303, forward strand.
CACCAGACCTTCCACGCTCCCTGTCCTGCCCCTGCCTGGCCTGCCTACTGGACTTGCTTGCTTTAACCTCTCCATTTGCCTCAACTATCTCATCGGAGAGACTACTACTTTGGGTCCCACCCCCGCTGCAAGACTAGTTTAAACCCTCCAGTGTATTACTATAAAATCTCCCTACAAGGATATTGGTCCCCTTCCAGTTCAGATGCAACCCGTCCATCTTGTGCAGGTCACCTCTGCACCAGAAGAGATCCCAATGATCCAAGTACCTGAAGCCCTCCCGCCTTCGCCAGTCTTCAGCAACGCATTCATTTGCCTAATCCTCCTATTCATACCCGCACTAGCACGTGTCACAAGGAGTAATCCTGAGATTACAACCCTCGAGGTCCTGCTCTTTAACCTTCTGCCTAACTCCCTATATTCACTTTGCAGGACCTCATCTCTCTTCCTGCCTATGTCGTTCGTACCAACATGGACCACGATCTCTGGCTGCACACCCTCCCCTTTCAGAATTTCCGGCAGCTGCTCCGAAACATCCTTGACCCTAGTATTAGGGAGGCAACATACCATCCTGGAGTCTCGTTTGTGGCCACAGAAACGCCTATCTGCACCCCTTATGATAGATTCCCCTATCACAATAGCTCTTCCACCCCTTTTCCTCCCCTGCAGTGCGGCAGAACCCTTTGTGGTGCCACGGACCGTGCTGTTGCTCTTTTCCCCTGGGAGGTCATCCCCCCAACAGTAACCAAAGCGGTGTATCTGTTTGAGAGGGGGATGGCCACAGGGGACTCATGCACTACCTGCCTGCTCCTACTATTCCATCTGGTGGTCACCCATCCCTTTTCTGCCTGTGCATCCATTACCTGCGGTGCGACCACCTCACTAAACATGCTATCCATGACGCCCTCAGCTTCGTGGACGCTCCACAGTGAAACCACCCGCAGTTCCTGCTCCATAATGCGAGTAGCCAGTAGCTGCAGCTGGATGCACTTCCTGCACACATGGTCGTCATGGAGACTGGGAGGGTTCCTGAATCCCCACATAGCGCAGGAGGAGCATATCACGGGACTGAGTTCTCCTGCCATGACTTACCCTTAGATTAATTAGTTACTCCCTTAATTAAAAAAATGCTAATGACACTCGGGGCCTTGTTCTACCCACTACAATCTAAAGTCCTTCATAAGTTACATTGAATAAAAAAAACACTTTAGTAGTACTCATCTTATCAGCAGAGGTTTTGTTTTCAACTAAAAAACTTTGCCCTTTTCTTTATGATATTTAAATACACTAACAGCAGTGCCTCACCAACCAATCACCTTGCAGCTCTCCTCTGACATCACAGTTGGCTTCTTTTTTTTTCAAAACTCCAGCACACTGGAAGAGCTCCACTCCACTCCTGGAAGGTAAGAGACTGGGCCTCGATCCTCGGATTGGATTTATAGGCTCCGCTCTCAACGTTCTCCTCATATCGGTCCATATAGGTCTGCTCCGCTCCGCTCCTCTCCGCTCCCGGAAGGTAATTCACCAGCTTTTGCAGAAAAGTAGGTCTTAAGCTGTTGCAGTACCTGTTAGAAAGATAGTCTAAGCTATTCTGAAGTCATCTTCCAATGTCATCTACATGGAAGCAGGATTTTAAAGGATAAGATGTAGTTTTTAAAAGTCACTTCAATCTTGCTCAAGAGTCTTTACAAAGAAGCCAAGTAAATCTTGATAAAAAGTCATATACATTTAGAGATCTTTTAAAAGCACTTCAATCTTGTTAATAAAAAGTCAGATGTAAATTTAAGAACTCTGATAAGGCCATGCTAAAAAGTTACATACAATTAAGAAATAAAATACAACATTTAAAATCTCTGAACTCCTTTCTGAAAGTTGACCACTGCTGCTGCCGGTGTCTTCCTGGAATAATGGAGCTGTTGTGTCAACAGAAAAGTCCTTCCCGAGCAGGCCCTGAGCCTGTTGGTACCGGCTCTCATCCAACCCAGGTAAAAATCAGGGTACATTGTGGGCAATGAGCCCAAATTGCTGAACTACAGGTCCCTGTCACTTTAAAGAGTGGGCTGGTGCGATTATGATCAGAGGCTCCTTCTAAGCACATTTCTCACCACCACAACTTCCAGATGCTGGTGTTCGTGTGTGAATGTACCAGCAGTTGCAGTGCTGTTCAGACCCTCAATAGCAGTGAAAGTCTCAGAGTTCACCGCTATTGGGGCTGTAAAATCCAGGCCAATATCTCACAGTCCTGTTAGATTTGCTCTCCCCCTGTACAAAATCAAACTCCACATATTGTCTTTCACTCACTCCTGTTTCCAGCCCTGATGGTGCAGAAATCCCCTCTCAAAGGTACACAATCCAGTTGATTTCTGATCAAATACCTCCTTCCTCATTCAATAGAGGAAACAGAGACATGAACAGGAGTCAGGTGCAAGAAAGTTTCACCAACAGAGCAAAGAAAGGCACCAACAAAAGTCACACCTACTTTCCAAATCATTTCATTGGAATATTCTTTCACTTGTTTTGTCGGATGACTGCAAAAAATCTGAAAATGAGCACCATGAGGTTTGTGTTCACTCGTCACATTTTTGCAACACTTAAAATCCAACTTTTAGATGCAAACAAGTTTACATAAAATGTCAAAGGGAATTTATTTTGAAAAACATCCATTGCATCTTTGTCACTGGTCTGGAGTAACACAGAATTCTTTCCAATTATCTTCCGTTTGCTGATAAACATTCAACTCGTGGCCTGTTCTCGTTAATGGTCACGAGCAGCAAAAACAGACAGAGCAAGTCTGACCGCCCAGAGATGTGGAAAAGGCTTCAGTTTGGGACATATGCAGCAAATCAAATGTTCACCCGGCCCCGAAAGATTCAAAAACTGGGGAAAAGGACACAAGGAGATAGAGAATAAGCTAAAGCTGACAATGTAAATATTTCCCATCCTTGATATCTCTCTATTCCAATCCAACCTTCAGAGTTGGGGAAATAATTTCAGTGTAAATTGTGCAGCTCAAGAGTCAAAACCAAAGGGCGATGCAGAATAAAGGAGAACTGCCAAAACCCCAGATTTAACCAGGGATCTTCAGTCTAACACACTCCCAACTGAGCTATTTCAGTCTCACAGGCTTGGGATGATGGCAAGTAACATTCGCACCACACAAGTGCCAGGCAATGACCATCTCCAACAAGAGAGAATATAACTATCTCCCCTTGACATTCAATAGCATTACAATCACTGAATCCCCCACCATCAACATCATGGAGGTTACCATGGGTAGCCATACAAATAACGTGACTATAAGAGCAGGTCAGAGGCTTGGAATCCTGAGGTGAGTAATTACAGTGCAGCTGTTGGCTCCACCCCAGGGGCTGAATTTGTTCTGTAAACCATGAAGCAGCTTCCTCTCAAATCCCAGGTTTATCAATAAATCCTCTTACAAAAGCCCCAAAGTGTGATATATTCCTCTCACTCATCCATGACTCCTGACTCCCCAAAGCCTGTCCACCATCTGCAATTCACAAGTCAAGAGTGTGATGGAATACTCTCCACTTGCCTGGATGGGTGCAATTCCAACTCAAGAATCTCAACACCGTCCACGACAAAGCAGCCCACTTGACTGGGACCCCATCTACAAACATTCACTTCCTCCACCATCGGCACACAGTGGCAGCAGTGTGTACCGTCTGCAAGATGCACTGCAGCAATGCACCAAGGCTCATTCGACAGCACCTTCCAAACCCATCGACCTTTACCACCGAGAAGGGCAAGGGCAGCAAATGCACGGGATAACACCACCTGCAAGTTCCCCTCCAAGCCACACACCATCCTGACTTGGAACTATATCGCCGTTCCTTCACTGTCGCTGGGTCAAAATCCTGGAACTCCCTTCCTCACAGCACTGTGGGTGTACCTACCCCACATGGACTGCATCGGTTCAAGAAGGTAGTTCACCACCACCTTCTCATGGGCAATTAGGGATGGGCAATAAATGCTGGCCGAGCCAGCGATGCCCACATCGCATGAATGAATGAATAAAAAAGTGAAGTATCCCTTGTGTCATTGTTTTGGTAGAAAATATAACCCTGGTGGAATTGCCCCTCCCAATCACACCTCACTTCATAGAACATCGAAAATGGAGAAAATTTATGGCACAGAATGAGACCATTTAGCAATCGTGTCTGTGCCAGCTGAAAAAGAGTGATCCAGCCCAATCCCACTTTCCAGGTCTTGGGAATGGGATCTGAACAGATCTCAGAGCTCACATTATGTGAATGTTCTGTTGAAGTGTTGATGAGCTGATATACCAGGGGAGATTCACACTGTTAGACACAGTGTGAAATTCATTCAAGTATTTATAAAACATTACAACATGTGAGTAATATTCCCCATTGATTTCTCAGCACTGATGGATTGTGAAGTGGGAGACAGCCAGAAGTCCCAGTGATCCACACTGACCCTGAGCTGAGAATGAAATGAGACCAAATTCAATCTTCAGCAGTGAGATGCTGCAGAGAGGTAAGAGTCCTGAATCAAGGAGAGACTTTCTCATACTGCTGTTAAATCTCATTTCAAACACTCCTTGGACTCTTTGCCGAGGAATTCAGAGCTGGATAACGCCTATAAAATCAGCCTAAAAAGGAAATAGAAAACACCCACCGTGGGCTCAAACTCAAAAACTTGAGATTCAGAGTTTCATGCTTTCATCGACTGAGCTCACCAGGCCTGAGACAGTGTCCCCGTCCTGTCTGTTATTGGACGGTGCAGCTGTTGGCTCCACCCCAGGGGCTGAATTTGTTCTGTAAACCATGAACCAGCTTCCTCTCAAATCCCAGGTTTATCAGTAAATCCTCTTACAAAAGCCCCAAAGTGTGATGTATTCCTCTCACTCATCCAGAATAAAAGTTACAGCTTTTGCTCTTTTTACCTTCCAAACATTGACTTCTATTTTACTCAGCATTTATTTCTCTCTCCTTTTTATGTTGTGCATTTCCTAATAAACATTTCATTTCAATTATTTATGAGGGATGAAATGAACAGAAAAGATTTTCTGCAATGGTACCGGGGTGTGGGACAGAGTGAGTGGTTCGGATCTGGAATACACTGCCTGAGAGTGAGCTGGAGGCAGATTCAATCGTGGCTTTCAAAAGGGAATTGGATAAACACCTGAATAGAGAAAATTTGCAGGGCTACAATGAAAGGGCAGAGGAGTGGAATTAGCTGATCTGCTCTTGCAAAGAGCTGTCATGGACATGATGGACTGAATGGTATCCTTCTGTACTGTAACCATTTGATTCCTTGATTCTAACTCTGTCAAAGTTGTTCTGAACTTGCTCTGCTCCAAGGAGAACAACCCCAGCTTTTCCAGTGTCTGCACATAACTGAAGTTATGAGGAACCATGGGGAACCCACTGTAAACCTTCCTCCAGACAGAAATACAACTGTTCACCACCACACTGTGACCCAGCTGTTCACATGATTTGGATGTGGGGACCAAATGTAGTATTTCCAAGTTTGCAGATGACACAAAACTAGGTGGGAATGTGTGTTGTGAGGAAGATGCAAAGCGGCTTCAAGGGAATTTGGACAGACTTAGTGAGTGGACAAGAAAGTGGCACATGAAATATAATGTGTAAAAATGTGAGGTTATCCACTTTGGTAGGAGAAACAGATGTGCAGATTATTTGTTAAATGGTAAGAGTGTGAATGTACAAAGGGGCCTGGGTGTCCTTGTCAATAAGTGACTGAAAGCTAACATGCAGGTGCAGCAAGCAATTAGGAAGGCTAATGATATGTTAGCCTCTATCACAAGAGGATTTGAGTACAGGAGTAGTGAAGTCTTGCTTCATTTAACCTTGGTTGGTCTGCAGTTTGAAATACTGTGTGCAGTTTTGTTCCCCTTACCTTAGGAAGGATATCATTGCCATCGAGGGAGTGCAACGAAGGTTCACCAGACTTGTTCCCGGGATGGCGGGACTGTCAAATGAAGAGAGATTGGGGAAACTGGGCCTGTATTCTCTAGAGTTTTGAAGAATGAGAGGTGATCTCATTGAAACTTACAAAATATTTAAAGGGATAGACAGGTAGATGAAGCTAAGATGTTTCCCCCGGTTGAGGAGTCTCGAACCAGGGGACACAATTTCAACGTAAGGGGAAAGCCACTTAGGACAGCGATGAGGAGAAATTTCTTTACTCAGTGGGTTGTGAATCTTTGGAATTCTCTACCTCAGAGGGCTGTGGAAGCTCAGTCATTGAGTATGTTTAAAGCAGAGATTGACAGATTTCTAAATACAAATGACATAGGGGAGATGGAGATAGTGTGGGAAAAAGGCATTGAAGTGGATGATCAATCATCATCATATTGAATGGCAGGGTGGGCTCGACGGGCTGAATGGCCTACTCCTGCTCCTTTGTTCCGATCAGTCTGCAAACTTCATATGCATGCTGTCATTGTCCCTTTTATTCCATGGGCTTCAGTTTTACTGGCAGTCTAGTATGTGACATCATCAAGAAGGTTTTCAATAAGTTAAATAAGGAGAAATTGTTTCCAGTGGCAAAAGGGTCAGTAACCAGAGGATGTATTTATCAGGTGATTGAGAAAAGAACCAGAGGCGAAATGAGGAATGATTTTTTATACAGTGATGTGTTGTGATCTGGAATGCACTGTCTGATCAGGACTTGAAAGCAGATTCAGTCGTAACTTTGAAAAGCAATTGGGATAAATACTGGAAGGAAAAATGTACAGATTACAGGAGACAGCACTGACACAATGGACCAAATGGTCTCCTTCTTTGGGTATCATTCTATGGTTTTATGAACATAATGTTGATACAATTCGCTGAGCTGGAAGGGAAGTGAACCCAGATTCCGGGTATTCTAAACACCAGACCCAAACCAAATGAACAAGCCCGTTGTTTAATCTCTGTTTTTCACACCAGCTTCTCCTCGTTCTTTCTGTGTTTCCTGCCTGGTCTGTTCCTCTGACCTTCATTCCTGACACTCTATTGATAATGGCCAACTCACTGCGCCTCTCACTCACACCGTCACTCCACCCCTTCATCCACTTCCAAACCTCTCTGTTCAACAGTACCTCACATCTGCTCCTCTGCTCCATTAATATAACAGGAAAACATTTTCAAACAGACATTTCCAGACAGTGAACGTTCCAGTAAGACAAGGTAAAGAGCAGATTCATTCACTTTCAACACAGAGAGAGCAGCTCTCCCTCTTCAGTCTAAGGAGCAGATGTGGTTTCACTCCCATTAGTCTTAGAGACATGGGCCAGAATTTTAAGGGACCGTTGGAGACGGGAATGGAGGCTGGGGAGGGGGAGGGGGGTGAATAAAATAGGGATGGAAGACGTTGGACCGGATTTTTCTGTCAGCGGCTGACATGGAGGGCAGACTTCGCACATCCACTCGGCAAGAAGGCATTTCAAGTATTTATGAGGCCAATTGTCAGCAATTTTATTCACTGGATCCAATTGAACTAATAGCACACGGGAGCCACGGGGCTTCAGTGCCTCGCCTGGTTATAGGAGGTGACTGGGAGGTGGGAGCTGAGTGTTGGCTTCACTGGGAAGCTATCGGGTGAGGCAGCAAAACTTGGCAGCAAGGGTGGAGGGGGAAAGGGCATCAGGAAACACTGTCAGGAGTGGGGGCCAATGTGCCAGCTCTGCAGCGGGAACAACACCAGAGTGCCATTGGGGCAGTGCCACTTCATTGAGGATGACAAGTGAGGTAAATGTGGCTGGGTCTTGTTTACTGTGAAGGCCTTGCACTCAGGGAGGGGCAACCTGTCATGGGCCTCATTCGAGGCTCTCATTGGATTCGAGGCTCCCATTGAGGAGGAGGAGGAGGAGTAGAGAGGAAGGGAGGGAGGCACAGGCACCAGCAGGGGCACCACAGCAGCATGGGGGCCCACAGGAATGCCAGCCTCGAACAGGAGGCTGGAGAAGGAGGCAGAGGAACACGTCAGCCGAGGTTCAACTACCTGCAGATGTCCGAGTGACAGTGTCTCCGCAGACTGCACCTCTCCACGGAGGTCGTCACTGATCTCTCTGCCATGATGCAGCTGTGCCCCCTGCGACTTGGTGGGCACTTGATGCCAGTGTCACTGAAGGTCACCGTGCCACTGAACTTCTTCACCACCAGATCATTGCGGGGATCCACTGGAGATATGTGTGGAATCTCACAGTCTGTAGTGAATCAGTGCATCAAGGAGGTCACCAATGTCCTGTTCAGGAGGGCCGGTGACTATGTGCACATTGATCCAAAATCAAGCTGAGAGAGCTATAGGATTCGGGGCCATCGCTGGATTCCACCAGGTGTAGGGTGTCATTGACTGCACCCATGTGACCATCAAGGCTCCTGCAGACCAGCCAGCAGCCTTCAACAGGAAGGGCTTCCACTTGCTCAGTGTGCAATTGGTCTGCGACCACTGCAAATGGATCCCATAGGTGTGTGCACAAATCCCGGGAAGCAGCCACAATGCCTGCATACCAAGGCACTCCCAGGTGCCAGAACCTTTCCGCGGTCCCATCCGCTTTCAGAGATGTATCCTTGGAGACAAGGGCTACCCACTGAGGACGTGACTACTGACGTCTGTGAGGAACCCACGCACGGATGCAGAGGAGAGGTACAACACCTGCTGCGGGTCAACCCGAGCGACCATCAAGGAGGCCATTGGTCTCCTGAAGATGAGATTCAGGTGCCTAGATCGATCCAGTGGAGCCCTTCAGTATGTCCCGGCGAGGGTCTCGCATATCGTGGTGGTTTGCTGTGCACAGCACAATCTGGCATTACAGAGGGGCGAGGTGTTGACTAGTGAGGATATCGTGGAGTGTGATGTCTCCTCTGATGATGAGGATGTGGAGGAGGATGCTGCCCAAGCAGTGCCAGATGAAGAACCTCAGGCACATGTAGGAAAGGGGCCATGAGATACACACAAGGGAGACATGAGACACCCTTATACATTCAAGTTTCCTTTGAGCCTTACCACCTTCTGGAACCACAGCAAAAAAGTCTTAGCTTTAAGCAGCCCTGTTGTCGCCTCCTTCCTTCTGCACTGCAGTGTCCAGGTACACATCGCACAGTGACAAGGCCGAAGCTTTGTGAACTCAGGGCTTGGTCCCTCACTTCCAGCCCCTTGGGAGGAAGGGTTTAAATGAAGTCCCAAAGGGCATCAACAATGGGAAGGAGACATAGTGAGAGAACATCATTTCTTTCTTCCGTGTGACACCAAACACAACCCTATCCATCTGGAATGTACATTCACCCGTGAACCCCTCAGTGAATCTAGTTGCTCTTCTTAAATCTTTTCCGGGTGCTCCTACGTGGTTCTCCCCCTGCTCTGTCAGCTGAGGTGGAGACAGGCTGCTGACCTTGCTGCCCCATGGCTTGGAATGACATTGGTGGCCGTCCTCTTGCTGCCTGAGGAACCTGGAGGGCCCCGGCACACTGAGGGCCTCCTGCACAGGTACAGGGACCCCCCTCTGTCATCGAGGATGATGGAGGCAGGCACTGGCATCACTTGTGTCACTGGCAGAGGGGCTTTGGAGCTACTGTCCACACCAGGAGCACCCTGAGAGGAGACCCCAGATGTAGCAGCCAGCTGCTCCTCCCCCTTATAAGACACACTTGTAACTCCCTGCTGACCTGAGAGGGATGTGGACCTGGTGAAGAGTTCAGGTGCCTCGTCCCCCCTCTCGCCTTGTCACCGCTGGATGGAGCTCATGGACAAAGCGATGGAGTGCAGGTCTGCGGACATCTCCGGCAGCCACTGATTGGTCGGCTGGATCTGGCTCTCCATCAGAGTCACCAATCTCTCAAGGAAGGAAGCCAGACACACCCCCATCAGAGACAGTACAGCATGCAAGGCCTGGATGGACTCCTCCAACATCCGAACTTGGGTACACATAACCTCTGGCAACTCTGCCAGATGTTGCCTGACCTCTTGCTGCAGCTGCAGCATTTCCCGTGTTGCTGGTGACACCAGAGGCACGTCATCAGCCTGGGACTCAGCATGGGCCTGGCCTCCCACAGACTTCCAACTGCCAGTGGCCTCGGCTGTCACAGCCTCCGTCAGCTGCCCGGGCCTGTCTGTGACGTGCTCACCAGCTTGTGTGCCCAAATCTAACAGCAAGTGGATACCCACCGATTGAGGGTTTCTGTGCTGGTGGAGGGTGCAGGGGAATGAGGTGATGGTGCACCATCTGAGGCTCCCTCCTCCTCCTCAGAGGTGTCTGGCTGTCCCACAGTCTCTCCAGCTCTTCGCTCTTGTCGTTCATCCTAGCCTGCATGTGAAAACAGGGACATTGAAGGGTTAGGGTCTGCCCATCGTGACATTCCAACCACCCCTACTGTGCAGCTCCATTGATGCAGTGGTGAACAGATGAGCAGTGTGGCTCCTATGCAGCGGATGCTCCCTTGTGCCCCAGGAGATGTTCACTCACTCTCTTAGGTAGGTGTCCCTGTCTCTCCATCAGCTATGGAGCAGCTGCTTTGCTGCCCGGCCTGTTCCATGGCCTCCTCCTCCATCGGGATGAGGACATGGAGATAAGGCATCCACTGCCAGTCTTGACATGCTCTTTCCGATTGTGGGCTGTCTTCTCCTGCAGCCACTATGATCAACAAAGTTAGTCTCCCAGCGGGGACAAGCCCAATATCTCTGATGGTGATAGTCCAGCAGTCCATGATGTGGACACACATATTCCTCCTGCATGTGGCCCCTCTCGAGGGACTGTGTGAGTTTATACAATGACTGACGTGCACCTCCCACCGAGATGCAGCCAAGCCTCAGGCAGCATGTCCTGCTGCCCTTCCCCAATACACATGACTGGGTGGTCACTCCCTTTCCACCAAACACTCCCTCTCACTCTGCCATGCGCAATGTCCAAAGAGTCCAAAGTGTTTTGAGTTTGCGTCTGAGCAGCCCGGATCCGGTCATTGACCCACTTCGTGCACTGGATCCATGTCTTGGGGATGACCCCACGGCTGCTGACTTCACCTTCTATCTCAAAGCAGCTTTGCTTGTTCAGGTGGACAGGTCTCCACCTCCCATCCCTGGGGAAGAGGATCTTCCACCTATCTGTTGTCACCTGGAGGCGAACCTGCAGTAAGGCATCACCAAACCATTGGACCATGGTCACTGCAGGCTCGCATTCAGCTCCTTACCTATCAGGCAGCAGAGACAGCAGAACGGGTCCTGGGGCATCAGTGACAGCAGAACGGGTCCTGGGCAGCAGAGGCAGCAGAACAGGTCCTGGGGCAGCAGATGCAGCAGAACAGGTCCTGGGGCAGCAGATGCAGCAGAACTGGTCCTGGGGCAGCAGAGGCAGCAGAACAGGTCCTGGGGCAGCAGATGCAGCAGAACTGGTCCTGGGGCAGCAGATGCAGCAGAACAGGTCCTGGGGCAGCAGATGCAGCAGATCTGGTCCTGGGGCAGCAGAGGCAGCAGAACAGGTCCTGGGGCAGCAGAGGCAGCAGAACAGGTCCTGGGGCAGCAGATGCAGCAGAACAGGTCCTGGGGCAGCGGAGGCAGCTGAAAAGGTCCTGGGGCAGCAGATGCAGCAGAACGGGTCCTGGAGCAGCAGATGCAGCAGAACGGGTCCTGGAGTAGCAGAGGCAGCAGAACGGATCCTGGGGCAGCAGAACGGGTCCTGGAGCAGCAGAGGCAGCAGAACGGGTCCTGGGGCAGCAGAACGGGTCCTGGGGCATCAGAGGCAGCAGAACGGGTCCTGGGGCAGCAGAGGCAGCAGAACGGATCCTGGGGCAGCAGAACGGGTCCTGGGGCAGCAGAGGCAACAGAACGGGTCCTGGGGCAGCAGAGGCAGCAGAACGGATCCTGGGGCAGCAGAGGCAGCAGAACGGGTCCTGGGGCAGCAGAACGGATCCTGGGGCAGCAGAGGCAGCAGAACGGATCCTGGGGCAGCAGAGGCAGCAGAACGGGTCTTGGGGCAGCAGAACGGGTCCTGGGACAGCAGAACGGGACCTGGGGCAGCAGAGGCAGCAGAACGGGTTCTGGGACAGCAGAGGCAGCAGAACGGGACCTGGGGCAGCAGAGGGCTCTCATGAAGACACTCCTTTAAACCAGGCAGCAGTGAATGCAGGGCTGGCAGCCCTTTAAATATGGTGCCAGCACCTGCCGTTGTCTCAGATGTCGGTGCCATCGGTGCCTCGTTCCCTACCTCTGGTCCTTGTTTACATGGGCCCCACGCCTCCCCTTCATTAATTGGTCGGCTGCTCCGTGATCGGGGTCGGTCGGCCACATTTCACTCGTGTGGTGACGACACCCATTTCCGGTGCCTCTGCCGAGAGCCGCACCGTTAGTTTAAAATTCAGCCCATGGGGTCAGGAGTGGAAAATCTCCCCTCTGATTCTCTCTACTTAAAATGAAGGAGACACCAAATTAAAACTGATGAAACCAGGGATTGTATCCTGGTTCTTCAATGTAATGTTCTCCCAACTGAGCTATTCCATCCTCACTGTGAACTCATCTTCATTGGAGACAAATATAACTCCAGGCGGAATTTCCCCACCCGTTCATTCCTCACTTCAGGGGAATGGGACCCGACCAGATCGCGGAACTCAGATTATGTTAATGTTCTGCTCTTGATATCTTAATATTATCTTGCGTTTGAGCCACTTTTAATCAGGTTCACGGACAAATTCTTCCATCATCCCTTCTCCCACATTCTCTCTCTCTCATTCATTCTTCATTCCTCACAATCCAGAAAGGGTTAGGAATCAGAGCTCACCCCCAAACCCTCTGCACACAGACCTCTGTCTGTTACCCTGTTTGATCCAAGAGACAAGTCAATAAATTACACTCTTTATAAACACAGAAAGCTGCCTCACAGTGTTGGACAGAGATAAATACACTGAAGTCTTTTGAAAAAAGTTCATCTCACGGGTTGTTACTGAGCCCACAGAGCAGGGCGAGCCCAGGCTCCAGCCCGTGCCCCAGCCTGTGCTGTGTTAGCTGATGCCACCTGGTGTGATACTGAGCCACACGGAGCAGGAAATGGCCTGGTTGTATTCATGGCCTGTGTTGTGTTAACTGATCCCACTCAGTGTGGTAGGATCCACACAGAACAGAATGGGCCCAGGCTCCTTCCTCAGCCTGAGGGATGATAGTTCTTCTCACACGTTGTTGTCCAGAGCCCCACACAGAACAGGGAAATCTCAGGCTCCATCCCCGGCCTGTGGTATTTTACTTCATCGCACCTGGTATGGTACGGAGTCCCCAGAGCAGGAAAGATCCAGCTGCCATCTCCGGCCTGTGCTGAATTAGCTGATCTGACCTGGTTGGCACTGAACCGCAATCAGGGGAGGATGGGCCGAGGCTCCATGGCCTGTGGTGTGTTAGTTATTCTCATTTGGTGAGGTACTGAGCACTATATAGAGCAGGATGGGCCTGTGCTCAGTGAGCTGATCTCACCTTGTGTGGTCCTGAGACCCACACACAAAGCAGGACAGGCCTAGGCCTCATCCCCGGCCTGTGTTCAATTAGCAGATCTCAGCCAAAAGATTTTGATAAGGTTCCACACAAGAGGCTTCTCTATAAGATTAAAGTCCCTGGTATCAGTGGTAATATGTTGATCTGGATTGGGAACTGACTGGCAGACGTAGGCAGAAAGTAGTTACAGATGGATCTGGATCTGTTTGGAGACCAGTTACCAGTGGTGTCCCACAGGAATCGGTGTTGGGACTGTTGCTCTTTACTATTTTTATTAATGATCTGGATGTAGGTGTAGGGGGCACCATCTGTAAATTTACAGATGATTTGAAGATCTGTGCGAGTGTTTAGACTGCAGACGATACTCGACTGTTTCAGGCTGATCTTAATGTGTTGGGAGATTGGGTTCATGACTGGTAAATGATGTTTAATTTGGGTAAGTGCAGTGTTATTCATGTGGACAGGGCGAATGCTCAACATTCATACACCCTTCAGGGAAAAACATTAAAGTAGGTGGAAAAAAGAAAATAATTTTGAGCAGAGATCTGGATGTTCTAGTGCACAGATCTCTAAAGTTACAGCAGCAATGCTGTGAAGTGATAGTTGGAGCAAATAGAGGGTTGGGCTGCATTCAGAGGACAATTGAGTATAAAATGAGGCATATTCTTTCATGGGATGTGAGCGACACTGACAAGTCCAGAATTTGTTACCCATCCCTAATTGTCCTTGACAAGGTGGCGGTGAGCTCCCTTCTTGAATTGCTGCACTCCATGTGGTGTAGGTACACCCACAGTGCTGTTAGGAAGGGAGATCCAGAATTTTGACCCAGCATCAGTGAATGAACAGCGATATATTTGCCGATCAGATGGTGTGTGACTTGTGGGGAGCTTGCACATGGTGGTGTTTGCATGTATCTGCAGCCCTCGTCCTTCAAGGTGGTGGAGGTCTTCGGTTTGGAAGGTGCTGTCTGCGGAGCCTTGGTGAGTTGCAGCAGTGCATCTGGTAGATGGTACACACTACTGCCACTGTGCGTCAGTGATGAAGGGAGTGAATGTTTAAGGTGGTGAATGGGGTGACAATCAAGGTGGCTGCTTTGTCCTGAACAGCGTCGAGATTCTAGAGTATTGTTGGTGCTGCACTCATCCTGGTTTGTGCCTTGCAGATGGTTGTCAAGTTTTGGAGAGTCAAAAATCACAAAATTATTGCAGTGCAGAAGGAGGCTATTCGGCCCATTGTCTCTGCATAGAATCATTGAACATAGAAAGTTTACAGCACAGGCAGGCCAAAAAACGAGCCACCCAGCTGAATCCCATTGTCCAGCATTTGGACCGTAGCCCTGCAGGTTCAGGTACTTGAGGTGCACATCCAGACTCCTTTTAAATGAGTTGAGGGTTTCTGCCTCAGCTACCCTTACAGGCAGTGAGTTCCAGACTCCCACAGCCCTCTGGGTGAAAGAACCTTTCCTCATCTCCCCTCTAATTGTTCAACACATCACTTTAAATCTATGCCCCCTAGTCACTGACCTCCCTACTAAGGTAAATAGACCCTTCCCATCCATTCTATCCAGACCCCTCACAATTTTGTACATTTCAATCAAATCTCCCCTCAGCCTCTTCTATTCCAAGGAGAACAACCCCAGTCTATCCCATCTTTCCTCATAGCTGCATTTTTCCAGTCCTGGCAACATCCTCGTAAATCTCCTCTGTAACCTCTCTAGTGCAATTACATCCTTTCTGGAATGAGGTGACCAGAACTGCACACAGAACTCAAGTTGTGGCCTAACTAATGATTGATACAGTTCCAGCATAACCTCCCTGCTCTTATGTTCTATACATCGGCTAATAAAGGAAAGGATTCCATAAGCCTTCTCAACCAACTTATCAACCTGTCCTGCTACTTTCAGGGATTTGTGGACATTCACTTCAAGGTCCCTCACTTCCTCTACACCTCTCAGCATTCACCCATTAATTGTGTATTCCTTTGCTGTGTTTGACCTCACCAAAGGCATCGCCTCACACTTCTCCAAGTTGAATTCCATTTGCCACTTTTCTGCCCACCTGACCAGTCCATTTCTCCAGCTCTCCTAATGAGCATTTCACCACGTGCCTTGAGCTGAGTTACTCATCACAGAATTCCCACTATCTGATTTACTCTTGTAGCCAGAGTATGTATATGAATGGTCCAGTTAAGCTTTTGTCAATGGTAACCCCCAGGATGTTGATGGTGGGGGGATTCAGCGATGGTAATGCTGTTGATCGTCAAAGGGAGATGGTTACATTCTCTCTTGTTGGAGATGGTCATTGCCTGGTACTTATGTGGTGTGAATGTTACTTGCCACTTAGCAGCCCAAGTCTGAATGTTGTCCAGGTCTTGCTGCTTCTGGACACGGACTCCTTCAGTATCTGAGATGTCCCGAATTTGTCCTTTTATGAAACCTTGGTCAGGACTCACTTGGAATATTGTATCCAGTCTTGGTCTCCTCACATGATGGGTGATATTGAGGCTTTGGAAAGTGTACAGAGGAGAGACATTCGACGAATTCCCAGTATAAGACATCTTGGTTATCAAGTTAGACTAAAAGAGTTGGGAAACACACCTTAGAGAAACCTCGACTGAGGGGTGATCCGATTGAGGTTCATAAATAATGAAAGGTCCAATTTAGCATGGGAGAGGAGTCATAACTTTATATTGTAAAAGGCCAGATGGCACCCGGATCACATTAAATTTCATTTTCAGTGGTGGGTTAATGTACTAGGATGGCCGAGTGGTTAAGGCGTTGGACTTAAGATCCAATAGACATGTGTCTGCGTGGGTTGAAACCCCACTCCTGGTATCTGTGCTGACAAAATGTTACTTATTCTTTACCTGACTTTTGCCTTGCACCATCATCTCTTCTGTCATTTAATCACTCTTGCCTTCCAACTGATCACAGCTTCCTATTATTTGATCTGCCCCAGCACCGTTCCTTGGCTCTGCGCTTGCTTATAAACTGGTAAATCTTTAACTTAATCTCCTCTGTACCCTGACAATGACCTTCTCATCCTTCCTGTATTGTGGTTCCTCACAGGATCCGCTGCCTCTCCGACTCCCCTCCAGGTAACTGAAGGCCCTGAGCCTTGGTCTCGCTTTATACGCTAGCTGGTAGTTGATTCCTTGCAGGTCTGCCACCGCTCAGGAGAAGCTCAAGACCCAAATCAAGCAAAGTATCAAGAGGAATGTGAACAAAGGCTCCCTGGTGCAGAGCAAGGGACAGGGCGCCTCCGGCTCCTTCAAAATCAGCAAGAAGGAAAACCCAGGGAAAGGTGGGAAAGAAGGTGAAGAAACCAGTAGCCAAGAAATCTTTAGTGAAGAAACCAGCAGACAAGAAATCTTCAGTGAAGAAACCAGCAGACAAGAAATCTTTAGTGAAGAAACCAGCAGACAAGAAAGTGACAACAAAGAAAGTAACAGCCAAGAAAACGAGCAGCAAGGCGGCGGCAACGCCAAATAAGGCGGTGAAGAAAGCAGTGCTTCAGAAAAAGTCTCCTGCGAAGAAGGTCAAAAAAGGCAAGAGTGCGGCGGGCGGAAAGGCGCTGAAGAAAGTGCAGACATGGAAGAGCAAGGTCAAGCCGAAAGCAGCGAAGTCTCAGAAAGCAGGGTCTGGAAAGAAGTGAAAGCGCGGGAAACTTGTAAACATCTGAACACAAAGGCTCTTCTCAGAGCCACCCACATCTCTCAGGAAAGAGCTGATCCCCTGATCAAATGATCCCTGTCCCGGCCCCGCCTGCAGATTCCACATGGAAATGATTTGGAGTAAATCCAGGATCCCTGGTGACTCCCCTCCACCCAGCCCTTTCCCCACTCTCTGTAATAAAACAGAGGGATATCCGGCCCTCACTCTAACTGGGGATGTGTTCGGTGCAGTCTCAGTTCACAAATTCAGGGGGAGAGTCTGTAAGACAGGAACACTAGCGGAGAAACCCCACCTCACAACTCAAACCCCAACACATGAGTTTCTCCAATTCAGCTGGAGTCGGGTGACAACAGGAGCTGGGATAGGCTGTGATCGGGAATGTTAGGAATGGATTTGTTCAGGGAGGAATGTACCTGGAATCTCCGAAAATAATAGTTCCTTATTTCCCCAGATGACACATTCTGCAGTGAGAGTGAAAAGTCTCTTCACTGCTTCACATTTACTAATTGTTTGGTTCTAGATGAATAATGAGTCAGAGAGGATCTGAAGCTTCTCTCACACCAGCCCTTGAATGACTCAGTGTGAAGTGTCCAATGTGTGAAGCTACTGCCAGGGTTTGTCAATCTGAACAGTTTCAGCTCAGTTACTGGGGGCCTGGAATCCCCACAGTTTGACTCTGTCTCTGATTGGTCACCCGCTTCTCAATCCAATTCTTAACCAATAGGAGAATCACATATAAGTAAATAGAAGTTCTCATTGGCTTAGATTTTCCAATTGGAAAAAGCCCGGCAATTCCAGAGCAGGAAGGAATTGAAGTGATGGAAAATTTCAATTTTCAGGCAACAATTTTAAAACCTCTCATTTTATGTTCTGTTTTACTGTATTTACCGTCACAAAATCCTGACGCAATTTTAGGAATCGTTTTCATTTGTCAATCTGTTAACTGGAAGCGGCGGGAGGAAGGTCCAGTTCAGCAATTTAAAACGGGACAAATATCAGCTTCCTCTCTGTGAAAGGAACAAATTAGCGACTAACCGCTTCTCACAGGCTTCTCGGGGACTGACAGAAACGAGCGGTTTCTGATCTTTTCTCCTGAAAGAGGCGGATAATGCTGAAGGGAGCAATGAACTGCCCTTCACTTTCTGGCTGCGAATACACCCCTGATTTTAAACAGTTCAAACAGCGACTGATGCTTCTGCCGGAAAATGAGCAGTTTCACCAAAATGATCCAGGTCCATCATGGCCAAAGACATCCAGCTGGCCCGCCGCATCCGCGGGGAACGCACCTAAAACCCAGTTTCAGTAACAAGTGTAAGAAGGGCTCTTTTCAGAGCCACCAAATCAGCAAAGGAAAGAGCTGCCATCTCTGTTCATCATCAAACCCATTAGATTGGAGGGGCGGCCACATGGTTTCTGTTTTGTCACATCACTTTCCCGAAAGGCCTGTCGGACTGAGAGCTGATCTGGAATTTAGAAAGCAGCATTACCGGAGACTCATTGCTGCTCAGCACAATCTCAACCCCGCTCCTGCGATCCGTTAGCTGGCATTTGGGGAAAAGAAATGGATCCCAGTTTTATTTGGAAGGCATTAATGGAGCCGGGTCCGTTCACATGAGGGTTATTTACAAACATTACCCAATGAGTTCACTAATATTTGAATCCATTGGAGATTAGTACACAGGATATGTAAGGCAGCTCGGTCACTCTGACTGAAACCGCCAGTTCCCCGGGGTTGCAGACCCTGACACTGCGGGGAGAGAATCCCCGACTCTATCCCGCCGCCGGGGGAAACAGACAGCTCTGTGTCCGGAGAATAGGGAGGGCCGGGGAGAAGGCACATATTAAAGCGCTGCAATGGACTCAGCTCCTGTGTGTGCACAACTCTCACTGACTCCGTCCTCTGGGAACAGTGCGGTCGAAACAGATCAGGTTAGGAGAGAAACACAGCCCGAGAATGGTCTCTTCCTTCCTGCATTTACTCTGTTCTGGGAGCAGATTCTCATTGAGAAGCGGCGCTCAGATCACCAGAGAGAAAAAAAAACACACAATTCAAACTGTCCAAATAAAAAACAGAGAATTAACCCGGACACTTCCATTATTAAATTAATTCATCAGCTCCGAACCAGTTCCCGTTAATGTACCGGGATAATCTCGGGATTTATCAAATCGAAGGCAGCGGGATTTATTAAATTGTTGATTCTGACACCCTGTAGTTCACTTCTTCACTTAACTAGAGGGGGAGATGTGTGAGCAGAGAAACAGAGCGAAATCCACAGAGGGAACTGAAAACACACCTGGACAGATGTGAAACAGGTCAATCCACTGTTACAATAACTCCATCTCTGACTCCCTCCTGACAGTAACCAGTCCTTTCACAGAGACTGTGGGTGGCTCTGAAAAGAGCCTTTGGTTTATTAGATGACATTTTGGCCGCTTTACTTTTTCTGGGAGCTCTTGAATGCTGGTTTTCTTGCGCAGCAGTACGGCCTGTATATTAGGCAGCACCCCGCCGTGAGCGATAATCACCCCTCCCAGCAGCTTGTTGAGCTCCTCGTCGTTGCGGACGTCCAGCTGCAGGTGTCTGGGAATGATGCGGGTCTTCTTGTTGTCCCGGGCCGCGTTACCGGCCAGCTCGAGGATTTCAGCGGTCAGATACTCGAGCACAGCAGCCAGATAGACCGGGGCTCCGGCACCCACACGCTCAGCATAGTTACCCTTTCTCAGGAGCCTGTGAATACGGCCCACCGGGAACTGCAGTCCAGCCCGGGAGGAGTGAGACTTGGCCTTGACCCGAGCTTTCCCGCTGGTCTTTCCTCTTCCAGACATTTCCACAATCTCACAAATACTTTCACAAAGAATGAATAATTTCCTTAGCATTGATAGTACATCGCAAGCAGTCAGGATGGCTGAGCGGTTTAAGGCGCTGCGTTCAAATCGCAGTCTTCAGTGGAGGCGTGGGTTCGAATCCCACTTCTGACAAGTTGTGTTTTGACTGAACTGGAGGCGTTTGGGAGCAGCGGTGAAGAGCAAATAGAAAGCAGGAAAGAACATGGACAAACAAAATAACAATGGCCCCAAAGATGTTGCATCAAATCATTCGAATCAGAGGCAACGAAGCAAACAGCAGGGCACATAAAAGATCAAAAATGTAACCTTTGTATCGGGGTGGAAGATGTTGCCAATATCCTTAATGAATACTATACTGTTTTCCCGAATGAGAGGGTGATGCAGATATTGTTATTAAGGAGGAGGAGTGTGAAGTATTGGACGTGATAACTTAAGGAGAGAGGAAGTCTTAATGGGATGAGCATCCTTGAATGTGGATAAATCACCAGGACCAGATGAAATGTACCCCAGGCTGTTGAAAGAAGCCAGGGAAGAAATAGTGGAACAAAAACAAGAAATGCCGGATTCACTCAGCAGGTCTGGCAGCATCTGTGGAAAGAGAAGCAGAGTTAACGTTTCGGGTCAGTGACCCTTCTTCGGAACTTCTGCTCCACGGGAGGTTTCTGTCCTCCCTGAGCTCGCCTTAGGACACCTGCGTTACGGTGTGAAAGGTGTACCGCCCCAGTCAAACTCTCCACCTGCCACTGTCCCCGTTGCAATAAAAGCAAAATACGAGGCAGATCAAGCATGGCTGATCCTTTCGAGTCGAGAAACAGGGCTGAATTCCCTGAACCAGTGCTACAGCTTTCAGAATAGAAGGAGCCTATACACACCTGATGGGTTCCACTTAAACAAAAGAGCTGGAGGTGTTGACGGTCAGAACAGATAAAATGTGGAGGAGTGTTTGAAGCAGATTCTGTGTGGTTACTGTAGTTGTACTATGGAGTTATTGCAAGGAGGTGATTCTGAATGTAATGGATCAACGTGGACCCGTCCAAGGCAAAGGTTCCAAACTTCCCTGTGGTCCAGCCTGGTTGAATGGAACTGAAGCAAACAAATCATCCAGAAGAGGAAAAGATATGTAAGGCCATGAAAGCACAGAATTCAGATGGATGCAATACCAGATGGTCTGGCAAGAGTGTAAAACAGCAACAGACTGGTGAATAAAACTTTCCCATTGAATGAGACAAGAGAAAAGAAGGGTAATAATAGTGTCAGGTGAGTTGTGACACTATTCACATTCCACCTTGATCTGAATAGGACTGTTGAAGGGAGTGATTGAGAAGAATAGAGGAGAAATGAAAAGAAAGGAGAAATAAACAAAAGGTCTTTTGATTTTAGAATGCTTGTTTTTGGAAATGACAGACTGTAAAGTGTGTGTGTCAGAAGATATAGAGCGAAGTTGGGTATGACAAGATCACAGGAAAGTTGTGCCCTGAGACAAGGTGTGTGTTGACAGGAAAGCTGCTTTCTTTTGCACAATATGTATTTTATTCGTATAATTTGTGCAATTACATTGCAAAGCAGTTCAAATTTAATATTACATAAGGTACAATACAGATCAGTTTCCTTCAATAATGTACATGATGTATCTCACTATCCCTGCCTGCACAGTTTATATTTACAGTATTTACATTACACATCAAACATTCTCTGGTGCAAACAGCCCGAGGGGTTTTACACGGGTTCCAGCCCCTCACTGTACTTTGGCCTACTAGGGCCTTAGACTGCAGCCTTTCCCCATTGAGTCTCCATGGTGGCTTCCCCAAGCTTTAATGCCGTCCCACAGCACATAGTCTTGGACGTTGCAATGTGCCAGTCTGCAACACTCGGTCATGGACAGCTCTTTGCACTGGAATACCTGTCCCACGGCCGGGCTCGTTCTCAATAGAGATCATTTCAAATGAACATTTCCTAAATCCGTGCTTTCTCTCTCACAATAAAGAGACCAGGATGTCTAGCAGATTCAGTGTGAGAAAATAACACTGCCGGGTAAAGGCCGCTTTCCAACTCCAATCTTAACACAGGAGATTCCCCAAGCAGCTGCAGTAAGGTGCTCTAAACTGCTGGAAGCGGATGTGTGTGGAAATGGTGATGTGACTGAGGAGGTTTCTTTTTACGGAATGGACTGTGTTTAGGTGGGAATATTACTGAGTGTTAATTGCATCGGGACCATATTTAAAAGCTCCGGCTTTCTGGAAAGCCTTGACTATGAAGACCGAGTCTGGAAGGGTTTGTGTGGAGAGCTGGGTTTCGGTTCTACTGTTAATAAAGGGTTTGAAATTGGCAGCCCGGAGGAAACTGGAGGTGGAGCTGAAAGATGAGGGGCCATTCTCTCTCTGTCTGTCACTCTGGGTGTCTCCTCCATCTAGCTCTCTGTTTAATCTTCACTGTTGTCTCCTCCCCTCCCTGCTCTCACTCTACCTTTCTCAGCCAGGTCCGGGTGGCCTGTATAAAAAGGAGCCTGACGGAATCAGTCTCTTTTATTGTGCACTGATTTGAGGCAAGAATCAACATGTCTGGCAGTAAACAAGAGTATGCTCCAGGCTGGCAGTATGTTAGAATCCATGAGGAAAGGCATCATCACCCTCATCGACAAGCGGAATGGGGAGAGGACAGAAATAAGAAATTGGTGGCCCATTTCACTGCTTAATGCTGACTACAAGATTCTGTCAAAAGTCATAGCCAGTCGATTCAAGTCTGCTCTGGAGTTGGTGATTCACCCTGATCAGACCTATACTATACCAGGCAGGACAATCTCTGATAGCATTGTGCTACTCAGGGATATGATCACCTATGTACGGGACAGGAGGGTGGACACCTGCCTCATCAGCCTGGACCAGGAGAAGGCTTTTGACAGGATATTGCACACTTACATGATGGATGTGCATTCCAAAATGGGGTTTGGGGAGGGAATCTGCAATTGGATCAAACTACTCTACACAAACATCAGTAGTGCAGTCTCAATCAATGGGTGGGAATCAGAAAGTTTCCCGATCCAATCTGGAGTCAGACAGGGCTGTCCTCTCTCCCCTGTCTTGTTTGTTTGCAGTATTGAACCCTTTGCTGAGTCTATTAGGAAGAATGCGAGCATCAGAGGGGTGACAATCCCAGGCAGCGGAGGCACTCAGGTGAAAACCTCCCTGTACATGGATGACATCGCCATTTTATGCTCGGATCCACTGTCTGTGCGCAGACTGATGAGCATCTGCGACCAGCTCGAACTGGCCTTGGGAGCCAATGTTAAACACGGCAAGAGCGAGGCCATGTTCTTTGGGAACTGGGCTGACCGATCCTTTGTCCCCTTCACCGTTAGGTCAGACTACCTGAAGGTGCTGGGGATATGGTTTGGAAGGGCTGGGACGTGCACCAAAACCTGGAAGGAGCGAGTAGCCAGGGTACAACATAAGCTGAGCATGTGGGAGCAGCGATCTCTCTCCATTATGGGTAAGAACCTGGTCATCAAGGGCGAGGTGCTCACATTGCTGTACGTGGTGCTGGTCTGGCCCATACCGCATTCCTGCGCTGTGGCGATCACCTGAGCCATTTTCCGCTTCATCTGGGGATCCAAAATGGTCCGAGTCCGGAGGGACACGATGTTCAAACCTCTGGATAAGGGCGGGAAAAATGTACCCAACGTCGCCCTCATCCTTATGGCTACCTTTGTGTGCGGCTGCATCAAGCTGTGTGTAGATCCCCAGTTTGCAAACTTCAAGTGTCACGACGTGCTGAGGTTCTATCTGTCCCCGGTGTTGCAAAGGATGGGCCTGGTCATATTGCCGTGGAATGCTCCATCCAGTTGGACTGTGCCGTACTGCCTATCCTTCATGGAAAAGTTTCTGTGGAAAAACAACGTTGTCCACCAATCCATCAGGCAGTGGTCTGCACGGAATATCCTCAAGGCCCTACGGGAAAAGGAGATGGTGGATCCTGTCGGATGGTCCCCTGAGCAGAAGTCCAAAGTCATTTGGCAGAATGCCTCATCACCAGAACTTTCAAACAAGCACCAAAATGTAGCCTGGCTGATGATGAAAAGAGCCCTCCCTGTCAGATCCTTCGTGCACACCCGAAGTCTCACCCCATCCACACGCGGCCCTCGAGGTGGCTGTGGTGGAAAAGAGACGTTGCCCACCTCTTTCTGGAATGTGTCTTTGCAAAGCAGGTGTGGAAGAGATGCAGTGGTTTTTGTCGAGGTTCATCCCAAGCAGCTCTGTAGCACAGGAGTCTGTGCTCTGTGGGCTGTTCCCAGGGACGCACACCAAGATAAACATCAACTGTTGCTGGAAGACTATCAATTCGGTGAAAGACGCCCTTTGGTCTGCCCGAAACTTGCTGGTCTTCCAGTGCAAAGAGTTGTCCACGACCGAATGTTGCAGACTGACACATTCCAAGGTCCAGGACTATGTGCTGAGGGACGCACTAAAACTTGGGGCAGCCGCAGCAAAGGCTCAATGTGGAAAGACCACTGTGTCAGGTCCCCTTAGCAAGCTGAACTGAGGGGCTGGATCCATGGGAAACCACTCGAACTGTAGCCAGAAAATATTTGTTTGCTGTAAAATGTACATGGCATGACAACGAAATGGAAGGGCTGTGAGGCAACTCACTCCTGTATTGAAGGAAACTGATCTCCTTTGCACTCTTTGTATTGTTTGACTTGGTGCTTTTGGGAGCTGTTTTGTAATGTATTTTTTTTTTACAGATTTTAATGAATAAAGTATATTTTGGAAATTAATATAAGAAAGTCTGGCAGAGGTAAAGGAGGGAAAGGACTGGGCAAAGGCGGAGCAAAGCGGCACCGCAGAGTGCTTCGTGATAATATCCAGGGCATCACCAAACCAGCAATCCGCCGCCTGGCTCGCCGTGGTGGGGTCAAGCGGATCTCGGGTTTGATCTACGAGGAGACTCGCGGGGTGTTGAAGGTTTTCCTGGAGAATGTGATCAGGGATGCGGTCACCTACACTGAACACGCCAAGCGCAAGACGGTCACTGCCATGGATGTGGTGTGCGCTCTGAAACGGCAGGGCCGCACTCTCTACGAATTCAGCGGCTGAACAACTCGACCCTTTCCAGCAAACACAACAAAGGCTCTTCTAAGAGCCACCCACCGCCTCACAGAGAGAGCAGTGACCTAGAAACGGGAGCTGGGATAGGCTGTTTAGAACTGTCTGGAATAAATCTGTGCTGTGTTCGAGATACAAAAGTAGAATCCCCAAATTTGACATTTGATTTGCAGCAAGGATATGCAGTGGATTTGATTTTCTGAACGGGCTGTGTAAACAGTGCCTGAGGCTCTACAGTTAGTTATTTCCCCAGTCGAAACATGCCCTCAGTGAAAAGCCACATCACTCCTCCAGAATCACTCATTGTTTTCATAGAATTTCAAAATGATTTCGCTGCAATGAGGGAATCCGGGAGTTTTGCAGCAGCCGTTGAATCGGTCACTGGAACCGGACCCACTTGTGATGTTATTTCCCCCGAGACGGTGTTTCCTGCACTGAAACTGACAGGGTTTGTGAAACTGATCAGTTTCAGCTCAGTCATTCAGGGAACTGGAATTCCCGCAGTTTGAGCCCGCGCTATCCAGAGCCCACTTCTGATTGGTCACCCTCTTCCCATTCGCATGTTTTAACCAATTGCCGAGCCTCGAATTAGAAAATACAGCAAATCATTGGCTTAAATTGTCGTCCTGGCAGAAAGGTTGAATTCAAAAAAGCCGCCAATTTCAGTGTTGGGCAGAATCGAATTACTCAACGAATCTCAATAACGAAATTGGCGGCACATTTTATACTTTCCCCGATTTTCCTTTCCATCGATTGGGGTGCGAATTCACTCGGGTGCGTTTGCTAATACTAACTGTAATCCTCAGATCCATTTAACATTTCAGTAATCCTATTAAATACAAAAGGAATTTTATGATTGAATTTCCATTGGAAGATAGTGAATTAGCACCCCGATCGATGGAAAGGAAAATCGGGCAGAGGATAAAATGTGCTGCCAATTCGTTATTGTGATTTGTTTATATAACTGACCAGGACTGACTTCACCCGAACGCAGCTACTAGCTCCCACCTCACTGACCGCTCTCCCCCCTCTGCAACTCGCTTTCTCCCCCTCCTCCCTACTGGCGAAATTCCGCACTCTGGCTGTTCGCTCTCCGCACCCCCACCCACCACCCTGTGCCAGCCCAGCCCACAGCTGCTAGCTCTGACCGTGACACTCGCTCCCACATTTCTTCACCAGGCGCCACCTGTAGAAGCAGGAGGGCCGCAAGGGGTGACAGGGCGACGGAGGAGTGAGTGGCTGAGAGGAGGGAAGCGGCGCGGCGTGGAGTGAGTGGCCAGAGAGTGGGGTAGTACGAAGCGAGGAACAACTGGCCAGGGGAGTGGGGGGGTGGGGGAACAGCGAGGTCTGGAGCGAGCGGCTGAGGGGGGGAATCGTCGAGGCCTGGAGTGAGTTGCCGAGGGGGGAGAGCTACAGCTTCAAAATCTCCCATTCAGCCACTTCCTCCAGCCAAGTGGTGGGGGGATGAGGTGGCTAGACACCCAATGACGCATTATCACGCATGCACGAAGATGGATTTGTTGCGGAAATGTGATGATGTTGGCGCTGCAAAATGACATCATCCCGTGCACGCGCCACTCAATCCTGGCAAGATGTCAAAAATCACTGTGATTTTTTGATCTTTTCAGTGCACTCCTCTTTCTTTAGTTGCCTCTTAGCTTAATGTATTGAAGAAACATCTTTGGGTCCATTTTCATTTTCCTTGTCAATGTTCTTCCATGCTTTCCCTTCATCGCTGCTCCCAAATCCCTCCAGTTCAGTCAAAACACAACTTGGTAGATTTGGGATTTGAACACACGCCTCCAGAAAACACTACGACTTAAACACAGCCCCTTAGACCACTCGGCCATCCTGACTGTTTCAAGTTTATGACAAAAGCTGAGAAATTATCCATTCTTTGTGAAAGTATTTGTGAGATTGTGGAAATGTCTGGAAGAGGAAAGACCGGCAGGAAAGCTCGGTCCAAGGCAAAGTCTCGCTCCTCCCGGGCTGGACTGCAGTTCCCGGTGGGCCGTGTTCAGAGGCTCCTGAGAAAGGGCAACTATGCTGAGCGTGTGGGTGCTGGAGCCCCGGTCTATCTTGCTGCTGTGCTCGAGTACCTGACCGCTGAAATCCTCGAGCTGGCCGGTAACGCGGCCCGGGACAACAAGAAGACCCGCATCATTCCCAGACACCTGCAGCTGGCCGTCCGCAACAACGAGGAGCTCATCAAGCTGCTGGGAGGGGTGACCATCGCTCAGGGCGGGGTGCTGCCTAATATCCAGGCCTTGCTGCTGCCCAAGAAAACCAGCGCTCAGAGCTCCCAGAAAAAGTAAAGCGGCCAAAATGACATCTAATAAACCAAAGGCTCTTTTCAGAGCCACCCACAGTCTCTGTGAAAGGGCTGGTTACTGTCAGGAGGGAATCAGTGATGGAGTTATTGTAACACTGGATTGACCTGTTGCACATCTGTCCAGCTGTGTTTTTTAATTTGCTCTGTTTTTCTGCTCACACATCTCCCCCTCGAGTTAATTGCAGAACTGAACTACAGGGTGCAGAATCAACAATTCCCAGGATCGGGGGTGAGATTGTGCTGAGCAGCAATGAGCCTCCAGTAATGCTGCTTTCTAAATTCCAGATCAGCTCTCAGTCCAACAGGCCTTTCATATTTTAAATATCACAACAGAGCTGACCGGGGGTGAGCGCAGCCTCAGCTGCCCCGAGTCTCAGGGGCTCTCAGGACCCCAATCAGAGCCACCAGGCCTGGCGGACGTGCAGCGAGGACCCCGGGGGAGGGAGGGTGCACTATTAAAGTGATGGTGCATCACCTCCCCCATCCTCGCCGCCACTTCCCGGTTTCTTCTCCCGTTTATCTCAACATTAAGAAGACGCTTTTGCTCTGGACTACACTGGTTATAAAGAAAGACCCAACTTTGTCTCTGAAAGTGATGAATAGCAGCAACAACAGCAGAATCCAACCCCTGCAGTTACATGTGAACTTGCTGATGTTGCAGCAGATTTAATGACTGAGTGAATCCCTTCCCACACACATGGCAGGGGAACGGCCTCTCCCCAGAGTGAGTGTGTTGGTGTTTCAGCAGATCATTACTGCTTTTCAAGCTCTTCTCACAGTCAGGACATTGAAAAGGTCTCTGATCAGTGTGAACAAGTTGATGTTCAGTGAGGTTGGATGACTGAGTGAACCCCTTCCCACACACGGAGCAGGTGAATGATCTCTCCCCAGTGTGAACTCACTGGTGTTTCAGCAGGTTGACTCTGGCTGGGTTCAGTTCTACACTCACTGGTTCCTCTCTCTCTCTTCCCCTGAAGGTGCTGATTCTGACTGTATGTACATGCTCTCTCCCCCTCTGACCCTCCCTGTCCAATGTAGTATCTCCAGTTTTGGTGATGTGCTCTCCCTGACCTGTCTCCATTTCTCCTTCTTATACACACTTGCCCTGACTGTCACTATTTCATAGAATCATACAGCACAGAAGGAGGCCAATCGGTCTTTTGTGCCTGTGCTGAATCTGTGAAAAAAATGATGCAATTAGTCCAACCCCCTGCCTATTTCCCCATAGTCCTGGAGAAATTCACTTTGAAATATTTGTCCAATTCCTTTATGAAAGTTATAATTGAATCTGTTTCCACCACCCTGTCAGACAATTCATTCCAAATCCGAATCAGTTACTTCTTAAATGTTGTGAGGGTTCCGGCCTCTACCACCTCTTCAGGGAGTGCGTTCCAGATTCCAACCACCCTCTGGGTAAATTTTATTTCCTCAAATCCCATCTAAACCTCCTGCCCCTTACCTTAAATCTATGCCACCTGGTTATTGACCCCTCCGCTAAGGTAAAATGTTTCTTCCTATCTAACCCATCAATGCCCCTCATAATTTTGTAAACCTC
This sequence comes from Heterodontus francisci, assembly GCF_036365525.1. NCBI lineage: Eukaryota > Metazoa > Chordata > Chondrichthyes > Heterodontiformes > Heterodontidae > Heterodontus > Heterodontus francisci. The sequence continues at coordinate 1,245,261 of NW_027141448.1, forward strand.
AATCTTATCTCCCCTCAGCCTTCTCTGCTCTAAGGAAAACAACGCTAGCCTTTTCAGTCTCTCTTCATAGCTGAAATGCTCCAGCCCAGGCAACATCCTGGTGACTCTCTTCTGTACCCTCTCCAGTGCAATCACATCCTTCCTCTCGTGTGGTGCCCAGAACAGTACACAGTACTCCAGCTGTGGCCTAACTAGCATTTTATACAGCTCCGTCATAACCTCCCTGCTCTGATATTCTCTGCCTCGGACGATCTATATTGGCCTGTAATCTAAGGCTTTCCTCCTCACTATTTACGACACCACCAATTTTCGTGTCATGTGTGAGAAAGGGTTTGATCTATCCCTATCAGTATCCGTTATATGCATGTGTTTTTAATCTGCACCCCCTCTATTTTATTCTCTGTACTTGTCAGCCTCTGGTAGGTGAGTCTGTGTTTTGCTCTTTATCTCTCAGTCTTCGAAATATGAGCCTGGGTTTGTACCTAATTTTCTTTGCACCTTGCAGGATGGATATTGAAGAGAGGTTTTAACACATTAACTGCCAAATCCTGATAAGTGATTTTTGGGTTTCACACAGTATCTGTCAGTTTCTTGTCTAGGACTGTTGGTTTTACTCTGTCCCTGGCATTTGCTGGTTTGTTAGTGTGGGGTTTACACGGTACCTGTCAGTTTCTCATATGTGAGTGTTGGTTTCACTTTGTATAGAATCATAGATCACAGAATACGGACAGCACAAAAGGAGGGATTCAGCTCATCGTGCTTGTGCTGCCTCTCTGCACAAGCAACTCAGCTCATGCCACATCCTCATGTATTCCATGAAAAGCTGATTTTTTTTCCCTTCAGATAATTATCATATATCCTTTTGAAAGCGATGGCTGAATCTTCCTCCGTCACACTCTCAGGCAGTACATATCAGATCTTAACCATTTGCTGCATAAAAAAGGTTTTTCCTCATGTTGCCTTTGGTTCTTTTCCCATTCACCTTAAATCGGTGTCCTCTGCTTACTCAGCCATGAGTAATATTTCCCATTGCTTTCTCAGCACTGATGAATTGTGAGGTGGGAGACAGCCAGAAGTCCCACTGAGCCGCACTGACTCCCAGCTGAAAAAGAAATGAGATAAAGTTCAATCTTTCACAGCGAGATGCTGCAGAGAGTTAAGAGTCCCGAATGAAAGAGAGCGTTTCTCATACTGTTGTTGAATTTCATTTCAAACACTGCTTGTACTCTCTGCTAATGAAGCCTAAAAAGTGGAAAAACTAAATGGCGCTCAAACTCACAACCCTGAGATTAAAAGTCCCATGATCGACAGACTTAACTGAATATGTCACTTCTCCTTTACCTCTGTTTTGATGGATGCAACTGTATGCTCCAATGCAAGGGCAGCTTTCAAATCCTCCCATGGGTCCACACGTCAGGCTAAGTTCCATGTTGTAAACTCAAGCAAAGGAAATCTGCTCACTTCCAAAACTATCAGCAAATTGAAGCTGATTACGATCAACATCATCAGAGGTCAGAACTACCTGGTGAAAGAAGACACCCTGAAGAAGGATCCACAATTATTCAAAGGCATCGACAAAGTGAAAAACAAGCAAATCGATGAGTCAATCCAAGCTAAACAGAAACACTGAAGAATTCCATTCCAGACCAGAACACAATTAGAGGCATTTTTTGTATTCAAAGCTGGGCATTAGTATTTAATAGTTGATATATAATTTTGAATATATTTGAATTTCTTTATTCATTTGGCACTGCTGAACATGAAGCAGTCTTAAATCATTTAATTTTTTTTTGTAAAATCTGACTTACCAGATTAAAATATTAGATCAAGGGAGAAATTTCAAAGATTACTGGACCAGTAATCCAGAGGCCTGGACTCAAGATCCAGTGACAGCCAGGACGTCAAGGCGGGAAACACTCCGCACTAGTCTGCAGTGAGCGATTCCATCGAAGGTAGAGCACAATCTCTTTAATATAAGAATGTATATTTTATAATAATTAATCACTCAAGACCTTCCTGGTCTCTGCATCTCAGCTGCTCTCTGGATAAACTTGCAGAAAGTATTTCAACCTGGAAAGCAGGAGTCTAGGGAATGTATAATGATATTTTCTCGCCTTCGGGCAATATTTTAATCAATACAGTGTGGGACAACCTGTCTGGGCACAACTCCATGAATTTCTCTTGAACTAGTGACCTCACAATCACTAACTTCTATGGTAACAATCTTCAGCTCATCACCTCCGGTACGTAGGTCTAATCTTAATGTACATTTAAACAACCTTTCAAGTCCAGTTGCAGTTTTTGTTGCTTACCTGCACAAGCTTAAAAAGTGAAAAACGGAAGCAAGTTTAACTGAACATTCTGGTGGTCAGTTCGGGTACGGGAAAAAAATGAAAGGACTCGGACCAGGTCGGATGCGGTGCTGTCAGGCTTGGGTCGGGTTTCATTTGCTGACCCGAGCAGGCCTTTAGTTACTGTTGCAACCTTATATTCCCGCTTGACAATCTGTATATTTTGTTCATTTCAATTTTGTCGACAAGCTCTTTGAATCCAGTTCCCCTGTCCTCAAGCAGGCTCAGTTTGGAAATCGATTCCGCTTTCTGGAAGGCTGAAAGCAATCGATGACCTTAAACTAAAAATGACAACAGAGAAGGACTCGTCTGGGATTTGAACCCAGGACCTCTCACATATTAATCACTTATATACCCAAAGCGAAAATCATACCCCTGGACCAACAAGACACCATTGGCATGGTTTTTATTCGCTCCTGTGGAATTTCACTGGCACCCACAGCCGATCATGCATTTTTTTCAGATCAAAACAATATCCTACAAAGCTGAAATAAAAACAGAAAGTGCTGCAAATACTCAGCACCTCTGACAGCATCTGTGGAGAGAGAAACAGAGTTAACATTTCAGGGTTTTCACCTTTTGTTTGAGCCATCTTTTCAGACTGCTTCTGTCCATCCAATCTCACTTTTTACTCTATCCACATTCTAAGGGTGGTGCAGTGGTGAGCACTGTAGCTTCACAACTTCAATGACCCCGATTCAGTTCTGTATACTGCCTGTGTGGAGTTTGCAAGTTGTTTATGTGGGCTTCCACAAGGTACTCTGGTTTCCTCCCACAACGAAAGACTTGTGGGTTGATAGATAAATTGACAGTTGCAAATTGGCCCTAGGGTAGGTGATAGGAGAAATGTGGGGATGTGGTAGGGAATTCTGGGTTAACATAGGATTAGTATAAATGGGTGGTTGATGGTCAGTGCAGACCCAGTGGGCCAAAGGGCCTATATCAGTGCTGTATATCTCTATTACCATTCTCGAAGCAAATGCATTTTTCATGAATTCCTCATTTCTTTTATTAACGACAATTTTATATTTCCGGCCCTTGCTTCATACGATACCACAAGTGGAATCATGTTTCCATCAACCCGATCAAACCCCTTCACTATTTCCTCAGATTGCAATGTTTCTTTCACCCTGACAGACTGTGGAGTTTCTGCTGCTTGATTGCAGTTCTTGCTTCCCGCCAGTAGATGTCACCTCACTCCAATATCGTGAAGTTTACAAATGTGAGAGAGACACAACAGGAAATAATTGTTCACATTATAGTGAATGTGTGGGATTTAGAAATACTAGGAGTGGAGACGAGTTATTATTGAATTTGTCAAACCAAACATATGTTATAATGTTGTGTTAAATCTGTCACTCTGTTGTCTTGATTCTGAGAGTGACATAGACTCATCGAGTCATTGGGTCATTTGTGGTATAGAAGGAGGCCATTCGCCCCATCGAGTACAGGCCAGCTCTCCATGGAGCGATCCAGTCAGTCCCACTCGTCTGCTCGATCCCCCTAGCCCTGTAAATTTATTTCCTTCAAATGCCCAACGAGTGTCTCCACTTCCTCCGCCCTCGGGGGCAGCGAGTTACAGATCATTACCAATCACTGTGTAAAAAAGTTCTTCCGCCCATTCCCCCTGCGTCTCTTGTCCAAAACCTTCAATCTGAATCCCCTAGTCCTTGTACCAATAGTTAATGGGAACAATTTTTCCTTGCCAACTTATCTAAAACTGTCATAGCCTTCGACACCTCTATCAATTCTCCCCTCAATCTCCTTTGATACAGGCAGAAAAAACCCTGTTTTTCTAACCTAACCTTGAAACTAAAACCCTCCATCCCTGGAACTATTCTGGTAAATCTCCTCTGCATCCTCTCAAGAATCCGCACATTCTTTCTAAAGATTGGTGAGCAGATCTGGATGCAACACTCCAAATGGGGCCTAACCAGAGTTCAGCAGAACAACCCTGCTTTTGTACTCAATGTCTCTATTGTTAAAGCCCAAGATCCCACATGCTTTGCTAACCACTCTCGCAATATGTCTGAACAGTTGAGGTGACTGAGCGGTTTCAGCTTCTCTGTTCAGGTTGCAGCTTTCACTGGAGGCATGTGTTTAAATCCCACTTCTGACAACTTGATTTTCAGTTACTTTGCAGAGCTTCCTTGAAGGTTTGAGGTAGAGTAAATACTGAGGAACTGTTTCTAACTGCTGAACCGTCAATAACCGAAGGTTACAGATTTAATGTGACTCACAAAACTGGAAAGAACTTGAGGAAAAATTCCTTTCTGCAACGTGTGATTAGGATTTCAGTTATGTGGATAGATTGGAGAAGCTGGGTTTGTTCTCCTTAGAGAGGAGATTTGATAGAGGTGTTCACAATCATGAGGGGTCGTGACAGACCCGATAGAGAGAAACTGTTGGTAGAAGGATTGAGACTCAGGGAAAAGCTGTGGCTCAGTTGGTCACACTCACCTCGAAATCACAAGCTTCTGGGTTCAGAGTTCACAGCTGACACTCCAGTACAGCACTGAGGGTGTTGAAGGTGCTGCCTTTCAGGTGTGATGTTAAACCAAGACCTGGTCTGCATGTTTGGGTGAATGTAATAGATCCCATGCTGCAATTTCAAACAAGTGAAGAGCAATTCTCCCTGGTGTTGTGATCAATATTTGCCCCTCAATCAGATCAGTTGGTCATTATCACATTGCTGCTTGTGGGTATTAGCTGCTGCATTTCTGACATTACATCAGTGATTACACTTCAAAAGTATTTCATTGTCTACAAAGTACTTTGATATATCCAGTGGTCTCGAAAGGTGCGATATAAATGCAAGTCTTTTCTTTCTTTATCACAACACATTACTGTGTAAAAAATGGTTCTTCATGTCACCTCTGGTTCTTCCGCCAATCACCTGATATCTGTGTCCTCTGCTTACTGACCCTTTTACCACTGGAAACAGTTTCTCCTTATTTAAACTATTGAAAACCTCCATGATTTTGAACAAATGTGTCAAATCTTTTCGGAACTTTCTCTGCTGCAAGGAGAACAACCCCAGCTTCTCCAATCTCTCCACATCACTGAAGTCCCTCACCCTGCTTCCGTTGTGGCAAATCTCTTTTTTATTCTTTCACGGAATGTGGGCATCGCTGGCAACGCCAGCATTTATTGCCCATTCCTAACTTCCCTTGAGAAGGTGGTGGTGAGCCGCCTTTTTGAGCTGTTGCAGTCCATGTGGTGTAGGTAAATCCACAGTGCTGTTTGGAAGGGAGTTCCAGGATTTTGATCCAGTGACAGTGAAGGAACGGTGATATAGTTCCCAGTCAGGATGGTGTGTAGCTTGGACGGGAACTAGCAGATGGTGGTGTTCCTACGCATCCAATGTCCTTCTCGGTGGTCGAGGTCATGGGTTTGGAAGGCGCTGTCGAAGGAGTCTTGGTGAGTTATTGCAGTGCATCTTGTAGATGGTACGCACTGCTACCACTGTTCACTGGTGGTGGAGGGAGTGAATATTTAAGGTGGTGGATGGGGTGCTGATCAAGCGAGCTGCTTTGTCCTGGATGACGTTGAGCTTCTTGTGTGTTTTTGGAGCTGCACTCATCCAGGTAAATGGGGAGTATTCCATCACGCTCCTGACTTGTGCCTTGTAGATGGTGGACAGGAGGTGAGTGATTCACAGCAGAATTCCCAGCCTCTGACCTGGTCTTGTAGCTACGGTATTTATATGGCTGATCCAATTCAGATCCTGCTCAACGGTAACCCCCAGAATGTTGATAGTGAGGGATTCAGCAATGGTAATGCCATTGAATGTCAAGGGGAGATGGTTAGATTCTCTCTTGTTGGAGATGTTCATTGCCTGGCACTTTTGTGGGTTGAATGTTCCTTGTCACTTATCAGCCCAAGCCCAATGTTGTCCAGGTCTCTCTACATGTGGACACGGACTGCTTCAGTAGCTGAGGAGTTGCTAATGCTACTGAACATTTTGCAATCATCAGCGAACATCCCCACTTCTGACCTTGTGAGAGAGGGAAGGTCATTGATGAAGCAACGGAATATGGTTGGGGCCTAGGACACTACCCTGAGGAACTCCTGAGTGCTGTTCTGGGACTGAGATGATTGGCCACCCACAACTATCACCATATTCCTTTGCGCTAGGTATGACTCCAACTAAAGAACAAAGAACAAGGAAAATTACAGCACAGGAACAGGCCCTTCGGCCCTCCAAGCCTGCGCCGATCCAGATCCTCTACCTAAACATGTCGCCTACTTTCTAAGGGTCTGTATCTCTTTGCTTCCTGCCCATTCATGTTTCTGTCTAGATACATCTTAAAAGGCGCTATCGTGCCCGCGTCTACCACCTCCGCTGGCAACGCGTTCCAGGCACCCACCACCCTCTGCGTAAAGAACTTTCCACGCATATCCCCCCTAAACTTTTCCCCTCTCACTTTGAACTCGTCACCCCTCGTATTTGAATCCCCCACTCTGGGAAAAAGCTTCTTGCTATCCACCCTGTCTAAACCTCTCATGATTTTGTACACCTCAATCAGGTCCCCCCTCAACCGTAGGCTTTCTAATGAAAATAATCCTAATCTACTCAACCTCTCTTCATAGCTAGCACCCTCCATACCAGGCAACATCCTGGTGAACCTCCTCTGCACCCTCTCCAAAGCATCCACATCCTTTTGGTAATGTGGCGACCAGAACTGTATGCAGTATTCCAAATGTGGCCGAACCAAAGTCCCATACAACTGTAACATGACCTGCCAACTCTTGTACTCAATACACCGTCCGATGAAGGAAAGCATGCCGTATGCCTTCTTGACCACTCTATTGACCTGCGTTGCCACCTTCAGGGAACAATGGACCTGAATACCCAAATCTCTCTGTACATCAATTTTCCCCAGGACTTTTCCATTTACTGTATAGTTCACTCTTGAATTGGATCTTCCAAAATGCATCACCTCGCATTTGCCCTGATTGAACTCCATCTGCCATTTCTCTGCCCAACTCTCCAATCTATTTATATTCTGCTGTATTCTCTGACAGTCCCCTTCACTATCTGCTACTCCACCAATCTTAGTGTCGTCTGCAAACTTGCTAATCAGACCACCTATACTTTCCTCCAAATCATTTATGTATATCACAAACAACAGTGGTCTCAGCACGGATCCCTGTGGAACACGTCTCCATTTTGAGAAACTCCCTTCCACTGCTACTCTCTGTCTCCTGTTGCCCAGCCAGTTATTTATCCATCTAGCTAGTACACCCTGGACCCAATGCGACTTCACTTTCTCCATCAGCCTACCATGGGGAACCTTATCAAACGCCTTACTGAAGTCCATGTATATGACATCGACAGCCCTTCCCTCATCAATCAACTTTGTCACTTCCTCAAAGAATTCTAGTGGAGAGTTTTCTCCCTGGTTGCCATTGACTTCAATTTTGCAAGGGCTCCTTGATGCCCTTGGCAAGAGCAGTCACTGTCTCCTCACCTCACCTCTTGAGTTCAGCTCTTTTGTCCAAATTTGGGTCAAGGCTGCAACGAGGTCAGGAACCAAGTGGCTCTGGCAGAACCCAAAATGAGCATTGATGAGCAGGTTATTGCTGTGTAAGTGCTGCTTGATAGCACTGTCAATGACACCTTCCATCACTTTACTGATGATCAAGAGGAGGCTGATGGGGCAGTAATTGACAGGGTTGGATTTGTCCTGCTTTTTGTTTGCAGGACATACCTGGGTAATTTTCCACGTTGCTGGGTAGATGCCAGTGTTGTAGCTGTACTGGAACAGCGTGGCTAGTGGCGCGGCTAGTTCTGGAGCATAAGTCATCAGCACTACAGCCGGGATGTTGTCAGTATCCAGTGCCTTCAGCCATTTCTTGATATCATGTGGAGTGAAGTGGATTTGCTGAAGATTGGCATCTACGAAGCTGGAGACATCAGGAGGAGGTCGAGATGCATCATTTAGTTGATATTTCTGGCTGAAGATGGTTGCAAATTATTCAACCTTGTATTTTGCACTGATATGCTGGTCTCCCCTATCATTAAGGATGGGGATATTTGTGGAACCTCCTGTTGATTGTTTAATTATCCACCACCATTCAGGACTGGATGTGGCAGGACTGCAGAGCTTTGATCTGATCTGTTGGTTGTGAGATCACTCAGCTCTGTCTATTGCATGCTGCTTCCACTGTTTGACATGCAAGTAATCCTGTGTTGTAGCTTCACTCATTTTTAGGTCTGCTTGGTGCTGCTCCTGACATGCCCTCCTGCACACTTCATTGAACCACTATTGCTCCCTTGGCTTGATGGTAATGGTAGAGTGAGGGAAATGTCAGGCTATGAGGTAACATATTGTGTTTAAATACAATTCTGCTGCTGCTGATGGCCCACAGTGCCTCATGGATGTCCAGTTTTGAGTTGCCAGATCTGTTCATTTCTTCCCTCAGATATAATTGGAAAAAAATTCCAAAGGAATGCATGTACTAAATAAAAAGGAGAGAGAAATAAATACTGACAAAATAGATGGCAGCATTTGCAAGGTAAAAAGATTTATAAGTTTTATTATCGATGAGTGAGAGGAATATATCACGCTTTGGGGCTTCTGTAAGTGGATTTACTGATAATTTTGGGAATGGATAGGAAGCTGCTTCATGGTTGGTGGAACAAACTCCCGCCCTCGGGGTGGAGCCAACAGCTGCATCCGTCCAATAATAGACAGAGTAGAAGTACTGTATCAGGCCTTGTTAACTCAGTTGGTAGAGCATGAGACTTTTCATCTCAGGGTCTTGGATTTGAGACCCATGTTGTGTGGTTGTTCTTACCTTTTTCAGACTTCATCGGCAGAGAGTTCAAGGGGTGTTTGAAATTAAATTCAACAACATCACCAGATTTCAACTCCCCCCCTCCCAGTGTAGTTGAATGGACCTTCAACCTCTCCCCTCCCCCTTCCCCTCCCTCCCAGAACTGCAACAGGGATCCGCTTGTCCTCACTTTCCACCCCACCTGCCTCCACAGCAGCACAGTGGCGCAGTGGTTAGCACTGCAGCCTCACAGTTTCAGCAACCCGGGTTCAATTCTGGGTACTGTCTGTGTGAAGTTTGCAAGTTCTCCCTGTGTCTGTGCGGGTTTCCCCCGGGTGCTCCAGTTTTCTCCCACAAGCCAAAAGACTTGCAGGTTGGTAGGTAAATTGGCCATTATAAATTGCCCCTAGCACAGGTAGGTCGTAGGGAAATATAGGGACAGGTGGGGATGTGGTAGGAGTATAGAATTAGTATAAATGGGTGGTTGATCGTCGGCACAGACTCGGTGGGCCGAAGGGCCTGTTTCAGTGCTGTATCTCTAAACATAAACACATCCAAAGGATCATCCTCCACCATTTCCGCCACCTCCAGCGTGATGCCACCACCAAACGCAACTTCCCCTCCCTTGTCAGCATTCCGAAGGGATTGTTCCTTCCACAACACCCTGGACCACTCCTCCATTACCCCAACACCTCTTCCCCTTCCCAAGGCACCTTCCCATGCAATCGCAGGAGATATAATACCTGCCCTTTTCCGTCCTCTCTGCTCATTATCTAAAGCCCCGAACACTCCTTTTAGGTGAAGCAGCGATTTACTTGTACTTATTTCAATTATGTATACTGTATTCACTACTCACAATGCGGGCTCCTCTAAACTGGGGAGACCAAAAGCAGATTAGGTGGAACACCTCTGCTCAGGCCGAAAGCATGATCCTGAGCTTCTGGTTGCTTGCCATTTCAACACTCCCCCCTGCTCTCATGTCAACATTTCTGTCTTTGGCCTGTTCCAGTGTTCCAGTTAAAATCAACCCAAGCTTGAGGTGCAGCACCCGACCTTTTGATTCAGCACTCTACAGCCTTGTGGATTGAACATTGTGTTCAATAACATCAGAGCATGACTGGTGTCAGGCAACCACAAGAATTAACACACTTTGTCCCAGGACAGCTTTGTTATTTAATCTCTCCTGCCCTCTGCCCTTTCAAACACCTACCCCTTTGTTCTCTCCCACATGCCCCTCCCCTTCACTTGTTTAAAACCTAATTCTTTTCTAACGTGTGTCAGTTCTGATGAAAGGTCACAGACCAGAAATGTTAACTCCGTTTCTCTCACCACAGATGCTGCCAGAGCTACTGAGTATTTCCAGCACTTTTTGTTTTTATTTCAGATTTCCAGCATCTGCAGTATTTTGCTTTTATTGTGTCAGAAAGTCTTTCCTTGATTCAGGACTCTTACCTCTCTCCAGAATCTCTGCTAAAGATTGAACTGTATCTCATTTCACTCACAGCTCATGGTGAGTGTGACACAGTGGGACTTCTGGCTGTCTCCCACTTCACAGTCCATCAGTACTGAGAAAACAATGGGGAATATTACTCACATGTTGTGTTCTGCAACTTTTTACAAACACTTTAATGTATATATTGTCTTCCAAAGCAGTGACAGAATGGTGGCTTCAGTGTGTTGTTGAAATAGCTTTGTTGAGTTCGTGCTGTACTAACAGTTAAACAGTTCTTGGTTCAATACCAGGTTTTGGCACTTTCAACCTCTCCTGTGTCTTTTTCTTTGGCTCCAATTGTCAAGCTGCATGATTTACTCTGAAATTAGCACCAGAGAACCAAGGCACCAGCGAGCATGAGGAGCTGAAATAAGCACAGATCAAATCCACTTAATATTTCTGACTGAAGATGGTTGCAAATGCTTCAGTTTTGCCTTTTGCACTGACGTGCTCAGCACCACCATCATTGAGGATGTGAATGTTTTTGGAGCCTCCTCATCTTGTTAGTTATTTAATTATCCACCACCATTCACGACTGGATGTGGCAGAACTGTGGAGCTGTGATCTGATCCTGAGGGAGATATCCGTGCGTGGAGTGGCGGGATGTATGGAGAATGATCCTGAAGAGGGTGTCTGAGCCTGGAGTAGAAGCTTTCTGTGGAGGTACAGGAGTAGGCCATTCAGCCCCAGTGTTTTATAAAGGTTTAGCATAATTTATTTGCTTTTACTCTATGCCTCTATTAATAAAGCCAAGTGTCCTGTTTGCCATGAGCAACCTTTTCAAACCTTGATCAAAAAAGATTGGTGCACATTGTCTCATTCTTCCTCCCAAACTGTATCACTTCACAATTCTCTGCGTAAAATTTTATCTGTTGTGTGAAAGCCCATTTTACCAGTGTGTTTAAGTTCCTCTGAAGTGTGTTACTGTCACTGGCAGAGGACGAAATTCACGAGCATTCTTTGATGCTATCTCCGTGGAAAGAGCAATCTTACACACTAGCTCAAATTGGGATTTTGTGTGTTTAGCATCTTTCCTCATCCACCAATATAAGCACAAATCTGTCTCATAATGTACGGTCTAAGAATGTGCCAATGTTGCAATGTAGTGATAAATTCTTCAGTGTCACATTGTACTCACCAACTGTTTCACTACTTTTATGATTTCTGGATCCAAGTTTGTAGCTTTCCGCGATCTCTAGTGGCTTAGGGTTGAGCCTCACTTCAACGAAGAAACGGAAAATTATGATTTAAAGATTACACTGTCAATCATTCACATCTCTGTCTTCTCCTGAACTTCGAGTTCAAATTTGTTTGTGAAGTTGAGTCACACGTTAAGACAGCACAGTCTTTTTCTTTGTGAAGGAAGTGATTTGGGAATGGCTGTTTGAAATTGTCCCTTCTTGCACAGAAATTCAGTGCAAATACTTGATCACTCACAATTTCCTTGAGAGAAATTTGTTCACAATCGCATTCGACACGGAAACTGCCTCAGCATTAATCACACTGAAGCAGAATGTGACCCTGTTGTTTGTTTCAGAATGTTGGTGCCGTTATTTGTCGCTTTAAACCGAGACTGTGAGACAGGGCAAGTTTGATCCGAGGTTGGAATATATTATCATTCAGGAGCAAGAAAAATCAAAAGGAACAAAATAAGAAAACCCCGTCTCTGGATTTGAGAATCTGTCGATCCGCTTTGGGAAAGTGAATCAGAGCAAAATGAAGGGTGAACTGTCCAGAAGAGATGAAGACACAGCTCAGTCAACACGTTCCCCTGGTTTATGATGCTGGAACATTCATCACACAGAAATGATTCAACCCAATGACAAACATTCTTACAGCTGATAATTTATGCTACTGATTTAAGGACTGTCTCATGTGGTTACCGAGTGATGACGAGAAGATATTAAACTTTGTTCTATTCAATCTAGCTGTGATGAAGTTTGAATTTTTCTACCTTTTATAAACAGTATTTGAAGGGTCTCGGTAACAATGTTCAGTTTTGATGAGAGTGGGGTCTGGGTGAGAAGCTGCTGAGTGTGACAGGGTCAGGACTGGATGCAGGAAGTTCTCTGACAGTCTCCCTCTATCTCTCTAATGGGTTTGAGTTGATTTACGACTGGTAGCTTTTATTTTACTTTTCTTATTCAGAGATACAGCACTGAAACAGGCCCTTCGGCCCACCGAATCTGTGCCAACCAGCAACCACCCACTTATACTAATCCTGCATTAATGCCATATTCTCTACCACATCCCCACCATTCTCCTACTACGTACCTGCACTCGGGACAATGTACAATGGCCAATTTACCTACCAACCTGCAAGTCTTTTGGAGGTGGGAGGAAACCAGAGCACCCGGCGGAAACCCACACAGACACAGGGAGAACTTGCAAACTCCACACAGGCAGTACCCAGAACTGAATCCTGGTCGCTGGAGCTGTGAGGCTGCAGTGCTAACCATTGCGCCACTGTGCTGCTGTTGGTGTTTTGATAAATGAAGGAAGTTCCCTCCACCCATTTTTTTTGGACAGACAGTGTGGTCTAAGGATGTAAAGGGTTAATGCTGAAGATAGTGGGATCAACCCATCCCACTGTCAGAGTGATGATGTAACAGTCACATGAGATGAAGTTTGGGAGAAGAGAGAGCAGCACCAAGGATGCTAGCTTAGCAGGCTTGATGAGTGTTTACAGAGTATTGAGTAAATTAGAAAAGAGTTCTTAGTTCTTTCAGCAGGAACTGTGTCCAGAAAATATCGACAAACTCACAATTTTATTATTCAGGAGTCGGAACACAGATATTAATTCCAAGTGACAGTTCTGGGACCAATTAACAAAAAAAGTAGAGAATAATATTGCTCACTGATTGAAATCCCCCAGTGAGGAGACAGTTAAACAGGTGATCTGTTGGGGCATCCTTCGATCCAAGGTTTCAGCAACATTTAATCTCCCTTTTTGGTGAAATTCTCTGTTATTTGCAACTTTTTTTATCAGCTTTGATGGGCGAGTGAAAAAACTGAAAAAATTGAACAGTTCCATCCTTTCTTTTCTTCCTTCTTCTCTTCTTTCCATCAGTTTCTCTTTTCTGTCCCAGATCAATATAATGATGAGAATCCCACTTTAATCTGTTGTTTCTGGTGTTTTATCCATTCCAATCAAAATTTCAACATTCCAATCAAATCTATTTGTTATTCCACAGTGTCTCTCCATGTGTTTTATTCTGTTGTATTCTCTCACAGTCTGTTTGGTGATCAATGTTACATCTCACTCTCTGTTCTGGTGAAGATCAGAGGCAGTGATATCTGTTTACACCACCCGACAAGTCGGCCTGAGGCTGTGCCTCGCTGATCACGTGGAGTTAAAGCAATTGTTCCAGTCAGTTAGTTCAGTTGTAATTTCATGAGAAATTCGGTCATCATTACTTCGTCAGTGACCTAATAGTTCAGGTGTCTGAGTGATGTTAATCATGATGTGATGAAATGATTGTATGTTCTAGTCTTTCCGTGGTGGGTTTTCACATTGACTAGAAACGTGTTGGACATGGTCAGGAAATGTTTCACACCACACCATTCCCAACTTCATTTACTTCCAGAAGGTCTTTTTCCATCATTGCACAGCTAGCTGCACAGCCAGAAACTGTGCTGAAGGTGACAGCCATGTCTACGCAGCTGACAAGGTGGCGGAGAGGTTAAGGTGATGGGCTGCTAATCAATTGTGCTGTGCACACGTGGGTTCAAATCCCATCCTTGTTGCTAGTTTATGAACTTTTTAGTGTATTGTTTCTGTTGGGGGAGTTGATGTGCAAAGTCAGCCTCGAAACCTGTTCTAGTCCATGTCCAGACAGTGATTCCAGAATTGGTTATACTTTATTAAAATTGAGACAGACAATTGGAATTCTTCACCCAAACTGCACTGGAATGAAGATCAAATAGGGATCACGAAACGGAGCAGGGTTTTTCCTCCCCTCCTTCCTTCCATCTTTACTTTCTCTCGATTTGCACCAAGTGAAAGACAAATGGGAAAAGCAAATGGCGAGGGAGCAGATGCAGAAAATTATCCTTTTGCAAGAAATTTATTTTCAAATCTTCTTGATAGATTCAGTGAGTGAGCAATGCTTTGGCAGATGGAGTTTAAAATGAGGGGTCATTTAGTACCTACGATAGATCAGAGTGTTTTTTTGTAAGAGGTGAGATGTTAGAAACGGTTGAGGAGCAGAGACCCGAATACTGAATTAATAAAAGCTCGTGGACTGGTAGAAAATAATGTGAAAAGTGAACAGAATCTGAAGATTGGAACTCATGTTGCAGTGATATAAAGCTCTGTGCTCCTGAAGTAAATGTCCAAGCCCAGATTGTGGGGAATCTGTGGAGAGTGATTTGGTTTTTATTCATTCTTGGGTGTGAGTATCGCTGATAAGGCTAGCATTTATTATCCATTCCTATTGCCGTTGAGAAGGTGGTGGAGAGCTGCCTTCTTGAACTGATGCAGTCCATATGGTGCAGGAACACCCACAGTGCTATTGGGGAGGGAGTTCCAGGATTGTGACCCAACAACAGTGAAGAAATGGCGATGTCGTTCCAAGTCAGGATGGTGAGTGACTTGGAGGGGAACCTGCAGGTAGTGAGTTCCCATGCATCTGCTGCCCTTGTCCTTCGAGGTGGTAGTGGTCACGAGTTTGGAAGGTGCTGTTGAAGGATACTTGGCGAGTTGCTGCAGTGCATATGGAGATGGTACACACTGCAGCCACTGTGTACTGGTTGTGGAGGGATTGAATGTTTAAGGTGGCGGGTTAGGTGCCGATCAAGTGCTCTGCTTTGTCCTGGATGGTGTTGAGCTTCTTGAGTGTTGTGGAGTGGGATGTATTCCATCACACTCCTGACTTGTGCCTTGTAGATGGTGGACAGGATTTGGGGTGTCAGGAGGTGAGATACTTGCTGCAGAATTCGTAATCTCTGACCTGCGCTTATAGCCACAGCATAGATGTGACTGGTCCAGTTACGTTTCTGGTCAAGATGTTGATGGTGGGGGATTTAACGATGATAATGCTTCTGAATATCAAAAGGTAGATTTTTTTTCTCTCTCATTGGAGATGTTCACTGCTTGGCACTTGTGTGGCCAGAAGGTTGCTTGTCACTTATCAGCTCAAGCCTGAATGTTGTTCAGGTCTTGCTGCTTGCAGGCACAGACTGCTTCAGTATCTGAAGAGTTGTGAATCATCATCTAACATTCCCACTTCTGACTTATGTTGAAGAGAAAGTCGTCAATGAAACAGCTGGGATGTTTGTGTCTAGGACACTACCCTGAGAAACTCCTGAGGCAATGTCCTGGGCTGAGATGATTGGCCTCCACTAACCACAACCATCTTGCTTTGTGCGAGGTATGACTCCAGCAAGTGGAGAGTTTTCCCCCTGATTCCCATTGACTTCAATTTTGCTGGGGATCCTTGATGCCACACTCACTCAAGGGCAATCACACTCACCTCTCCTCTGGAATTCCACTCTTACGTCTCTGTTTGGACCAAGCTGCAATGAGATCATACGAACATAAGATCAGAAGAACTAGTAGCAGGAGTAGGCCATTTGGCCCCTCGTGCTTGCTCAGCCATTCAATAGGATCATGGCTGACCTGATCATGACCTCAACCCCACTTTCTTGCCTGCCCACATAACCCTTGGCTCTCTTGTAGATAAAAATCTTGAAGACATTCAATGACCCAGCCTCCAATGCTCTCTGCGGTAAAGAATTCCAAAGATTAATGACCCTCTGAGAGAAGAAATTCCTTCTTAAATGAAAAACCCCTGAATCTGAAACTATGTCCCCTCGTTCTAGATTCCACCACGAGAGGAAACATCCTCACAGCATCTACCCTGTCAAGCCCCCTCAGAATCTTATATGTCTCAATACGTTCACCTTTCATTTTTCTCAACTCCAATGAGTATCGGTCCAACCTGCTCAACTTTCCTCATAAGACAACACCTTCATCACAGGAATCAATCCAATGAACCTTCTCTCAACTGCCTCCAATGCAAGTATATCCCTCCTTAAATAAGGAGACCAAAACTGTACACAGTACTCTATGTGTGGTTTCACCAGCACCATGTACATTTGTAGCAAGACTTCTCTACTTTTATACTCCATCCCACTTGCAATAAAGGGTAACATTCCATTTGCCTTCCTAATTATTTGCTGTACCTGCATGGCAACTTTTTGTGATTCATGCACGAGGACACCCAGATCCTTCTATACCGCAGCATTCTGTAATCTCTCACAATTGAAATAATATTTTCCTTTTCTATTCTTCCTACCAAAGTGGATAACCTCATATTTTCCCACATTCTCCTCTATCTGCCAAATTATTTCCTGGAGCTGAGAGACCCTGGCAGAACCTAAATTGAGCATCGATGATCAGATTATTGCTAAGTGTGTGGTGCTTGATAGCACTGTTGGTGACACCTTCCATTGCTTTGCTGATGATTGATAGTAGACTGATGGGGCAGCAAGTAGATGCCTGTGTTGTCGCTCTACTGGAACAGCTTGGCTGAGGGCGCAGCGAGTTCTGGAGCACAAGTCTTCAGTACTAGAGCCGGAATGATGTTCGGGCCCATAGTCTTTGCTGTATCGAGTGCCTGCAGCTGTTTCTTGCCATTATGTGGAGTGAAGCAAATTGGCTGAAAACTGGAAGCTGTGATGCTGGGGAACTCAAGAGGCCAAGTTGAATCATCCACTGAGCAATTTCTGACTGAAGATGGTTTCAAATGCTTCAGCTTTATCTTTTGCACTGACGTGCTCGGCTCCACCAACATTGAGGATAGGGATGTTTTTGGAGCCTCCTCATCTGGTTCGTTATTTAATTGTCGACCACCATTCATGACTGGATACCTAGTTTCTCAGGGCAGTGTCCTAGGCCCAAACATCCTCAGCTGTTTCATTGATGGCTTTCTCTTCAACATAAGTGAGAAGTGGGAATGTTCGCTGATGATTCACAACTCCTCAGATACTGAAGCAGTCTGTGCCTGCAAGCAGCAAGACCTGAACAACATTCAGGCTTGAGCTGATAAGTGACAAGCAACATTCTTTGATCTGATCCTGAGGGAGATATCCGTGCGTGGAGCGGCGGGATGTATGGAGAGTGATTCTGAAGAGGGTGTCTGAGCCTGGAGGGCCGAATCTGTGGAGAGTGGTCCTCAAAGGATGTCCGTGTCTGGAGATTTAGGATCTCTGAAGAGGGTCTCCAAGCCCGTAGCGCTGGGATCTTTGGAGAGTGATCCTGAAGTGGGTGTCCGAACCTGGAATGGCGGGATCTGTGGAGAGTGATCCTGAAGTGGGTGTCCGAGCCTGGAGTGGCGGGATATGTGGAGAGTGATCCTGAGGTGGGTGTCCGAGCCTGGAGTGGCAGGATCTGTGGAGAGTGATCCTGACGAGTGTGTGTAAACCTGGAATGGAAGCTTTCTGTGGAGGTACAGGAAGAGGCCATTCATTCCCAGTATTTTATAAAGGTTTAGCATAATTTATATGTTTTTACTCTATGCCTCTATTAATAAAGCCAAGTGTCCTGTTTGCTCGAAGCAACCTTTTCAATCCTTCTAACATTGGTGTACATTGTCTCTCTGCTCCTACACCCAGTTTAGAATTGTAACCTTTCATTTATATGGCATTCTTCCTTCCAAATTGTATCACTTCACACTTCTCTGTGTAAAATTTCATCTGTTTTGTGAAAGCCCATTTTACCATTTTTTTTAAGTTCCCCTGAAGTGTGCTACGATCACTGGCAAAGTACAAAATTCCTGAGCATTCTTTGATGCTATCTCCATAGACAGAGCAATCTTTTACGCGAGCTCAAATGTAGGATTTTGTGTTTAGTATCTTATTTCACCCACCAATATAAGCACAAATATGTCACGTAAATCTTGTTCACTGCAGTCCCTGCTGCTGTTTGCTGCCTATATTTACCGACTTTAATCTCAACCTCGTCACCATGTTCTCTAATATATTCAGGGGGCATCAGCAGAGAAAATGTTCAACAAGCGTGGCAAGTGCAAGGAAATGTTTATTTATGTCATTATGTCATGAACTTAATATACAAATTTTTACATGTGTGAATCATCAAGATGTGTCTTCATAAATGGAACCCCGTCACAATAAACACTGTCACCTTTCAATGTTTAGCGGACAGGTTTGACGGCCTGATGTGTGTGATTCCCATATTAATGTGTTTGTACAAAGTTCGGGGAAAGATGGAGATATGAATAATTTACAGGGAAATCTTTTGAACATATTACCACATCTCTCACTCACAAAGAGCTGCAAACACATGGATTCCAAAAGAACCTGAGTACAAAATCACCTAAAATAAACACTGGCAGAGAGACTTGCAATAACCTGTAGCTCAGGGAAAGTACATGATGTTATGGAAGGAATTCTGTTTCTTTTGTTAAAATATTTTTTGAAGAAGTCATAATCAAACTGAATAAGTGTAGGACCAGTTCTTTTTCAAGAGAGCACCAAAAGAACCAATTTGGCAACTATGTTTACTGGTTGTCACATGATTCAAGTTAAGGATAGAACAGAAACCCTGGTAACAGGGAGAAATGTGGACAGAGAAGTCAGTCATGCCCCTTGATTGGACAAGCTTGGCAACAGCAGCGCAAACCTAAGACGGCAGAAAACTCACAACCTATGGTTGTAGCAGTCAGTGTGTTTTACCTGCTGGAGTGAGCAGCTGATAAAGTTAGCCTGAAGAATCGTCAAGGAAGGAGAGAAGACCACAACCCAGTTTGTTTTCCAGAAAATCTTTAAAAGACCCTGAGAAGTCCACTGAGTTAATTCATCTTGTCGCATGTCTTTGAAGAAGGCCTGCTAAAATTAATTCTCAATGCCTTCTGAAAAGAACTGTTCTAAAATACCCTAGTGACCTGTCTACGTATACTCGGAAGTTAGACTGTATTCCAGTTTTGGAGCAACATATCTCATCTGATGATTTCTTCAAAAATGAGCAAATAAACAGCCCAAGAGGTTTTTTTTGTCTGTAACAGAGTGCTGAATTTTTTTTAAAATCCCTTTTATTTTTATCAGCCATCCGGTGTGTGTGTGCATGTGGCTCGAAGATAAAAAAAAGGACTTTAAAAGTTGGTAAAGGTGAAAAAGGAACTTTTAAAATTTCCACCTGTGTGTTTATGCTTTACTTCATGACTAGTTAAAACTTGTTCGACAATAAATGGATAATTTTGTTGTTCATTAAAGAAACCTGGTCAGTGTCTTCTATTCTGGGAAAAATAGAGTACATGATTGACTGTATCAGTATGTGGGAAAAGTTCACATAGATGTTGTGACCTGTGGAGAAGTGGGATGAGAATAAAGAGTGCCCTCCTCTGCCCTTAGTTGTCACATCACTTGTGATCTGGCTCAGTAGCTTAATTGGTTCGAGTGTTTGTCTTATAATCAGAAAATCTTGGATTCATATCCTTGCTTCAAAAGTTTAGCTATCAATCATTTACATCCATTTTCTTGTGAACTTTAACTTTTCTTATGAATTTCATTCACAAAAGAAAACAGCTCAGTGGTTGCCTTTGTGAAGGATGTGAGTTTGAAATGGCTGTTCCTGCTCGTACAGATGTCAAGTGCTAATATTACAACGGCAACTCAATCCCCTACAATTTCTTTGAGAGCAATGTGTTTGCAGTTGCATTTAACCTGGAAAACAGCTCAACATTAATCTCACTGAAGGAAAGTGTGACCGTGTTGTATGTTTCAGAGTGTTTGTGCCGTTTTGTGTCTCTTTTAACCAAGACTATAACACGACGCAAAGGGGAGGGTTGATCCGAGGTTTAGAATATATTATCATTCAGGAGCAAGAAAAATCAAAAGGAACAAAATAAGAAAACCCCGTCTCCAGATTTGAGAATCTGTAGATCCGCTTTGGGAAAGTGAATCAGAGCAGAATGAAGGGTGAACTGTCCGACTGCCCAGAAGAGATGACGACACAGCTCAGTCAGCACGTTCCCCCGGTTTATGATGCTGGAACATTCCTCACACAGAAATTATTCAATCAATATTCATCTGCCAAGTCGGTCTGAGGCTGTGCCTCTCTGATCACGTGGAGTTAAAGCAATTCTTCCAGTCAGTTAGTTCAGTTGTCATTTCATGAGAAATTCGAAGTCATCATGACTTCGTCAGTGACCTAATGGTTCAGGTGTCTGAGTGATGTTAATCATGATGTGATCAAATGATTGTATGTTCCAGTCTTTCCGTGGTGGGTTTTCACACTGAGTAGAAACGTGTTGGACATGGTCTGGAAATGTTTCACACCACTCCATTCCCAACAGGCCATGACCTGATGTGATGGAAATGTCATTTACTAAAAGAAGCTACATTTCCATCATTGCACATCTGGATGCACAGTCAGGATCTGAGCTGAAGGTGACCATCCTGCCCAAATTTCCATAGAGGCAAAAAAGACATGTGATGGGTTGCTGGCACAAAGCTGGGTGATGAAGTGTTTGAGAGGTTAAGATGATGGATTGTTAATTCCTTCTGTTTTACATGTATGAGTTTGAATCCCATCTGCAACAACAGTTTATAAAATGCTCAATACATTGTTTCTTTGTAATTCACCAGCTTTTGCAGAAAGTAGGACTGAAGCTGTTGCAGTACCTGTTAGAAAGATAGTCTAAGTTATTCTGAAGCCATCTTCCAATGTCATCGACATGTAAGCAGGATTTTCAAGGATAAGATGTAGTTTTTAAAAGTCATTTCAATCTTACTCGAGACTTTACAAAGAAGCCAGATAAATCTCGATAAAAAGTCATATATATTTAGAGATCTTTGAAAAGCACTTCAATCTTGTTAATAAAAAGTCAGATGTAAATTTAAGAACTCTGATAAGGCGGTGCTAAAAAGTTACATACAATTAAGAAACAAAATACAACATTTAAAATGTCTGAACTCCCTCTGAAAGTTGACCCCTGCTGCTGCCGGTGTCTTCCTGGAATAGTGGAGCTGTTGTGTCAACAGAAAAGTCCTTCCCAAGCAGCCCTGAGCCTGTTGGTACCGGCTCTAATCCAACCCAGGTAAAAATCAGGGTACATTGTGGGCAATGAGCCCAAATTGCTGAACTACAGGTCCCTGTCACTTTAAAGAGTTGGCTGGTGTGATGATGATCAGAGGCTCCTTCTAAGCACATTTCTCACCACCACAACTTCCAGATGCTGGTGTTAGTGTGTGCATGTACTGGCAGTTGCAGTGCTGTTCAGACACTCAATAGCAGTGAAAGTCTCAGAGTTCACCACTATTGGGCTGCAAAATCCAGGCCAATATCTCACAGTCCTGTTAGATTTGCTCTCCCTCTGTACAAAATCAAACTCCACACATTGTCTTTCACTCACTCCTGTTTCCAGCCCTGACGGTGCAGAAATCCCCTCTCAAAGGTACACAATCCAGTTGGTTTCTGATCAAATACCTCCTTCCTCATTCAATAGAGGAAACAGAGACATGAACAGGAGTCAGGTGCAAGAAAGTTTCACCAACAGAGCAAAGAAAGGCACCAACAAAAGTCACACCTACTTTCCAAATCATTTCACTGTAATATTCTTTCACTTGTTTTGTCGGATGACTGCAATAAATCTGAAAATGAGCACCATGAGGTTTGTGTTCACTAGTCACTTGTTCTCCTGTGTTTGTCTGTCAGGTTTGTAATTCAATTTGTATTGGATATTGAAGAGAATCTCTTTTCAAGATGATTGCACATCGTACTGTGTTTAAAGCAACCAACTTGTAAAATGGAAGATAATGAATGTTTCAATACCTGTGTGACCAGATTCTTCCAATGCTTTTCAACAGCTAGATTGATGATGCTTGCAATCTGTATCCTGTGGAGAATGGGAGAGGAGAATAAAAACATGGTGCATGAACAGGACAGACTGTGTAAAATGGGAGCACAGAAATACTGCCACCTCATTGAAAGTTAATGAGATTTATTCTAAGTCAGTCACCTGTCCACAATGAACAAGTGAATACATTAATTGTCCACTTTCAATCTAAATGGGACTGAGGTTCCAACAGAGAAGTTTTCTGGAAAATACCTGCTGCAGTTTTAAAATTGATGAACTGGAACATCTTATACTAACTTTCAAATAACTGTAGTGATTGTATAGTTCCCATAGTGGAGAGAAGGAGTTGTTTATAAATATAAGCAGAAAGACACATTTGTAGATTGGTGAATGAGCTTTAACTTTCTGAAATGTATTTGTCCATTGGTTGCAGGTCACTGGAAATTCTTTTTTTACATTTCAATTGTAGCAGCAGCAGTTAGCAGCAAAATGTCTGATTAATCAGAGTAGTGGGTCTGGGAAACACTTCAACAGCCGAGACCCTGTAAAACAGAACTCCAAGTAATAGTTTAAATAAGGCACTGAACTGACAGAGCGGTAAAGGCCTGCTCAGGTCAGGAAAAAATACCCGACCCGAACCCGACAGAACCACATTGGAACCAAGCCAGACCCGGCCAGAGTATCTCCATTTATTCCCATGCCCAAACCGACCCGAGCCTTACCTGACCACCGGAATGTTCACTTTACCTACCTCCCGATTTCGAATCTACAGGAAGCTGCAGCATGAGCGCAATGACATCATAGAGATGCTCACTTGCTCACTGAGCAGACTCAGTATTTCCCTCCTTAATGACCCGGACTCCCAGCTTAGGTTGGCTTTTCAACTTTTGACACTTATTAAACTCAACTTCCCAGCAGAGCTAAATGTAATACTTACTGTGTGTGTCACACCCGGACTCAGTCCAACCTGGACCCAGCCTGACCTGAACCTGGCCTGACCCTACCCGAGTCCAAAAGCCAGACCCGGAAGAGCGACCCGACATGACCCGAACCCGACACAGGTCGTCGGGTCCCGTCGGATTCAGGTCGGGGAGTAGGCCTTTACAGAGTGGAGGTCAGATGAGGATTGAATTAATTTCAATCACTGAATCTAAACAAGAAGTAAATCTGCCAGGAATGGAAAACTTTGCTTTATCGGTGAGCTTGTGGCACAACGATAGCGTGTCTGACTCCAGATCGGAAGGTTGTGTGTTCAAATCACATCAGGCTCAGTTATGTTTTACAGCAGTTCAAGTTCCTGGATTTTATATCAGGAGAGAATTCGATCGCTTGGAATGTTCAGTGAATGGTTGAATTTCAAGATCAACTTTAATAGATTAAAGTCCTGATTTCTGGTTCCGCTCCATTTGCATGCTCAGTTCTTATTTCACACTGTTTTATATCAGAACAATGTTTCAGGGATGTGATGTGTCCATTGTTTGTACAATTGCTCTGTCACCCAGTGTGAGAAATAAAACACAAACCGCCCAGCGTGCGGCTCAAACCCATACCTGGCGCTGTCTATAGGCCACTTAGTTCAGTTGGTTAGGACGCAGTGTTGATAACAACAAGGCTGTGGATTTGATCCCCATGTGCGCTGTTACATGGTCAGTCAATAATTGGACACATTTTTGTTACACTTAAAATCCAACTTTTAGATACAAACAAGTTTACATAAAATGTCAGAGGAAACTTATTTTGAATAACATCCATTGCATCTTTGTCACTGGTCTGGGGTAACACAGAATTCTTTGCAATTATCTTCCGTTTGCTGATAAACGTTGAACTCGTGGCCTGTTCTCGTTAATGGTCACGAGCAACAAAAACAGACAGAGCGAGTCTGACCACCCAGAGATGTGGAAAAGGCTTCAGTTTGGGACAAATGCAGCAAATCAAATGTTCACCCTGCCCCGAGAGAGTCAAAAACTGGGGAAAAGGACACAGGGAGATAGAGAATAAGCTACAGCAGACAATGTAAATATTTCCCATCCTTGATATCTCTCTATTCCAATCCAACCTTCAGAGTTGGGTAAATAATTTCAGTGTAAATTGTGCAGCTCAAGAGTCAAAACCAAATGGCGATGCAGAATAAAGGAGAACTGCCAAAACCCCAGATTGAACCAGGGATCTTCAGTCCAACACACTCCCAACTGAGCTATTTCAGTCACACAGACTTGGGATGATAAGTGGCAAGTAACATTCGCACCACACAAGTGCCAGGCAGTGAATATCTCCAACAAGAGAGAATCTAACTATCTCCCCTTGACATTCAATAGCATTACAATCACTGCATCCAGCACGATCAACATTATGGGGGTTACCAAAGGGGAGCCATACAAGTAACGTAGCTACAAGAGCAGGTCAGAGGCTTGGAATCCTGAGGCGAGTAATTACAGTGCAGCTGTTGGCTCCACCCCAGGGGCTGAATTTGTTCTGTAAACCATGAAGCAGCTTCCTCTCAAATCCCAGGTTTATCAATAAATCCTCTTACAAAAGCCCCAAAGTGTGATATATTCCTCTCACTCATCCATGACTCTTGACTCCCCAAAGCCTGTCCACCATCCACAAGGCACAAGTCAAGAGTGTGATGGAATACTCTCCACTTGCCTGGATGGGTGCAATTCCAACTCAAGAATCTCAACATCGCCAGGCCAAAGCAGCCCGCATGATTGGCACCCCATCTGCAAACATTCACTCCCTCCACCATCGACGCACAGTTGCAGAGTGTGTACCGTCTACAAGATGCACTGCAGCAATGCACCACGACTCCTTAGACAGCACCTTCCAAACCAGTGACCTTTACCACCTAGAAGGGCAAGGGCAGCAAATGCAGGGGATACCACCACATGCAAGTTCCCCTCCAAGCCACACACCATCCTGACTTGGAACTATATCGCCGTTCCTTCACTGTCGCTGGGTCAAAATCCTGGAACTCCCTTTCTCACAGCACTGTGGGTGTACCTATCCCACATGGACTGTAATGGTTCAAGAAGGCAGCTCACCACCATTTTCTCATGGGCAATAAATGCTGGCCAAGCCAGCGAAGCCCACATCGCATGAATGAATGAATGAAAACGTGAAGTAGCCCTTGTGTCATTGTTTTGGTAGAAAATATAACCCTGGTGGAATTGTCCCTCCCAATCACACCTCACTTCATAGAACATCGAAAATGGAGAACATTTATGTCACAGAATGAGACCATTTAGCAATCGTGTCTGTGCCAGCTGAAAAAGAGCGATCCAGCCCAATTCCACTTTCCAGGTCTTGGGAATGGGATCTGAACAGATCTCAGAGCTCACATTATGTGAATGTTCTGTTGAAGTATTGGTGAGCTGAAATACCAGGGGAGATTCACACTGTTAGACACAGTGTGAAATACATTCAAGTATTTATAAAGCATTGTAACATGTGAGTAACATTCCCCATTGATTTCTCAGCACTGATGGATTGTGAAGTGGGAGACAGCCAGAAGTCTCACTGATTCACACTGACCATGAGCTGAAAATGAAATGAGATAAACTTCAATCTTCAGCAGTGAGTTGCTGCAGAGAGGTAAGAGTCCTGAATCAAGGAGAGACTTTCTCATACTGCTGTTGAATTTCATTTCAAACACTCCTTGAACTCTCTGCCGAGGAATTCAGAGCTGGAGAATGCCTGTAAAATCAGCCTAAAAAGGAAATAAAAAACACCCATCGTGGGGCTCAAACTCAAAAACTTGAGATTCAGAGTTTCATGCATTCATCGACTGAGCTCACCAGGCCTGAGACAGTGTCCCCGTCCTGTCTGTTATTGGACGGTGCAGCTGTTGCCTCCACCCCAGGGACTGAATTTGTTCTGTAAACCATGAACCAGCTTCCTCTCAAATCCCAGGTTTATCAGTAAATCCGCTGAAAAAGCCCCAAAGTGTGATATATTCCTCCCACTCAACCAGAATAAAAGTTACATCTTTTGCTCTTTTTACCTTCCAAACATTGACTTCTATTTTTCTCAGCATTTATTTCTCTCTCTTTTTTATATTGTGCATTTCCTAATAAACATTTCATTTCAATTATTTATGAGGGATGAAATGAACAGAAGAGATTTTCTGCAATGGTACCAGGGGTGTGGGACAGAGTGAGTGGTTCGGATCTGGATTACACTGCCTGAGAGTGCTGGAGGCAGATTTAATCGTGGTTTTCAAAAGGGAATTGGATAAACACCTGAATAGAGAAAATTTGCAGGGTTACAATGAAAGGGCAGAGGAGTGGAATTAGCTGATTTGCTCTTGCAAAGAGCTGTCATGGACATGATGGACTGAATGGTCTCCTTCTGTACTGTAACCATTTGATTCCTTGATTCTAACTCTGTCAAAGTTGTTCTGAACTTGCTCTGCTCCAAGGAGAACAACCACAGCTTTTCCAGTCTGAAGTTATGAGGAACCATGGGGAACCCACTGTCAACCTTCCTCCAGACAGAAATACAACTGTTCACCACTACACTGTGACCCAGCTGTTCACATAATACATCAATGATTCGGATGTGGGGACCAAATGTAGTATTTCCAAGTTCGCAGATGACACAAAACTAGGTGGGAATGTGTGTTGTGAGGAAGATGCAAAGCGGCTTCAAGGGGATTTGGACAGACTTAGTGAGTGGACAAGAAAGTGGCACATGGAATATAATGTGTAAAAATGTGAGGTTATCCACTTTGGTAGGAGGAACAGATGTGCAGATTATCTCTTAAATGGTAAGAGATTAGAAAGTGTAGATGTACAATGGGGCCTGGGTGTCCTTGTCAATAAGTGACTGAAAGCTAACATGCAGGTGCAGCAAGCAATTAGGAAGGCGAATGATATGTTAGCCTCTATCGCAAGAGGATTTGAGTACAGGAGTAGTGAAGTCTTGCTTCAATTGTATATAACCTTGGTTGGTCTGCAGTTTGGAATACCGTGTGAAGTTTTGTTCCCCTTACCTTAGGAAGGATATCATTGCGATAGAGGGAGTGCAATGAAGGTTCACCAGACTTGTTCCCGGGATGGCAGGACTGTCCTATGAAGAGAGACTGGGGAAACTGGGCCTGTATTCTCTTGAGTTTCAAAGAATGAGAGGTGATCTCATTGAAACTTACAAAATATTTAAAGGGATAGACAGGGAAGATGAAGTTTTTCCTCCGGTTGAGGAATCTAGAACCAGGGGACACAATTTCAACAGAAGGGGAAAGCCACTTAGGACAGAGACCAGGAGAAATTTCTTTACTCAGAGGGTTGTGAATCTTTGGAATTCTCTACCCCAGAGAGCTGTGGAAGCTCAGTCATTGAGTATGTTTAAAGCAGAGATTGACAGATTTCTAAATACAAATGACATAGGGGATATGGAGATAGTGTGGGAAAAAGGCATTGAAGTGGATGATCAGTCATCATCATATTGAATGGCGGGGTGGTCTCAATGGTCTGAATGGCCTACTCCTGCTTCTATGTTCCTATCAGTCTGCTAACTTCACATGCATGCTGTCATTGTCCCTTTTATTGCATGGGCTTCAGTTTTACTGGCAGTCTAGTATGTGACATCATCAAGAAGGTTTTCAATAAGTTAAATAAGGAGAAATTGTTTCCAGTGGCAAAAGGGTCAGTAACCAAAGGATGTATTTATCAGGTGATTGAGAAAAGAACCAGAGGCGAAATGAGGAATGATTTTTTATACAGTGATGTGTTGTGATCTGGAATGCACTGTCTGATCAGGACTTGAAAGCAGATTCAGTAGTAACTTTGAAAAGCAATTGGGATAAATACTGGAAGGAAAAATGTACAGATTACAGGAAAAAGCTGAGCAGCAGGACTAATTGGATAGCACAACCAAAGAGACAGCACTGACACAATGGACCAAATGGTCTCCTTCTTTGGGTATCAGTCTGTGGTTTTATGAACATAATGTTGATACAATTCGCTGAGTTGGAAGGGAAGTGAACCCAGATTCCGGGTATTCTAAACACCAGACGCAAACCAACTGAACAAGCCTGTTGTTTAATCTCTGTTTTTCACACCAGCTTCTCCTCGCTCTTTCTGTGTTTCCAGCCTGGACTGTTCCTCTGACCTTCATTCCTGACACTTTATTGAGAATGGCCAATTGGAATGGAATACATTGGAATGGATTTTTCTGTTGGCGGCTGACATGGAGGGCAGACTTCGCACATCCACACGGCAAGAAGGCATTTCAAGTATTTCTGAGTCCAATTGTCAGCAATTTCATTCACTGGATCCAATTGAACTAATAGCACACGGGAACCACGGGGCTTCAGAGCCTCGCCTGGTTAAAGGAGGTGACTGGGAGGTGGGAGCTGAGTGTTGGCTTCACTGGGAAGCTGTCGGGTGAGGTAGCGTAACTTGGCAGCAAGGGTGGAGTTTGGACCAATGTGCCAGCTCTGCAGGGGGAGCTACACCAGGGTGCCATTGAGGCAGTGCCACCTCAATGAGGGTAAATGTGAGTGGGTAAAGAGTGAGGTAAATGTGGCTGGGTGTTGTTTACTGTGAAGGCCTTGCAATCAGGGAGGGGCAACCTGTCATGGGCCTCATTCACCCTGGATTCGAGGCTCCCATTGAGGAGGATAGAGAGGGAGGGAGGGAGGGAAGGGCAGGCACCAGCAGGGACACCACAGCAGCTTGGGTGCCCACAGGAAGGCCAGCCTCGAACAGGAGGCTGGAGAAGGAGGCAGAGGAACATGTCAGCCAAGGTTCAACTACCTACAGATGTCCGAGTGACAGTGTCTCCACAGACTGCACCTCTCCACGGAGGTTGTCACTGATCTCTCTGCCATGATGCAGCTGTGCCCCATGGGACTTGGTGGGCACCTGATGCCGGTGTCACTGAAGGTCACTGTGCCACTGAACTTCTGGATGACCAGATCATTGCGGGGATCCACTGGAGATATGTGTGGAATCTCACAGTCTGTGGTGAATCAGTGCATCAAGGAGGTCACCAATGTCCTCTTCAGGAGGGCCGGTGACTATGTGCACATCGATCCAATCAGTCACGCTAAGAGGGCTATAGGATTCAGGGCCATCGCTGGATTTCCCCAGGTGTAGGGTGTCATTGACTGCAACCATGTGACCATCAAGGCTCCTGCAGACCAGCCAGCAGCCTTCAACAGGGAGGGCTTCCATTTGCTCAGTGTGTAACTGGTCTGTGACCATCACAAATGGATCCAACAGGTGTGTGCACAAATCCCGGGAAGCAGCCACAACGCCTGCATACCAAGGCAGACGCAGGTGCCAGAACTTTTCCGTGGCCCCATGCGCTTTCTGAGATGGATCCTTGGAGACAACCCAGTGAGGACATGAGTACTGACGCCTGTGAGGAATCCACACAAGGATGCAGAGGAGAGGTACAAAACCTGCTGCGGGTCAACCCGAGTGACCATCAAGGAGGCCATTGGTCTCCTGAAGATGAGATTGAAGCGCCTGGATTGTTCCAGTGGAGTCCTTCAGTTTGTGCCGGCGAGGGTCTCGTATATCGCGGTGGTTTGCTGTGCACAGCACAATCTGGCATTACAGAGGGGTGAGGTGTTGACTCGTGAGGAGATCACGGAGTGTGATGTCTCCTCTGATGATGAGGATGTGGAGGAGGATGCTGCTCAGGCAGTGCCAGATGAAGGACCTGAGGCACAGCAGGAAAGCCACCATGAGATACACACAAGGGAGACACGAGACACCCTTATACATTCACGTTTCCTTTGAGCCTTACCACCTTCTGGAACCAAGTCAATAAAGTCTTAGCTTTGATCAGCCCTGTTGTTACCTCCTTCCTTCTGCACTACAGCGCCCAGGTACATATCGCACAGTGGCAAGGCCGAAGCTTTGTGAACTCAGGGCTTGGTCCCTCACTTCCAGCCCCTTGGGAGGAAGGGTTTAAATGAAGTCCCAAAGGGCATCGACAATTAGAAGGAGACAGAGTGAGAGAACATCATTTCTTTATTCTGTGTGACACCAAACACAACCCTATCCATCTGGAATGTACATTCACCCGTGAACCCCTCAGTGAATCTAGGTGCTCTTCTTAAATCTTTTCTGGGTGCTCCTACGTGGTGCTCCCCCTGCTCTGTCAGCTGAGGTGGAGACAGGCTGCTGACCTTGCTGCCCCATGGCTTGGAATGACATTGGTGGCCGTCCTCTGGCTGCCTGAGGCCTGGAGGGCCCCGGCACACTAAGGGCCTCCTGCACAGGTACAGGGACCCCCCTCTGTCATCGAGGATGATGGAGGCACTGGCATCACTGGTGTCACTGGCAGAGGGGCTTTGGAGCTACTGTCCACACCAGGAGCACCCTGAGAGGAGACCCCAGATGTAGCAGCCAGCTGCTCCTCCCCCTTATAAGACACACTTGTACCTCCCTGCTGACCTGAGAGGGACGTGGACCTGGTGGAGAATTCAGGTGCCTCGTCCCCCCTCTCACCTTGTCACCGCTGGATGGAGCTCATGGACAAAGTGATGGAGTGCAGATCTGCGAACATCTCTGGCAGCCACTGATTGATCAGCTGGATCTGGCTCTCCATGAGAGTCACCAATCTCTCAATGGAGGAAGCCAGACACACCCCCATCAGAGACAGTGCAGCACCCAAGACCTGGATGGATTCCTCCACCATCCTTGTTTGGGTACACATAGCCTCTGGCAACTCTGCCAGATGTTACCTGACCTCTCGCTGCAGCTGCGGTATTTCCCGTGTTGCTGGTGACACCAGAGGCATGTCATCAGCCTGAGGCTCAGTGTGGGCCTGGCCTCCCACAGACCACCAACTGTCAGTGGCCTCGGCTGTCACAGCCTCCGTCAGCTGCCCGGGCCTGCCTGTGATGTGCTCATCAGTTTGCGTGAGCGTTTCTGTTCTGGTGGAGGGTGCAGGGGAATGATGTGATGGTGCACCATCTGAGGCTCCCTCCTCCTCCTCAGACGTGTCCGGCTGTCTCCCAGTCTCTCCAGCGCTTTGCTTTTGTCGTTCATCCGGGCCTTCATGAGAAAACAGGGACATTGAAGGGTTACGGTCTGTCCATCGTGACATTCCAACCATCCCTACTGTGCAGCTCCATTGATGCAGTGGTGAACAGATGAGCAGTCTGGCTCCTTTGCAGCGGATGCTCCCTTGTGCCCCAGGAGATGTTCACTCACTCTCTTGGGTAGATGCCCCTGTCTCTCCATCAGCTATGGAGCAGCTGCTTTGCTGCCCTGCCTGTTCCATGGCCTCCTCCTCCATCGGGATGAGGACATGGAGATAAGGCACTCCACCGCCAGTCTTGACACGCTCTTTCCAATTGTGGGATGTTTTCTCCTGCAGACACAATGATGAACAAAGTTAGTCTCCCAGCGGGGACAAGCCCAACATCTCTGATGGTGATAGTCCAGCAGTCCATGATGTGGATACACATATGCCTCCTGCATGCGGCCCCTGTCGAGGGACTGTGTGAGGTTATGTAATGACTGACGTGTGCCTCTCCTGCTGCCCTTCCCCAATACACATGACTGGGTGGTCACTCCCTTTCCACTAAAAATTCCCTCTCACTCTGCCACATGTAATGTCCAAAGGGTCCAAAGTGTTTTGAGTTGTCGCCTGAGCAACCTGGATCAGGTCATTGACCCACTTCCTGCACTGGATCCATGTCCTGGGGGTGAACCCATGGCTGCTGACCTCACCTACTATCTACAGGCAGCTTTGCTTGGTCAGGTGGACAGGTCTCCACCTCCCATCCCTGGGGAAGAGGATCTTGCACCTTTCTCTTGCCACTTGGAGGAGAACCTGCAGGGAGGCATCGCTAAACCGTGGCACCATGGTCACTGCAGGCTCGCATTCAGCTCCTTACCCATCAGGCAACAGAGGCAGCAGAACGGGTCCTGGGGCATCAGAGGCAGCAGAACTGGTCCTGGGACAGCAGAGGGCTCTCAGGAAGACACTCCTTTAAACCAGGCAGCAGTGAATGCAGGGCTGGCAGCCCTTTAAATATGGTGCCAGCACCTGCCGTTGTGTCAGATGTCAGTGCCATCGGCACCTCGTTCCCTACCTCTGGTCCTTGTTTACTTGGGCCCCACGCCTCCCCTTCATTAATTTGTCGGCTGCTCCGTGATCGGAGTCGGTCGGCCACATTTCACTCGTGTGGTGACGACACCCGCTTCCGGTGCCTCTGCCGAGAGCCGCAACGTTAGTTTAAAATTCAGCCCATGGGGTCAAGAGTGGAAAATCTCCCCTCTGATTCTCTCTACTTAAACTGATGTAGACACCAAATTAAAACTGATGAAACCAGGGATTGTATCCTGGTTTTTCAATCTAGTGTTCTCCCAACTGAGCTATTCCAGCCTCACTGTGAACTCATCTTCATTGGAGACAAATATAACTCCAGGCGGAATTTCCCCACCCGTTCATTCCTCACTTCAGGGGAATGGGACCCGACCAGTTCGCGGAACTCAGATTATGTTAATGTTCTGCTCTTGATATCTTCATATTATTTTGCGTTTGAGCCACTTTTAATCAGGTTCACGGACAAATTCTTCTATCATCCCTTCTCCCACATTCTCTCTCTCTCATTCATTCTTTATTCCTCACAATCCAGAAAGGGTTAGGAATCAGAGCTCACCCCCAAACCCTCTGCACACAGACCTCTGTCTGTCACCCTGTTTGCTCCAAGATCCAAGAGACCAGTCAATAAATTACACTCTTTATAAACACAGTGTTGGACACAGAGTTAAATACACTGAAGTCTTTTGAAAAAGGTTCATCTTACGGGCTGTGTTACTGAGCCCACAGAGCAGGACAGGCCCAGGCTCCAGCCCCAGCCTGTGCAGTGTTAGCTGATGTCACCTGGTGTGATACTGAGCCACACGGAGCAGGAAAGGGCCTGGTTGTATTCATGGCCTGTGTTGAGTTAACTGAACCCACCCAATGTTGTAGGAGCCACACAGAACAGAATGGGCCCAGGCTCCTTCCTCAGCCTGAGGGATGATAGTTCATCTCACACGGTGTTGTACAGAGCCCCACACAGAACAGGAAAATCCCAGGCTCCATCCCCGGCCTGTGGTATTTTACTTCATCACACCTGGTATGGTACGGAGCCCCCAGAGCAGGAAAGATCCAGCTTCCATCTCCAGCCTGTGCTGAATTAGCTGATCTGACCTGGTTGGCACTGAACCGCAATCAGGGGAGGATGGGCCGAGGCTCCCTGGCCTGTGGTGTGTTAGTTATTCTCATTTGGTGAGGTACTGAGCACTATATAGAGCAGGAAGGGCCTGTGCTCAGTGAGCTGATCTCACCTTGTGCCTTCCTGAGACCCACACACAGAGCAGGACAGGCTTAGGCCTCATCCCCGGCCTGTGCTCAATTAGCGGATCTCAGCCAAAAGATTTTGATAAGGTTCCACACAAGAGGCTTCTCTATAAGATTAAAGACCCTGGTATCAGTGGTAATATATTGATCTGGATTGGGAACTGACTGGCACGACGTAGGCAGAAAGTAGTTACAGATGGATCTGGATCTGTTTGGAGACCAGTTACCAGTGGTGTCCCACAGGGATCGGTGTTGGGTCTGTTGCTCTTTATTATTTTTATTAATGATCTGGATGTAGGTGTAGGGGGCACCATCTGTAAATTTACAGATGATTTGAAGATCTCTGCGAGTGTTCAGACTGTAGACGATGCTCGACTGTTTCAGGCTGATCTTAATGTGTTGGGAGATTGGGTTCATGACTGGTAAATGATGTTTAATTTGGGTAAGTGCAGTGTTGTTCATGTGGACAGGGCGAATGCTCAACATTCATACACCCTTCAGGGAAAAACATTAAAGCAGGTGGAGAAAGGAAATAATTTTGAGCAGAGATCTGGATGTTCTAGTGCACAGATCTCGAAAGGTACAGCAGCAATGCTGTGAAGTGATAGCTGGAGCAAATAGGGGGTTGGGCTGCATTCAGAGGATAATTGCATATAAGATGGGGCATATTCTTTCATGGGATGTGAGCGACACTGGCAAGGCCAGAATTTGTTACCCATCCCTAATTGTCCTTGACAAGATGGCGGTGAGCTCCCTTCTTGAATTGCTGCACTCCATGTGGTGTAGGTACACCCACAGTGCTGTGAGGAAGGGAGATCCAGGATTTTGACCCAACATCAGTGAATGAACAGCGATATTGTTGCAGATCAGATGGTGTGTGACTTGAAGGGGAACTTGCAGATGGTGGTGTTTCCATGCATCCGCAGCCCTTGTCCTTCAAGGTGGTGGAGGTCTTCGGTTTGGAAGGTGTTTTTGAAGGAGCCTTGGTGAGTTGCAGCAGTGCATCTGGTAGATGGTACACACTACTGCCACTGTGCGTCAGTGGTGAAGGGAGTGAATGTTTAAGGTGGTGAATGGGGTGACAATCAAGGCAGCTGCTTTGTCCTGAACAGTGTCGAGTTTCTGGAGTATTGTTGGAGCTGCACTCATCCTGGCTTGTGCCTTATAGATGGTGGACAAGTTTTGGAGAGTCAAAAATCACAAAATTATTACAGTGCAGAAGGAGGCTATTCGGCCCATTGTCTCTGCATAGAATCATTGAACATAGAAAGTTTACAGCACAGGAAGGCCAAAAATCGGGCAACCCAGCGGAATCCCATTGTCCAGCATTTGGACCGTAGCCCTGCAGGTTCAGGTACTGGAGGTGCACATCCAGACTCCTCTTAAATGAGTTGAGGGTTTCTGCCTCAACTACCCTTATAGGCAGTGAGTTTCAGATCCCTCGCACCCTCTGGGTGAAAAAACGGCTCCTCATCTCCCCTCTAATCGTTCAACGAATCACTTTAAATCTATGCCCCTTAGTCATTGACCTCCCTGCTAAGGTAAATAGACCCTTCCCATCCACTCTATCCAGACCCCTCACAATTTTATACATTTCAATCAAATCTCCCCTCAGCCTCCTCTATTCAACCCCAGCCGATCCAATCTTTCCCCATCGTTGCATTTTTCCAGAGCTGGCAACATCCTCGTAAATCTCCTCTGTAACCTCTCTCGTGCAATTACATCCTTTCTGTAATGAGGTGACCAGAACTGCACACAGAACTGAAGTTGTGGCCTAACTAATGATTGATACAGTTCCAGCATAACCTCCCTGCTCTGATATTCTATACCTCTGCTAATAAAGGAAAGGATTCCATAAGCCTTCTCAACCAACTTATCAACCTGTCCTGCTACTTTCAGGGATCTGTGGACATTCACTTCAAGGTCCCTCACTTCCTCTAGACCTCTCAGTATTCACCCATTAATTGTGTATTCCTTTGCCGTGTTTGACCTCACCAAAGGCATCACCTCACACTTCTCCAAGTTGAATTCCATTTGTCACTTTTCTGCACACCTGACCAGTCCATTGTTCCAGCTCTCCTAATGAGCATTTCACCTCGTGCCTTGAGCTGAATTATTCATTGCAGAATTCTCACTGTCTGTTTTACCTTTGGTGCCACAGTATTTATATGAATGGTCCTGTTAAGCTTGTGTCTATGGTTTCCCCCAGGATGTTGATGGTGGGGGGGATTCAGCGATGAACGTCAAAGGGAGATGGTTACATTCTCTCTTGTTGGAGATGGTCATTGCCTGGTACTTATGTGGTGTGAATGTTACTTGCCACTTAGCAGCCCAAGTCTGAATGTTGTCCAGGTCTTGCTGCTTCTGGACACGGACTCCTTCAGTATCTGAGATGTCCCGAATTTGTCCTTTTATGAAACCTTGGTCAGGCCTCACTTGGAATATTGTATCCAGTCTTGGTCTCCTCACATGATGGGTGCTATTGAGGCTTTTGACAGGGTACAGAGGAGAGACATTAAACTAATTCCCAGTGTAAGACATCTTCGTTATCAAGTTAGACTAAAAGAGTTGGAACCCTACACCGTAGAGAAACCTAGATTGAGGGGTGATCCAATTGAGGTTCATAAGTAATGAAGGGTCCAATTTAGCATGGGAGAGGAGTCATAATTGTATATTGTAAAAGGCCAGATGTCACCCGGATCACATTAAATTTCATTTTCAGCAACGGGTTAATGAACCAGGAGGGCTGAGTGGTTAAGGTGTTGGACTTAAAATCCAATGAATATATGTCTGTGTGTGTTCAAACCCCACTCCTGGTATCTGTGCCGGCCAAATGTTACTTGTTGTTTCCCTGACTTTTGCCTTGCACCATCATCTCTTCTGTCATTTAATCACTCCTGCCTTCCAACCGATCACAGCTTCCTATTATTTGCCCCAGCACCGTTCCTTGTCTCTGCACTTGCTTATAAGCTGGTAAACCTTGAACTTAATCTCCTCTGTCCCCTCATAATGACCTTCTCATCTTTCCTGAACTGTGGTTCCTCACAGGATCCGCTGCCTCTCCGACTCCCCTCCAGGGGAAACTGAAGGCCCTGAGCCTGGGTCTTGCTTTCTACGCTTGCTGGTCGTTGAGTCCTTGCATGTCTAGACTCCTCCAGGAAGGGCTTGCCATAATCTTCCAATCTTCCCTGGATAAGGGGATTGGAGAGTGGCAAATGACACCCTTATTCAAGAAAGGGTGTAAGGACAGTCCAAGCAACTCCATGCCAGTTAATTTAACATCAATGCTGGGTAAGGTTTCAGAAATGATAATCAGGGAAAATATCAATGGACATTTAGAGAGGTTTGAGTTAATTAAGGATATCCAGCATGGATTTGTAAAAGGCAGATCATGCTTCACTAATCTAATTGAATTTTTTTGATGAAGGAGCAGAGAAGTTTGATGAAGGAAATGCAGTGGATGTTGTTTCTATGGATTTTACGAAAGCACTTGATAAAGTATCACATAAAAGGCTGGTTAACAAAATTGAGGCTCATGGAATAGGAGGGTCAGTGTCTAATTGGTTAAAAAATTGGATTAAGGGCAGAAACAAGCAAGTTGTAGTAAATGGTTTCTTTTCAGACTAGGGGATGGTCGACAGTGGTGTTCCCCGAGGTTCAGTGCTGGGATCACTGCTTTTCTTGCTATGTATAAAATATGTGGATCTTGGAATACGGAACAGAATCTCAAAATTTGTTGACAATACCAAACTTGGAGGTGAGGCAAACAGTGAGGATGATATGAACCGCATGCAATAGGACATAGATAGGCTAGCAGAATGAGCAGAGAGGTGACGGATGGAATTTAATACTGTTAAGTGTGAGGTGATGCATTTTGACAGAAGGAATAGGGAGAGGCAATATATCCTTAATGGCACAGTTCTAAAGAGTGTTCAGGGACAGAGGGACATGGGGATGCATGTGCATCGATCTTTGCAGGTAGCAGGGCATATTGAGAGAGTAGTAGTAAAATATATGGCATCTTGGGCTTTATACAAACATACAAGCATACGAACATATGAATTAGGAGCAGGAGTAGGCCACTCGGCCCTTCAAGCCTGCTCCGCCATTCAATACTTTCACAGCTGAACTGATGACCCACATTTCCAGCTACCCCTGACCACCCCCTTGCTTATCAAGAATCTATCTACATCTGCCTTAAAAATATTCAAAGACTCTGCTTCCACTGCGTTTTGAGGAAGAGAACTGCAAAGACTCACAACCCTCTAAGAGAAAAGAATTCTCCTCATCTCTGTCTTAAATGGGCAACCCCATATTTTTAAACAGTGACCCCTAATTTTAGATTCTCCCACAAGAGGAAACATCCTTTGTACATCCACCCTGTCAAGACCCTCAGGATCTTATGTGTTTCAATCAAGTTGCCTCTTACTCTTCTAAAATCTGGTGGATACAAGCCAAGCATGTCCAATTTTTCCTTGTAAGACAGCCCACCATTCCAGGTATTTGTCCAGTAAACCTTCTCTGAACTGCCTCCAATGCATTAACATCCTTCCTTAACTAAGGAGACCAGTTCTGTAGACAGTACTCCAGATGTGGTCTTACCAATGCCCTGGATAGCTGAAGCATAACCTCCCTACTTTTGTATTCAATTCCCCTCGCGATAAACACGAGCATTCTATTAGCTTTCCTAATTACGTGCTGTACCTGCATACTAACCTTGTGCGATTCATACACGAGGACACCCAGATCCCTCTGCATCTCAGGGCTCTGCAATCTCTCAACATTTAGATAATATGCTTCTTTTTTATTCTTCCCGCCAAAGTGGACAATTTCACACTTTCCCACATTTTACTCCATTTGCCAGGTTGTTGCCCACTCACTTAACCGATCTACATCTCTTTGTAGCCCCCTTATAAGAACATAAGAAATCGGAGCAGGAGTAGGCCATTCAGTCCCCAAAGCCTGCCCCACCATTTAATAAGATCAGGGATGATTTGCCCCAGACCTCAACTCCTCTTTCGTGCCAGCTCCTCATAGCCCTCAACTCCCCAATATTTCAAAAATCTATCTCCCTCCTCTTTAAATGCTTTCAGTGATTTAGCCTCCACAACTCTCTGGGTAGAGAATTCCAGACATTCACTACCCTCTGAGAGAAGAAATTCCTTTGCATCTCAGTTTTAAATGACTGTCCCCTTATTCTGTAACTATGTTACCTAGTTTGAGATTCCCCCACTACTGGAAACATCTACCCTGTCAAGCCCCCTCAGAATCTTATACATTTCAATAAGATCACCCTTATTCTTCTAAACTTTAATGTATAAAGGCCTAACTTGTTAGCCATTCTTGATAAGTCAACCCCTTTCTCCCAGGAATCAGCCGAGTGAATCTCTTTTGACTGTATCCAATGCCAATATATCCTTTCTTAAATACAGGGACCAAAACTGTACACAGCACTCCAGGTGTGGCCTCACCAACACCCTGCACAGCTTTAACAAGACTTCCCTATTTTTAAACTCCAGCCCCCTAGCAATAAAGGCCAAAATTCCATTTGCCCTCTTAATTACTTGCTGCACCTGCATGCTAACTTTTTGTGTTTCAATCACAAGAACACCCAGATCCCTCTTTTTTGGAGTCTCTGTCTATTTATATAATAGTCTGCATTTTGATTCTTCCTACCAAAGTGTATGACCTCACACTTTCCTACATTAAACTCCATCTGCCAAGTTTTTGCCCACTCACTCAACCTATCTATATCCCCTTGGAGATTCCTTATGTCTTCATGACAACATGCCCTACCTATTTTTGTATCATCAGCAAATTTGGATATATTACACTCTGCCCCCTCCTCCATGTCATTAATATAGATAGTAAATAATTGATCCCCAAGCACTGATCCTTGTGGCACTCCACCAGTCACATCCTGCCAATGAGAAAATGGCCCATTTATGCCGACTCTTTGTTTCAAGGAATTGGTAACTCGTGTGTGCATCATCACTTCAGGAATTGATGTCATACAGTATGTGACACAGAGGAGGAGATGGGATGATCCCCGGTAAGATGTGCCTGTAATACTCTCCTCTAAATTGTATATTGTATTGTCAGTCTTCAATAAAAAAGTCAAATTATTTGTTGGCGTTGATCAGTGTGTGATTGGTAAGTCTGTGTGAAGAACAGGGGTTGGCAACATGTCTGTACATGGACACCAGTGTCCTCGTTAAAACAGTTCGATCCGTGACTGATAATTTCAGGGATGAGAAATTTCCCATTGGCTTCTTATTCCAGACCAGTCTGACTTTCAATCAAATCGCAGCCGTCAGTTTCACAGCTGACAGGTCCTGAGAGCAGAGACAACGTTTCAGAACCTCGGACAAGTTCGGAGCTTTCCGGCAGTTCTCATTTCATTTAAAAGCCCTCCAGAAAAACCCGAGCTTGTCCGAGTTTCGGAAGTGCTGTCTCTGCTCAAAGCGCCTGTCAGCTGTGAAACTGACGGCTGCGATTTTTTAAAAAAGACTAACCATAAAGCTGAGAGTTCTCGCTCTCTGCAACTGTCAGAGAGAGGGAGAGAGAGAGAGGAGAGTTAGAGAGAGAGGAGACCGGGGGTGGGTGTCGGCAGAGAGAGAGGGGCAGAGAGAGAAAGGACCACCTGAAAGGTTTACCCCGTATCCTTAGATTATGACCCCTGGTTCTGGACTCACACCCAAATCCCATGAACGAATAAAAAAAGTCACAACTGTGATTGGCTCTTGTAGCGGACTCTGGTTAATAGACAATATTCGGAGCGCCGGTCCCAGACTGTTTAACGCTGACTGAGCTGAGAAAATACAACTCACCCCCGAGAATCCGCAGCACAGACTGAGCGGAGGGGAAAACCTGTCCTGGGAACTCTACATTCAGGGAACAGTTTGTCCTGTGAATATGCAGATGTGAATATTGTGGAAGAGAGATTGTATTAAAGGGGAGGGCGGGTTAGTCTGAAGCCACTGTGTTTGTGGGTCCGCTCTCATGGCCGGATTTCAGAGTCATTCTTGTGCAAAATCAAATGATTTTCCAGTCAAAGAACCGCCCTGCTCCCTGCTCAGCCCCAAAGTGGGAATTCGGGATCATTTTTTTTTATTTCAAGATTTCAGTTGAAAAGTAGAGAACATGTCAGCGAGGGGTGAGAGAGGGCGGTCAGTGCAGCAATAAAACCAGGTGAAATGGAAAATGGAGTCCTCAATCCTAGTGAAAGCTTTTCAACAGCAAACATACTGGAGTGAGAGACAGGAAAGATCTAGTCTGGAAGTCTGGAGTCTCTGAATTTCAATGGAATTGGAGAGTTTGTGAGGAGAGAGAAACACAGAGAGACAGCAGGAGCCGGGAGCTGACAGCAGCTTGTGTCCGCCCCGTCCTCTCTCTGCCTTGAAGTTGCTCTGTGCCGCCATCACCGGCTTCATTTCTGACCCAGTTCACATTGACAGAGAGAATTTGTGCAGAGTCCCGGACATAACCGATCGTGCAGCCGCCTAAACGGCTCCTCCAGCCGCCGCCGCCGCCCAAGTCAAGACCCCCAAGAAGAAGAAGGCGGCTCCCCGGAACAAGCCAGCCGGTCTCCCGTTGGGCGAACAGATCCTCAAGATTGTGCCAGCTTTCAGCGATCGCAAGGGGATGTCCCTGTCCGCCATAAAGAAGGCTCTGGGTAGCAGCGGTGTCGATGTGGAGAAGCTCAGGACCCAGATCAAGCAAAGTATCAAGAGGAATGTGAACAAAGGCTCCCTGGTGCAGAGCAAGGGACAGGGAGCCTCCGGCTCCTTCAAAATCAGCAAGAAGGAAAACCCAGGGAAAAGTGGGAAAGAAGGTGAAGAAACCAGCAGACAAGAAATCTTTAGTGAAGAAACCAGCAGACAAGAAATCTTTAGCGAAGAAACCAGCCGACAAGAAATCTTCAGTGAAGAAACCAGCAGACAAGAAATCTTTAGTGAAGAAACCAGCAACCAAGAAATCCTTCGTTAGAAACCAGCAGACAAGAAATCATTGGTGAAGAAACCAGCAGCCAAGAAAGTGACAACAAAGAAAGTAACAGCCAAGAAAACGAGCAGCAAGGCGGCGGCAACGCCAAATAAGGCGGTGAAGAAAGCAACGCTTCAGAAAAAGTCTCCTGCGAAGAAGGTCAAAAAAGGCAAGAGTGCGGCGGGCGGAAAGGCGCTGAAGAAAGTGCAGACATGGAAGAGCAAGGTCAAGCCGAAAGCAGCGAAGGCTCAGAAAGCAGGGTCTGGAAAGAAGTGAAAGAGCGTGGGAAACTTGTAAACATCTGAACACAAAGGCTCTTCTCAGAGCCACCCACATCTCTCAGGAAAGAGCTGATCCCCTGATCAAATGATCCCTGTCCCGGCCCCGCCTGCAGATTCCACATGGAAATGATTTGGAGCAAATCCAGGATCCCTGGTGACTCCCCTCCACCCAGCCCTTTCCCCACTCTCTGTAATAAAACAGAAGGATGTCCGGCCCTCACTCTAACTGGAGATGTGTTCGGTGCAGTCTCAGTTCACAAATTCAGGGGGAGAGTCCTATAAGGTAGCTCGGTCACTCTGACTGAAACCGCCAGTTCCCCGGGGCTGCAGCCACTGACACTGCGGGGAGAGGATCCCCGACTCTATCCCGTCGCCGGGGGAACAAACAACTTTGTGTCCGGAGAAGAGGGAGGGCTGGGGAGAAGGTACATGTTAAAGCGCTGCAGTGGACTCAGCTCCTGTGTGTGCACAACTCTCACTGATTCCGTCCTCTGGGAACAGTGCGGTCTAAACAGATCAGGTCAGGAGAGAAACACACAGCCCGAGAATGGCCTCTTTCTTCCTGCATTTACTCTGTTCTGGGTGCAGATTTTCATTGAGAAGCGGCGCTCAGATCACCAGAGAGAAAAAAAAACACAATTCAAACTGTCCAAATGAAAAACAGAGAATTAACCCGGACACTTTCTTTATTAAATTAATTGATCAGCTCCGAACCAGTTCCCGTTAATGTACCGGGATGCTCTTGGGATTTATAAAATCGAAGGCAGCGGGATTTATTGAATTGCTGATTCTACACCCTGTAGTTCACTTCTTCACTTAACTGGAGGGGGAGATGTGTGAGCAGAGAAACAGAGCGAAATCCAGAGAGGGAACTGAAAAGACACCTGGACAGATGTGAAACAGGTCAATCCACGGTTACAATAACTCCATCTCTGATTCCCTCCTGACAGTAATCAGTGCTTTCACAGAGACTGTGGGTGGCTCTGAAAAGAGCCTTTGGTTTATTTGATGACATTTTGGCCGCTTTACTTTTTCTGGGAGCTCTGAGCGCTGGTTTTCTTGGGCAGCAGCAAGGCCTGGATATTAGGCAGCACCCCGCCCTGAGCGGTGGTCACTCCTCCCAGCAGCTTGTTGAGCTCCTCGTCGTTGCGGACGGGCAGTTGCAGGTGTCTGGGAATGATGCGGGTCTTCTTGTTGTCCCGGGCCGCGTTGCCGGCCAGCTCGAGGATTTCAGCGGTCAGATACTCGAGCACAGCAGCCAGATAGACCGGGGCTCCGGCACCCACACGCTCAGCATAGTTACCCTTTCTCAGGAGCCTGTGAACACGGCCCACCGGGAACTGCAGTCCAGCCCGGGAGGAGCGAGACTTGGCCTTGGCCCGAGCTTTCCCGCTGGTCTTTCCTCTTCCAGACATTTCCTCAATCTCACAAATACCTTCACAAAGAATGGTTAATTTCCTTAGCATTAATAATAGCCAATAGGCGGTCAGGATGGCCGAGCGGTCTAAGGCGCTGCGTTTAGGTCGCAGTTTCTATGGGAGGCGTGGGTTCAAATCCCACTTCTGACACCTTGTATTTTGACTGCACTGGAGGCGTTTGGGAGCAGCGGTGAAGAGTAAAGAGAGAACAGGAAAGAACATGGACAAGCAAAATAACAATGGACCCAAAGATGTTGCATCAAAACGTTAGAGTAAGAGGCAACGAAGCAAACAGCAGGGCACAGAAAAGATCAAAAATGTAACCTTTGTATCGGGGTGGAAGATGTTGCCAATATCCTGAATGAATAGTTTACTGTCTTCTCAAATGAGGGGGTGATGCAGATATTGTTATGAAGGAGGAGGAGTGTGAAGTATTGGACGTGATAACTGCAGGAGAGAGGAAGTCTTAATTGGATGAACATCCTTGAATGTGGATAAATCACCAGGACCAGATGAAATGTACCTCAGGCTGTTGAATGAAGCCAGGGAAGAAATAGTGGAAGGTCTGACCATCGTTTTCCAGAGGATTGGAGGTCTTGTAACATTGCAATAAAAGCAATTACGATGCAGATCAAGCATGGCTGAGCCTTGAAAGTAGAGAAACAGGGCTGAATTCCCTGAACCAGTGCTACAGCTTTCAGAATAGAAGGAGCCTATACAAACCTGATGGGTTCCACTTAAACAAAAGAGCTGGAGGTGTTGACAGTCAGAACAGATAAAATGTGCAGGAGTGTTTGAAGCAGATTCTGTGTGGTTACTGTAGTTGTACTATGGAGTTATTTCAAGGAGGTGATTCTGAATGTAATGGATCAACGTGGACCCACCCAAGGCAAAGGTCACTGAAAGTGACAACGCAGGTGGATAAGGTAGTCAAGAAG
Source organism: Heterodontus francisci (assembly GCF_036365525.1). NCBI lineage: Eukaryota > Metazoa > Chordata > Chondrichthyes > Heterodontiformes > Heterodontidae > Heterodontus > Heterodontus francisci. Next base: position 1,289,642 of record NW_027141448.1, read on the forward strand.
GCATACGGCATGCTTGCCTTCATCGGTCGGGGCATAGAGTATAAAAATGGGCAAGTCATGTTGCAGCTGTACAGAACCTTAGTTAGGCCACACTTAGAATATTGCATGCAATTCTGGTCGCCACACTACCAGAAGGACGTGGAGGCTTTGGAGAGGGTACAGAGGAGGTTTACCAGGATGTTGCCTGGTCTGGAGGGCATTAGCTATGAGGAGAGGTTGGAAAAACTCGGATTGTTTTCACTGGAACGACGGAGGTGAAGGGGCGACATGATAGAGGTTTACAAAGTTATGAGCGGCATGGACAGAGTGGATAGTCAGAAGCCTTTTCCCAGGGTGGAAGAGTCTGTTATTAGAGGACATAGGTTTAAGGTGCGAGGGGCAAAGTTTAGAGGGGATGTGCGAGGCATGTTTTTTACACAGAGGATGGTGAGTGCCTGGAACTTGCCGCCAGGGGAGGTGGTGGAAGCAGATACGATAGCGACGTTTAAGAGACATCTTGACAAATACATGAATTGGAAGGGAATAGAGGGATATGGGCTACGGAAGTGCAGAAGGTGTTAGTTTAGGCAGGCATCAAGATCGGCGCAGGCTTGGAGGGCCGAATGGCCTGTTCCTGTGCTGTACTGTTCTTTGTTCTTTGTTCTAAGCTTCCCTGTGGTCCAGCCTGGTTGAATGGAACTGAAGCAAACAAATCATCCAGAAGAGGAAAAGATATATAAGGCCATGAAAGCACAGAATTCAGATGGATGCAATACCAAATGGTATGGCAAGAGTGTAAAACAGCAACAGACTGGTGAATAAAACTTTCCCATTGAATAAGACAAGAAAAGAGAAGGGTAATAATAGTGTCAGAGGTGAGTTGTGACACTATTCACATTCCACCTTGATCTGAATAGGACTGTTGAAGGGAGTGATTGAGAAGAATAGAGGAGAAATGAAAAGAAAGGAGAAATAAACAAAAGGTCTTTTGATTTTAGAATGCTTGTTTTTGGAAATGACAGACTGTAAAGTGTGTGTGTCAGAAGATATAGAGCGAAGTTGGGTGTGACAAGATCACAGGAAAGTTGTGCCCTGAGACAAGGTGTGTGTTGACAGAAAAGCTGCTTTCTTTTGCACAAAATGTAATTTATTCATATAATTTGTGCAATTACATTGCAAAGCAGTTCAATTTTAATATTACATAAGGTGCAATACAGATCAGTTTCCTTCAATAATGTACATGAGGTATCTCACTATCCCTGCCTGCACAGTTTATATTTACAGTATTTACATTACACATCAAACATTCTCTGGTGCACACAGCCCGAGGGGTTTTACACAGGTTCCAGCCCCTCGCTGTACTAGGGCCTTAGACTGTCACCTTTCTATTGAGACTCCATGGTGGCTTCCCCAAGCTTCAATGCCATCCCACAGCACATAGTCTTGAATGATGGAATGTGCCAGTCTGCAACACTCGGTCATAGACAGCTCTTTGCACTGGAATACCTGTCCCACGGCCGGGCTCGTTCTTAACAGAGATCATTTCAAATGAACATTTCCTAAATCCGTGCTTTCTCTCTCACAATAAAGAGAACAGGATGTCTAACAGATTCAGTGTGAGACAATAACACTGCCGGGTAAAGGCCGCTTTCCAACTCCAATCTTAACACAGGAGATTCCCCAAACAGCTGCAGTAAGGTGCTGTAAACTGCTGGAAGCGGATGTGTGTGGAAATGGTGATGTTACTGACGAGGTTTCTTAGTATAGAATGGACTATGCTTAGGTGGGAATATTACTGAGTGTTAATTGTAGTGGGACCATAGTTAAAAACTCTGGCTTTCTGGAAAGCCTTGACTATGAAGGTCGAGTCTGGAAGGGTTTGCGTGGAGAGCTGGGTTTCGGTTCAACTGTTAATAAAGGGTTTGAAATTGGCAACCCGGAGGAAACTGGAGGTGGAGCTGAAAGATGAGGGGCCGTTCTCTCTCTGTCTGTCACTCTGGGTGTCTCCTTCCCTCTCGCTCTCTGTTTAATCTTCACCCTTGTCTCCTCCCCTCCCTGCTCTCACTCTGCCTTTCTCAGCCAGGTCCGGGCGGCCTGGAAAAAAAAAGGAAGCTGACGGAATCAGTCTCTTTTGTTGTGCACTGATTTGAGGCAAGAATTATCATGATGGCTGTTGTGGGGAAAATACGGTCGCCCACCTCCTCCTGGAATGTGTCTTTGCAAAGCAGGTGTGGAAAGGGATGCAGTGGTTTTTGTCGAGGTTCATCCCAAGCAGCTCTGTAACACAGGAGTCTGTGCTCTACGGGCTGTTCCCAGGGACGCACACCGAGACAAACATCAACTGCTGCTGGAGGACTATCAATTTGGTGAAAGATGCCCTTTGGTCTGACCGAAACTTGCTGGTCTTCCAGCGCAAAGAGTTGTCCACCAGCGAATGTTGCAGACTGGCACATTCCAAGGTCCAGGACTACGTGCTGAGGGACGCACTAAAGCTTGGGGCAGCCGCAGCAAAGGCTCAATGGGGAAAGACCACAGTGTAAGGTCCCCCCACCAAGCTGAGCGGAGGGGCTGGATCCATGGGAAACCCCTCGAACCGTATCGGGAAAATTTTGTGTGCTGTAAATGTAGAAATGTATATGGCATGACAATGAAATGGACGAGTTGTGAGGCAACTCGTGATTGTATAGAAGGAAACTGATCACCTTTGCACTGTTTGTATTTTTTGACTTGGTGCTGTTTTAAACTGTTTGGGAATGTAATTTTTACAGATTTTTATGAATAAAGTATATTTTGGAAATTTAAAATAAAAGTCTGGCAGTATACCAGAGTATGGTCCTGGCTGGCAGCATATTAGAATCCATGAGGAAAGGCATCATCACCCTCATCTACAAGCGGAATGGGGAGGGGGCAGAAATCAGAAATTGGCGGCCCATCTCACTGCTTAACATCGACTACAAGATTCTGTCAAAAGTCATCGCCTGTCGAGTCAAGTCTGCTCTGGAGTTGGTGATTCACCCTGATCAGACCTGTACTATACCAGGCAGGAAGATCTCTCATAGTCTCGCGCTACTCAGGGATACGATCACCTATGTACGGGACAGGAGGGTGGACACCTGCCTCATCAGCCTGGCCCAGGAGAAGGCTTTTGACAGGATATCGCACACCTACATGATGGACGTACTTTCCAAAATGGGGTTTGGGGAGGGAATCTGCAATTGGATCAAACTGCTCTGCACAAACATCAGTAGCGCAGTCTCAATCAATGGGTGGGAATCAGAAAGTTTCTCAATCCAATCTGGAGTCAGACAGGGCTGTCCTCTCTCCCCTGTCTTGTTTGTTTGCTGTATTGAACCCTTTTCTGAGTCTATTAGGAAGAATGCGAGTATCAGAAGGGTAACAATCCCAGGCAGTGGAGGCACTCAGGTTAAAACCTCCCTGTACATGAATGACGTCGCCGTTTTCTGCTTGAACCCGCTGCCTGTGCGCAGACTGATGAGCATCAGTGACCAGCTCAAATTGGCCTCGGGAGCCAATGTTAAATACGGCAATAGCGAGGCCATGTTCTTTGGGAACTCAGCTGACCGATCCTTTGTCCCCTTCACCATTCGGTCAGACGACCTGAAGGTGCTGGGGTATGGTTTTTTTTTTTTTTTTTTTTTTTTTTTTAGAGATACAGCACTGAAACAGGCCCTTCGGCCCACCGAGTCTGTGCCGACCATCAACCACCCACTTATACTAATCCTACCCTAATTCCATATTCCTACCACATCCCCACCTCTTCCTATATTTCCCTACCACCTACCTATACTAGGGGCAATTTATAATGGCCAATTAACCTATCACCCTGCAAGTCTTTGGCATGTGGGAGTAAACCGGAGCACCCGGAGGAAACCCACGCAGACACAGGGAGAACTTGCAAACTCCACACAGGCAGTACCCAGATTTGAACCCGGGTCGCTGGAGCTGTGAGGCTACAGTGCTAACCACTGCGCCACTGTGCCGCCCGGTTCGGAAGGGCCGGGGTATGCACCAAAACCTGGAAAGAGCGAGTAGCCAGGGTGCAACAAAAGCTGAACATGTGGGAGCAGCGATCTCTCTCCATTGTGTCAGGTTACTGTACGTGGTGCAGGTCTGGCCCATACCGCATTCCTGCACTGTGGTGATCACCTGAGCCATTTTCCGCTTCATCTGGGGATCCAAAATGGACCAGGTCCCGAGGGACACGATGTTCAAACCTCTGGGGAAAGGCAGGAAAAATGTCCCCAACATCGCCCTCATCCTGATGGCTACCATTGTGTGTGGCTGTATCAAGCTGTGTGTAGACCTCCAGTACACAAACTCCAAGTGTCACTCCGTGCTGAGGTTCTATCTGTCCCCGGTGTTGCGAAGGATGGGCCTTGTCATATTGCCGTGGAATGCTCCATCCAGTTGGACTGTGCCGTACGTAACACCGATCCTTCATGGAAAAGTTTCTGTGGAAAAACACCTTTGACCACCAATCCATCAGGCAGTGGTCTGCACGGAATGTTCTCAAGGCCCTCTGGGAAAAGAAGATGGTGGATCCTGTTGGATGGTTCCCTGAGCAGACTTCCAAAGTCATTTGGCGGAATGCCCCATCACCAGAACTTTCAAACAAGCACCAAGATGTAGATTGGCTGGTGGTGAGAAGAGCCCTCCCCATCAGTTCCTTCCTGCATGCCCAAAGTCTCACCCCCTCCACATAATGCCCTCGAGGTGGCTGTGGTGGGGAAGAGATGGTTGCCCACCTCCTCCTGGAATGTGTCTTTGCAAAGCAGGTGTGGAAAGAGATGCAATGGTTTTTGTCGAGTTTCATCCCAAGCAGCTCTGGAACACAGGAGTATGTGCTCTACGGGCTGTTCCCAGGGACGCACACCGAGATAAACATCAACTGCTGCTGGAAGACTATCAATTCGGTGAAAGACACTCTTTGGTCTGCACAAAACTTGCTGGTCTTCCAGCGCAAAGAGTTGTCCACCACCGAATGTTGCAGACTGGCACATTCCAAGGTCCAGGACTACGTGCTGAGGGACGCACTAAAGCTTTTGGCAGCTGCAGCAAAGGCTCAATGGGGAAAGACCACAGTGTAAGGTCCCCCCACCATAGTGAACTGAGGGGCTGTATCCATGGGAAACCCCTCGAACTGTAGCCAGAAATTTTTGTTTGCTGTAAAATGTACATGGCATGAGAAATGAAATGGAAGGGTTGTGAGGCAACTCACTCCTGTACTGAAGGAAACTGATCTCCTTTCTACTCTCTGTATTGTTGGACTTGGTGCTTTTTGGAACTGTTTTGTAATGTATTTTTTTTGCAGATTTTTATGAATAAAGTATATTTTGGAAATTAATAAAAGAATGTCTGGCAGAGGTAAAGGAGGGAAAGGACTGGGCAAAGGCGGAGCAAAGCGGCACTGCAACGTGCTTCGTGATAATATCCAGGGCATCACCAAACCAGCAATCCGCCGCCTGGCTCGCCGTGGCGGGGTCAAGCGGATCTCGGGTTTGATATATGAGGAGACTCGCGGGGTGTTGAAGGTTTTCCTGGAGAATATGATCAGGGATGCGGTCACCTACACTGAACATGCCAAGCGCAAGACGGTCACTGACATGGATGTGGTGCACGCTCTGAAACGGCAGGGCCGCACAACTCGACCCTTTCCAGCAAACACACAACAAAGGCTCTTCGAAGAGCCACCCACCGTCTCACAGAGAGAGCAGTGAGCTGGAAACGGGAGATGGGATAGGCTGTTCAGAACTGTCTGGAATAAATCTGTGCTGTGTTCGGGTAGAAAACTGGAATCCCCGAAATTGACATTTCAGTTGCAGCAAGGATGTGCAGTGGATTTGATTTTCTGAACGGGCTGTGCAAACAGTGCCCGAGACTCTCCAGTTAGTTATTTCCCCAGTCGACACATGCCCTCAGTGCAAAGCCACATCACTCCTCCAGAATCACTCATTGTTTTCATAGAATTTCAAAATGATTTCGCTGCAATGAGGGAATCCGGGAGTTTTGCAGCAGCCGTTGAATCGGTCACTGGAACCAGACCCACTTGTGATGTTATTTCCCCCGAGACGGTGTTTCCTGCACTGAAACTGACAGGGTTTGTGAAACTGATCAGTTTCAGCTCAATCATTCAGGGACCCGGAATTCCCGCAGTTTGAGCCCGCGCTCACTTCAGATTGGTCACCCTCTTCCCAGTCACATTTCTTAACCAATCGCAGAGCCTCGAATTAGGGAAAATGCAGCAAATCATTGGCTTAAATTGTCGAAATTGGCAGAACGTTTGAATTCGAAAAAGGCGCCAATTTCAGTGTCGGCAAAAAGCGAATTACTGGAAAATCTATTTAAAGTTGTTCGTAAAATATTTTCCACCAACCTTCAAAAACCTTTCTTTATTCCGCTATTATTGCCACAAATTCCTGGCGCTATTTTACGCACAGCTTTAACCTGTCATTTTTTCCCCCACTTCTTATCTGTAACCGGCGGCAAAAGACTCCATTCAGCAATCCTTCAGGGACCAATAACTCAAACTCGGTGTGGAAAGGAATAAATTAGACTATTGGTAATTCCCTTTCACACAGGGATCAGGGGGACAGTGAGAAGCCACTGAAATAGTTGCTCATAAACATTTTAAATAGTTCCTATTCTGTTCTGTTACTGACATGCTGGAATCAGATAGTAATCAGCCCTTTCACAGAGACTGTGGGTGGCTCTGAAAAGAGTCTTTGGTTTATTAGATGACATTTTGTCTGCTTTGCTTTTTCTGGGAGCTCTGAGCGCTGGTTTTCTTGGGTAGCACCCCGCCCTGAGCGATAGTCACCCGTCCCAGCAGCTTGTTGAGCTCCTCGTCGTTGCGGACGGCCAGTTGCAGGTGTCTGGGGATGATGCGGGTCTTCTTGTTGTCCCGGGCCGCGTTGCCGGCCAGCTCGAGGATTTCAGCGGTCAGATACTCGAGCACAGCAGCCAGATCGACCGGGGCTCCAGCACCCACATGCTCAGCATAGTTGCCCTTTCTCAGGAGCCTGTGAACACGGCCCACCGGCAACTGCATTCCAGCCCGGGAGGTGCGAGACTTGGCCTTGGCCCGAGCTTTCCCGCCGGTCTTTCCTCCAGACATTTCCACAATCACACAAATACTTTCACAAATGGATAATTTCCGCAGCATTTACTTTACTTGAAGACTGAGAACTCTCCTCAATGGTCGGTACTTAATTCCATTTGCCTATATTCTTCACCAATCAGGTCACTGACCAACAGAAGAGGGCGGGATGTACCCGCCACGACATCAGAAGCAGAGAATTTGACAATTTCAAAAAGCCCGCCAATTTCATTGCCGGAAAGGAGCGGATTAAAATAAATGTCATCCTTAGTCAAAGATTTAAAGTCCCATCTCTTGATTTTGTATTATTCAACTTGTAAAATGTGATTTAAATTGTGACTCATTCTACAATCGCTTTCAAACTGTCCCGGGTGGGGACTGCATTGGCCTGATGTGAAATACTCAGTTTAGTTTTCAATCAGAGCCCAGTGTCCTTCTCTGAAAAGAGGAAGCCGGATCAAGTCCTCAAACGGCCCTTAACTTGCTCTGTAATAATCCCATCCCAGGCTGTTACACTGCAGAGAGTTGCTGTTAATAAAATGATTAATCAGTGAAGGGATTAAGGTCTAATCCTTACCGCTGAAATCAGCTGTTAATGCGGTCATTCAGGGGCTGTGAAAAACCAGAATAAGAGCAGCTTTAAGCAAAAAAAGTGAAGGCGGGTGATCAGATTATGGGTTCGTGTTCGGTTAATAACAGGAGATACAAACACAGCAGTGGGATCGTTATTATATTATACATTGTCTTAAAGTGATTTCATAGAGATGTCGGATGCAGCTTTTTCAGAGAGATTGTGGGTGGCTCTTAAAAGAGCCGTTGTGTTTGGGATGTTTTTCAGTCCATTGTGCAGTTTTACTTGGAGCTGGTGTACTTGGTCACCGCCTTTGTCCCTTCCGACACGGCGTGCTTGGCCAGCTCCCCGGGCAGCAGCAGGCGCACGGCGGTCTGGATCACCCGGAGCTGATGGTTGTTGTAATGGGCCAGGCGGGAAGCCTCACCCGCGATGCGCTCGAAAACATCGTTCACAAACGAGTTCATAATGCTCATGGCCTTGGAGGAGATGCCGGTGTCGGGATGAACCTGCTTCATCACTTTGTAGATGTAGATGGAGTAACTCTCCTCCCTCCGCTTCTTGCCGCCCTTTGTTGACGGTTTATTTAAGGTTTTCTTGGCGCCTTTCTTAGGAGCTGCTTTCTTCTCTTTTTTTTATTTCCAAAATATACTTTATTGATAAAAATCTGTTAAAAATACATTGCCAAACAGTTTCAAACAGCACCAAAAAATACAAACATTGCAAGGGAGATCAGTTTCCTTCAATACAATCATGAGTTGCTTCACAAGCCTTCCATTTCACATTTGTCATGCCAATTACATTTTTACATTTACAGCAAATGAAAATTTTCCCGATACAGTTCGAGGGGTTTCCCAGGGGTCCAGCCCCTCAGTTCAGCTTGGTGGGGGGAGCTTACCATTTTCAGTTTCAGATACAGAAATAAACCAAACCCCTTCCGAGTGTGGATGAAATAGACAATCCCACAGCTCTATGCTAATGAGGGATGGGAGAAAGTAAAGATTGTGATTGGGTGATTGGCAGTGATGTCACAATAGTTTTATATCTGCAACCAATCACAAACTCTCTCACTGCATTCAGGAATTACATTTCACAAAGTCTCTCTCCAGCCCCAGTTTCTATTGAAAAATCCACCGGGAAATGACGCCTGGCTGCGAGGGTCTCTTATTCTCAGCAGCTTCTCACATTCCGGCCTCTAAGTTGAGCGGAAATATTTATTCAGGCAGTTTCAACAGCTCAGAGCCGACACTGGGTTAGAAACCAGAAATAGGAATACGGGTCACAAACAAGGAGTTTATGCTGAACCTTTATAAATCTCACTGGTTATCGGCCTCAGCTGGAGCATTGTGTCTAATTCTAGGTTCCACATTTTAGCAGGGATATCAAGGCCTGAGAGAGAGTGCAGAGGAGATTGACGAGAATGGCACTAGAGATGCGTGAAAGGATGGCAAAGCTACCTCGACTACACTTCTTCACACCCTACCTCCTGTAAGGACTCCATTCCATTCTCCCAGTTTCTCCGTCTCCGACGCATCTGCTCTGATGATGCTACCTTCCATGACGGTGCTTCTGATATGACCTCCTTTTTCCTCAACCGAGGATTTCCCCCCCACTGTGGTTGACAGGGTCCTCAACCGTGTCCGACCCATTCCCCGCACCTCTACCCTCACCCCTTCCCCTCCCTCCCAGAACCGTGACAGGGTTCCCCTTGTCCTCACTTTTCATCCCACCAGCCTCCATATCCAAAGGATCACCCTCCGCCATTTTCGCCACCTCCAGCGTGATGCCACTACCAGTCGCATCTTCCCCTCCCTTCCCCTGTCAGCATTCCGAAGGGATCGTTCCCTCCGAGACACCCTGGTCCACTCCTCCATTACCCCCACCAACTCGTCCCCGTCCCAGGGCACCTTCCCCTGCAATCGCAGGAGGTGTAATACCTGCCCATTTACCTCCCCTCTCCTCACTATCCCAGGCCCCAAACACTCCTTTCAGGTGAAGCAGCGATTTACTTGTACTTCTTTCAATGTAGTATACTGTATTCGCTGCTCACAGTGTGGTCTCCTCTACATTGGGGAGACCAAGCGCAGACTGGGTGACCGCTTTGCGGAACATCTCCGCTCAGTCCGCAAGCAGGACTCTGAGCTTCCGGTTGCTTGCCATTTCAACACTCCCCCCTGCCCTCATGCTCACATCTCTGTCCTGGGATTGCTGCAGTGTTCCAGTGAACATCAACGCAAGCTCGAGGAACAGCATCTCATCTACCGATTAGGCACACTACAGCCTGCCGGACTGAACATTGAGTTCAATAATTTCAGAGCATGACAGCCCCCCATTTTACTTTCATTTTTAGTTATTTTTTCTTCCTTTTTGATACATTCTTTTTTACATTTTTTACTATCTTTTTTTGCATTTATTTCATTTCATCTTAGTTTGTTCAGTTTGCTTACCCACTGTTTTTTTCAGGTTTTTTTTCAGGTTTGCACTTGCTGCTGTTCAATATTCAGTGTATTCACACCTAATCTGTACTAATGCTTTGTCTTTCAACACACCATTAACATATTGTTTGCCTTTGCTCCGTGACCTTTTGGTCAGCTATGTGGCCTGGTCCAATCTGCACCTTCTCCTTTGTTATCTCTTACCCCACCCCCACCTCACTTGCTTATAATCTGTGACTTTTCTAATATTTGTCAGTTCCGAAGAAGGGTCATTGACCCGAAACGTTAACTCTGCTTCTCTTTCCACAGATGCTGCCAGACCTGCTGAGTGATTCCAGCTTTTCTTGTTTTTGTAGCAAATCTAGGGTCGTTCTTCTTGGTGCAGAGATGTTAATGTAATATTTAATCGTTGTGTTCTACATTCTAATGGGTTGAAGAGGAACTGTTCCCACTGGCAAAAGGGTCTGTAACCAATGGACACAGAATTGTTAAAAGAATCAGGGGAAGATGAGGTGATATTTTAACACGCGTTCTGATGATCAGAAATGTACTGCTTGAAAAGGGAGGTGAAAACAGATTCAATAATAACTTTCCTGAGGGAATTGGATCATTATTTGATGGGGAAATTACAGGGCAATGTGTAAATGACAGGGAGGTGGGACTGATTGGATAGATCGTTCAAAGAGCAGCACAATTGTTCAAATGAACTCTTTCTGTGTTGTAAAATTGTGATTATTGCTGTTCAGAAACATCCTGACACATCATGTCGCCTTTCAGTTCACCAGTTTTAAACACCTGGAACTGAGCTGAGTATTTTATTGGCTGTGATTATAGCATCAGAGACCAAAAGACAGCGGCCCAGTCCCAAAATCCACAGAAAGACTCAATGTATTGCTCCATGTGAGCGATGCTGTTAGAGCAATGAGCATAGCTGCCTTCCAAACAGCTGGAATAAAAACAGGAAATGCTGGAAATACTCAGCAGGTCAGGCAGCATCTGTGGAGAGAGAACAGAGTTAATGTTTCAGGTCAATGACCTTCCAAGCAGCTGTGCCCGGGTTTGATTCCCAGCCATGACAGTTTGGCATTCCTTAAATTCCTCAGATGAGAAACTGAAAGATAGGAACTGAGTTGGGTGCTGTCTCGAAGGAATTTTGTTTCCCAAAGCAAGAAGTGTATAATTTGAATAAACATATTTACAACGCTGATTTTCTTCAAATTAAAGTTCAATTGAACTCTGATTTTACTCCTTTTTATTGATAATTATTATTTGACCTGAATCATACAGTGGACTCAGAATAGAATTACTCAGATTAATTTTCCCACAGCTATTCCCGTTCCTTATAAGAAACAATTCCTGGATTCTGGAAGCTGTGAATTGGAGGGTAACAAACATATCCACACTATTCAAGAAAGGAACGAGAGAGAAAGCAAAGAACTAGAGGCCAGTTTGCCTGACATCAGCAATGGGGAATATGCTATCATCTATTATTACAGACATGGTAAATGGTGATGTGGAATATCAGAATATGGTTGGTCAGAGTCAACATGGATTTATTAAAAGGAAATTGTCAATGATAAATTATTAGAATATGTTGATGTTGTAACTGCCAGGGTAGATAAGGGGAACCAGTGGATGTAGTCTGTTTGGATTTTCAAAAAGCATTCAATAAGTTATCAAACAAGTGGTTATTACACCAATGTAGGTCCCATGCAATTTGGGGATAATATATTAGTATAGATTGAGTAGTAGTTAACAGACAAAAAACAGAGAGTAGGAATAACCGAGTCATTTTCGGCAGGAAAGCTGTAAGTAGTTGGATACTGCAAGGATTGGTGCTCGGGACTCAGTTATTTACATTCTGTATCAATGACTTAGATGAGGTGACCGAATGTCATGTTATCCATGTTTGCCGATGATATAAAGTGAGGTGGCAAAGTAAACTGTGAGGAGGATGCAAAGGGGGAAAAAAGGGATTTCGACAGACTAAGTATGTGGGCAAGAATGTGAGAGATGGAATATAATGGGGAGAAGTGTACAGTTACACACTTTGGCAGGGCGGCGCAGTGGTTAGCACCGCAGCCTCACAGCTCCAAGGACCCGGGTTCGATTCCGGGTACTGCCTGTTTGGAGTTTGCAAGTTCTCCCTGTGTCTGCGTGGGTTTTCTCCGGGTGCTCCGGTTTCCTCCCACAAGCCAAAAGACTTGCAGGTTGATTGGTAAATTGGCCATTATAAATTGTCACTAGTATAGGTAGGTGGCAGAGAAATATAGGAACAGGTGGGGATGTTTGGTAGGAATACGGGATTAGTGTAGGATTAGTATAAATGGGTGGTTGATGTTCGGCACAGACTCGGTGTGCCGAAGGGCCTGTTTCAGTGCTGTATCTCTAATCTAAAACTGCAATACAGAACATTTTTGAAATTAGTGAGAGAATGGGAAATGTTCACATTCAGAGGGACCCGAGTGTCCTTGTCCAGGAATCACAGAAAGTTAACGTGCAGGTACTCAACCAATTAGGAAAGCAAATGATATGTTTGACTTTATTGCAAAGAGATTAGAGTATGAGTATTTATTGCAATTATACAGCGTGAGATCACACTTGGAGTGCTGTGCAGTTTTGGTCCCCTTATCTAAGGAAGGATATACTTTCCTTAGAGGGAGTACAGAGACGTGCCACTAGGCTGCTTCCTAGGATGAGGGGATTGTCCTATGAGAAGAGATTGAATAGACTAGGCCTCTGTTCCCCAGAACTCAGCAGAGTGAGAGGTAATCTCACTGGCAGATAAAATGGTCAGTGGCTTGACATGGTAAATGCTGGGAGGATGTTTCCTCTTGCTGGGCAATCTAGAATGAAGGGTTACAGTCTCAGTATAAAGGGCTTGGTCATATTTGACTGAGAAGAGGAGATTTTCTTTTCAGTCAAAGGGTTATGAATCTTTGGAATTCTGTCTCCCAGAGAGCTCTGGATGCTCAATCATTGTGTATATTCAAGAGAGATCGATAGGTTTTTGGATATTAAGGGAATCAAGGGGGCTGTGCCAGTGTGCTAAGATGGAGTTGAGGTAGGAGAACAGCTGTTATATTATTGAATGATGGAACTATTTCAATGGGCAGAGTGGCCACTCATGCTCTTATTTCTTATGTAAACTTTCATTCCCTCCCAGGGATTGTTTTATTCTTCAAAAAGAGAAATACTGCAGCCGCTAGAAATCTGAATAACAGAAGATTCTGGAAACACTCAGCAGTTCCAGCAGTATCTGTGGAGAGAGGAAGGGAGGAGCAATGTTTCAGGTCTATAGAAGGGTCACAGAACTGGACCATTAACCCGAGCTTCTCTTCTCCACAGTTGTTTCCGGACTGGCTGAGTGTTTTCAGCATTTTAGCTTTTTTTCTTTCTATATGTTATCTCTTTCCCTTTTGACTGTTTGCTGTGAAACTTTCAGCATTGTGCTCAGTTCTTTGTGTAGTTATGTTTTCTTTATTTGACGTAATGCAAATAGTATCCTGAAAAATCAGACAGAAATACTGCTCAATGTAGTGTAATATATAACAGGGCACATTTATAAATATCAGATCAATATAGTAAACATTTTTATTAAGAATTGATTACTTTTATTTTCAGTCTAAAAATGTGAAGCAATATGAGTTTATTACAAAGTTTATTACCTCACATTACCTGTTTATTAACCCTGACAGGCTGTGCCAATTTCTGCTTCTATTTTGCAGTTCTCACTTTCAGCTAGCAAATGTCAGCAATCTGTGATACAGTGCAGTTTACAGATCAGACAGTCAACACGACATGCAATAATTGTTCAGATTATGGAGGACAGGTGGGATTTAGAAATACTGGGAATGGAGATGAGTTGTTATTACACTGAGTTTGCCCAAAGATTAGAGACACCATTGTGGCAAATCAGTCTGTTGTCCTGTACATGAGAATGAGAATCATTCTTTATTTGTGGCTGTCAGTCTCTATTACTGAGAGGGAGTGTGGGATTCATGCTGCATTGGTCAGTCTCTGGTACAAAGTGTCACTTTCACTCTGAATGTATAAGGCTCTGGAACTGTTTGTGTGTGTGGAATTCATTCTGTATCTGTCAATCTCTGGTACTATATATGAATGTGGCATATATGTTTTCGCTCTCAGTGTCACTGTATTTGTGTGTGGGTTTCATTTGATATCTGTCAGCCTCTGTTTCTGTACACGACTGTCAGATTCATACTGTGCCAAAATGTCCCTGTTGCTGTATGTGACTGTGTGATTCATTCTGTATCTGTCATTCCCTGTTATTATGTGTCAGTATAGACTCATTCTGTATCCCAGTCACATGCACTATATTTGAGAGTGCGATTAATTCTGTACCTTTAAGTCACTGGTATTATATGTAAGTGTTGGATTTCTGTTGGATCTCTCAGTTATTTTTTCTGTTGTGAATTTGGGATGGACATAACATCTGTCAGTCTCTGGTACTGCCTGTGAGTGTGTGTTTTGTTCAGTATCTGTCAGTCTCAGGTACTGTCCGCGTGTGCACTTTTTGTTCAATATTTTCAGTTTCTGGTACTGCCTGTGAGTGTAGGTTATATTCAATGTCTGTCAGTCTCTGGCACTGCCTGTGAGTGGAGGTTATGTTCAGTATCTGTCAGTCTCTGGTACTGCCTGTGAGTGTGGGTTTTGTTCAGTATCTGTCAGTCTCTGGTACTTCGTGTGAGTGTGGGTTTTGTTTAGTATCTGTCAGTCTCTGGTACTGCCTGTGAGTGTAGGTTATGTTCAATGTCTGTCAGTCTCTGGCACTGCCTGTGAGTGTAGGTTATGTTCAGTATCTGTCAGTCTCTGGTACTGCCTGTGAGTGTGGGTTTTGTTCAGTATCTGTCAGTCTCTGGTACTTCCTGTGAGTGTGGGTTTTGTTCAGTATCTGTCAGTCTCTGGTACTGCCTGTGAGTATGGGTTTTGTTCAGTATCTGTCAGTCTCTGGTACTGCCTGTGAGTGGAGGTTATGTTCAGTATCTGTCAGTCTCTGGTACTGCCTGTGAGTGTGGGTTTTGTTCAGTATCTGTCAGTCTCTGGTACTTCCTGTGAGTGTGGGTTTTGTTCAGTATCTGTCAGTCTCTGGTACTGCCTGTGTGTGGGATGCATTCAGTAGCCATTAATCTCTGGGTTAGTTTGTCATTCTGGATTCACTCTACACAAAATTACATGGTATTTACAGCACAGAGACAGGCTTTTCTGCCCAAGTGCTGGTAGTTCCAATGAGGTTACTCCAACCCTACTTCATCTAATCCTATCAGCAAATCTCTCAAATTGTTTCTGCCTCATTTAATCATTTAGCTTGATGTTAAATGTAACAATGTTCAGCAGCTCAAGTGCTGTCAAAGCAGGGTAAAGAAGATTCCCCTGAGTTATTTATTTAATTTATTACTGACTATTTCATATCGACAGCTTTGGACTCCACCACAAGTGGGAAACATCTCTACCTCTACCCTAACGAAACCCTTCATATTATTCAATGCTTCTATTAGGTGACCACTTAGAGAAAAGAGCCCAGGATTGTTCAATAGTATGAACTCCTGTGGAACATATAGCTCATTTTGTATTTATGGAATAAATGCTGTATCTCAGTCTGAAACTGTATGTGATTTTAGATTGGCATATAATGTGTAGCTCAGGCTGCAATAAATAACTGAGACAATATCTTTCACTCTAACACTATAGTTTTGTGGAGTGCTATGTTATTTGTCATTCAGTCTGTTCTGATAGAATATATAATGTTACCTTTAAGTCTGAGGCAATGGGGGGTCAGGTACAGGGTCCGGGGGTGCCCAATGGGGGCGGTTGGAGCTTTGAGGGTGGCCCTCCATGGGGAACAGGGTGCCTAGTCAGGAGGACCCCCCCCCCCCACCCGCAGCCCGCAAGAAAGATGCCTGGTTTTATCAGGCAGGGTTCTTGGTGCCTTTGCCACACTGCCTCCCCGCCCCCAACCCAACCGAGGATAAAATACCTGCAGCAGAGAGAGGAGGCCCATAAGTGGCTGTTAATTGGCCAATTAAGGGCCTTGATTGGCCTGGGGCAGACAGGCTGTTTCTCCCCACCCCCGTTCCCTGTAATATTGCAGTGGGTGTGGGAGGGGGTCAGAAAATTTCCATCAGATTGGAAGTTGGCAAATGTTACACTGCCTTTCAGGAAAGGAGGGAGAGAGAAAACTGTGAACTACAGGTCAGTTAGCCTAATATCAGTCCTTGGGAAAATGCAGGAAGTCTGAACAATGCATTGAGAAAAGCATTCAAACAAGTCAACATGATTTTCCTGAAGGGAAATCTTGTTTGACAAATTTATGAGAGTTTTTTGAGGATGTAATTAGCAGGGTAAAGGGAAACTAGTCATATTCCTGGATTTCCAAAAGGCATTCAATAAGGTGCTACATAAAAGGTTAATAGAGAAGATAAGGGACTCATGGAATTGTGGGTAATATATTAGCATGGATAGAGGATTGGTTAATGGACAGGAAGCATAGAGTGGGTATAAACAGATTGGCAGGCAGTGAATAATGGAGTGTCGCAAGGATAAGTGCTGGGGTCTCAGCTATTTACAATCTAAATTAATGACTTAGATGAAGAGACAGAGAGTAATGTATCTAAGTTTGCTGATGATACAAAGGTAGGTGGAAAGGGAAGCTGTGGGAGGACATAGAGAGGCTGCAAAGAGATATAGACAAGTTCAGCGAGTGGGCAAGAAGATGGTAGATGGAGTATAATGTAGGGAAGTGTGAAGTTCTTCACTTTGGTCATAAGAATAGAAAAGTAGAATATTTGATAAAAGGTGTGAAACTTGTAACTGTTGGTGTTCAAAGAGACTTGAGTGTTCTTGCACAAGGAATACAGAAAGTTAGCATGCAGGTACAACAAACAATTAGGAAGGCAAATGGCGTGTTGGCCTTTATTGCGAGGGGATTAGAATACAGGAATAAAGAAGTTTACTACAATTGTACAGGATTTCGGTGAGACCACATCTGGAATACAGTGTGAAGTTTTGGTCTGCACACTTAAGAAAGGATATATGTGCATTGGAGGCGGTGCAGCAAATGTTCACTAAATTAGTCCCTGGGATGAGGGGGTTGTCCTATGATGGGAGGCTGAGTAAATTGGGCCTATACTCTGGAGTTTAGAAGAATGAGAGGTGATCTCATTGAAACATACAAAATTCCAAAGGGGCTGGATAGGGGAGACACTGAGAGATTGTTTCTGCTGGTCAGACAATCTAAAACATGGGGACACAGTCCCACGATAAGGGGCTGATCATTTAGGACTGAGATGAGGAGAAATTACTTCACTCAAAGGGTTGTGAATCTTTGGAATTTTCTACTCCAGAGGATTGTGGATGCTCCATCATTGAATACATGTAAAGCTCCGATAGACAGATTTTTGATCTCTCAGAGAATCAGGGGATAAGGCGAGCAGGCGGGAAAGTGGAATTGAAGCCTAAGATCATCCACGATGGTACTGAATGGCGGAGCAGGCTCCACGGGCCACATGATCTACTCCTGCTCCTATTTTGTGTGTTTTTGTGTTCTGACTACTTCTGCTGTCGGTGATTGTGGAACTGATGTCTCTGCTCTCTGTGAGTGATACTGTACTTACTGTGTGTGAGGAGCTGGTTGCACTTCCCCTTGTGTCGAGGAATCACTACATTTATTCAGCTTCCTCAAGTATTGCCTGTTGAAAGAAAAAGTATTAATTATAATTCAGGAAGAGATGTGGTGGAAGTTACAAGAGAGACCAAAACAATTTTTCAATGAATAATCATTGTGAACAATCACAAAGGAAACCCAGCAATACAAACAGAATCAGTGTCTGATTCCACTGCAGTCCTGCAGCCCCCAGCTACTGCATACCAGGGGCTTTGGCCATTTTACAACAATTAAATAACATCCAGAAACAATCCACTGGGCCATGAATGGGACTGACAGACGGAACAGGGACTTTTACACAGGTCAGATTTCCTATTCCCGCTCCCATGGTCTAACAGTTCAAATGAAACCAAACAGCCGCTGTTTAAAATGTGTCCTTCACACTTCTCACCTGGTGCCGATAATAGATTCTCTTTGTGTAACTCCCCACATCCTGACTGTCCGCTTCTGTTTCCACACTTCACTGTCCAATAACAACAAACTGTGGGAACAGGCTATATCCCTCTCATTCCGCTAGCGCGGACATGATGGGCCGAATGGACTCATTATGTGCCTGAAGTTTTCCACGTTTCTGGCTGAAGTGCTGCAGAAATCTGGGCCTGCGCTCCCCTCCCCCAGCACTGCCTGTGAGCGGAAGAAGATGGTTTAAAACAGCCGCGAATGGAGAGATCCCGGTCCCGGGGGAAGGGAGCAAACAGCAGCCTCCTTCCAGCAGGACATCGCTTTGGGAGCATGTCCGCAGATAGACTCAGAGATCAGCACCGAGTACGGGGCAAGTTCAGGGGCAGGCGGGGGCTGTTTGTAGGAGGCGGAGTGGATCTGAAACTGGTCTCGGAACATGGAGTGAGTGGAGAGGCCATTCTCCGGTTGTGTGTGGACAAGGGGATGGAGACAGAATGGGAAGAAACTTATTGTTGTGGAGTGAAACAGTGACAATATTTGTGTTGCGGTGGTTCTTTTGCGGGTATCCATAATGATTATTATTTGAGAGATTAAATTCATTAAAACTCTATATCTTTGATCTCACCTGTATTTTAGTTACAAACATACTTTTGTTCAAACAGGGAAATGATTGAATGAACCAGAATAAATGGGCTATTTCCTCCACCCAAGTTACAAGGAAGAGTGCCACCAGCTCCTTCTCACACACAATACGTACATTATCACTCACAGAGCGCAGAGACACAGACAGGTCATCAGTTCCACAGTCTCAGACAGCAGAAATAGTTCCAGAGACACATTTTCAATCCATCAATCAAATAGAGCAGGAAAGACAGACGTTGTTTCTATGTCACCCCAACTCATTACCACTGACAGGTAGATACATAAATCCCAGTCCAACATCTCACCCACAATCAAATTATCAGTGTGTCAATCCCACAATAGTGCAACCTCAGCTACAAATTAAACACACAGAGAACTGACACGTGGTTCCTGTTTCAAAGTTACAGAATTAACCTCAATAATGTACTCTGAGATTTAAGTTAAATACCAGCCCAATATTTACACAGGTTATTAGTTTATTATCAGTATTAATTCCCATCATGTTTCCAGACATAAACATTAGACTCAAGTCCATAATCAGATTGAGAGATTCTGAAATATCGTATAACCTGAGATCCAAACTCAGATTCCAGTTTAAAACTCATCCGGATTGTGAAACTAAAAGATACATTATAAATTTGATCAGTATAGTCTGAGCTCTAAATTACATACCAGTCCTAAACCCTCGTACAGTGGCAGATGGAAGATACTGTACAATTCCAGACTGAGCTCATTTTACATGCAAATCCAAGATACTCACTCAGACTGAATGGCACTGATCAAATTGATCAGTAAAGCCTGAGTTACACTTGCACACCAATCCTGTATCAGATTGTAGGATACATTATCTTTCACTATTGTGTTCACAGTGACAGATATTTAATACTAAGCAAAACCTCAAATATATTGTCTGCTTAAAACCTACCACATCAGTGGCCTGTTGCTGTGTTGACATTTTATGGAGAATAAATCCAGACTTGCCATCAGTCCCAGGGACGGAGGATTATATAATGAATCCCACGCTCATACAGAGTACCAGATACTGACAGATAAAGAGTGATGCTGAAACACATGCTCAGTGCCAGATGCTGAATGATATAGGTTGATTACTGCACTCACTCACAGTACTTCAGCCTGAGTCATCTAAAGCAACCTAACACACAAAAAATAGCAGTGAGAGAGTAAGAAAGAGTCCAAAACTCACATAGAGTACCAGACACTGATAGATACAAACTGAAAACTACACACACATGGATATAGGATTGGCTAACTCACAGGAAACAGAGAGTGGGGACAAATGGGGCATTTTCAGATTGGAAAACTGTAACTAATGGAATGTCACAGGGATCAGTGCTGGTGCCTCAACTATTTATGGTCTATATTAATAATTGCATGAAGGCACTGAGTGTACTGTTGCCAAATTTATGGGTGGTACAAAGATAGGTAGGAAAGAAAGTCGTGAGGAGAACATAAAGTGTCTGCAAAGAGATATAGATAGGTTAAGTCAGTGGGCAAAAATTTGGCAGATGGAGTATAATATGGGAAAATGTGAGATTGTCTACTTTGGCAGGAAGAATAGAAAAACAGAATATTACTTACATAGAGAAATACTGCAGAATGCAGCTGTACTGAGGGATCTGGGTGCCAGGTACATGAATTACAGAAAAGTTAGCATGAAGGTATAGCAAGTAATTAGGAATGCAAATGGAATGTTGGAATTTTTAGCAAGGGGAATGGAGTATAAAAGTAGGGAAGCTTTGCTGTAACTGTACAGGGCATTAGTGGCATCCCAACTAAAGTACTCCATACAGTTTTGGTCTCCTTACTTAAGGAGGGATATACTTGTATTGGAATCAGTTCAAAGAATGTTCACTAGGCTGATTCCTGGGATGAAGGGTTGACTTGTGTGAAAACGTTGAGCAGATTGGGCCTCTACTCACTGGAGTTTAGAAGATTGAGAGATGATCTTATCGAAACCTATAAGATTCTCAGTGGGCTGGACAGGTAGATGCTGGGAAGATGTTTCTCCTTGTGGGGGAATGTAGAATTATGGGCCACAGTTTCAAGATAAGTGGTCTCCCATTCAAGAAAGAGATGAGGAGGAATTTCTTCTGTCAGAGGGTTGTTCATCTTTGGAATTCTGTTCTCCAGAGGACTGTGGAGGCTGGGTCATTGAATATATTCAAGGCTGTGATAGACAGATTTTTTGATGTACAAGGGAGTCATTGGTCAATGGGCACAGGCAGCAAAGTGGAATTAAGGCCTCAATCAGAACAGGCATGATCTTATTGAATGGCAGAGCAGGATTTATGGGCCACATGGCCTTCTGGAAGCGATCCTGAGTGTCATTGTCGATATCTGCCCTTGGTGACAGGAGGTTCCCAAGGTATGAGCAGTGATCCACATTGTCCAGTGATTCGCCGTGGATCTTAATAGTCGGGGGCAGTGTCGGGGAGCAGGCTGGCAGAGGACCTTAGCTTTCCGGATGTTTTGCTTCAAGCCAATTCTTTCATACGCCTCCATGAATGCATCGATGAGGGTTTGAAGCTTGGCCTCTGAGTGTGCGCATATGCAAGCATTGTCAGCATACTGCAGCCCGATGACAGATGTTGGAGTGGCCTTGCTTCAGGACTGCAGGCAATGTAGTTTCAATAGTTTCCCACTCGTCCTGTAGAGTAGATCTGCTTACACGAACGAAAGAACAGCTGATGGGCTGAAAGAGTGCAGGAAATACAGCAACTTGCTGACAGCCACGACATGTGTGGATTCTTCAGCACCATCAAGACCATTTATGGCCCAAATTACCAAGGACCTACCCTACTGAGAGTAAAGAATGGAGTGACACTGATCAAGGTCAGAGAGGCAGTCAGCACTCGTTGGAAGTAGCACTTTGAAGATCTTCTCAATCGAAACTCAGTCTTTGATGCAAGTGCCACATTCCACAGCATGTTACCGACCATGATGTCAACACAATCCCAGCCCAACAGAAATTGAAAAGGCAATCTAACAGGTAAAAAAAAAATGAAGGCCACCGGCATAGATGGAATTCCCTCTGAAAATCTAAAATACGACAGAGAAGAAGACTTAACACAAATACATGGTCTCATTTCCCTCAGCTGGAAGGACGAGAGCACGCCAGGGATCTCTGAGATGCTGTCATTGTGATCATCACCAAAAATGGTGACAAGACCGACTGTGGTAATGACAGAGGGGTATCCCAGCTGTTCACTACAGGGAAGGTCATCACAAGAGTCCTTCTCAACTGTCTCCTCCCCGTGGCTGAAGATCTCCCACTGGAATCACAATGTGGATTCTGTCCATCAAGAGACACAGTGGACATGATCTTCACAGCAAGACAATGCCAAGAAAATGTAGGGAGCAGCAGCAATCTTTCTACCTGGTCTTCTCTGACCTGACAAAGGCCTTCGACTCTGCCAACCAGGAGGGATTATGGAACGTCTTCCTCAAATTTGGCTGCCAGAAAAATTCGTCACCAACCTCCAACGACTGCATGATGACATGCAAGCTGAAATCCTTCCCAACGGACCTACCACTGACCCAATCCCAATGCAAACTGGGGTCAACTAAGTCTGTGTCATCGCACCAACGCTCTTTTCCATCTTCCTCGCCGCAACACTCCGCCTCAACTCCTCACACTCAAACACAGCAACAGAGACTGACAGATACAGAATGGATGTCATACTCAAACACAGTACCAGAGTCTGAAAGATACAGTGGTGCAGTGGTTAGCACTGCAACCTCACAGCTCCAGGGACCCGGGTTCGATTCTGGGTACTGCCTGTGCGGAGTTTGCAAGTTTTCCCTGTGACCACGTGGGTTTTCGCCGGGTGCTCCGGTTTCCTCCCAGCGCCAAAGATTTGCAGGTTGATAGGCAAATTGGTCATTGTAAATTGCCCCTAGTGTAGGTTGGGAATACTGCAGGGTTAGTATAAATGGGTGATTGATGGTCGGCACAGACTCGGTGGGCTGAAGGGCTTGTTTCAGTGCTATATCTCGAAATAAATAAATCCGGAATAAATCCAAACAGCACCAGAGACTGAGAACTGCTGAATGACAGAACACATTCAAACACAGGATCAGAGAATAAAAGAAATGGAATTAATTGCACACTCACATGCAATAGCAACGACAAAGAATCATCATCAAGCGTCCTTTCAACAACTAGCAGAACATTTCCAGAGAGCTTGGCACAGGGAGCGGCTCTTTCAATGTAAACTGGAGCTGGAGAGAGTCTTTGTGAAACATACTTCCTGATTGCAGTACGAATGTTTGTGATTGGCTGCAAAGTTTGAATGTGATTGGATGGTGAAGGACACCAATTATAGTATTACAATATAAACCCATTGTGACATCTCTCCCAATCACCCAATCACAATCTTTACTTTCCCCCATCCCTTATTAGCATAGAGCTGTGGGATTGTCTATTTAATCCGCATTCGGAAGGGGTTTGGTTTATTTCTGTGTCTGAAATTGAATCTGAAGATGGTTGAGGAGAAGAAGAAAGCAGCTGCTAAGAAGGGCGCCAAGAAAACTGTGAGTAAACCATCAGCAAAGGGCGGTAAGAGGCGGAGAAAGTCGAGGAAGGAGAGTTGCTCCATCTACATCTACAAAGTGATGAAGCAGGTTCACCCCGACACCGGCATCTCCTCCAAGGCCATGAGCATCATGAACTCGTTTGTGAACGATATTTTCGGGCGCATCGCGGGTGAGGCTTCCCGCCTGGCCCATGACAACAAACGCAGCACCATCAGCTCCCGGGAGATCCAGACCACCGGGCACCTGCTGCTGCCTGGGGAGCTGGCCAAGCACGCCGTGTCGGAAGGGACAAAGGCGGTGACCAAGTACACCAGCTCCAAGTAAAACTGCACAATGGACTGAAAGACATCCCAAACACAACGGCTCTTTTAAGAGCCACCCACAATCTCTCTGAAAAAGCTACTACATCATCTCTCTGGTTTTGATTTGTTTTGTTTTTTTATACGAAGAGTCTGGAACTTTCTAATTGCCTTTGTGATCTCTGTTTTAACCCCATGGATTCTGGGTGATTCACTTTCACTGTTGGGATCTTTGTGTCTCTACTTAATAATGGGGCGTAAATTAATTACTGATCACTGACCCCATGTACGCTTTGATCTCGGACTATTCTCCGTCCTTTTTGAAACAGTCTGTAAGCGGCGGCAGAAAGTCTCATTCACAGCATTCTGGAAGCGGACACATTTCGGGTTAATCTTTGTCAAGATACCGCATCACTGATTCTCGATTGAACCTATTTGTGGGAGACAAAAACGGAGAGAAAGTGTTTTATTGTCAGGAGTTGAAATGTGAGACTGAGGTTTCCTACAACAGCGGGGTTTCTAGAAAATGTACTTATTAATTATTGAGGCCGAGCTTGAACAAGGGAAACAAGTGACTGAGAACTGATCTGTCAGCTTATTGACGAAATAGTACAATAGCGAAAATGAACGCGCGTCCGAGATCAAAGCGAACATGGGGTCAGTGATCAGTAATTAATTTACACGGCATTAAGTAGAGACACAAAGATCCCAACAGTGAAAGTGAATCACCCAGAATCCATGGGGTTAAAACAGATATCACAAAGGCAATTGGAAAGTTCCAGACTCTTCATGAAAAAAACAAATTGATACCATAGAGATGATGTAGCTTTTTCAGAGAGATTGTGGGTGGCTCTTAAAAGAGCCGTTGTGTTTGGGATGTTATTCAGTCCATTGTGCAGTTTTACTTGGAGCTGGTGTACTTGGTCACCGCCTTTGTCCCTTCCGACACGGCGTGCTTGGCCAGCTCCCCGGGCAGCAGCACGCGCACGGCGGTCTGGATCTCCCGGGAGCTGATGGTGCTGCGCTTGTTGGAATTGGCCAGGCGGGAAGCCTCACCCGCGATGCGCTCGAAAATATCGTTCACAAACGAGTTCATGATGCTCATGGCCTTGGAGGAGATGCCGGTGTCGGGGTGAACCTGCTTCATCACTTTGTAGATGTAGATGGAGTAACTCTCCTTCCTCGACTTTCTCCGCTTCTTGCCACCCTTTGCTGACGGTTTATTTAAGGTTTTCTTGGCGCCCTTCTTAGCAGCTGCTTTCTTCTTCTCCTCAACCATCTTCAGATCCAATTGCAGACACAGAAATAAACCAAACCCCTTCCGAGTGCGGATTAAATAGACAATCCCACAGCTCTATGCTAATGAGGGATGGGGGAAAGTAAAGATGGTGATTGGGAGTGATGTCTAAACGGTTTTATATTGAAATTGCCTAATTGGTGTCTTCCGCCATCCAATCAGAATAAATATTTGCAACCAATCACAAACACCCTGACTGCAATCCGGAAGTATATTTCACAAAGACTCTCGCCCGTCCCAGTTGATAGAAAAACAGTCGCTCCCTGTGTAAAGCTCCCTGGAAATGTCTTGGCTGTTGTTGGGAGGACACTTTTTGACTGATTCTGTGTCGTTGTGTCTCTGCTATTGCATGTGAGTGAGCAATTAATTCCGTTTATTTTACTCTCTGCTACTGTGTTTGAGTGTTTTATGTAATTTGGTAGCTCTCAGTCTCTAGTTCCGTGTCAGTGCGCCATTTTCCCACACTCTCTTGGCCAGTCTGGACATACCAGTGGAAGCCTTTCCCATGTGCTTGTTGACTTCTGCATCGGGAGACAGGTTACTGGTGATAATTGAGCCTGGACAGGTGAACTCTTGAACCACTTCCAGAGCGTGTTCGCCCATATTGATGGATGGAGTATTTATAATGACCTGTCCCATGATGTTCGTTTTCTTGAGGCTGATGGTTCGGCCAAATTCGTTGTCGGCAGCCGCAATGCTGTCAATGAGTCTCTGCAGACACTCTTCAGTGTGGGATGTTAATGCAGCATCGTCAGCAAAGAGGAGTTCCCTGATGTGGACTTTCTGTACTTTGGTCTTCGCTCTTAGACGGGCAAGGTTGAACAAACTGCCATCTGATCTTGGAGGAAAATTCCTTCTTCTGAAGACTTGAACTCATGTGAGAGCAGCAGGGAGAAGAAGATCCCAAACAGTGTAGGTGCGAGAACACTGCTATGTCCAGACTGGCCAAGTAAGTGTGGGGAAATGGCACACTGACACGGAACACAAAAGTCCAAGTATATCAAGCCTGTGTCCTCAGTACTTTGCTCGACGGCAGCGAGGCCTGGACAACGTATGTCAGCCAAGAGCGACGTCTCAATACGTTCCATCTTTGCTGCCTCTGGAGAATCCTTGGCAACAGGTGGCAGGACCGTATCTCCAACACAGAAGTCCTTGAGGCGGTCAACATCCCCAGCATATACACCCTACGGAGCCAGCGGCGCTTGAGATGGCTTGGCCATGTGAGCCGCATGAAAGATGGCAGGATCCCCAAGGACACATTGTACAGCAACATCGTCACTGGTTTCAGAACCACCGACCATCCATGTCTCCACTTTAAAGTCGTTTGCAAACACGACATGAAGTCCTGTGACATTGATCACAAGTCGTGGGAGTCAGTTGCCAGTGATCGCCAGAGCTGGCGGACAGCCATAAATGCGGAGCTAAAGTGTGGTGAGTCGAAGAAACTTAGCAGTTGGCAGGAAAAAAGACAGAGGCTCAAGGGGAGAGACAACTGTGTAACAGCCCCGACAACCAATTTTACCTGCAGCACCTGTGGAAGAGTCTGTCACTCTAGAATTTGCCTTTATAGCCACTCCAGGTGCTGCTTCACAAACCACTGACAAGCTCCAGGCGCTTACCCATTGTCTCTCGAGACAAGGAGGCCAAAGAAGAAGAAAAGAAGTCTCCTGTTCTGTGTGGATTCATTCTGTATCTATCAGACTCTAGGACTGTGAGTGTGACATCCATTCTGTATCTGTCAGACTCTGGTACTGTGAGTGTGACATCCATTCTGTATCTGTCAGTCTCTGGTACTGTGAGTATGAGGAGATGAGGTGGAGTGTTGTGGCAAGGATGATGGAAAAGAGCATTGGTGCGATGACCCAGCCTTGCTCGACCCCAGTTTGCATTGGGATTGGGTCAGTGGTAGGTCCGTTGGGAAGGATTACAGCTTGCATGTCATCATGCAGTCATCAGAGGATGATGATGAATTTCTCTGGGCAGCCAAATTTGAGGACGTTCCATAATCCCTCCTGGTTGGTAGAGTCGAAGGCCTTTGTCAGGTCAGAGAAAACCAGGTATAAAGGTTGCTGCTGCTCCCTACATTTTCTTGGAGTTGTCTTGCTGTGAAGATCATGTCCATTATGCTACTTGATGGACAGAATCCACATTGTGATTCCCGTAGGAGCACTTCAGCCACGGGGAGGAGGCAGTTGAGAAGGACTCTTGTGATGACCTTCCCTGTGGTGGACAGCAGGGATACCCCTCTGTAGTTACCACAGTCAGTCTTGTCACCTTCTTTAAAGATGATCACTATTACAGTGTCTCGGAGATCCCCTGTTATACTCTCCTCCTTCCAAATGAGGGAAATGAGACCGCGTATTTGTGTCAAGAGTGCTTCTCTGCCAGATTTGAGAATTTTGATGGGAATTCCATCTATGCCAGCGGCCTTATTGTTTTTTCGCTGTCAGATGTCCTTTTCAATCTCTGTCAGCCTGGGATTGTGCTGACAGCACGGTGGGTAGCATGCTGTGGAATGCGGTCAAGGGCACTTGCATCAAGGACTGAGTTGCGATTGAGGAGATCTTCAAAGTGCTACTTCCAACGAGTGCTGATTGCCTCTCTGACCTTGATCAGTGTCACTCCATTCTTTACTCTCAGTAGGGTAGGTCCTTGGTAATTTGGGCCATAAATGGTCTTGACTGTGCTGAAGAATCCACACATGTCGTGGCTGTCAGCACGTTTTTGTTGTTCCAGTGTTCTTTCAGCCCATCAGCTGTTCTTTAGGTCGCATGTGTAGATCTACTCTACAGGACGAGTGGGAAACTATTTAACCTATGTTGCCTCCAGTCCAGATGTAAGGCCACTCCAACCTCTGTCATCAAGCTGCAGTATGCTGACGACGCCTGCGTATGCGCACACTCAGAGGCCAAGCGTCAAACCCTGATCAATGCATTCACGGAGGTGTATGAAATAATTGGCCTTAAGCAAAACATCCAGAAGACAGAGGTCCTCTACCAGCCTGCTCCCCGACACTGCCCCTCGACTATCAAGATCCACGGTGAACCAGTGGGCAATGTGGATCACTGCTCATACCTTGGGAACCTCCTGTCACCAAGGGCAGATATCGACAATGACACTCAGCATCACGTCTACTGTGTCAGCATAGCATTCAGTCCTCTGAGGAAAAGAATGTTTGATGACAAAGAACTTAAATCAGACACCAAGCTCATGGTTGACATGGCTGCAGTGTTACCTGCCCTCCTGTATGTGTCAGAAACATGGATACTGTACAGCAGACATCTCAAAGCCCTGGAGAGATATCACCGGTGGTGATTCCGCAAGATCCTGCAAATTCAGTTGCAGGACAGGCGCTGCAATATCAGTGTCCTCTCTCAGGCCAACATCCCCAGTATCGAGACACTGGTCATGGCTAGTCAGTTATGTTGGACGGGCCACATCATCCCCATGCCTGACGCCAGAGTCCCAAAACAAGCTTTCTACTCTGAACTCCATCAGGGCAAGAAGCTACCAGGAGGGCAGAGGAAACATTACAAGAATTTCCTTCAAGACATCCTGAAAAGCCCTGACATCTGCACTGATTCATGGGCATCTCTTGCCTGAGACCACCCAAAATGGAGAAGAAGCATCCGCGAAGGTGCCAGCCAGTTTGAAATTCGTCGACATGCCCAGGAAGCAACCAAATGCAAAGAGTGGAAGGAGTATTTGGAAATTGGAGAATCCCATTCACCCACCTCACCAAGCACCATCTGCCCCACCTGTGGCCGAGTGTGTGGATGAAGAATTGGACTATTCACTTGCCTAATGAACCACAACCCTGGAGTGGAAGAAAGTCATCCTCATTCCTGAGGGAGTTCCGAAGAAGAAGTTTAGTGTGACATCCATTCTGCATCTGTCAGTCTCTGGTATTGAATATGAGTGTGGGATTCATTCAGTATCTGTCGGTCCCTTGTACTGTGTTTGAGTGCAGTTTTCAGGCTGTATCTATGAGTATCTTGTGTGTGAGTCTTGTATTCATCTGCATCTTTCAACCTCGAACACATTATTTGAGTTTTGCAGTTATTCTGAACTGACCCTTGGTAATGTATGTGTGTTTGAGGGTGATTGTTTACCTGTTAATCTGTTGTCCTGTACATGAGCGTGAGATTCATTCTGTATAACTCTATCTCTGTTCTTGTTGTGTGTGTGTGATTCATTCTGTATAACTCTATCTCTGTTCTTGTTGTGTGTGTGTGTGATTCATTCTTTATGCTCCATCTCTGGTATCACATTTATGTGTGGTATCAATTCCATTTCTGTCATTTCTGGTACTGTATGTGAGTGTTTACTTCATTCTGTAACTGTCAGTCTCTGGCACTGTCTGCATGTTCTGGATCCATTTTGTAACTATCAGTCTCTCGCAGAGTGTGAATGTGGAATTAATTCTCTCCATCTCTAGTGTCATGTGTAAATTTGGAGTTCATTCTGAATTGGTCATTGGTACTGGATCTGCCATTCTCTAGTACAGTTTGTAAATGTGGGATTCGTTCTGTACCTGTCACTCACTGGTACTTTGTGAAAGTGTGCAATACATTCTGTATCTGTCGGCCTCTGGTAGTGTGTGTGATTGTGGGATGAATCAATTAGCAGTCAGTGGTGCTCGATGTGAATGTGGAAATCATTCTGTAACTCAGTCTGATATTGTTCTGTGAGGGTGGGAATCACATGTATCTTTCAATCCCTGGTGCTGTGTGTGAGCATGGGATTCATTCTGTACCTGTCAGTCATACTGTATGTATCTGTGGGATTTATTCTGTACCTTTCAGTCTCTGGTATTTTGTACGAAAGTGGGATTAATTCTGGATCCACTGCCACACACTGGTTGAGTGTGTGTGTGTGTGTGTGTGTAAGAAGATAAAAGATACAAAATAGGAGCAGGAGATGGCCATTTGGCACATCGAGCCTGCTCCGCCATTCAGTAAGATCGGGGTTGTTCTGATTGTGGCCTTGACTCCACTTTCCTGCCTGCGCCCATGACCATTGACTCCCTTGTAGATCAAAAATCTGTCTATCACAGCCTTGAATATATTCAATGACCCAGCCTCCACAGTCCTCTGGAGAACAGAATTCCAAAGATGAACAACCCTCTGAGCGAAGAAATTCCTCCTCATCTCCTTCTTGAATGGGAGGCCACTTATCTTGAAATTGTGGTCCCTAATTCTACATTCCCCCACAAGGAGAAACATCCTCTCAGCATCTACCTGTCCAGCCCACTGAGAATCTTATAGGTTTCAATAAGATCACCTTTCAATCTTCTAAACTCCAGTGAGTATAGGCCCAACCTGCTCAACTTTTTCTCATAAGACAATCCAACTTCCCAAGTATCAGCCGAGTGAACCTTCTCTGAACTGATTCCAATGCAAGTATAGCCCTCCTTAAGTAAGGAGACCACAACTGTGTGGAGTACTTTAGTTGGGATGTCACTAATGCCCTGTACAGTTACAGCAAATCTTCCCTACTTTTAAACTCCATTCCCCTCTCTAAAAATGCCAACATTCCAGTTGCCTTCCTCATTACTTGCTATAGCTGCATGCTAACTTTTTTGTAATTCATGTACCTGGACACACAGATTCCTTGGTAATATTCTGTTTTTCTATTCTTCCTGCCAAAGTAGACAATCTTACATTTTCCCATATTATACTCCATCTGCTAAACTTTTGCCCACTTATTTAACCTATCTATATCTCTTTGCAGACACTTTGTGTCCTTCTCACAACTTGCTTTCCTACCTATCGTTGTACCATCCATAAATTTGGATTTACACTCGGTCCCTTCATGCAAGTTATTAATAAAGACCATAAAGATTGAGGCACCAGCACTGATCTCTGTGGCACTCCATTAGTTACAGTTTGCCAATTTGAAAATTCCCCAATTATCCCCACTCTGTTTCTTGTGAGTTAGCCAATACTATATCCATGTGCGTGCAGTTTTCAGATTGTGTCTATCAGTGTCTGTTACTCTGAGTTTTGGACTCTTTCTCAATCTCTCAGTGCTACTATTTGTGTGTTAGGTTGCTTTAGATGACTCAGGCTGAGGTACTGTCAGTGAGTGCAGTAATCAACCTATACCTTTCAGCATCTGGCACCGAGCATGGGTTTCAAAATCACTCTCTAACTGTCAGTGTCTGGTACTCTGTGTGATTGTGGGATTCATTATATAACCTTCCGTCACTGGGACTGGTGCAAGTCTGGATTTATTCTACATAAAAATTCAGCACAGCAACAGGCCACTGATGTGGTAGGTTTTAAGCAGACAGGTAGATACATAAATCCTGTTTGAGGTTTTGCCCAGTATTAAATAGTATCTGTCACTGTGAACACAATAGTGAAATATAATGTATCCTACAATCTGATACAGGATTGATGTGCAAGTGTAACTCAGGCTGTACTCATCAATTTGATCAGTGCCATTCAGTCTAACTCTGAGTGAGTATCTTGGACTTGCATGTAAAATGAGCTCAGTCTGGAATTGTACAGTATCTTCCATCTGACACTATATGAGGTTTCAGGACTGGTATGTAATTTATAGCTCAAACTATACTAATCAAATTTATATTGTATCTTTTAGTTTCACAATCCGGATGAGTTTTAAAGTGGAATCTGAGTTTGTACCTCTGCAATCTGATTATGCACTTGAGATTTGTATCTAATGTATATGTCTGGACACATTATGGGAATTAATACTGATAATAAAGTCAAAACCCGTGTAAATATTAGGCTGGTATTTAACTTGAATCTCGGAGCACTTCATTGAGGTTATTTCTGTAACTTTGAAACAGCAACCATGTGTCAGTTCTATGTGCATTTAATTTGTAACTGAGGTTGCTCTATTGTGGGATTGACACACTGATAATTTGATAGTGGGTGAGAATTTGGAATGTGATTTGTGTATCTACCTGTCAGTGATACTGAGTTGGGGTGACATTAAAACAACGTGCGTCTCTCCTGCTCCATTTGATTGATGGATTGAAAATGTGTCTCTGGAACTATTTCTGCTGTCTGAGACTGTGGAACTGATGACCTGTCTGTGTCTCTGTGCTCTGTGAGTGATACTGTCCGGACTGTGTGTGAGAAGGAGCTGGTGACACTCTTCCATGTAACTTGGTGGAGGAAACATCACATTTATTTTGGTTCATTCAATTATTTGTCTGTTTAAACAAAAGAATGTTTATAATTCAAATACTGGTGAGACAGAAGATACAGGATTTTAATGAATTTAATCTCTCATAATAATTATAAACGCCCACAAAGGAAGCCCAGCCAGACAAATATTATCATTGTTTGACTGCACTGCAGTAACAGATTCTTCCCATTCTGTCTCCATCCCCTTGTCCACACACAACCCGAGAATGGCCTCTCCCTTCCCCCACTCACTCCATGTTCCGGGACCAGTTCCTGCTCCACTCCGCCTCAAACAAACAGCCCCCGCCTCCCCCTGAACTTGCCCCGGACTCGATGCTGATCTCTGAGTCTATCTGCGGACACGCTCCCATAGCGATGTGCTGCTGGAAGGAGGCTGCTGTTTGCTCCCTTCCACCGGGACCGGGATCTCTCCATTGGCGGCTGTTTTAAACCATCTTCTTCCGCTCACAGGCAGTGCTGGGCGAGGGGAGCGCAGGCGCAGATTTCTGCAACAATTCCGCAAGCAGAAACATGGAAAAATTCCGGCACAGAATGAGGCCATTCGGCCAATCATGTCCGTGCCAGCGCAAAGAGAGCGATCCAGCCTGTTCCCACAGTTTCTTGTTATTGGACAGTGAAGTGTGGGAACAGAAGCGGACAGTCAGGATGTGGGGAGTTACACAAAGAGAATCTATTATAGGCACCAGGTGAGAAGTGTGAAGGACACATTTTAAACAGTGGCTGTTTGGTTTCACTTGAACGGTTAGACCATGGGAGCGGGAACTGGAAATCTGACCTGTGTAAAAGTCCCTGTTCCGTCGGTCAGTCCCATTCATGGCCCAGTGGATTGTTTCTGGATGTCATTTAATTGTTGTAAAATGGCCAAAGCCCCTGGTATGCAGTAGCTGGGGGCTGCAGGACTGCAGTAGAATCAGACACTGACTCTGTTTGTGTTGCTGGGTTTCCTTTGTGATTGTTCATAATGATTATTAATTGAAAAATTGTTTTGGTCACTTTTGTATCTTCTACCACATCTCTTCCTGAATTATAATAAATACATTTCCTTTCTACAGGCAAATACTTGATGGAAGCAGAATAAATGTCGTGATTCCTCGACACGAGGAAGTGCAGCCAGCTCCTCACACACAGTAAGTACAGTATCACTCACAGAGAGCAGAGACATCAGTTCCACAATCACCGCCAGCAGAAGTAGTCAGACCGGCACTGATCCCCAGTTCCAGAGACCAACAGTCAATGCAACAGTCACACAGAGCAGGAAAGATTGAACTTGTTTCCATTTCACCACAACTCAGTCCCACTGACACGTAGGTACATCAATCCCAGTCCAAAATCACACCCACTATCAGATTGCAAGGCACTGTGTCACTCTCACAAGAGAGCAGCCTGAACTACAAATTCAATGTCAGATGGAACAGACAAACAGTACCTGATTGTAAAATACAGAATTAATCTCAATAATGTACCCAGACTGCAGACTGAGCTACATGTTACACACCACTCCACAAATCTCACAAATAGTCAGAGTGGAAGACACATTATTAATTCCATTTCTGCAAACTGAATGAACCTGACCATTACATACCAGGACATAAAACATATTGTAAGATGAAAGGACACAGACCTGAAATGTTAATTCTGTTTCTCTCTCCACATACGCTGCCTGAACTGTTGAGTATTTTGAGCATTTTTGTTTTTTTTAATTTCATATTTCCAGAATCTGCAGAATTTTGCTTTTATTTTAGAGTTAAAGAAACATTGCATTGTGAGGTGAGAGTGACTGCCCTTGACATCAAGGCAACCTTTGACCATTAATGGCACCAAGGAGCCCCAGCAAAACTAGTGTAAATGGGAATCATGGCAAAACCCTCTGCTGTTTGGAGTCATACCTAGCACTAAGGAAGATGGCTGTGGTTGTTCAGGTCAATCATCTCAGTCTCAGGACATTATAGCTGGAATTCCTTAGGCTCGTGTTTTAGGCCCAACCATCTTCAGCTGCTTCATCAATGACCTTCCCTCCATCACAAGGCCGAAAGTGGGGATGTTCACTGATGATTGCGCAATGTTCAGCACCATTCATGACTCCTCAGCTCCTGAAGCAGCCCGTGCCCAGATGCAGCAAGACCTGGACAACATCCAGGCTTAGGCTGATAAGTGGCAAGTAACATTCGCGTCAGATAAGTGCCAGGCAATGACCATCTCAAACAAGAGAGAATCTAATCATCACCTCTTGATGTTCAGTGGCATTACCATCACTGAATCCCCCACCATCAACATTTGGGGCGGGGGGTGTTGGGGGGAGGGGGTTACCATTGACCATAAACTGAACTGGACCAGCCACATAAATGCCGTGGCTACAAGAGTAGGTCAGAAGCTAGGAACTCTGTGGTGAGTAACTTACCTCCTGTCTCCCCAAACCTATCCACCATTCACAAGACACAATGCAGGAGTATGATGGAATACTCTCCACTTGCCTGGATGAGTGCAGCTCCAACAACACTCAAGTAGCCTGCTTGATTGCCCCCAAGCACCACCTTCAACAATCACCCCATTCACCACTGATGCACAGTGGCAGCAGTGCGTACCATCTACAAGGTGCACTGCAGCAACACACGAAAGCTCCTTTGACAGTACCTTCCAAACCTGGAACTTCGACTACTGAGGAGGACAAGGGCAGCAGTTGCAAGGGAACACGACCGCTTGCAAATTCCCCTCCAATTCACAGATCATCCTGACTTGGAACAATATCGCCATTCCTTCATTGTCGCTGGGTAAAAATCCTGGAACTCCCTTCCAAACAGCACTGTTGGTGTTCCTACATCTCAAGAACTGCAGCGGCTCAAGAAGGCAGCTCACCACCACTTTGTCAAGGGCAATTTGGATTGGGCAATAAATTCTGGCATAGCCAGTGATGCCTACATCACACTAACAAATGAAAAAAGTGAGGAAATAGTGAAGGGCTTTTATAGAGTACATGGGGACATGCTTCCACTTGTGGTGGCATCTGAAACAAGAGCCAAAATATAAAATCGTCATTCATAAAACCAATGATGAATTCATGAAAAATGTATTTACGCAGTGAATGGTTCGAATCTGGAATTTGTTATCACAGGGAGAGGTTGGGGTGAATAGTATCGATGCACTGAAGGGGAGGTGGAACAAATGAACAAATGTATGTGGAGAAAGGAATCGAGGGATATACATATCGGGCTTCAGTTAAAAAAATTTTTTGCATGTGAAGCAGGATGGCTGGAAATATATGTAGAGCATAGAGCAGTTGGGACGATCCCAGTGCAGTGTATTGTCTGGATGGATCTGCCCATAACACTTGCGATGCAGGAGCTGGGAGCTTCAGTACTTCAGTGGAGGCAGATAATGACACCGGTTTTTATTTGTGGATGTTCTTAATGATTATTGATTGAGAAATTAAATTGACCTCTTTGATATTATGCACCGCATCTGTTCCTGAGTTATCAGATATATTTTTTTCTTCATACAGGCAAATACTTGAAGATATTGTGCTGAATGTGATGGTTGCTGCACTCGAGGCACAAGGAACAGTGCAGCCAGCTCCACTCACACACAGTAGGTACATTATCACTCAGAGTGCAGAGGTACAGATAGTTCATCAGTTCCCTGGTCTCAGTCTGCAGAAATAGTCAGGCTCACATTGATCCCAAGTTCCAGAAACACATTTTCAATCCAACAACCAAACAAAGCAGGAGAGAAATAAGTTTTTTCCATTTCACCCCGATTGAGTCCCACTGACAGTCAGATACTTCAATCCCAGGTCAAAATCACACCCACTAGCAGATTGAAATGCAATGTGTCAATCTAACAAAGAACAGTACAGCACAGGAACAGGCCATTCGGCCCTCCAAGCCTGCGCCGATCTTGATGCCTGCCTTAACTAAAACTTTCTGCACGTCCGGGGTCCGTATCCCTCTACTCCCATCCTATTCATGTATTTGTCAAGATGCCTCTTAAACGTCGCTATCGTACCTGCTTCCACCACTTCCCCCGGCTGCAAGTTCCAGGCACTCACCACCCTCTGTGTAAAGAACTTGCCTCGCACATCCCTCTAAACTTTGCCCCTCGCACTTTAAACCTATGTCCCCTAGTAACTGACTCTTCCACCCAGGGAGAAAGATTCTGACTATCCACTCTGTCCATGCCGCTCATATCTTTGTCAACCTCTATCATGTCGCCCCTCCACCTCCGTCGTTCCAGTGAAAACAATCCGAGTTTATCCAACCTCTCCTCATAGCTAATGCCCTCCAGACCAGGCAACATCCTGGTAAACCTCTTCTGTACCCTCTCCAAAGCCTCCACGTCCTTCTGGTTGTGTCGCGACCAGAATTGCATGCAATATTCTAAGTGTGGCCTAACTAAAGTTCTGTACAGCTGCAGCATGACTTGCCTATTTTTATACTCTATGCCCCGACCGATGAAGGAAAGCATGCCATATGTTCTTGACTACCTTATCCACCTGCGTTGCCACTTTCAGTGACATGTGGACCTGTACACCCAGATCTCTCTGCCTGTCAAATTTAATGCAGACTGAGCTAGCAATTAAATATCAGATAGAATTGGCACACGCTACTGATTGAATGGCACAGAATCTAACTGAGTGATGTACCCTGAGATTTAAATTAAATATCATACCCAAAGCTCACACCCATTCATTATAAAGGATGTTTAAACATCCCCATAGTGTACCCTGAAATACAAGTTGCATACAAGTACAACATTCATTGCAGTGAATGTTTCAAAGTTGCTGATAGATATTGTAAGCTGAGACACAAATTAGATACCAGTTCAGACCTCGCCCACACTGTGAAATTGAAAGAGACAGAATCAATTCCATCAGTGTCGATTGATATAAACATTACATACCATTCTAAAAAGTGATGCAATACGAAACTAAAATACAGTATCAATTCCACCAGACCCCCACCACCCTCTGGCTAAAAAGTATTTTCCTCATCTCCCCTGTGATCTTTCTGCCAATCACTTTGAATCTATTCCCCTCGTCACTGATCTCTTTGCTAAGGTAAACAGGCCCTTCACTTCAATTCTATCCAGACTCCACAAATTTTGTACATGCCAGTCAGATCTCCCCTCAGTCTTCTCTGTGCCAAGGAGAATAGCCCCGGCCTATCCAATCTTTCCTCAAAGCTGCATTTTTCAAGTCCCGGCAACATCCTCGTAAATCTCCTCTGTACCCTCTCTAGTGCAATTACATCCTTTCTGTAATGAGGTGATCAGAACTGCACACAGTACTCAAGTTGTGGCCTGACTAATGATTTATACAGTTCCAGCATAACCTCCCTGCTCTTATATTCTATACCTCAGCTAATAAAGGAAAGGATTCCATATTGTCTTCTTACCACCTTATCGACCTGTCCTGCGACCTTCAGGGATCTGTGGACATTTACTCCAAGGTACCTCACTTTCTCTACACCTCTCAGCATTTTCCTGTTAATCGTGTATTCCTTTGCCTTGTTTGACCTCCCCAAATGCATCACCTTACACTTCTCTGGATTGAATTCCATTTGTCATTTTTCTGTGCATCTGACCAGACCATGAAGATCTTCCTGCAGCTATCCTCCTTGCTATTTATCAAACAGCCAATCTTTGTGTCATCTGCAAACTTCTTGATCATGCCCCCTACATTTACATCCATGTAGACTACATCAACTGCACTACCCTCATCTATTTTCCTTGTTAATTCTTCAAAATTTCACTCAAGTTGGGCAGACAAGATCTTCCCTTAACAAATCCATGCTGACTATCCTTGATTAATCTGTGCCTTTCTAAGTGACATTTTATCCTGTCACTCAGAATAGATTCCAATAATTTGC
This sequence comes from Heterodontus francisci, assembly GCF_036365525.1. Classification (NCBI taxonomy): domain Eukaryota; kingdom Metazoa; phylum Chordata; class Chondrichthyes; order Heterodontiformes; family Heterodontidae; genus Heterodontus; species Heterodontus francisci. The sequence goes on from NW_027141448.1 coordinate 1,327,667, forward strand.
CCACTACTGAGGTTAGACTGACTGTCCTGTAATTATTCGGTCTATCCCTCACTCCCTTTTTAAACAGAGGTACAATGTTCGCAGTCTTCCAATCCTCCAGCATCACACCTGTATCCAGTGAGGTCTGGAAAACGATGGTCAAACCTTCCGCTGTTTCCTCTCTTGCTTCTTTTAACAGCGTGGGGTACATTGCATCCATCCCTAGTGATTTATCAACTTACAAATATGCTATTTGTATGTCCTGTCACTAATATGTCCTCTCTCCCTCTATTGATCACATCCAATACTTCATACCCTTCTTCCTTAACTCCAATATCTGCATCATCACCCTCTTTTGTGAAGACAGATGCAAAGTATTTATTAAGAACAGTGGCAACATCTTCTGCCCCTACACATAGGTTACCTTCATGACCTTTTATGGGCCCTACTCTTTCCATAGTTATCCTTTTTCTGTTAATGTATTGATAAAACATCTTTGTGCGAACCTTGATTTTGATTGCCAATATTCTTTCATGCCCTCTCTTAGCTTTCCTAATTTCAATGTTGATTTCCCCCCTCCACATTCGATACACCTCTCGGCTTTCAGTAGTATTGAGTTCTCTGAGTCGGGCATAAGCTTTCCGTTACTGCCTTATAATACTACCTTATAAGATTCATGGGGCTCTAGATTTGGCCTTCCCACCCTTTTTCTTTGTGGGAACATATTGACTCTGAACCCCTGGAATCTCCCCTTTGAGTGCTTCCCACTGCTCTGACATTGATTTACCTTCAAGTAGCTGTTTCCAGTCCACTTTTGCTAACTCACTCCTCAGCTTAGTAAAGTTCTCCTTGCCCCAACTGAGAACTTAAACACCTGTGCTATCCTTGTCCTTTACATAATTATGTTAAAACTGACTGAATTATGATCACTACCACCAAAATGCTCTCCCACTTCCACTCCTTCCACCTGCCTATCTTCATTTCCTAAAACTACATCTAAAACTGCACCCTCTCTTGTTGGACTTGCTACATATTGGCTAAATAAGTTCTCCTGAATGCACCTCAAGAATTCTGCTCCCTCAATTTCTTTCACACTAAAAGTATCCCAGTTCATCTTGGGGTGGTTAAAATCCCCTACTATTACTGCTCTATTATTCTTGCACTTCTCAGAGATTTGCCTACATATCTGCTCTTCTATCTCCTGTTTGGGGGTCTATAGCTCACTCCCAGCAGTGTGATTGCCCCTTTTTTGTTCCTCAGCTCAATCTATACGGCCTCATTTGATAAACCTTCCAACATGTCATCCGTCTTCACAGCTGTAATAGTTACTTTGAGCAAAACTGCCACCCCCCCCTCCTTTCTTATCCCCCTCCCTATCACATCTGAAAACCCTGTAACCAGGAATGTTGAGCTGCTATTCCTGTCCCTCCTTTAGCCATGTTTCTGTAATAGCTGTGATATCATACTGCCACATGTCTATTTGTGCCCTCAGCTCATCTGCTTTATTTTCTATACTCCTTGCATTGAAAAAGATATGCTTGAGCACTGACAAACTCTTTTTAAATTTTCTAACCTTTGTTTCCTCTTTCTTCCAGACTCATCCATTAATTTTCTGCCTTCCATGCCTTCCGGTTCCCATCCCCCTGCTAAATGAGTTTGAACCCTCGCCAACAGCACTAGCAAAATGTCCCGCAAGGAACTCTGTCCAGGCTCTGTTCAACTGCAATCCGTGTGACCTGTCCCAAGAATCTAAAGCCCTCCCTCCTGCACCATCTTTCCAGACACACGTTCATCTGTCTTATCCTTTTATTCCTGCACTCACTTGCACGTGGCACTGGGAATAATCCGGAGATTACTACTTTTGATGCCCTGCTTGCTAATTTCTTACCTAGCTTCATAAATTCTGACTGCAGGACAACATCCTTATTTCTACCGATGTTGTTGGTTCCGATGTGGACCACAAATGCTGGCTGTTCACCCTCCCCCTTCAGGATGCTCTGTAACTGCTCAATGACATCCTTGACCCTGGCACCAGGGAGGCAACACACCATTCCTGGATTCACGTCTGTGGCCACAGAAATAGCTGATTGTTCCCTTCACTATTGAATCATCTATGACTATGGCTTTTCCAATCTTCCCTGTACCCACCTTTGCAGCTGAGTCACCCATGGTGCCATGGACTTGGATCTGGCTGCACTCCCCTGGTGAAGCATCACTGTCCTCCGTATTCAGAACTGAATACCTGTTGGAGAGTGAGATGCACTCGGGGTGTCCTGCACTTCCTGCCTGATTCTTTTTGACTGCCTGTGGTCACCCATTCCCTCTCTCCCTGCGTACTCTTAAGTTGTGGGGTGACCACTGTGGGCGGCACAGTGGCGCAGTGGTTAGCACCGCAGCCTAACAGCTCCAGGGACCCTGGTTCGATTTCGGGTACTGCCTGTGTGGAGTTTGCAAGTTCTCCCTGTGTCTGCGTGGGTTTTCTCCGGGTGCTCCGGTTTCCTCCCACAAGCCAAAAGACTTGCAGGTTGATAGGTAAATTGGCCATTATAAATTGTCACTAGTATAGGTAGGTGGTAGGGAATGTAGGGACAGGTGGGGATGTTTGGTAGGAATATGGGATTAGTGTAGGATTAGTATAAATGGGTGGTTGATGTTCGGCACAGACTCGGTGGGCCGAAGGGCCTGTTTCAGTGCTGTATCTCTAATCTCTCTCTCATCATGAACATGCTTTCCATGTAACTCTCCTCATGAATGCACAGCAGTGTCTCCAGCTGCTGCTCAAGTTCCAAACCCAGAGCTCAAGCAGCCGCAATTGACAACACTTACTTGCACAAATGTTTTTTTTATTTCCAAAATATACTTTATTCATAAAGATCTGTAAAAAATACATTACAAAACAGTTCCAAACAGCACCAAGTCAAAAAATACAAACAGTGCAAAGGAGGTCAGTTTCCTTCAATGCAGCAGTGAGTTGCCTCACAACCCTTCCATTTCATTTTTCATGCCATATACATTTTATGGCAAATGAAAATTTTCCCGCTACAGTTTGTGGGGGTTTTCCATGGATCCAGCCCCTCAGTTCAGCTTGGTTGGGGGAGCTTACATGGTGGTCTTTCCCCATTGAGCCTTTGCTGTGGCTGCCCCAAGCTTTAGTGCGTCCCTCAACACGTAGTCCTGGACCTTCGAGTGTGCCAGTCTGCAACATTCGGTGGTGGACAACTCTTTGCGCTTGAAGACCACCAAGTTTTGGGCAGACCAAAGAGTGTCTTTCACCGAAGTGATAGTCCTCCAGCTGCAGTTGTGGTTATCTCGGTGTGTGTCCCTTGGAACAGCCCGGAGAGCACAGACTCCTGTGTTACAGAGCTGCTTGGGATGAACCTCGACAAAAACCAATGCATCTCTTTCCACACCTGCTTTGCAAAGACACATTCCAGAAGAAGCTGGGCAACCATCTCATCCCCACCGCAGACACTTCGAGGGCATTGTGCGGAGGGGGTGAGACTTCGGGCGTGCAGGAAGGATCTGACGGGGAGGGCTCTTCTCACCACCAGCCAAGCTACACCTTGGTGCTTGTTGGAAAGTTCTGGTGATGAGGCATTCCGCCAAATGATTTGGCAGTCTGCTCGGGTAACCATCCGACAGCATCCACCATCTCCTTTTCCCGTAGGGCCTTGAGGACATTCCGTGCAGACCACTGCCTGATGGATTGGTGGTCAAAGGTGTTTTCCGCAGAAACTGTTCCACGAATGATTGGTGGTACGGCACAGTCCAACTGGATGGAGCGTTCCACGGCAATGCGACCAGGTCCTTCCTTCACAACACTGGGGACAGAGAGAATCTCAGCACGTAGTGACACTTGGTGTTGGCGTATTGGGGATCTGCACACAGCTTGATGCAGCCGCACACGGAGGTGGTCATCAGGATGAGGGTGATATTGGGTACATTATGCCCACCCTTATCCAGAGGTTTGAACATCATGTCCCTTTGGACCCGGTCCATTTTGGATCCAGAGATGAAGCGGAAAATGACTCGGGTGATCGCCACAGCCCAGGAATGGGGTATGGGCCAGACCTGTGCCACTTGCAGCAACAACGTGAGCGCCTCGCACCTGAGGACCAGGTTCTTACCCATAATGGAGAGAGTTGCTGCTCCCACATGCTCAGCTTGTGTTGTACCCTGGCTACTCGCTCCTTCCAGGTTTTGGTGCATGCAGCGGCCCTTCAGAACCATATCCCCAGCACCTTCAGGTAGTCTGACCTGACGGTGAAGGGGACAAAGGATCGGTCAGCCCAGTTCCCAAAGAACATGGCCTCTCTCTTGCCGTGGTTAACGTTGGCTCCCAAGGCCAGTGCGAACTGGTCGCAGATGCGCACAGACAGCGGGTTCGAGCAGAAGGCTGCGACGTCATCCATGTCCAGGGAGGTTTTAACCTGAATGCCTCCACTGTCTGGGATTGTCACCCCTCTTATGCTCGCATCCTTCCTAACAGACTCAGCAAAGGGTTCAATACAGCAAATAAACAAGACAGGGGAGAGAGGTCAACCCTGTCTGACTCCAGATTGGATCGGGAAACTTTCTGATTCCCACCCATTGATTGAGACTGTGCTACTGATGTTTGTGTAGAGCAGTTTGATCCAATTTCAGATTCCCTCCCCAAACCCCATTTTCGAAAGTACGTCCATCATGTAGGTGTGCGATATCCTGTCAAAAGCCTTCTCCTGGTCCAGGCTGATGAGGCAGGTGTCCACCCTCCTGTCCCGAATGTGGGTGATCGTGTCCCTGAGTGGGTAAAGTACAGGTCTGATCAGGGTGGATCACCAACTCCAGAGCAGACTTGACTCGACTGGCTATGACTTTTGACAGTATCTTGTAGTCTACATTAAGCAGTGAGATGGGCCGCCAATTTCTGATTTCTGCCCTCTCCCCCTTCCCCTTGTAGATGAGGGTGATGATGCCTTTCCTCATGGATTCTGACATGCTGCCGGCTAGGAGCATACTGTCGTATACTTCCAGCAGGTCCGGGCCGACCCAGTCCCACAGGACCAAATACAACTCAACCGGTCAGCCGTCGCTTCCAGGAGTTTTACTTATCTCGAAGGATTTGATGGCCTTAGTCAGCTCATCCAGAATTAGCGGTTTGTCCATTCTCTCCCTCCTGCTGTCATCTAAGACCTCTGTGATAGATGACAGTAAGGACTGGGAGGCTCTGCTGTCTGTGGGCTTCGCGTCATACAGCCCAGCATAAAAGGATTTGCTGATCCTTAGTATGTCGGACTGCGAAGACATTACCGAACCATCCTCTTCCTGCAGGCTGCTGATAACAGAGCTCTCTCTGTGTACCTTTTAGAAGAAGTAACACAAGCACATCTCATCCTGCTCAATGGAGCGGACGCTGGACTGGAAGATGATCTTGTAGGCCTCCGTGGCAAAGAGCCAGGCCTGCTGGCTCTTCACCTCATGAAGGTCCTCCTTCACCTTGACCCCCATCGACTGAAGCCAGAGCAGATTTTGCATACTTTTCTGGAGTCGTGACATTTCCATCTGTCTATCTCTCTCGCCCTCTGAACCCCTTTGAAGATAATGAACCTCTTGATGTTCTCCTTGATCGCTTCCCACCACTGAACTGGAGACTCAAAGGTGGGGTTTCACGGTCCTCCAACCTTTGTAATCCCTTTTGAGTTCCTCAACATTCTCTGGGGTTAGCAGTGTAGCATTGAGCTTCCATGTCCCCCTGCCAACCCGCTGGTCATCCTGAAAGTGAAAGTCAGCCAGTAAAAGGCAATGCTTGGAGAAGAACACCGGCTTGACGTCGGTGGATCTGACCGTGAAAACACGGGACACAAAAATAGGAAGTAAATCCTGGAATGGGCAGACCCGTCCGTTCTTGACCATGTGTATCTATGCTGCGCTCTGTCTGCAGGTTTGCTGAAGACGTCGTGCAGTTTGGCATCTTTTACTGTTTCTATTAAGGATCTGGACATAGCATCCAGTTTGCTGTCGTCTCTGCCGGATCATCCAGGTGCATCGATGATGCCTTTGAAGTCACCGCCTAGGATGACCGGCCTGGATGTCGCCAGCAGCAGTGGGAGATGCTGGAAGACGGTCAGCTGCTCGCTGCATTGAACCGGGGCATAGACGTCAATCAACGAGAGCGGAGTATTGTTGTACATTTCATCTGCTACGAGGTGATGACCGCCAAATGGTTCTCCAGGACACGGGAAGCATCCAGGAGCTCCCACATAGCACAGGAGGTGGACTCTCGAGGTTGAAGCCCCCCCCTGCCATTCCTTTACGTTCACTGTTTTTCGGCTGCCGCATACGATGATGGGCCAAGTGGTCTCTTTCTCTGCCTTAAACCTTCTATGATTCTATGATTCTATGATGCTCACTAACATTATCTCCTTTTCATTTACAGCACCACAGAGAGAGAATCAGTCCGACCATTCATAACAGTGTGTCCATATCACACTGTATTACACATTCTTATGTATCATCAGAGACAGTATGAGTAACACAATAAAGTGCATACATATCATCCTAAATAATGGTATCCCAAACATATGTACAGCATTAGAGAGGGAGTGTCAATAGTGCATTTTCTATTCGTGTGTCCATATCACACCCAATAACTGGGTCCCACGTTTTTATAGAGCACTAGAGACAGAGCTGAAAGTGAATAAGTGAGAGAGAGAGAGAGATCCCCATCAGCAGTTACAGGCTGACCTGGAAGCCTCATTTTATCTTGAAAGATCCGTGGGAGACAGACGGTGCAGTCTCATCTCTAACTGATATTGTATCAGAAACAGACACATTATTATTCCTAGACTCTGGGTAACAGTTAGAGAGTGAGGTGAACAATGTTCCAAATTTAACGCTCTTGGCCCTGTTGATCTCTGTAATCTTTCAGCTCACACCGCTCGATATGACTGTCAGTGAAGGACAGTTTCAATGTGATGACATTAATCTGGGACTGTTACTGTCAGATATTAACTCCTGCGCGATCGCAGCAAACACAGCGACTCCCTCGGAGGATTGCTTTGAGGAGATGGGTGAATGAAGAGCAAACACACTGCAGGGAATGATGTCAAACTGAGCTTCAGAAAGGGGGAATCCCCCAACTTGAAACGTTCTCTGACCTTTCCCCACAGCCCCAGTTCCTTTGCTCAAACTCGGAGAAAACTGAACTGGGGAAAGTTCCAGTTTATTTTTGTCAGTTCCGATGAAGGGTCACTGACCCGAAACGTTAACTCTGCTTCACTTTTCACAGATACTGCCAGACCTGCTGAGTGGTTCCAGCATTTCTTGTTTTTATTTCGGATTTTGCTTTTATTCCAATTTATTTTTTTGTAAATGAGTGGGGAAAGAAGCGCATGCGCGATGCGCCTCCTCCAGCCGTGTCCTTCTGCGTCATTTAATTAGTGAGCGGAACAAGTTTGTTTGAAACAGACGGGAATGGTGACTTAGAGCCCCGGGGTAAGTGAGTAAACAGCAGTTTCCTTCCAGCAGCACATTGCTTTGAGAGCCTGTCCGCAGAGGGGCTCAGAGATCAGCATTGACAACGGAGCAAGTTCAGGGGGAGTTGGGGGCTGTTTGTAAGAGGCGGAGTGGAGCAGGAGCATGGAGTGAGCGCGGAAGGAGAAGCCTTTCTCAGGCTGTTTGTGGACAAGGTAACGGAGACAGAGCAGGAAGAAGCTGCTGTTGAAAATCATTGTTGTTTTCTCTCCTCAAACCTGTAATGCATGTTCATGGTTGAGCTCCAGTTTCACACTGTGTTGTTATTGAGCAGTGAACAGAGGGAACAGAACCAGACAGTAGGGATGGGGACAGTTATGCAAACAACACCTATTGCTGGCGCCAGGTGAGTAGTGTCAAGGAAACATTTTAAACAGCAGCTGTCGGTTTCCGTTGAACGATTGATCCAAGAGAAGCAAGGAAATGGCAGATACTCTGAACAAGAATTTTTCATCTGTCTTCACAGAAGTAGACACAAAAAACATCCCAAGAATAGTCGAAAATCAAGGGGAGTAAGGAGGGGGGATCTTAAAACATCACCATCGCGAGAAAAACATGTTTTTGGAAAACTAATGGGACTAAAGGTTGACAAGTCCCCTGGATCTGATGGCCTACATTCTAAGGTTTAAAAGAAGTGTCTGCATAGATAGTGGATGCATTGGTTGTAATCTTCTTAAATTCCCGAGATCCTGCAACAGTTCCAGTGGATATTAAACTGCAAATGTAATGTCCCTGTTCAAGAAAGCAGTAAAGAGAAAGCAGGCAACGATAGGCCTGTTAGCCTAATGTCTGCCATTGAGAAGATGCTGGAACCAATGATTAAGTCAGTCATCGCAGAAAACATAGAAAAATTGGAGCAGGAGTAGGCCATTCGGCCCTGCTCTGCCATTCAAAATTGATCAAGTCTGATCATATAATTCAGTACCCCCTTCCCGCTTTCTCCCCATATCCCTTGATCCCTTTTGTATTAAGAAATATATCTATCTCCTTCCTGAATATATTTAATGACTTGGCCTCCACTGCCTTCTACAGTACAAAATCATGAGAGGTATAGACAGGGTGGATAGCAAGAAGCTTTTTCCCAGAGTGGGGGATTCAATTATTAGGGGTCATGAGTTCAAAGTGAGAGGGGAAAAGTTTCGGGGGGGATATGCGTGGAAAGTTCCTTACGAAGAGGGTGGTGATTGCCTGGAACACGTTGCCAGCGGAGGTGGTAGACGTGGACACGATAGCGTCTTTTAAGATGTATCGAGACAGATACATGAATGGGCAGGAAGCAAAAAGATACAGACCCTTAGAAAATAGGCGACATGTTTAGATAGAGGATCTGGAGGGCCGAAGGGCCTGTTCCTGTGCTGTAATTTTCTTTGTAGAGAATTCCACAAGTTCATCACCCTCTGAGTGAAGAAATTTCTCCTCATCTCGGTTCTAAATGGCATACCCATATCCTGAGACCGTGACCCCTGATTCTGGACTCCCCAGCCATCAGGAACATCCTCCCTGCATATAGCCTGACTAGTGCTGTTAGAATTTTATAGGTTTCTGTGAGATTCCCTCTCATTGTTCTAAACTCTCGTGAATATAGGCCTAGTCAACCCAATCTCTCCTCATTGTCAATCCTGCCATCCCAGGAATCAGCCTGGTAAATCTTCTTTGCACTCCCTCCATGGCAAGAACATCCTTCCTCAGATAAGGAGACCAAAACTGCACACGATACTCCAGATGTGCTCTCACCAAAGCCCTGTATAACTGTAGTCAGACTTCCTTTCTCCGGTACTCAAATCCGCTTGCAATGAAAGCCAACATACCATTTGCCTTCCTAACTGCTTGCTGTACCTGAATATTTGCTTTCAGCGACTGGTGTACAAGGACACCCAGGTCTCTTTGCACCTCCCCCTTTCCCAATCTGTCACCATTCAGATAATAATCTGCCTTTCTGTTTTTACAACCGAAGTGAATAACCTCACATTTATCCAAGTTATACTGCATCTGCCATGCATTTGCCCACTCACCCAACTTGTCCAAATCACATTGGAGCCTCTTTGCATACTCCTCACAACTCAGTTTCCTCCCCAGCTTTGTGTCGTCTGCAAACCTGGAAATGTTCCCTCACCCAAGTCATTAATATATATTGTGAATAGCTGGGGCCCAGGCACTGATCCCTGTAGTACGCCACTCGTCACTGCCTGCCACCTGGCAAAAGGCCCGTTTATTCCTACTCTCTGTTTCCTGTTTGTCAACCAATTCTCAATCAATGCCAGTATATTACCCCCAATCCCATCTGCTTTAATTTTGCACACAAACCTCTTATGTGGGACCTTATCAAAAGCCTTCTTAAAATCCAGATACAACACATCCCCTGGTTCTCCTTTATCTATTCTACTAGTTCCATCCTCAAAAAGCTCCAGCAGATTTGTTAAGCAAGATTTCCCTTTCGTTAACCCATGCTGTCTTTGTCCAAACCCGTTTATGCTTTCCAGGTGTTCTGCTACCACATCCTTTATAATAGACTCTCGCACTTTCCCCACTACTGATGTAAGGCTAACTGGTCCGTAATTCCCTGTTTTTTCTCTCTCTCCTTTTTTAAATAATGAGGTTACATTTGCCACCCTCCAATCTGTGGAACATTTAGAAAATTATAATACAATCATGCAGAGTCAACGTGAATTTATGAAAAGGAAATCAAGTTTGCCAACATTATTAGCGTTCTTTGAGGATGTAAGAAGCAGGGTAACTGAAGGGGAACCAGTAGATGTAGTGTATTTGTATTTTGAAAAGGCATTCGCTAAAGTGCCATGCAAAATGTTACGACACAAGGTAAGAGCTTGTGGTGTTCACGGGTAATATATTGTTTATTTTATTTATTTAGAGATACAGTACTGAAACAGGCCCTTCAGCCACCGAGTCTGTGCTGACCATCAACCACCCATTTATACTAATCCTACATTAATCCCATTACCCTCTCACATCCCCAACTTCCCTCAATTCCCCTACCACCTACCAATGCTAGGGGCAATTTATAATGGCCAATTTACCTATCAACCTGCAAGTCTTTGGCTGTGGGAGGAAACTGGAGCACCCGGCGAAAACCCACGCGGTCACAGGGAAAACTTGCAAACTCTGCACAGGTAGTACCCAGAATCGAACCCAGGTCGCTGGTACATGCTTACTAACAAGAAACAGAGAATTAGGATAAATGTGTCATTTTCAGGTTTGCAAACTGGAACTCGTGGAGTGCCACAGGGATCAGTGCTGGGGCCTCAACTACTTCCAGTCTATATTAATGATTTGGATGAAGGGATCGAGTGTATTGTAACTAAATTTGCTGTTGATACAAAGAAAGGTGTGAAAGCAAGTTGTGCGGAGGACACAATGAGTCTGCAAAGAGATAAAGACAAGTTAAGTGTGTGGGAAAAATTTGGCATTTTAAGTATAATGTGGGAAAATGTGAGGTTATCCACTTTGGTATGATGTAGAGAAAAGAAGAATATTATTTAAATAAGGAGAGACTGCAGAATGCTGTGGTATAGAGGGATCTGGGTGTCCTCTTATATGAATCACGAAAAGTTAGCATGGAAGTACAGCAAGTAATTAGGAAGGCTATTGGAATTTTGGCCTTTATTGCAATGGGGATGGAGTAGAAATGTAGGGAAGTCTTGCTACAACTGTACAGCGTGTTGGTGAGACCACACCTTGAGTGTGTATACAGTTTTGGTCTCCTTATTTAAGGAGGAAAATACTTGCATTGAAGGTAGTTCAGGCAAACATCACTGGCTTGATTCCAGGGATGAAGATGTTGTCTTATGAGGAACGTTTGACCTGGTTATGCTACACTCATTGGAGTTTAGAAGAATGAGAGGTGATCTGATGAAACATATAAGATACTGAAGGGGCTTGACAGGGTATTTACTGAGATGATGTTTCCCCTCATGAGGGAATCAAGAACTAGGGGGAACAGTTTCAACATAAGGGGGCACCCATTTTCGATGGAATTGAAGAGGAATTTCTTCTCTCAAAGGGTTGTTGTTCTTTGGAATTCTCTACCCAAGAGGATGGTGGAGGCTGGTCATTGAATATATTCAAGGCTGAGTTAGACTGACTTTTGATTTACAAGGGAGTGAAGTGTTATTGGGACAGGCAGGATAGTGGAGTTGAGACTATGATCAGATCTGCCATGATCTTATTAAATGTTGGAACAGACTCGAGTGGCGGAATGGCCTAATCCTGCTCCTAGTTATTATGTTCTTGCATTATAATGCCAGGTGGAATTAAAAACTTGACTTGTGCAAAAATCCCTGCTCCAGCAGGTATTCCCATTCATGGAGCAGTGCAGATGTTGGGTTGTTCCTGGCTGCCACTAAATTGTTATAAAACTACCAAAGAAAACCTGATCAGCAGAAGCTGAGTGCTGCAGTGGAATCAGACACTGACACTCTTTGTATTACTGATCATCCTTTGTGGTTGGTCATAATGATTATTAATTGAAATAGTATATTCATGTCTTTTCAAGCTTCCACCTCAATTGATCTTGAGTTACAAGAGATATTTTTCTTTCTTTCTGTCAGCAAATACTTGAAGGAACCAGAAGGATTGTGATGATTCCCCGGCACAAGGATATGTACAGTCCACTCCTTCTAACACAGAGTAGGTACATTATCACTCCAAGAGCTCAGAGACACAGACAGGCCATGAGTTCCACAGTCACAGAGAGCAGAAGCAGTCAGGCTCACACTGATCCCAAGTTCCAGAGACACATTTTCAATCCAGCAAACAATCAAACAAAGCAGGAGAGGCAGAAGTTGTTTCCAATACACCCCAACTCAGTACTGCTGAAAGCTAGGTACATCAATCTTAGTTCAAAATCACACCCACTATCATATTGAAAAGCACCGGATCAATCCCACAAGAGTGCACCCTAAGCTACAAGTTAAATATGAGGTAGAGCAGCTGATGGAAAGGTACAGAATGAATCCGAATAATGTAGCCCAGACTGCAGACTGAGTGACAGATTCCAATGCAGTACAAACATCTGATACAGTATCAAAAGGAAAGTTACAGTATTATGTCAATTAGTGCACACTGCACTACACATTACATACCAATCCAATAATCTCTCTAAGAGCTGTACTGAATGATATCATATCAATTGAATGATTCTGATTATACTGAGCATGCCATGTGTGAGTTTGAAATATATGTTGTCATTCACAAATGTGTTCATACAGTTACAGACTGAATACTCGTCCAAAAAGCTCAAACCACAACTCAGTAATACACACAGTTAAAATGTGCAGTGATCTATATTTTAAAATACTAGTGAGACAAGAAAATGGTGATACATTATGGCATTAAACAAATAGTTCTCAATACCATCCCGTAGATACATATTAAGTACAGGTACAGAAGAATTCCACACTCATACAGCACCAGCGTCACATAGATACAGAATGTACACTTGCAGACATAACCAGCAGCTGAGAGGTACAAAATTAATCCCACTGTAATGGACTGTCCAAGAGACAGGCACATAAAAAATGAATTGCAACGCATATTTCGTACCAGAGACTGCCAAATGCAAAATGAGCCGTGGATATGCGCACGCAGACTGTACCAGAAACTGACTGATACAGAATGAGACCCATACTCATACGCGGTACCAGAGGCTAACAAGTAAAGAATAAATACAATATACACTTCCAGTACCAGAAAATAATATATGCATAACAGATATCACTCACGTACATTAGCAGAGATTGACAGACAACAGAATGAATCCCACAATCTCATTCAGTACCAGATACTGACAGGTACAGAATGAATCCCATACACACTGTACTAGGCACTGAAAGACATAGGAGGAATTGCACATTCACATACAATAGAAAACACTGACAGATACTGTAGGAGTCACATGCTCACAGTCAGTACCAGATACTGTTGAAAAGAGAGTTAATCCCACACTTGCATTCATTGCGAGAGACTGACAGATACATAAAGGATATCGACACTCACATGGAGTAACAGAGACTGACATGCAGAACTTGAACCACACATATGCATAGTACCAAAGTCTGAAAGGTATTGAGTCAATCCCATAATCAGATACAGTGTCAAAGACTGACAGGCACATTCGAGTTCACGTGGCTAGAATACCAGAGATTTTCACGTACAGAATGAACCTTATTTCTCATTCAGTCTGGATACTGATAGATGCACAATGAATCCTACAATCATACTCGATACCAAGTTCAGACAGACACCATATATATTCCCCTCTTATTCACAGTATCATAGACTGACAGGCACAGAGTAAGTCACAAAATCAATTAATTTCAGAGACCATCAGATAGAGAATTAATCTCACTCTCACAGAAAGAACCAGAGATTGACAGATATACAGTGAGACCATAAAATGACTCACATACAATGACAGACACATAATTAAAACCACTAGCATATATAGTACCTTAGACTGACGCATAGAGAATGAACCATGCAGTCACATTCTGACTGTAAGATTGATGCATACACAATGAATCTCACACTCACATTTAGTTCTGGACACTGACAGATACCGAATGATATCCATATTCACCCACAGTAGCAGATAGATACAGAAGCTGCCACACATTCACAAACAATACTCATGATTGACATACAGAATGAATCAAACAATCACATTTAGTTTCATGGACTGACACTGAAATAATCTTACACTCAGACACAGTACCACAGACAGATAGATGTAGAATTATACTCGCTGTCACATAATGTACCAGAAAGTGTGTCAAAATTAATCTCATACAGTACAAAAGATGGATTGAATTTGTCCCACACTCAATGTAATAGGTTTTAAGCAAGTGAAGCGGGGGTGGGGGGGGGGGGGGGGTGGGGAAGAGAGGAAAAGGGAAGGTGTGTAATAGGGCAGAGGGCAGGAGAGATTAACTGACAAGGAGGTCATGGGGCAAAGGGAGTGTGCTAATGGTGTAGTGAAAGACAAAATATTAGTGCAGAGAGAGTGTTAATGACAGAATAATCTATAGTTCTGTCCAAAAGCACATACTTGAAAAACCAAGTTTAAGGCAGGCACATGGTTATAAAAAAGATAAAATAAAATAATAAAAAGGGTTGAGAGCCCTGTCAACCACAGTGAGGGGGAAATCGGAAACGAAGTTGATGAAATTTTCCAGTTCGGAGTGGGAGCAGGAAATGACACTGATCCAGTCATCATTGTACCGGAAAAAGAGCTGGGGGTGGGGTCCTGCGTGGGACTGGAAAAAAGAATGTTTGACATACCCCACAAAAAGACAGGCATAACCATTTACAGAGATAGGGCACAAAGAATCATCATGGAAAGAGGCATGAGCTTCAAATCCAAAGCTGAAGTGACAGGATCAGAGGAACAGCTGTTTGTTCTGCAGTGTGGACTTCGGTCAGATCTGTAAACAAGCAGTTCCACAACAAAGGGAGAGAACTCAAAAATTAGAGTTCTGCCTTTCAGGAATATTGCCGGGAAGCACTTTTTCACACAAAGGGGAGCGGGAACCTGGAATTCTCTCCGAAAAATAAGATAAACCAGAGGGTCAATTGACAATTTCCAACCTGAGATTGAGAGATGTTTATCCAGTGACGGTCTGAGGGTTTATGAAATCACAGCAGGCAGCTGGAGTTAAGAGACAGGTGAGCCAGGATCTAATTGAAAGGTGCAGCAGGCTCGAGGGGCTGAATGGCCGACCCCCATTTCTATGTTCCTTTGGCTGCAACAGGGCAGAAACAGCTGTGAACATACGTTGCATTTCACATTTAACAGCAAAAATACCAGCAGTCAGGAGCTGAAAAGGGAAAGATGACCCCTCGATGACCTGAGAATAAGTACAGAATGGCCTCCTTCAGAACTGGTGCTTTTATCAGGATAAGATGGCGAACATTAGAAATTAATCCAACGGGAATCGCCATCCTCCTCCTCCAGGAATTGGACAATATAATGCTGGGATGTGGGAGTTTGCTTTGGGCACGGGGTTGGCTGTGACACCACGAACACTCCCTCTCCACCTCCTCACTCCATCACCCCACCCCCTTCCCCTCTCCATGGGACCCCGGCATCATCCGATCCACAGATACTTTCCAGCAGACATCGCTGGGGAGTGACCGGAGTCCTGGTTCTCTGTCTCCATTTTCCCTATCCCACCCATGGCCACTGAGGCTCCTCTCCCCCCACCCACCCTGAGAGCAACTAACCCACCTTGTCCATAAATTTAAACTGGAAAAGTGTCTCGTAAAGAGCAGGAGCAGAGGGGAGGCTGTAACCTATCAGAGAGGATTGTGTTCCTGAATCCCCCAACTCTTTTTGCCATGTTTCCATTCAATGTCCACACTCTCTCCTTGGTCTGTCCCTGGAGACCTGTCATATCACGATTCTCTCCAGGGAATTTCTAAAGATATTTCCCCCATCCCTCCAGGATTGGCCTGGAGTCTCCAGCACTCCCGCCATTGCAGTACTTTCTGAAATACTACCCGTGCCATGTAATAGTCAAGAGAGACAGAGGGGAACGAGACAGATCAACAGGATGTCTGGCAGATTCAGTGTGAGACGGGAACACTGCCGGGAAAAGGCCGCTTTCCAACTCCAATCTTAACACAGGAGATTCCCCAAACAGCTGCAATAAGGTGTTTGTAAACTGCTGGAAGAGTATGTGTGTGGAAATGGTGATGTTACTGTGTAGGTTATTTGTTATAGAATGGACTGTGTTTAGGTGGGAATATTACTGAGTGTTAATTGTAGCGGAACCATATTTAAAAGCTCCGGCTTTCTGGAAAGCCTTGACTATGAAGGCCGAGTCTGGAAGGGTTTGTGTGGAGAGCTGGGTTTCGGTTCCACTGTTAATAAAGGGTTTGAAATTGGCGAACCAGAGGAAACTGGAGGTGGAACTGAAAGATGAGGGGCCGTTCTCTCTCCGTCTGTCACTCTGGGTGTCTCCTCCCCATCTGCTGTCTGTTCAATCTTCACTCTGTCTCCTCCCCTTCCTGCTCTCTCTCTGCCATTCTCAGGCAGGTCCGGGCGGTCTGTGTAAAGTAGAGCCTGCAAGAGTCTGCTTCTTATATTGTGTAGTGACCTGAGTGAAGAATCATCATGTCTGGCAGAGGTAAAGGAGGCAAAGGACTGGGCAAAGGCGGAGCAAAGCGGCACCGGAAAGTGCTTCGTGATAATATCCAAGGCATCACCAAACCAGCAATCCACCGCCTGGCTCGCCGTGGCGGGGTCAAGCGGATCTCGGGTTTGATCTATGAGGAGACTCGCGGGGTGTTGAAGGTTTTCCTGGAGAATGTGATCAGGGATGCGGTCACCTACACTGAGCACGCCAAGCGCAAGACGGTCACTGCCATGGATGTGGTGTACGCTCTGAAACGGCAGGGCCGCACTCTCTACGGATTCGGCGGTTGAACAATTTGACCATTTCCAGCAAACACAAAACAAAGGCTCTTCTAAGAGCCACCCACCGCCTCACAGAGAGAGCATTGACCGAGAAATGGGAGCTGGGATAGGCTGTTCAGAACAGTTCAATCAATCTGAAATATTTCAGATTTCCAGCATTCGCAGTATTTTACTTTTAATTGTTTGTTCAATCAATCTGCTGTGTTCGGGATGAAAAAAACTGGAATCCCCGAATTTGACATTTCATTTGCAGCAAGGATGTGCAGTGGATTTGATTTTCTAAACGGGCTGTGCAAACAGTGCCCGAGACTCTCCAGTTCGTTATTTCCCCAGTCGACACATGCCCTAAGTGAAAAGCCACATCACTCCTCCAGAATCACTCATTGTTTTCATAGAATTTCAAAATGATTTCGCTGCAATGAGGGAATCCGGGAGTTTTGCAGCAGCCGTTAAATCGTTCACTGGAACCAGACCCACTTGTGATGTTATTTCCCCCGAGACGGTGTTTCCTGCACTGAAACTGACAGGGTTTGTGAAACTGATCAGTTTCAGCTCAATCATTCAGGGACCTGGAATTCCAGCAATTTGAGCCCGCGCTGTCCAAAGCCCACTTCTGATTGGTCACCCACGTCTCATTCACATGTCTTAACCAATTGCCGAGCCTCGAATTAGAAAATACAGCAAATCACTGGCTTAAATTGGCAGAAAGTTTGAATTCGAAAAAGCAGTCAATTTCAGTGTCGGAAAGAAGCGAATTAATGGTAAATCTGGCGTTAGTTTAAAGCCGTTCGTAAAATCGGGCCAGGACTTTGTGCTGATAAAAGCGGAATAAAAAAAGCTTTTGATGGATTATATATATTACGAAGTTTTAATCTGTAATTTTTTGTCTACTTATCTGCACATGGCGGTAAGACTCTATTCAGCAATCTGTAACGGGACAAATAACTCACTCAGTGTGGAAGTAATAAATTAGACAGGCTTTGGGGTGACAGTGAGAAATCACTGAAACAGATGCTTAAACATTTGAAATAGTTCTCATTCGGTCCTGTTACTGGCATTCTGGAATCAGACAGGAATCAGCCCTTTCACAGAGACTGTGGGTGGCTCTGAAAAGAGCCTTTGGTTTATTAGGTGACATTTTGGCCGCTTTACTTTTTCTGGGAGCTCTGAGCGCTGGTTTTCTTAGGCAGCAGCACGGCCTGGATATTAGGCAGCACCCCACCCTGAGCGATGGTCACTCCCCCCAGCAACTTGTTGAGCTCCTCATCGTTGCGGACGGCCAACTGCAGGTGTCTGGGGATGATGCGGCTCTTCTTGTTGTCTCGGGCCGCGTTGCCAGCCAGCTCGAGGATTTCAGCGGTCAGATACTCGAGCACAGCAGCCAGATAGACCGGGGCTCCGGCACCCACACGCTCAGCATAGTTGCCCTTTCTCAAGAGCCTGTGAACACGGCCCACCGGGAACTGCAATCCAGCCCGGGAGGAGCGAGACTTGGCCTTGGCCCGAGCTTTGCCGCTGGTCTTTCCTCTTCCAGACATTTCCACAATCTCGCAAATACTTTCACAAAGAATGGATAATTTCCGCCGCATTTACTTTACTTATAGACTGAAAACTCTCCCCATTGGCCGGTACTTAATTCACCTCATTTGCCTATATTCTTCACCAATCAGGTCACTGACAACAGAAGAGGGCGGGGTTTACCGCCAAAACATCAGAAGCAGAAGATTTGTCAATTTCAAAAAGACTGCCAATTTCATTGTCAGAAAGGAGCGGATTAAAATAAATGTCATCCTTCGTCAAATATTTTAAATCCCTTCTCTTTATTTTGTTTTATTCAACTTTTTCCGTCACGAATTACAGACGCGGGTTTAAAATGTTATTTAAATTGTGGATCTTTCTACAATTGCTTTCAAACTGTCCCGGGAGGCACTAAATCCCTGTTCACAGCATTTCCCTGAAGGGAAACATTCAGTTTATCTTCAATCAGTGTCCTTCTCTGAAAACAGGAAGCAGGATCGAGTCCTCAAACTGCCCTTAGTCTGCTGTGTAATAATCCCATTCCGGGCTGTTACAGTGCGGAGAGTTACTGTTAATAAAATGATGAATCAGTTCACATTTCAGGAATAGAGTGAAGGGACTGATGTCTGACTCTTGCCGCTGAAAGCAGCTGTTAATGCGGTCATTCAGGGGCTGTGCAAAACCACAATAACAGCTTTAAGCAAAAAAGTAAAGGCGGATGAGCGGATTATGGGTTTTCGTTCGGTTTATGGGACAGCAGACAAAAACACAGCAGTGGGACATTTATTATGTTCCACATTGTCTTAAAATGTTTTCATAGAGATGTTCGGATGCAGCTTTTTCAGAGAGATTGTGGGTGGCTCTTAAAAGAGCCGTTGTGTTTGGGATGTTATTCAGTCCATTGTGCAGTTTTACTTGGAGCTGGTGTACTTGGTCACCGCCTTTGTCCCTTCCGACACGGCGTGCTTGACCAGCTCCCCGGGCAGCAGCAGGCGCACGGCGGTCTGGATCTCCCGGGAGCTGATGGTGCTGCGCTTGTTGTAATGGGCCAGGCGTGAAGCCTCACCCGCGATGCGCTCGAAAATATCGTTCACAAACGAGTTCATGATGCTCATGGCCTTGGAGGAGATGCCGGTGTCGGGGTGAACCTGCTTCATCACTTCGTAGATGTCGATGGAGTAACTCTCCTTCCTCGACTTTCTCCGCTTCTTGCCGCCCTTTGCTGACGGTTTACTCACAGTTTTCTTGGCGCCCTTCTTAGCAGCTGCTTTCCTCTTCTCTTTTTTTTTATTTCCAAAATATACTTTATTCATAAAAATCTGCAAAATTACATTGCCAAACAGTTTCCAAACAGCACCAAAAAATACAAACATTACAAAGTAGATCAGTTTCCTTCAATACTGTCATGAGTTTCTTCCCGACCCTTCCGTTTCACAATTGTCATGTCAATTACAGTTTTACATTTACAGCAATTGAGAATATTAACGATACAGTTCGAGGGGTTTCCCATGGATCCAGCCCCTCAGTCCAGCTTGGTGGGGGAACCTTACACTGTGGTCTTTCCCCATTGAGCCTTTGCTGCGGCTGCCCCAAGCTTTAGTGCGTCCCTCAGCACGTAGTCCTGGACCTTGGAATGTGCCAGACTGCAACATTCGGTGGTGGCAACTCTTTGCGCTGGAAGACCAGCAAGTTTCGGGCAGACCAAAGGGCGTCTTTCACCGAATTGATAGTCCTCCAGCAGCAGTTGATGTTTGTCTCGGTGTGCGTCCCTGGGAACAGCCCGTAGAGCACAGACTCCTGTGTTACAGAGCTGCTTGGGATGAACCTTGACAAAAACCACTGCATCTCTTTCCACACCTGCTTTGCAAAGGCACATTCCAGGAGGAGGTGGGCGACCGTCTCTTCCCCACCACAGCCAGCGCGGGGGCACTGTGCGGAGGGGGCGAGACTTCGGGTGTGCATGAAGCATCTGACGGGGAGGGCCCTTCTCACCACCAGCCAAGTTACGTCTTGGTGCTTGTTTGAAAGTTCTGGTGATGAGGCATTCCGCCAAATGACTTTGACGGTCTGCTCGGGGAACCATCCGACAGGATCCACCGTTTCCTTTTCCCGTAGGGCCTTGAGGACATTCCGTGCAGACCACTGCCTGATGGACCGGTTGTCAAAGGTGTTTTTACGCAGAAACTGCTCCACGAAGGATAGGTGGTACGGCGCCACCCAACTGCATGGTGCGTTCCGCGGCAATGTGACCAGGCCCATCCTTCACAACACCGGGGACAGATAGAACCTCAGCACGTAGTGACACTTGGAGTTTGCGTACTGGGGATCTACACATAGCTTGATGCAGCCGCACACGAAGGTGGTCATCAGGATGAGGGCCACGTTGGGTACATTTTTCCCGCCCATGTCCAGAGATTTGAACATCGTGTCCCTCCGGACCCGGTCCATTTTAGATCCCCAGATGAAGCGGAAAATGGCTCGGGTGACTGCCACGGCGCAGGAGTGGGTTATGGGCCAGACCTGCGCCACGTAGAGCAACAACGTGAGCGCCTCGCACCTGATGACCAGGTTCTTACCCACAATGGAGAGAGATCGCTGCCCCCACATGCCCAATATTTGTCGTACCTTGGCTACTCGCTCCTGCCATGTTTTGGTGCACGCCCCGGCCCTTCCGAACCATATCCCCAGCACCTTCAGGTAATCTGACCTGACGGTGAAGGGGACAAAGGATCGGTCAGCCCAGTTGCCAAAGAACATGGCCTCGCTCTTGACGTGGTTAACTTTGGCTCCCGAGGCCAGTTCGAACTGGTCGCAGATGCTCATCAGTCTGCGCATGGACAGCGGATCCGAGCAGAAGGCGGCGACGTCATCCATGTACAGGGAGGTTTTGACCTGAGTGCCTCCGCTGCCTGGGATTGTCACCCCTCTTATGCTCGCATCCTTCCTAATAGACTCAGCAAAGGGTTCAATACAGCAAACAAACAGGACCGGGGACAGAGGACAGCCCTGTCTGACTCCAGATTTGATCGGGAAACTTTCATATTCCCACCCGTTGATTGCCACTGCGCTACTGATGTTTGTGTAGAGCAGTTGGATCCAATTGCAGATTCCCTCCCCAAACCCCATTTTGGAAAGCACGTCCATCATGTAGGTGTGCGATATCCTGTCAAAAGCCTTCTCCTGGTCCAGGCTGATGAGGCAGGTGTCCACCCTCCTGTCCCGTACATAGACGATCGTATCCCTGAGTAGCGCGAGACTATCAGAGATCTTCCTGCCGGGTACAGTACAGGTCTGTTCGGGGTGAATCACCAACTCCAGAGCAGACTTGACTCTACTGGCTATGACTTTGGACAGAATCTTGTAATCAACATCAAGCAGTGAGATGGGCCGCCAATTTCTGATTTCTGCCCTCTCCCCCTTCTGCTTGTAAATGAGGGTGATGATGCCTTTTATCATGGATTCTGACATGCTGCCGGCCAGGAGCATACTCTCGTATACTTCCAGCAGGTCTGGGCCGACCCAGTCCCACAGGGCCGAGTACAACTCGACCGGTAAGCCGTCGCTCCCGGGAGTTTTACTCGTCTCGAAAGACTCGACGGCGTTTGTCAGCTCGTCCAGAGTTAGCGGCTTGTCCAGTCCCTCCCTCCTGCTGTCATCTAAGACCACTGTGATAGATGACAGGAAGGACTGGGAGGCTCTGCTGTCTGTGGGCTTCGCGTCATACAGCCCAGCTCCCCGGGCAGCAGCAGGCGTACGGCGGTCTGGATCTCCCGGGAGCTGATGGTGCTGCGCTTGTTGTAATGGGCCAGGAGGGAAGCCTCACCCGCGATGCGCTCGAAAATATCGTTCACAAACGAGTTCATGATGCTCATGGCCTTGGAGGAGATGCCGGTGTCGGGGTGAACCTGCTTCATCACTTTGTAGATGCAGATGGAGTAACTCTCCTTCCTCGACTTTCTCCGCCTCTTACCGCCCTTTGCTGATGGTTTACTCACAGTTTTCTTGGCGCCCTTCTTAGCAGCTGCTTTCTTCTTCTCCTCAACCATCTTCAGTTTCAATTTCAGACACAGAAATAAACCAAACCCCTTCCGAGTACGGATTAAATAGACAATCCCACAGCTCTATGCTAATGAGGGATGGGGGAAAGTAAAGATTGTGATTGGGTGATTGGGAGTGATGTCCCAACGATTTAATATTGTAATTCGACATTTAGTCTCTTTCGCCATCCAATCAGATTAAATATTTGCAACCAATCACAAATCCCCGTACTGCTATCAGGAAGTATATTGCACAAAGACTCTCTCCAGCCCCAGTTTATATTGAAAGAGCTGCTCCCTGTGTGGAGCTTCCTGGAAATGTCCTGGCTGTTGTTAGGAGGACACTTATTGACTGATTCTGTGTCGTTGTGTCTCTGCTATTGCATGTGAGTGTGCAATTAATTTCATTTTTAGTCTAGGCTACTGTGTTTGAGTGTTTTATGTAATTTGGTAACTCAGTCTCTGGTGCTGTATGGATTCATTCTGTCTCTGTCAGGTACTGCGTTTGAGTGTGAGGAGATGAGGTGGAGTGTTGCGGCAAGGAAGATGGAAAAGAGCATTGGTGCCGATGACACAGCCTTACTTGACCCCAGTTTGCACTCGGATTGGGTCAGTGATAGATCCATTGGCAAGGATTACAGCTTGCATGTCGTAGTGCAGTATGTTTGAGGAGGACATTCCATAATCCCTCTCGGTTGGTAGTGTCGAAGGCATTTGTCAGGTCAGAGAAGGCCATGTATAAAAGTTGCTGCTGCTCCCTACATTTTCTTGAAGTTGTCTTGCTGTGAAGATTATGTTCACTGTGCCTGTTGATGGACAGAATCCACATTGTGATTCCAGTAGGAGCTCTTCAGCCACGGGGAGGAGGCAGTTGAGAAGGACTCTTGTGATGACGTTCCCTGTGGTGGACAGCAGGGATACCCCTCTATAGTTAACACAGTCGGTCATGTCAACTTTTTTTAAAGATGATCACAATTACCGCATCGCGGAGGTCCCCTGACATGCTCTGCTCCTTCTGGATGAGGGAAATGAGACATGTATTTGTGTCGAGTGTTTCTCTGCCATTTTTTAGAATTTTGATGTGAATTCTATCTATTCTGGCAGTCTTATTGTTTTTTGGCTGTCCATCTCTAACGTCATGTGTGAATGTGGGATTCATTCTGTACCTGTCACTCACTGGTACTTTATGTAAGTGTGAGATACATTCTGTATCTGGCAGTCTTCGGTATTGTATGTGAGTGTGGAATACATTCTGTCAGTGGCACTGTGTGTGAGTATTTGATTCATTCTGTCAGTCTCTGGAATGTTATGTGATTTGGGACTTAGTCTGAATCTGTCAGTGGTTCTGTATGTGTGGAATTCAAGCTATATCTGTCAGTATCTCAGTGTGTGTGTGAGTTCATTCTTTATCTGTCAGTCTCTGGTGATTTTTGTGAGTTTGGCAGTCACTGAATCTGCCAGGTACTGTAGGAGTATTTGAGAATGATTTTGTATGTGTCAGTCTTTGCTACTACATAGGAGTGCGGTATTAATTCTGTATCTGTCAGCCTTTAGTAGTGTGTGTGATTGTGGGATGAATTAATTCGCAGTCATTGGTGCCCAGTATGAATGTGTAAATCATTCTGTAACTCAGTCTGATATTGTTATGTGAGGGTAGGAATCACGTGTATCTTTCTATCCCGGGTGCTGACGGTGAGCATGGGATTCATTCTGTACCTGTCGGTGGTACTGTATCTATCTGTGGGATTAATTCTGTACCTTTCAGTCACTGGTATTGTGTATGAAAGTGGGATTAATTCTAGATCCGCCACACATTGGTTGTGTGTGTGTGTGTGTGTGTGTGTGTGTGTGTGTGTGTGTGTGTGTGTGTGTGTAAGAACATAAGAAGATACGAAATAGGACAGGAGGAGACCATTTGGCCCATCAAGCCTGCTCTGCCACTCAATAAGATCATGGCTGTTCTGATTGTGGCCATAACTTCACTTTCCTGCCTGCCCCCATAACCATTGACTCTGATGTCGATCAAAAACCTGTCTATCGCTGCGTTGAATATATTCAATGACACAGCCTCCACAGTCCTCTGGAGAGCAGAATTCCAAAGATTAACAACCCTCTCAGAGAAGAAATTCCTCCTCATCTCCTTCTTGAAAGAGAGACTGCTTATCTTAAACTCTGGCCCCTAATTCTATAATCCCCCACAAGGAGAAACATCCTCTCAGCATCTACCTGTCCAGCCCACTGAGAATCTTACAGGTTTCAATAAGATCACCACTCAATCTTCTAAACTCCAGTGAGTATAGGCCCAACCTGCTCACCTTTTTCTCATAAGACAATCCAACATCCCAGCAATCAGTCGAGTGAACCTTCTTTGAACTGATTCCAATGCAAGTATATTCCTCCTTATGCAAGGAGACCAAAACTGTATGGAATTGGGATGTCACTAATGCCCTGTAAAGTTATAGCAAAACTTCCTTACTTTTAAATTCCATTCCCCTTGCTAAAAATGCCAACATTCCATTTGCCTTCCTAATTACTTGCTATACCTTCATGCTAACATTTTTGTAATTCATGTACCTGGACACCCAGATTCCTTGGTACAGCAGCATTCTGCAGTCTCTCCCTATGTAAATAATGTTCTGTTTTTCTATTCTACCTGCCAAAGTAGACAATCTCACATTTCCCCATATTGTACTCCATCTGCCAAATGTTTTCCCACTGACTAAACCTATCTATATCTCTTCGCAGACACATTGTGTCCTCCTCACAACTTGCTTTCCTACCTATCTTTGTACCATCTACAAATTTGGCAACAATATACTTGGTCCCTTCACTCAAGTTATTAATATAGACCATAAATAGTTGAGGCCCCAGCACTGTACCTGTGGCACTCCATTAGTTACAGTTTGCCAATCTGAATATGCTCCATTTATCCCCACTCTCTGTTTTCTGTGAGTTAGCCAATCCCATATCCATGTGTGGATAGTCTTCAGTTTGTATCTGTCAGTGCCTGGTACTCTATGTGAGTTTTGGACTCTTTCTCAATCTCTCAGTGCTACTATTTGTGTGTTAGGTTGCTTTAGATGACTCGGGCTGAGGTACTGTGAGTGAGTGCAGTAATCAACCTATAGTTTTCAGCATCTGGCACTGAGCATGTGTTTCAGCATCACTTTATCTGTCAGTATCTGGTACTCTGTGTGAGTGGGGGATTCATTGGATAACCTTCCGTCACTGGGACTGTTTGCAAGTCTGGATTCATTCTGCATAAAATGTCAGCACAGCAGCAGGCCACAGATGTGGTTGGTTTTAAGCAGTTTGAAGTTTTGCCAAGTTTTAAATATCTGTCACTGTGAACATAATAGCGAAAGATAATGTGTCTTTCAATCTGATACAGGATTGATGTGCAAATGTAACTCAGGCTGTACTAATCAATTTGATCAATGCCATTCAGTCTGACTCTGAGGGAGAATCTTGGACTTGTGTGTAAAATGAGCTCAGTCTGGAATTGTACAGTATCTTCCATCTGACACTATGAGGTTTTAGGACTGGTATGTAATTTATAGCTCAGACTAAACTCATCAAATTTATAATGTATCTTTTAGTTTCACAATCCGGATGAGTTTTAAACTGGAATCTGAGTTTGTATCTCAGGTTATACTATATTTCAGAATCTCTCAATCTGATTATGCACTGGAGATTTGGACTTGTATCTAATGTATATGTCTGGACACATTATGGGAATTAATACTGATAATAAACTGATAACATGTGTAAATATTGGGCTGGTATTTAACTTGAATCTCAGATTATATTCGTTTAGTTTAGAGATACAGCATTGAAACAGGCCCTTCGGCACCGAGTCTGTGCCAACCATCAACCACCCATTTAGACGAATCCTACACTAATTCCATATTCCTACCACATCCCCACCTGTCCCTATATTTCCCTACCACCTACCTATACTAGGGGCAATTTATAATGGCCAATTTACCTATCAACCTGTAAATCTTTTGGTCATGTGGGAGGAAACCGGAGCACCTGGAGGAAACCCACGCAGACACAGGGAGAACTTGCAAACTCCACACAGGCAGTACCCAGAATTGAACCCGGGTCGCTGGAGCTGTGAGGCTGCGGTGCTAACCACTGCACCGCCCTTAATTCTATAACTTTGAAAAGGGAACCATGTGTCAGTTCTATGTGTATTTAATTTGTAGCTGAGGTTGCACCATTGTGGGATTGACACACTGATAATTTGATAGTGGGTGAGAATTTGGACTGGGATTTATTTATCTACCTGTCAGTGGTACTGAGTTGGGGTGACATGGAAACAACGTCTGTCTCTCCTGTTCTGTTTGATTGATGGATTGAAAATGTGTCTCTGGGTCTATTTCTGCTGTCTGAGACTGTGGAACTGATGACCTGTCTGTGTCTCTGCGCTCTGTGAGTGATAATGTACGGACTGTGTGTGAGAAGGAGCTGGTGGCACTCTTCCTTGTAACTTGGGTGGAGGAAACATCACATTTATTCTGGTTCATTCAATTATTTGTCTGTTTGAACAAAAGTATGTTTATAACTAAAATACAGGTGAGATAGAAGATACAGGATTTTAATGAATTTAATCTCTCGAATAATAATGAGCCCCCACAAAGGAAGCCCAGTCATACAAATATTATCATTGTTTGACTGCACTGCAGTAACAGGTTCTTCCCATTCTGTCTCTTTCCCCGTCGACACACAGCCTGAGAATGGCCTCTCCCTTCCCCCACTCACCCCATGTTCCGGGACCAGTTGATTCTCCATTCCGCCTCTTACAAACAGCCCCCGTCTGCCCCTGAACTTGCCCCGGACTCGATGCTGATCTCTGAGTCTATCTGCGGACACGCTCCCAAAGCGATGTGCTGCTGGAAGGAGGCTGCTGTTTGCTTCCTTCCCCAGGGAACGGGGATCTCTCCATTCGCGACTGTTTCAAACCATCTTCTTCCGCTCACAGGCAGTGCTGGGGGAGGGGAGCGCAGGCGCAGATTCAGGCAACAATTCAGCAAACAGAAACATAGAAAATTTCCGGCGCAGAATGAGGCCATTCGGCCCAACATGTCCGTGCCAGCTCAAAGAGAGCGATCCAGCCTGTTCCCACAGTTTATTGTTGTTGGACAGTGAAGTGTGGAAACAGAAACGGACAGTCAGAATGTGGGGAGTTACACAAAGAGAATCGATTATAGGCACCAGGTGAGAAGTGTGAAGGACACATTTTAAACAGCGGCTGTTTGGTTTCGCTTGAACGGTTAGACCATGGGAGCGGGAACTGGAAATCTGACCTGTGTAAAAGTCCCTGTTCCGTCGGTCAGTCCCATTCATGGCCCAGTGGATTGTTTCTGGATGTTATTTAATTGTTGTAAAACGGCCAAAGACTCTGGTATGCAGTAGCTGGGGCTGCAGGACTGCAGTGGAATCAGACACTGACTCTGTTTGTGTTGCTGGGTTTCCTTTGTGATTGTTCACAATGATTATTCATTCAAAGATTGTTTTGGTCTCTCTTGTAACTTCCACCACACCTCTTCCTGAATTATAATAAATACTTTTTCTTTCTACAGGCAAATACTTGAAGGAAGCAGAATAAATAGAATGATGCCTCAGCACAAGGGGAAGTGCAGCCGGCTTCTCACACACAGTAAGGACAGTATCACTCAGAGAGAAAAGAGACATCAGTTCCACAATCACTGCCAGCAGTACTAGTCAGACTGGCACTGATCCCAAGTTCCAGAGACTAACAGTCAATCCAACAGTCACACAGAGCATGACAGACTGAAGTTGTTTCCATTTCACCCCAACTCCGTCCCACTGACAGGTAGATACATCAATCCCAGTCCAAAATCACACCCACTATCAGATTGCAAGGCACTGTGTCACTCTCACAAGACAGCAGCCTGAACTACAAATTCAATGTCAGATCGAACAGACAAACAGTACCTGATTGTAAAGTACAGAATTAATCTCAATAATGTAACCAGACTGCAGACTGAGCTACATGTTACACACCACTCCACAAATCTCACAAGTGGTCAGACTGGAGGATACAGTATTAATTCCATTACTGCAGACTGCATGCACAGTTATCTGCCAGGACATAAAGCATATTGTAAAATGAAAGGACACAGACCTGAAATGTTAATTGTGTTTCTCCCTCCACAAATGCTGCCTGAACTGCTGAGTATTTCCAGCATTTTTGTTTATTTCATATTTCCAGCATCTACAGACTTTTGCTTTTATTTTCGAGTTAAAGAAACATTGCATTGTGAGGTGGGAGTGACTGCCCTTGACATCAAGGCAGCCTTTGACATGTATGGCAACAAGGCAGCCCTAGCAAAACCAATGTAAATAGAAATCGGGGCAAAATGCTCTGCTGTTTGCAGTCATACCTAGCACTAAGGAAGATGGCTGTGGTTGTTCAGGTCAATCATCTCAGTCTCCGGCCATTACAGCTGGAATTCCTTAGGCTCGTGTTCTAGGCCCAACCATCTTCAGCAGCTTCATCAACAACCTTCCCTCCATCACAAGGCCAGAAGTGTGGATGTTTTCTGATGATTGCCCAATGTTCAGCACCATTCATGACTCCTCAGATACTGAAGCAGCCCATGTCCAGATGCAGCAAGACCTGCACAACATCCAGGCTTGGGTTGATAAGTGGCAAGTAACATTGGCATCAGATAAGTGCCAGGCAATGACCATCTCAAACAAGAGAGAATCTAATCATCTCCCCTTGATGTTCAATGGCATTACCATCACTGAATCCCCCACCATTAACATTGACCATTGGTTACCATTGACCAGAAACTGAACTGGACCAGCCATATAAGTGCTGTGACTGCAAGAGCAAGGTCAGAGGCTAGGAATTCTGCGGCGAGTAACTGACCTCCTGTTTCCCCACATCCGTCCACCATTCACAAGGCACAAGTCAGGAGTGTGATGGAATACTGCCCACTTGCCTGGATGAGTGCAGCTCCAACAACACTCAAGTAGCCTGTTTGATTGCCCACATCCACCACCTTCAATATTCACTCCATTCACCACTGATGCACAGTGGCAGCAGTGCGTACCAGCTAAAAGATGCACTGCAGCAACACACCAAGGCTTCTTCGACAGTACCTTCCAAACCTGGAACCTCTACCACCAACAAGGACAAGGGCAGCAGATGCATGGGAACACTACCACCTGCAAGTTCCCCTCCAAGCCACACACCATTCTGACTTGGAACTATATCACCATTCCTGCACTGTCGCTGGGTCAAAATCCTGGAACTCCCTTCCAAACAGCACCGTTGGAATTCCTACATCTCAAGGACTGCAGCAGCTCAATAAGGCAGCTCACCACCATTTTGTCAAGGGCAATTTGGAATGGGCAATAAATGCTGGCAGAGCCAGTGATGCCGACATCACATGAACAAATGAAAAAAGTGAGGAAATAGTGAAGGGCTTCTATCGAATACATGCAGATATGTTTCCTCTTGTGGTGTTGTCTGAAACAAGAGCCAAAAATATAAAATCGACATTCATAAAACCAATGAGGAATTCATGAAAAAGGTATTTATGTAGTGAGTGGTTAGAAT
The DNA here is from genome assembly GCF_036365525.1 of Heterodontus francisci. NCBI lineage: Eukaryota > Metazoa > Chordata > Chondrichthyes > Heterodontiformes > Heterodontidae > Heterodontus > Heterodontus francisci. The sequence continues at coordinate 1,357,746 of NW_027141448.1, forward strand.
CTGGAATTTGCAACCACAGGGAGAGGTCGAGGCGATAATATCGATGCATTTAAGGGGAGGTGGAACAACTGTATGGGAAGAAAGGAATTGAGGGATATACATATGGGGCTTTATTTTTCTTTATTTGTGCATATGAAGCAGGGTGGCTGGAAATATGTGTGGAGCATCGAGCAGTTGGGACGATCCCAGTGCAGTGTTTTGTCTCGATGGATCTGCCCAGAATACTTGTGATGCAGGAGCTGGGAGCTTCAGTACTTCAGTGGAGACAGATACTGACACTGGTTTTCATTTGTGGGTGTTTTTAATGATTATTAATTGCGAAATTAAATTCACCTCTTTGATATTTTGCACCTCCCCTGTTCTTGAGTTTAGACATATTTTTTCTTCATACAGGCAAATACTTGAAGGTATCGTGATGAATGTGATGGTTGCTGCACTCGAAGCACAAGGAACAGTGCAGCCAGCTCCTCTCACACACAGTAGGTACATTATCACTCAGAGTACAGTGGGATAGACAGTTCATCAGTTCCCTAGTCTCAGACTGCAGAAGTAGTCAGGTCCACATTGATCCCGAGTTCCAGAAACACATTTTCAATCCAACAATCAAACAAAGCAGGAGAGAAATAAGTTGTTTCCATTTCACCCCAATTCAGTCCCATTGACAGTCAGATACCTCAATCCCAGGTCAAAGTCACCCTCATTAACAGATTGAAATACAATGTGTCAATCTAAATATAATGCAGACTTAGCTATCAATTAAATATCAGATAGAATTGGCACACAGTATTGATTGAATGGCACAGAATCTAACGTAATGCTGTACCCTGAGATTTAAATTAAATACCATACTCAAAGCTCACATCCATTCATGATAAAGGATGTTTAAACATCCCCATAGTGTACCCTGAGATACAAGTTACATACAAGTTCAACATTCATTACAGAGAAAGTTTCTAAGGTGCTGAAAGATATTGTAACCTGAGACACAAATTAGATACCAGTTCAGAACTCACCCACACTGTGAAATGGAAAGATACAGAATCAATTCCATTAGTGTAGATCACTTTAAATCTGTTTCCCCCAGTCACTGACCTCTCTGCTAAGGTAAATAGGCCCTTCACTTCAACTCTATCCAGGCACCTCAAAATTTTGTATGTTTCAATGAGATTTCCCCTCAGCCTTCTCTGTGCCAAGGAGAACAGCCCCAGCCTATCCAGTCTTTCCTCATAGCTGCATTTTTCCAATCCCGGCAACATCCTCGTGAATCTCCTCTGCACCCTCTCGAGTGCAATTACATCCTTTCTGTAATAAGGTGATCAGAACTGCATACAGTATTCATTGTGGCCTGACTAATGATTTATACAGTTCCAGCATAACCTCCCTGCTCTTAAATCTATACCTCGGCTAATAAAGGAAAGGATTCCATATGCCTTCTTACCACCTTAACGACCTGTCCTGCTACCTTCAGGGATCTGTGGACATTTACTCCAAGGTCCCTCACTTCCTCTACACCTCTCAGTCTTCTCCAATTAATTGTGTATTCCTTTGCCTTGTTTAACCTCCCCAAGTGCATCAACTCACACTTCTGAATTGAATTCCATTTGCCATTTTTCTGTCCATCTGACCAGACCATGAAGATCTTCCTGCAGTCTACAGCTATCCTCCTTGCTATTTACCACACAGCCAATCTTTGTGCCATCTGCAAACTCATACCCCCTACATTTACATCCGTGAAGACTACATCAACTGCACTACCCTCATCTATCTTCTTTCTTAATTCTTCAAAATTTCGATCAAGTTGGTTAGACAAGATCTTCCCTTAACAAATCCATGCTGACTATCCTTGATTAATCTGTGCCTTTCTAAGTGACATTTTATCCTGTCTCTCAGAATAGATTCCAATAATTTGCCCACTACTGATGTTAGACTGACTGGCCTGTAATTATTTGGTCTCCCTCACTCCCTTTTTAAACAAAGGTACAACGTTAGCAGTCCTCCAATCCTCCATCACCACACCTGTATCCAGTGAGGTCTGGAAAATGATGATCAGCTCTTCTGCTATTTCCTCTCTTGCTTCTTTTTAACAGCCTGAGGTGCATTCCATCCGGTGCTCGTGATTTATCAACTTTCATATACACTAATCCCATTAATATGTCCTCTCTCCCTCTGTATGGATCACATCCATACTTCACACCCCTCTTCCTTATCTACAATATATGCATCTTCCCCCTCTTTTGTGAAGACAGATGCAAAGTATTTATTCAGAACAATGCCAGCATCTTCTGCTCTACACATAGGTTACCTTTTTGGTCTTTTCTGTGCCCTATTCTTTCCTTATTTATCCTTTTGCTCTCAATGTATTGATAAAACATCTTTGGGTTCACCATAATTTTGATTGCCAATATTCTTTTATGCTCTCGCTTAACTTTCCTAATTTCAATGTTGATTTCCCCCCTCCACATTCTATACTCCTCTCGGCTTTCTGTAGTATTCAGTTCTCTGTGTTGGGCATAAACTTTCCTTTACTGCCTTATTACACCCGTAAACTCCTTGACATCCATGGGGCTCTAGTTTTGGCCTTCCCACCCTTTTTCTTTGTGGGAACATGTTGACTCTGAACCCCTGGAATCTCCCCTTTGAATTCTTCCCACTGCTCTGACACTGATTTACCTTCAACTACCTGTTTTCAGTCCACATTCGGTAAATCAATCTTCACCTTAGTAAAGTTGGTCTTACCCCAATTGAAAACTCTAACTCCTGTTCTGTCCTTGTCCTTTCCATAATTATATTAAAACTGATTGAATTATGATCACTACCACCAAATTGCTGTCCCACTGACGCTCCTTCCACCTGCCCCTCTTCATTTCCTAAAACTAAGTCTAAAACTTCACCCTCTCTTGTTGGACTTGCTACATATTGGCTAAAGAAGTACTCCTGAATGCACCTCAAGAATTCTGCTCCCTCAATTCCCTCTACACAAAAAGTATCCCAGTTAATGTTTGGGTGGTACAAATCCCCCACTGTTACTGCCCTATTGTTCTTGCACTTCTCAGATATTTGCCTACATATCTGCTCTTCCATCTCCCTCTGACTGTTTAGGGGTCTATAGTACACTCCCAGCAGTGTGATTGCCTCTTTTTCGGTCCTCAGCTCAATCTATACGGTCTCATTTGATAAACCTTCCAACATATCATCCCTCCTCACAGCTGTCATAGTTTCTTTGACCAAAATTGCCACTCCCCCTCCTTTTTTATCCCCTTCCCTCTCACGTCTGAAAACCCTGTAACCAGGAAGATTGAGCTGCCACGCCTGTCCCTCCTTTAGCCATGTTTGTGTAATAGCTATGATATCATACTGCCATGTGTCTAACTGTGCCCTGAGCTCATCTGCTTCATTTGCTATACTCCTTGCATTGATTTAGATATCCTTGAGCACTGCCAACATTTTTTGTTTTGAATTTTCTAATCAGTATTTCCTCTCTCTTCCAGACTCCATTAATTTTCTGCCTTCCATTTTCATTTCTGATCTGACTCTACCTTCCAGTCCCCATCTCCCTGCCAAACTAGTTTTAACCCTCCCCAACAGCACTAGCAAAACATCCTGCAAGGAACTCCGTCCTGGCTCGGTTCAGGTGCAACCCGTCCAACCTGTCCCAAAAATCGAAAGTCCTCCCTCCTGCACCATCTTTCCAGCCACACGTTCATCTGTCTTATCCATCTATTCCTGTACATTCATCTGTCTTATCCATCTATTCCTGTACTCACTTGCACGTGGCACTGGGAGTAATCCGGAGATTATTACTTTTGATGTCCTGCTTGCTAATTTCTTACCTCACTCCCTAAGTTCTGACTGCAGCACAACATCCTTATATCAACCTATGTTGTTGGTTCTGATGTGGACTACCACTGCTGGCTGTTCACCCTTCCGCTTCAGGGTGCTCTGCAACTGCTCAATGACATCCTTGACCCTGGCACCAGGGAGCCAACACTCCATTCCTGGATTCACGTCTGTGGCCATAGAAACACCTGATTGTTCCCTTGACGATTGAATCAGCTATCACTATGGCTTTTCCAGTCTTCCCTGTACTCCCCTTTGCTGCTGAGTCACCCATGGTGTCATGGACTTGGCTCCGGCTGCACTCCCCAGGTGAAGCATCATTGTCCTCTGTATTCAGAACTGAATACCTGCTGGAGAGTGAGACGCACTCGGGGTGTCCTGCACTACCTGCCTGATTCTTTTTGACTGCCTGGTGGTCACCCATTCCCTCTCTCCCTGCATACTCTTAAGCTGTGGGGTGACCGCATCTATAAACGTGTTATCTATGTGCAAAGAACAAACAACAGTACAGCACAGGAACAGGCCATTCGGCCCTCCAAGCCTGCGCCGATCTTGATGCCTGTCTAAACTAAAACCTTCTGCACTTCAGGGGACCGTATCCCTCTCTTCCCATCCTATTCATGTATTTGTCAAGATGCCTCTTAAACGTCGCTATCTTCCCTGCTTCCACCACCTTCCCCGGCAGCAAGTTCCAGGCACTCACCACCCTCTGTGTAAAGAACTTGCCTCGCACATCCCCTCTAAACTTTGCCCCTCTTGCCTTAAACCTATGTCCCCTCGTAACTGACTCTGCCACCCTGTGAAAAAGCTTCTGACTATCCACTCTGTCTCTGCCACTCATAACTTTGTCAACCTCTATCATGTCGCCCCTCCACCTCCATTCTCAGTTTTGGGAAAAATAGAGTATATGACTGTATCAGTAAGTAGGAAAAGTTAAAATATGTTGTGACCAGTGGAGACGTGTGATGAGAATAAACAGATCCTCCTCTGATTTCAACTACAGCAGCATTAGTGATTTGGCTCTGTAGCTTAGTTGGTAAAAGCACCAGCCTAGTAAACAGAAGAGCCTGGGTTCAACTCCCAGCAGAGCCTTATTTCACATTTGTGGTATGCTTTAGAAATTTCTTTATCAATCATTTATATCTCTGTTTTGTGAACTTGAACTTGGAATTCAAATTACATGATGAATTTCAGTCACAGGAGAAAACAGCCTTTGTGAAGGATGTGAGTTGGGAATGGCTGTTCCTCCTTGTCCAGAAATTCAGTGCTGATCCGCCAAAGGCAACTTCTTTGACACAAATTTGTTCACGGTTACATTCAATCTGGAAAACAGCTCGACATTAATCTCACTGAAGGAAAGTGTGACTGCGTTGTTTGTTTCAGAGTGTTTGTGTCGTTATGTGTTGCTTTTAACCGAGACTGGGGACATGACGCAAGTGGGAGGGTTGATCCGAGGTTTGGAATATTTGTCAATCAGGAACAAGAAAAATCAAAGGAACCAAATAAGAAAACCTATGTCTCGTGGGTGTTGAGAGACGGTGAGAAGATATTAAACTTTGTTCCATTCAATCCGGCTGCGATGAACTTTGAATTTTTCCGCCTTTTATAAACATTATTTGAAGGGTCTCTGTAACAATGTTCAGTGTTGATGAGAGTGGGGTCTGGGTGAGCAGCTGCTGAGTGTGACAGGGTCAGGACTGGATGCAGGAAGTTCTCTGACATTCTCTCTCCCTCTCTCTCTCTGATGGCTTTGAGTTGATTTTCAAGTGTTTGAATAAATGAAGGAAGTTCCCTCCACCCATTTGTTTGGACAGACAGTGTAGTATAAGGATGTAAAGGGTTAATGCTGAAGATAGTGGGATCAACCCCTCCCACTGTCAGAGTGATGATGTAACAGTCACATGAGATGAGGTTTGGGAGAAGAGAGAGCAGCACCAAGGATGCTAGCTTAAGAGGTTTGATGAATGTGTATATAGTATTGTGTAAATTAGAAAAGATTTCTTAGTTCTTTCAGCAGGAAATGTGTCCAGAAAATATTCAGGAGTCGGAATGCAGATATTAACTCCAAGTGACAGTTCTGGGTTCATTTAACAAAAAAAAGGTAGCAAATAATATTTCTCACTGATTGAAATCCCCCAGTGAGGAGACAGTTAAACAGGTGATCTGTTGGGGCATTCTTCGATCCAAGGTTTCGGCAGCATTTAATCTCCCTTTTTGGTGAAATTCTCTGTTATTTGCATCTTTTTTTAATCAGCTTTCATGGGTGAGTGAAAAACTCCATTCTTCCTTCTTCCCATCAGTTTCTCTTTTCTGTCTCAGATCAATATAATGATGAGAATCCCAATTTAATCTGCTGTTTCTGGTGTTTTATCCATTCCAATCAAAATTCAACATTCCAATCTAATCTATTTGTTATTCCACAGTGTCTCTCCATGTGTTTTATTCTGTTGTATTCTCTCACAGTCTGTTTGATGATCAATGTTACATCTCAGTCTCTGTTCTGGTGAAGATCAGAAGCAGTGTTATCTGTTTGCACCACCCGACAAGTCGGCCTGAGGCTGTGTCTCATCGATAATGTGGAGTTAGGCACATCGAAACATAGGAGCAGGAGTCGGCCATTCAGCCCATCGAGACTGCCCCGCCATTCAATATGATCTTGGCTGAACATCCACTTCAATGCCCTTTTTCCCACGCTTTCCTCATATTCCCTTATGTCATTTGTATTTACTAATCTGTCAATCTCTGCTTTAAACATACTCAACGACTGAGCTTCCACAGCCCTCTGGGGTAGAGAATTCCAAAGATTCACAACCCTCTGAGTAACAACATTTCTCCTCATCTCTGTCCTAAGTGGCTTCCCCCTTATTTTGAAATTGTGTCCCCTGATTTTCGACTCCCCAACCAGGGGAAACATCTTAGCTGCATCGACCCTGACTGTCCTTTAAGTATTTTGTGGGTTTCAATGGGATCACCTCTCATTCTTCAAAACTCTAGAGAAGACAGCCCCAGTTTCCCCAATCTCTCTTCATAGGACAATCCCACCATCCCAGGAACAAGTCTGATGAACCTTCGTTGAACTCCCTCCATGGCAATAATATCCTGCCTAAGGTAAGGAGACCAAAACTGTACACAGTACTCCAAGTGCGGTCTAACCAGGGTTCTATACAATTGAAGCAAGAATTCACTACTCCTGTACTCAAATCCTCTTGTGATAAAGGCTAACATACTATTAGCCTTCCTAATTGCTTGCTGCACCTGCATGTTAGCTATCAGTGACTTATTGACATGGACACCCAGATCACCCTTATATTCTATAACTCAGTTAATAAAGGAAAGGATTCCATATACCTGCTGAACCAGCTTATTGACCTGGACTACTACTTCAGGAATCTGTGGACATTCACTCCAACGTCCCTCACTTCCTCTACACCATTCAGTGTTTTCCCATTAATTGTGGATTCCTTTGCCTTTTTTGACGCGTGCTCTCGCTGTTCCCTGCTCTCCGAGTGAACTCTTGCTCCCTCTCTCTCCTGGGCTCTTGATGCTCCACTCTGCTCTCACTGTTTCCCACTCTCTTAATGTATCAATATTTGTTTGCCTTGTGTTTAATTTAAAATATGGATTAACTGTATTTTACAGTTGTAGGTTTTATTTGGTAGTCCTTTGCAAGTTGTGGATTGGTATTTAATATTTAGCTCTGTGAAAACGATTGTGAATGAAAATATAACTTTCAATCTTATACATGGGCTGGTCTGCAAGCTCCAAGTCCTTCATTTTGTAGTAATGGAATTGATACTGTATCTTTCAGTCTTAATCTCTGTGGGATTTTTGAACTGGTATGTAATGCATAACTTGGTCTAACGTTCTGATGTACATTATTGGGATTCAAAGGATGATAGGAAATAGGGGCATTAGGCCATTCAGCCCATCAAGCCTGCTCCAACATTCAAACAGATCGTGACTGATCATCTACCTCTACGCCATTTTTCCTGCTATCTCCATCTCCCTTGATCCTGTTAGTATTTAGAAATCTATCGATTTCTGTCTTGAATATGTTCAATGATTGATCTTCCACAGCCCACTGGGATAAAGAATTCCACAGATTTCCCACCCTCTGAGTAAAGAAATTCCTGCTCATCTCAGTCTCAAATGGCCTGCCCTTATTCTGAGTCTGTGTCCCCTTGTTCTAGACTCACCAGACAGAGGAAACATCCTCTCCATATCTACCCTGGAAGAATTTTGTATGTTTCAATGAGATCACCTTTCATTCTTCGAAACTCCAGAGAATTTCGGCCCAGTTTCTGCAGTCTCTCATCATAAGACAATCCCACCATCCCAGGGGATTAGTCCGGTGAATCTCTGTTGTACTCCCTCTGTGACAAGTCTATCCTTCCTTCAATAAGGAAACCAAAATAGTACAGAATATTCCAGGTGCAGTCTCAGCCAGACTTTATACAATTGAAGCAATACATCTTTAACCATGTACTCAAATCCCCTTTCAATGAAGCCAACATACCATTTGCCTTCCTAATTGCTTTCTGCACCTGCACACGAGCTTTTAGTGTCTCATGAACAAGGACACCCAGGTACCTTTGGACATCGACACTTCTCAACCTCTCACCAGTTAAGAAATACTCTGTCTTTCTGTTTATTCTCCCAAAGTGGAGAAATTCACACTTATTCACATTATATTCCATCTGCCATGTTCTTGCCCATTCACTTACCCTGTCCAAATCCCCTTGAAGCCTCCTTGCATTCATTCTGTACCTTTCAATCATGCAAATTTTGTCTGTTCTGTTTCAAGGTTTATATTTAAAATGTAACCATGGTGACAGAGTTTATTTAGATCTGATGATGGGTTTGTTTTTGGACTGTGATTGATGTATCAACCTGTCAGCTGTACTGAATTGGAGTGAAATGGAAACAACTTCTGTCTCTCCTGCTGTTGTTTGACTGTTGGATTGAAAATGTGTCTCTCGACTTTGGGATCAGTGTCTGTCTGACTACTTCTTTTGTTTGTTCTAGTGGAACTGATGAGCTGGCAGTATCTCTGTGCTTTGTGAGTGATCCTGTACCGACAAGGCATGGAATGCCTTGCCCGGGGAAGTTGTTGAGTCAGAAACTTTAGGGACTTTCAAAAGGCTTTTGGATAGGTATATGGATAAAGGAGAATGATGGGGTATAGATTAAATTGTCCTTGACAGAGGACAAAGGATCGGCACAACATTGTGGGCCGAAGGGCCTGTTCTGTGCTGTATGTTCTATGTTCTATGTTCTATGACTGTGTGTTGGAACGAGCTCGCTGCACTTTTCCTTGTGTCCAAGAATCACCACATCCAGTCAGGTTCCTTCATGTATTTTCCTGCAGGAATGAAAGAACTGGTGAGATAGAAGATACAAAAGGGATCAATGTAATCGTCCCAATAATAATCATTATGAACAATCGCGAAATGAAAACCAGGAACACAAACAGTGTCAGTGTCTGACTCCACTGCAGTACTGCAGTATTCAGCTTCTGTTTACCAGGTGTTTGCAGTGGATTTACAACAAGTTTGTGACATTCAGAAACAACACAAGCCCTGCACTGCTCAATGACAGGGACTGTCCGATCGAGCAGTGACCTTCACACAGTCACATTTCTATTTCAACGGAAAACAAGCAGCCACTATTTAAAATGTGCCTTTCACACTTCTCACCTGGTGTCTGCAATAAATGCTCTTTGTCTAACTGTCCACATGGTTATTTTGCGGCTATTTTGCCCCCACTGTTCACAATCCAACAAACAGTGAGAGACTGGAACTAAAGCAGGAAAATTCCCTCTCCTTTGGGTGGTGACATTGTCAGTGATTTTCAATAGTGACTTCTTCCCATTGTGTCTCCCTGAGCCTGTACAGACACTGTCCGAGAATGAACTCTCCCTTCCCCGTGTCCCCGGCTCACTCCATGTTCCGGGAGCAGCTCCTGCTCCACAGTGTCTGTTACAAACATTCCCCGACTCCCCCTCAACTTCCCACCACTCAATGCGAATCTCTGAGCACATCTGCGGACATGCTCCCAAAGCAGTGGCTGCTGGAAGCAGATGCTGTTTGTTCCCTTCCCCCAGGCCCGGGAAGTCTCCATTAGCAGCTGATTTTAACCATCTTCCCCTGATTGAGTGAATGGCCTCACAGATTGGGTTGGGGAAAGGCTGCGCATGCGCTCCACTCCTCATTGTGAGGTCCCACTGGGGGCGGGGCAACACCGCGCGTGCGCAGAGATCTGCAGCAATTCAGCATTCAAACATCAATGGGAACTTTCCCCATTTCACCCTCATCAAAGTCCCAAAGAAAGTGAAGAGGGGCTTGGACTGAAGGGAGGGAGGGGCGGGGTAGGGGGAACCTAGAACCCAGAAAGCTGCCCACTTGCCCCATATAGATGCTCAATTTGCGGTCATTCCCTGCAGGGGGTTTGTTATTATTGAGCCCCTCATGGTAAAACAATCCGATAGAAAGAGGGGAGAAAGGAGGGAGCCGGTGTGTTTGCTGGGACCTTGCAGAATTCATTTCAGCAGCAAAAGTCCCGGGTTATATTAACCCAAGTGAAACACGCTGTCAGTGAGAGGAAAACCGAACGGCCCTTTTCATCTTTTCATTGGAAACAAAGTAAAGCAGGAAGTGCGGCGAGCAGAGCAGACACACAAGCTCAATGACAGGAGAGCTCGGCCGTCCCTGAGTTTCAGCTCCCGGCTCTTCCATTTCCTCATCCACACTGTCTTTCCTGTGGATGTTCAGGGATTCCTTGTCGGATCTGAGGACTGTATCCACTAAACATTCTGAGTCAGGAGATCCACACACTCTCTGTTATCAAGATTTATGGGCAGGAATGTTTCAAAACTTTGTCCATTAAATCATTGTATTATTCACAGAACTAATGAGAGGCAATCGGTTCATTGTTCAGGCCTTGAACTTGGTTTGGGTAGACCGAAAACTGTGAGGTTCAGCACCTCTCCAATCCTTCACTATTGGCCGGGTGGCCTAATGGATAAGGCGTCTGACATCGGTGTATTTAACGATGTTATCAGAAGATTGTAGGTTCGAGTCCTGCTGCGGTCATTTTGGGCGAACAGTGTTTGGCACCGCCGCCTCACAGCTCCAGCGACCCGTGTTCAGTTCTGGCTAATGTCTGTGCGCAGTTTGAGTTCTCCCTGCAACTGCGTGTGTTTCCTCGCACAGCCAAAGACTTGCAGATTGATTGGTAAATTGACCATTGTGAATTGCCCCCAGTGGAGGTAGGTGGTGGGGGATGTGGTCGGGAATATGGGAATAATGTTGGATTAGCATAAATGGGTGGTTGTTGGTCGGCAGAGACTTGGTGGGCCGAAGGGCCTGTTTCAGTGCTGCATCTATGAATAAATAACTGATTTTTTTGATGAAATAACAGAAAAGGTTGATGAAGGGAAAGCAATGGATGTTGTCTATATGGATTTTCAGAAAGCGTTTGACAAACTACCACATAAAAGGCTGGGTAACAAAACTGAGGCTCCTGGAATAGGAGGGTCAGTATATGCTTCGATTAAAAAATGTATGAAATATCAAGAAAAGCGAGTTGTGGTATTTGGTTGTTTTTCAGAATGGAAGATGGTGAACAGTGATGTCCACAAGGGTCAGTGTCAGGACCACCATATATATAAATGACTTGAATATTGGAATCACAGAATTGTTACTGCACAGAAGGAGGCCATTTGGCCCATCGTGTCTGCACTGACTCGCCAAATGAGCAATTCACCTCATGTCACTTCCCCGTGCTCTCCCGATTATCCTGCACATTCTTCCTTTTCAGATAACAGTCTAATTCCCCTATGAATGCTTCAATTAAACCTGCCTCCATCACATTCTCAGGCAGTTCATACTTTAACCACTCGCTGCGTGAAAAAGTTTTACCCCATGTCGCTTTTGCTTCTTTTACCAATTACTTTAAATCTGTGCCCTCTCATTCTCGATCCTTTCACAAGTGGGAACAGTTTCTCCCTATCCACTCTGTCCACACCCCTCATCATTTTGAATACCACTATGAAATCTCCTCTTAGCCTTCTTTTCTCCAAGGAAAACAGTCCGAACTTCTCCAATCTATCTTCATAACTGAAGTTCCTCATCCCTGGAACCATTCTCATGAATCTTTTCCATAATCTCTCCAATGCCTTCACATCTTTCCTAAAGTGTGGCACCCAGAACTGGACGCAGTACTTCAGCTGAGGCTAGTGTCTTATACAAGTTCAACATGACCTCCTTGTTCTTGTCCTCTATGCCTCTATTACTAAAGCCGATGATACTGTATGCTTTATTAACCGCTCTCTCAACCAATGACTTCTACCCCCAGGTCCCTCTGCTCCTGCACCCCCTTTAGAATTGTACCCTTTATTCTATATTGTCACTCCATGTTCTTCTGACCAAAACGAATCAATTCACATTTCTCTGCATTGAACTTCACCTGTCATAGAAAAAACAAAGATAATTACAGCACTGGAACAGGCCCTTCGGCCCTCCAAGCCTGCGCCGATCCAGATCCTCTCTCTAAACATGTCGCCTATTTTCTAAGCTTCTGTATCTCTTTTCTTCCTGCCCATTCATGTATCTGTCTAGATACATCTTAAAAGACTCCATCGTGCCCGCATCTACCACCTCCGCTGGCAATGCGTTCCAGGTGCCCACCACCCTCTGCGTAAAGAACTTTCCACGCATATCCCCCCTAAACTTTTCCCCTTTCACTTTGAACTCGTGTCCTCTAGTAATTGAAACCCCCACTCTGGGAAAAAGCTTCTTGCTATCCACCCTGTCTATACCTCTCATGATTTTGTACACCTCAATCAGGTCCCCCCTCAACCTCCGTCTTTCTAATGAAAATAATCCTAATCTACTCAACCTCTCTTCATAGCTAGCGCCCTCCATACCAGGCAACATCCTGGTGAACCTCCTCTGCACCCTTTCCAAAGCATCCACATCCTTTTGATAATGTGGCGACCAGAACTGTACGCAGTATTTCAAATGTGGCCGAACCAAAGTCCTATACAACTGTAACATGACCTGCCAACTCTTGTACTCAATGCCCCGTCCGATGAAGGAAAGCATGCCGTATGCCTTCTTGACCACTCTATTTACCTGCGTTGCCACCTTCAGGGAACAGTGGACCTGAACACCCAAATCTCTCTGGACATCAATTTTCCCCAGGACTTTTCCATTTACTGTATAGTTCACTCTTGAATTGGATCTTCCAAAATGCATCACCTCGCATTTGCCCTGATTGAACTCCATCTGCCATTTCTCTGCCCAACTCTGCAATCTATCTATATTCTGCTGTATTCTCTGACAGTCCCCTTCACTATCTGCTACTCCACCAATCTTAGTGTCGTCTGCAAATTTGCTAATCAGTCCACCTATACTTTCCTCCAAATCATTAATGTATATCACAAACAACAGTGGTCCCAGCACGGATCCCTGTGGAACACCACTGGTCACACGTCTCCATTTTGAGAAACTCCCTTCTACTGCTACTCTCTGTCTCCTGTTGCCCAGCCAGTTCTTTATCCATCTAGCTAGTACACCTTGGACCCCAAGCGCCTTCACTTTCTCCATCAGCCTGCCATGGGGAACCTTATCAAACGCCTTACTGAAGTCCATGTATATGACATCGACAGCCCTTCCGTCATCAATCAACTTTGTCACTTCCTCAAAGAATTCTATTAAGTTGGTTAGACATGACCTTCCCTGCACAAAACCATGTTGCCTATCACTGATGAGCCCATTTTCTTCCAAATGGGAATAGATCCTATCCCTCAGTATCTTCTCCAGCAGCTTCCCTACCACTGACGTCAGACTCACTGGTCTATAATTTCCTGGATTATCCCTGCTACCCTTCTTAAACAAGGGGACAACATTAGCAATTCTCCAGTCCTCCGGGACCTCACCCGTGTTTAAGGATGCTGCAAAGATATCTGTTAAGGCCCCAGCTATTTCCTCTCTCGCTTCCCTCAGTAACCTGGGATAGATCCCATCCGGACCTGGGGACTTGTCCACCTTAATGCCCTTTAGAATACCCAACACTTCCTCCCTCCTTTTGCCGACTTGACCTAGAGTAATCAAACATCTGTTCCTAACCTCAACATCTGTCATGTCCCTCTCCTCGGTGAATACCGATGCAAAGTACTCGTTTAGAATCTCACACATTTTCTCTGAGTCCAAGCATAACATTCCTCCTTTGTCCTTTAGTGGGCCAATCCTTTCTCTAGTTACCCTCTTTCTCCTTGTAAATGAATAAAAGGCTTTGGGATTTTCCTTAACCCTGTTTGCTAAAGATATTTCATGACCCCTTTTAGCCCTCTTAATTCCTCGTTTCAGATTGGTCCTACATTCCCGATATTCTTTCAAAGCTTCGTCTTTCATCAGCCGCCTAGACCTTATGTATGCTTCCTTTTTCCTCTTAGCTAGTCTCACAATTTCACCTGTCATCCATGGTTCGCTAATCTTGCCATTTCTATCCCTCATTTTCACAGGAACATGTCTCTCCTGCACGCTAATCAACCTCTCTTTAAAAGCCTCCCACATATCACATGTGGATTTACCTTCAAACAGCTGCTCCCAATCTACATTTCCCAGCTCCTGCCGAATTTTGGTATAGTTGGCCTTCCCCCAATTTAGCACTCTTCCTTTAGGACCACTCTCGTCTTTGTCCATGAGTATTTTAAAGCTTACGGAATTGTGATCACTATTCCCAAAGTAGTCCCCTACTGAAACTTCAACAACCTGGCCGGGCTCATTCCCCAACACCAGGTCCAGTATGGCCCCTTCCCGAGTTGGACTATTTACATACTGCTCCAGAAAACCCTCCTGGATGCTCCTTACAAATTCTGCTCCATCTGGACCTCTAACATTAAGCGAATCCCATTCAATGTTGGGAAAATTAAAATCTCCTATCACCACCACCCTGTTGCTCCTACATCTTTCCATAATCTGTTTACATATTTGTACCTCTATCTCACGCTCGCTGTTGGGAGGCCTGTAGTACAGCCCCAACATTGTTACCGCACCCTTCCTATTTCTGAGTTCTGTCCATATTGCCTCACTGCTCGAGTCCTCCATAGTGCCCTCCTTCAGCACAGCTGTGATATCCTCTTTGACCAGTAATGCAACTCCTCCACCCCTTTTACCTCCCTCTCTATCCCGCCTGAAGCATCGATATCCTGGGATATTTAGTTGCCAATCATGCCCTTCCCTCAACCAAGTCTCAGTAATAGCAATAACATCATGCTCCCAGGTACTAATCCAAGCCCTAAGTTCATCTGCCTTACCAACTACACTTCTTGCATTAAAACAAATGCACCTCAGACCACCAGTCCCTTTATATTCATCATCTGCTCCCTGCCTGCTCTTCCCCTTAGTCACACTGACTTCATGATCTAGTTTCTTACAGGCTTTTGTTACTACCTCCTCACTGTCAACTGACCTCAATTGGTTCCCATCCCCCTGCCACATTAGTTTAAACCCTCCCCAACAGCGTTAGCAAAAGCACCTCCAAGGACATTGGTTCCAGTCCGGCCCAGGTGTAGACCGTCCAATTTGTAATAGTCCCACCTCCCCCAGAACCGGTCCCAATGTCCCAAAAATCTGAACCCCTCCTTCCTGCACCATCTCTCAAGCCACGCATTCATCCTGACTATTCTTTCATTTTTACTCTGACTATCACGTGGCACTGGTAGTAATCCTGAGATTACTACCTCTGAGGTCCTACTTTTTAACTTGGCTCCTAACTCCCTAAACTCTGCTTGTAGGACCTCATCCCGTTTTTTACCTATATCATTAGTGCCTATGTGCACAATGACAACTGGCTGTTCACCCTCCCCCTTTAGAATGTTCTGCAGCCGATCTGAGACATCCCTGACCCGTGCACCTGGGAGGCAACATACCATTCGGGAGCCTCGTTTTCGACCACAGAACCGCCTGTCTCCTCCCCTTACAATCGAATCCCCTACGACTATAGCCCTTCCACTCTTTTTCCCGCCCTCCTGAGCAGCAGAGCCAGCCACGGTGCCATGGACCTGGCTACTGCTGCCTTCCCCTGGTGAGCCATCTCCCTCAACAGTATCCAAAACGGTATACTTGTTTTGGAGGGGGATGACCGCAGGGGACTCCTGCGCTGCCTTCCTGCTCTTTCTCTGCCTTTTGGTCACCCATTCCCTTTCTCCCTCAGCAATCCTAATCTGCGGTGTGACCAATTCACGAAACGTGCAATCCACGACCTCCTCAGCATCGCGCATGCTCCAAAGTGAGTCCATCCGCAGCTCGAGAGCCGTCATGCGGTCTAACAAGAGCTGCAGCTGGACACACTTCCTGCACGTGAAGGAGACAGGGTCATCAGCCATGTCCCTGAGCTCCCACATTGAGCAGGAGGAGCATGATACGGGTCTGAGATCTCCTGCCATTTTTAATCATAAGTTTAAACTTAGTTAAATGAAAAAGGTACGAAAAGTATTTACCAATCACAATAAAACCAGAGAAATCGAAAAAGCCTTACCTTATAAACACCCCACCGAGTCCTTTTTTTTGGTTAGAGGAGGAGGGCGGGTGGGAGACTGTCCTCCCATTCCACCAACTTGTCTATGTCCTTTTGAAGTTCTACACTATCCCTTTTATTCCATGAGTTATAACTTTGCTCACAAGTCTGTTGTGTTGCACTGTATCAAACTCCTTTTGAAAGTCAATAAAAGCAAAATACTGCAGATGCTAGAAATCTGAAATATAAACAAAAAGTGCTGGAAATACTCAGCAGGTCTGGCAGCATCTGTGGAGAGAGAAACAGAGTTAATGTTTCAGGTCAGTGACCATTCAGATGCTGCCAGACCTTTTGAAAGTCGATGTACACCACATCAACAGCATTGCTCTCATCAACCCTCTCTGTTACCTCATCAAAAAACTCCAGCAGGACAGTTAAACATGATTTTCCCTGAAGAAATCCATGCTGTCTTTCCTGAATTAACCCACATTTGTCCATGGGACTATTAATTTTGACCCGAATTATTCTTTCGAGAAGTTTTCCCACCACCGAAATTGAACTGACTGGGGAGTGAGACGAGGTGAGTTGCTTTAGCAGAGAGCCAACATGGGTTCGTCAGGCCGAATGGCTTCCTTCTGTGCTTTCGCCATTCTATGATTGTATGATTCTAGCTACAACTCTTGGTGGAGAGGCAGTGATGCAGGAATGGGTTGACAGAAAGGGGAAAGTCTGGGCTGGTGTGTGTTTGCAGCATTTGCAGCTTGTGTTCGGGTTTGTGAATAAAGGTGATTTGGAAGCAGTGTTCCAAATTGAAGTGTTTACTGGAAGGAAGAAGTTGATGTAAATAAAGAGTAAAACGTGTTAAGATGAAGCGTGGTGTGATTGTGGATCGCAGTAAATATAGTGTTGGTGAATTATTTGTGTTAAGAAACATCCACTGCACCCTCTGCTGCAGGCTGCTGTTTATATCCAGCTGTGTATTAGTGCTGTGTGTTAGCGAGATAAATGTTTGTTTCAACGCTGTTTATAAAGCAATAGCATTGCACTCAAACAGTCCCAGACATAGCAACACACGTACAAAAGCAAAATACTGCAGATGCTGGAAATCTGAAACATAAACAGCAAATGCTTGAAATAGTCGGCAGGTCTGGCAGCATCTGTGGAGAGAGAAACAAAGTTAATGTGAGCTAAGGAAACAGACCTGAACTGTTAACTGTTTCTCTCTGCACAGATGCTGCCAGACCTACTGAGCATTTCCAGCATTTTCTGTTTTTATTACAGCAACACCTTTGATCAGCAGTAGCGGTGATAGTGCGAGCCAGGGGGAAGCCGGGAAGGTACGTTTCACTGTAAAGTACTTACCTGACGATTCGGCGGACGCGGACACGGGGACTGTTGGGTAAGTGAACTTATATATTCGGGCTGTGGCTAAACCCGAAACACTACATGTGTTGTGTCTCCCACCCATCCTCCTCCTCCAACCAAAGAAAAGGACTCTTGTGTGGAGGGTTTGGTAAGGTAAGGTTTTCCTTTATATTTTTTTATTCTCTGTTGTCAATTTCGAGCAGAGGGGATGGAAGCTAGGGCAGTTGCATGCTCCTCTTGCAGGATGTGGGAGGTAAGGGTCACCACTTGTGTCCCTGCTGACTTCACCTGTGAGAAGTGCACCCAACTCCAGCTCCTCACAGACCGCGTTAGGGAACCGGAGCTGGAGCTGGATGAACTTCGGATCATGCGGGAGGCAGAGGGGATGATAGAGAGCAGTTATAGGGAAGTACTGACACCTCAGTCACAGGATAAAGGTAGCTGGGTGACCGTCAGGGGAGGGAAAGGGAATAGGCACACAGTTCAGGGATCCCCTGTGGCCGTTCCCCTCAATAATAAGTATACCGTTTTGGATACGGTTGGGGGTAGGGGGGAACCTACCAGGGGAAAGCCACAGCGGCCAGGTCTCTGGCACTGAGCCTGGCTCTGCGGCTCAGAAGGGAAGGGTGGAGAATAGGAGAGCGACAGTGATAGGAGATTCAATGGTTAGAGGAACAGACAGGAGATTCTGTGGTCGCGAACGAGACTCCCGGATGGTATGTTGCCTCCTGGGTGCCAGGGTCAGGGATGTCTCAGATCGAGTCTACAGGATTCTTAAGGGGGAGGGGGAGCAGCCAGAAGTCGTGGTACATATCGGTACCAATGACATCGCTGGGAAAAAGGATGAGGACCTGAAAAGCAAATATAGGAGTTAGGTTGGAAGCTAAAAGGCAGGACGAGCAGAGTAGTAATCTCAGGATTGATACCGGTGCCACGTGCTAGTGAGGCTAGAAACAGAGAGCGAGTGCAGCTGAACACGTGGCTACAGAGCTGGTGTAGCAGGGAGGGCTTCAGTTATGTGGATCATTGGGATACCTTCTGGGGAAGGTGGGACCTGTACAAGAAGGACGGGTTGCATCTGAACTGGAGGGGCACCAATATCCTGGGCGGGAGGTTTGCTAGAGCTCTTCGGGAGGGTTTAAACTAGTTTGGCAGGGGGATGGGAACCGGAGCTATGGATCAGTGGATGGGGTAGCTGTTGAACAGGCAAATACCGAGTGCAGAGAGTCTGTGAACAAGGTTAGACAGTTGACAGGGCAAAGTTTCAGCCAGTATGATGGGTTGAAGTGTGTCTATTTTAACGCAAGAAGTGTCAGGAATAAGGGTGGTGAACTTAGAGCATGGATCAGTACTTCGAGCTACGATGTTGTGGCCATTACGGACACTTGGAGATCACAGGGGCATGAATGGATGTTGGATGTTCCGGGGTTTAGATGTTTCAAAAGGAATAGGGAGGGAGGTAAAAGAAATGGGGGAGTGGCATTGTTAATCAGGGATAGTATCACAGCTGCAGAAAGGTAGGTCATCGTGGAGGGTTTGTCTAGTGAGTCATTATGGGTGGAAGTCAGAAACCGGAAAGGAGCAGTCACTTTATTGGGAGTTTTCTATAGACCCCCCAATAACAAAAGAGACACGGAGGAACAGATTGGGAGGCAGATTTTGGAAAGGTGCAGAAGTAACAGGGTTGTTGTCATGGGTGACTTCAACTTCCCTAATACTGATTGGAACCTGCTTAGTGCAAATAGTTTGGATGGAGCAGTTTTTGTCAGGTGTGTCCAGGAAGGTTTCCTGACTCAATATGTAGATTTTTTTTTTTTATTTCCAAAATATACTTTATTCATAAAGATCTGTAAAAATTACATTGCCAAACAGTTTCCAAACAGCACCAAAAAATACAAACATTGCCAGGGGGATCAGTTTCCTTCAATACTGTCATGGGTTTCTTCCCAACCCTTCCGTTTCACAATTGTCATGTCAATTACAGTTTTACATTTACAGCAATTGAGAATATTAACGATACAGTTCGAGAGGTTTCCCATGGATCCAGCCCCTCAGTCCAGCTTAGTGAGGGAACCTTACACTGTGGTCTTTCCCCATTGAGCCTTTGCTGCGGCTGCCCCATGCTTTAGTGCGTCCCTCAGCACGTAGTCCTGGACCTTGGAATGTGCCAGTCTGCAACATTCGGTGGTGGACAACTCTTTGCGCTGGAAGACCAGCAAGTTTCGGGCAGACCAAACGGCGTCTTTCACCGAATTGATAGTCCTCCAGCAGCAGTTGATGTTTGTCTCGGTGTGCGTCCCTGGGAACAGCCCGGAGAGCACAGACTCCTGTGTTCCAGAGCTGCTTGGGATGAACCTTGACAAAAACCACTGCATCTCTTTCCATACCTGCTTTGCAAAGGCACATTCCAGGAGGAGGTGGGCGACCGTCTCTTCCCCACCACAGCCAACGCGGGGGCACTGTGCGGAGGGGGCGAGACTTCGGGTGTGCATGAAGGATCTGACGGGGAGGGCCCTTCTCACCACAAGCCAAGCTACATCTTGGTGCTTGTTTGAAAGTTCTGGTGATGAGGCATTCCGCCAAATGACTTTGACGGTCTGCTCGGGGAACAATCCGACAGGATCCACCGTTTCCTTTTCCCGTAGGGCCTTGAGGACATTCCGTGCAGACCACTGCCTGATGGACCGGTGGTCAAAGGTGTTTCCCCGCAGAAACTGCTCCACGAAGGATAGGTAGTACGGCACCGACCAACTGCATGGAGCGTCCCGCGGCAATGTGACCAGGCCCATCCTTCGCAACACCGGGGACAGATAGAACCTCAGCACGTAGTGACACTTGGAGTTTGCGTTCTGGGGATCTACACACAGCTTGATGCAGCCGCACACGAAGGTGGTCATCAGGATGAGGGCCGCGTTGGGTACATTTTTCCCGCCCATGTCCAGAGATTTGAACATCGTGTCCCTCCGGACCCGGTCCATTTTAGATCCCCAGATGAAGCAGAAAATGGCTCAGGTGACTGCCACGGCGCAGGAGTGGGTTATGGGCCAGACCTGCGCCACTTACAGCAACAACGTGAGCGCCTCGCACCTGATGACCAGGTTCTTACCCACAATGGAGAGAGATCGCTGCCCCCACATGCCCAACTTTTGTCGTACCTTGGCTACTCGCTCCTCCCATGTTTTGGTGCACGCCCCGGCCCTTCCGAACCATATCCCCAGCACCTTCAGGTAATCTGACCTGACGGTGAAGGGGACAAAGGATCGGTCAGCCCAGTTGCCAAAGAACATGGCCTCGCTCTTGCCGTGGTTAACTTTGGCTCCCGAGGCCAGTTCGAACTGGTCGCAGATGCTCATCAGTCTGCGCACGGACAGCGGATCCGAGCAGAAGACGGCGACGTCATCCATGTACAGGGAGGTTTTGACCTGAGTGCCTCCGCTGCCTGGGATTGTCACCCCTCTTATGCTCGCATCCTTCCTAATAGACTCAGCAAAGGGTTCAATACAGCAAACAAACAAGACCGGGGACAGATGGCAGCCCTGTCTGACTCCAGATTTGATCGGGAAACTTTCCGATTCCCACCCATTGATTGAGACTGCGCTACTGATGTTTGTGTAGAGCAGTTGGATCCAATTGCAGATTCCCTCCCCAAACCCCATTTTGGAAAGCACGTCCATCATGTAGGTGTGCGATATCCTGTCAAAAGCCTTCTCCTGGTCCAGGCTGATGAGGCAGGTGTCCACCCTCCTGTCCCATACGTAGGCGATCGTATCCCTGAGTAGCGCGAGACTATCAGAGATCTTCCTGCCGGGTACAGTACAGGTCTGTTCGGGGTGAATCACCAACTCCAGAGCAGACTTGACTCGACTGGCTATGACTTTAGACAGAATCTTGTAATCAACATTAAGCAGTGAGATGGGCCGCCAATTTCTGATTTCTGCCCTCTCCCCCTTCTGCTTGTAAATGAGGGTGATGATGCCTTTTCTCATGGATTCTGACATGCTGCCGGCCAGGAGCATACTCTCGTATACTTCCAGCAGGTCCGGACCGACCCAGTCCCACAGGGCCGAGTACAACTCGACCGGTAAGCCGTCGCTCCCGGGAGTTTTACTCGTCTCGAAAGACTGGACGGCCTTTGTCAGCTCGTCCAGAGTTAGCGGCTTGTCCAGTCTCTCCCTCCTGCTGTCATCTAAGACCTCTGTGATAGATGACAGGAAGGACTGGGAGGCTCTGCTGTCTGTGTGCTTCGCGTCATACAGCCCAGCATAAAAGGATTTGCTGATCCTCAGTATGTCGGACTGCGAAGAAGTTACCGAGCCATCTTCTTCCTTCAGGCTGCTGATAACAGAGCTCTCTCTGTGTCCCTTTTGGAAGAAGTAACGCGAGCACGTCTCATCCTGCTCGATGGAACGGACTCTGGATCGGAAGATGATCTTGGAGGCCTCCTTGGCAAAGAGCGAGGCCTGCTGGCTCTTCACCTCTTGGAGGTCCTCCTTGACCTCGACCCCCATTGACTGCATCCGGAGTAGATTTTGCATAATTTTCTGGAGTCGGGACAGTTCCCTCTGTCTCTCTCTCGCCTTCTGAACACCTTTCTGGATGAAGAACCTCTTGATGTTCTCCTTAATCGCTTCCCACCAGTGAACTGGAGACTCAAAGAGGGGTTTCACGGTCCTCCAACCATTGTAATCCCTTTTGAGTTCCTCAACGTTCTCTGGGGTCAGCAGTGTCGCATTGAGCTTCCACATCCCTCTGCCAACCTCATGTAAGTGACAGTCGGCCAGTAAGAGGCAGTGGTCGGAGAAGAACACCGGCTTGACGTCGGTGGTTCCGACCGTGACAGCACGGGACACAAACAGGAAGTCAATCCTGGAACGGGCAGACCCGTCCGATCTTGACCATGTGTATCTGCGCTGCGCCCCGTCTGCAGGTTTTCTGAAGACGTCGTGCAGTTTGGCATCCTTAACTGTTTCGATTAGGAATCTGAACGTAGCGTCCAGTTTGCTGTCGTCACTGCCGGATCGTCCAGCCGCATCGATGATGCAGTTGAAGTCACCGCCAAGGATGACCGGTCTGGATGTCGCCAGCAGCAGTGGGAGCTGCTGGAAGACGGTCAGCCGCTCGCTGCGTTGTACCGGGGCGTACACGTTGATCAACCGGAGCGGAGCGTTGTTGTACATCATGTCTGCTATGAGGAGGCGGCCGCCCACCACCTCCTTAACTTCGGAGATGGTGAAGTTACCTCCCTGCAGCAGAATACCCAGGCCGGAGGAACGGCAGTCATTACCCCCCGACCAGATCGATGGCCCGTGGGACCACAATTGCGACCACTGCCTGTAGGTGCTGAGGTGTGGTATTCCACACTGCTGCAGAAACAGGAGGTCGGCTTTGACCTTGGCAAGGTAATCCAAGGTTGAAACACATCGCGTAGTAGATTTAATGCTACGCACATTAATGGAAGCAATTCTTACACCCATGTTTTACTAAAAATTAGTTGTTGCTTCCCATACCATTTGTCCTCGTTAGTCCCAGTCCTTCGGGATGTTCCTGCATACCCATCTTGTGCGCAAGCAGTTTCACGTTGGTTGGGCTCAGAAACCCCTCCTGATTTTTCATGCAGGGTTTGTGCCACTCGGGTGACATCGGGGGGGGGGGGTCTTGTAGGCAGAGAGCATTGGGTTGTCCTCAGCTGCTTCCATCTGTTCCTCCTTGAAAACATCACAGCTCCCGGTCTCCCGGAGCTCAGGTGCGCCAGACGTGTCTTTGCTCCCGGTGTCCCGGAGCTGAGATGCGTTAGCCACGTCGTTACGTGTGGGGCATTGGGGTTGGGGCACGCCGGGCCCATCACAGCTTCCAGTGCCCGGGAGCTGGGATGCTTTATCATCCATCTCGGAGTTCTGCCGACTCTTTTGAAGGGGCTGTCGTTCCAGCATTTCCCCGTCCAGTGAAGAGGAGTTGTTGCAGTCTGATTCAGAAGAGAGCCTCCTCTTGACACTGGTTTGGGTGGTGGCTTTGGGATGTTTTTTCTTTGTGGTTTTCCTCTGGACCACTTGCCACTGACCTGTTTGTGTAGATAGGCTGACTGGAGGGGAAGCTATGTTGGATTTGGTGCTTGGCAACGAACAAGGCCAGGTGGCAGATCTCTCGGTGGGAGAGCATTTCGGTGATAGTGATCACAACTCCCTGACCTTTACTATCGTCATGGAGAGGGACAGGAGCAGACGGGATGGGAAAATATTTAATTGGGGGAGGGGGAATTACAATGCTATTAGGCAGGAACTGGGGTGCATAAATTGGGAACAGATGTTCTCAGGGAAATGCACGACAGAAATGTGGAAGTTGTTTAGGGAGCACTTGCTGCGACTGTCCCGATGAGGCAAGGAAGGGATGGTAGGGTGAAGGAACCTTGGATGACAAGAAATGTGGAACAGCTCGTCAAGAGGAAGAAGGAAGCTTACTTAAGGTTGAGGAAGCAAGGATCAGACAGGGCTCTAGAGGGTTACAAGGTAGCCAGGAAGGAACTGAAGAATGGAATTAGGAGAGCTAGAAGGGGACATGAAAAAGTCTTGGCGGGTAGGATTAAGGAAAATCCCAATGCGTTCTACACTTATGTGAGGAACAAGAGGATGGCCAGAGTGAGGGTAGGGCCGATCAAGGATAGTGGAGGGAACTTGTGCCTGGAGTCGGAGGAGGTAGGGGAGGTCCTAAATGAATACTTTGCTTCAGTATTCACTAGTGAGAGGGACCTGGTCGTTTGTGAGGACAGCGTGAAACAGGCTGATATGCTCGAACAGGTTGATGTTAGGAGGGAGGATGTGCTGGAAATTTTGAAAGACATGAGGACAGATAAGTCCCTGGGGCCAGACGGGATATACCCAAGGATATTAAGGGAAGCGAGGGAAGAGATTGCCGCGCCTTTGGTGATGATCTTTGCGTCCTCACTGTCCACTGGAGTAGTACCAGATGATTAGAGGGTGGCAAATGTTATTCCCTTGTTCAAGAAAGGGAATAGGGATAACCCTGGGAATTATAGACCAGTCAGTCTTACGTAGGTAGTGGACAAATTATTGGAGAGGATTCTGAGAGACAGGATTTATGATTAGTTGGAAAAGCATAGTTTGATTAGAGACAGTCAGCATGGCTTTGTGAGGGGCTGGTCATGCCTCACAAGCCTTATTACATTCTTTGAAGATGTGACAAAACACATTGATGAAGGAAAAGCAGTGGATGTGGTGTATATGGATTTCAGCAAGGCGTTTGATAAGGTTCCCCATGGTAGGCTCATTCAGAAAGTAAGGAGGCATGGGATACAGGGAAAGTTGGCTGTCTGGATACAGAATTGGCTGGCCCATAGAAGACAGAGGGTGGTAGTAGATGGAAAGTATTCAGCCTGGAGCTCGGTGACCAGTGGTGTTCCGCAGGGATCTGTTCTGGGACCTCTGCTCTTTGTGATTTTTATAAATGACTTGGATGAGGAAGTGGAAGTCTGGGTTAGCAAGTTTGCCGATGACACGAAGGTTGCTGGAGTTGTGGATAGTGTGGAAGGCTGTTGTAGGTTGCAACAGGACATTGACAGGATGCAGAGCTGGGCTGAGAAGTGGCAGATGGAGTTCAACCTGGAAAAGTGTGAAGTGATTCATTTTGGAGGGTTGAATTTGAATGCAGAATGCAGGCGAAAAGACAGGATTCTTGGTAGTGTGGAGGAACAGAGGGATCTTGGGGCCCATGTCCATAGATCGCTCAAAGTTGCCACCCAAGTTGATAGGGTTGTTAAGAAGGCGTATGGTGTGTTGGCTTTCATGAACAGGGGGATTGAGTTTAAGAGCCACGAGGTTATGCTGCAGCTCTATAAAGCCCTGGTTAGACCACACTTGGAATATTGTGTTCAGTTCTGGTCGTCTCATTATCGGAAGGATGTGGAAGCTTTAGAGAGGGTGCAGAGGAGATTTATCAGGATGCTGCCTGGACTGGAGGGCATGTCTTACGAAGAAAGATTGAGGGAGCTGGGACTTTTCTCATTGGAACGAAGAAGGATGAGAGGTGACTTGATAGAGGTGTACAAGATGATGAGAGGCATAGATAGAGTGGATAGCCAGAGACTTTTTCCCAAGGTGGAAAGGGCTATCACCAGGGGGCACAATTTTAAGGTGATGGAGGAAGGTTTCGGTGAGATGTCAGAGGTAGGTTCTTTACACAGAGAGTGGTGGGTGCGTGGAATGCACTGCCAGCGGTGTTAGTAGAAGCAGATACATTAGGGACATTTAAGCGTCTCTTGGATAGGTACATGGATGATAGTAGAATGAAGGGTATGTAGGTAGTTTTGATCTTAGAGTAGATTAAAGGTTCGGCACATCATCGTGGGCCGAAGGGCCTGTACTGTGCTGCACTGTTCTATGTTCTATAACACAGGTGTTGGGAGGCTCAGCCTGGCTACGCAATGTTACAAGGACGCTGAGTGACACCATCGACAACGGGACAGAGAGAAAAACACACAGAAAACGAATAGACTGTGAGGAAGCAAAAGTGAGGAACGGAGAGAGAGAGACAGACAACGAAACTGAGATGGAGAAACAAAGCATTTGTACGATTGTGCTCTCCCTGTTGTCAAAAGGTATTTCCTGTTGTGTAAATATGTTTTCTGTTGTGTAAAGATGTACCCTGTTGTTGTGTAAAGGTTTTCCCTGTTATTGTTTTATTTTCTGTTGCTGACCGTCTCCTCACTGTGACCATTTGTCCTGGTATTATTGTGGCCAAAATCACCATCTGGTGGTGGAGAGGAGACTCTGCAGGAAGGGGTTGACAAAGTGAGAGAGACTCGGCTGGTCCGTGTTTGCAGTTTGTGTTCGTGTGAGCAAAAGTGATTTGTTACTGATTGATCTGTTCACTCGAAGGAAAAAACTGATTGCAATCGAGCGCATCTTGTTATTATGGGGAAACACTTGATGTTTTGAAAGTGAACTGTTTGTGTTATTACCAAACATAAATAGCAGAGAATGGTTTCGATCGATCAAACTCTGGGTTGTGAGCCCAGCACGCTTCCGCTGCGCCACTCTGCTAACTACTATTCCAAATTTTAGCTGCCTGTTAGTGAAATATGTTCATTTCTCCAATGTTTTTATAAAAATAGGATTGGAGTCGGATTTCTCAAGAATCCCGGACTCAGCAACACACGTGCTGACGGACTCACCCTCACTGCACAATGACACAAGGACACTGAGTAACAGCACCGACAATGAGGCAGGCAGAGAAAGACACACAGAAAACCAGGAAGAGATTATCAGGACCCAGAAGGGAACAGACAGAGAAAGACACACAGAAAACCAGGAAGAGATTATCAGGACCCAGAAGGGAACAGACAGAGAAAGGTACTGAGCAAACCAGCAAGAGACAGCGAAAGACTGATGATTTATGGAATTGTGTTCTCTGTTGTGTAAAGATGTTCCCTGTGTTCTTTTAAAGATATTTCCTGCTGTGTAATATGTTCTCTGTTGTGTTACTGTATTCGCTGTTGTGTGAAGATGTTCTCTGTTATTATGTAAAATGGTTCCCTGTTGGGTAAAGATCTTCTCAGTTGTGTAAATATGATCCGTCTTGTGTAAAAGTGTTCCCGGTTGTTTAAATATGTTCCCTGCTCTGTAATGTAGAGCTGAGTCTGCACGAATGGAATTGCTACAGTATCTTCCAGTCTGATACTGTATGAGGGCTGGAATGTGATCCAAAGCACAGTCTATACAAATTAAATTGCTATTGTATCTTTTAGTTTCACAATCCGGGGGAGTTTTAAACTGAATTCTCAGTTTGTATCTCAGGTTATACTATCTTTCAGATTCTCTGAATCTGATATCACACTTGAGATTTAGACTTAAGAAAGGATCTACTGGCATTGGAGGAGTTCAAAAGCGATTCACTCAGCTGATTCCTGAGATGAAGGGGTTGACTTATGAAGAACGGCAAAACAGGTTATTCATTCGAGTTCAGAAGAATGAGGGGTGATCTTTTTGAAACGTACAAGATTCTGAGGGGGCTTAACAGGGTGAAGAAGGGTCTCTGACCTGAAACATTAACTCTGCTTCTCTCTTCACAGATGCTGCCAGACCTGCTGAGTATTTCCAGCATTTCTTGTTTTTATTAACAGGGTAGATGTTGAGAAAATGTTTCCACTAGTGGGGGAATCTCAAACTAGGCGACATAGTTACAGAATAAGGGGACACTCAGTTAAACTGAGATGCAAAGGCATTTCTTCTCTCAGAGGGTAGTGAATGTCTGGAATTCTCTACCCCAGACAGTATTGGAGGCTAAATCACTGAAAGTATTTAAAGAGGATGTAAATAAATTTTTGAAATATTGGAGAGTTGAGGTCCATGAAGAGCTGCCATGAAAGAGGAGTTGAGGTCTGGGGCAGATCAGCCATGATCTTACTGAATGGCAGGGCAGGCTTGAGGGGCCGAATGGCCTACTCCTGCTCCTATTTCTTCTGTTCTTATGTTATGTTATATCTAATGTATATGTCAGGATGCACTATGGGAATTAATACTGAAACTTATAAACTCATAATGTGTGTAAATATTGGGCTGATATTTCACTTGAATCTCAGAGTACATTATTGTAGTTAATTCTGTAAGTTTGAAAAGGGAACTCTGTGCCATAATGAAAACAAGAAATGCTGGAAATACTCAGCAGGTCAGGCAGCATCTGTGCAGAGAGAAGCAAAGTTAACGTTTCAGGTCAGTGACCTTTCAGATGCTGCCAGACCTTTTGAAAGTCCATGTACACCACATCAACAGCATTGCCCTCATCATCCCTCTCTGTAACCTCATCAAAATACTACAGCAGGACAGTTAAACATGATTTTCCCTTAAGATATCCATGCTGGCTTTCTTGAATTAACCCACATTTGTCCATGGGATTATTAATTTTGTCCCGAATTATTCTTTCGAGAAGTTTTCCCACCTCCAAAATTGAACTGACTAGGGAGTGAAATGAGGTGAGTTGCTCGAACAGAGAGCCAGCA
This sequence comes from Heterodontus francisci, assembly GCF_036365525.1. NCBI lineage: Eukaryota > Metazoa > Chordata > Chondrichthyes > Heterodontiformes > Heterodontidae > Heterodontus > Heterodontus francisci. Next base: position 1,386,478 of record NW_027141448.1, read on the forward strand.
CGGGTTCGACAGGCTGAATGGCCTCCTTCTGTGCTGTAGCCATTCTTTGATTGGATGATTCTAGCAACAACTGTTGGTGGAGAGGCAGTGATGCAGGAATGGGTTGACAGAAAGGGGAAAGTCTGGGCTGCTGTGTGTTCGGGTTTGTGAATAAAGGTGATTTGGAAGCTGTGTTCCAAATTGAAGTGTTTACTGGAAGGAAGAAGTTGATGTAAATAAAGAGTAAAACGTGTTAAGATGAAGTGTGGTGTGATTGTGGGCAGCAGTAAATATAGTGCTGGTGAATTATTTGTGTTAATAAACTTCCACTGCACCCTCTGCTGCAGGCTGCTGTTTATATCCAGCTGTGTATTAGTGCTGTGTGTTAACGAGATAAATGTTTGTTTCAACGCTGTTTATAAAGCAATAGCATTGCACTCAAACAGTCCCAGACACAGCAACACACGTACAAAAGCAAAATACTGCAGATGCTGGAAATCTGAAACATAAACAGAAAATGCTTGAAATAATCAGCAGGTCTGGCAGCATCTGTGGAGAGAGAACAAAGTTAATGTGAGCGAAGGAAACAGACCTGAACTGTTAACTGTTTCTCTCTGCACAGATGCTGCCAGACCTACTGAGCATTTCCAGCATTTTCTGTTTTTATTACAGCAACACAGGTGTTGGGAGGCTTAGCCTGGCTACACAATGTTACAAGGACGCTGAGTAACACCATCGACAACGGGACAGAGAGAAAAACACACAGAAAACCAAGAATAGACTGTGAGGAAGCAAAAGTGAGGGGCAGAGAGAGAGGCAACGAGACTGAGATGGAGAAACAAGGCATTTGTATGATTGTGTTCTCCCTGTTATCTAAAGGTATTTCCTGTTGTGTAAATATGTATTCTGTTGTGTAAAGATGTACCCTGTTGTTGTGTAAAGGTTTTCCCTGTTATTGTTTTATTTTCTGTTACTGACCGTCTCCTCACTGTGACCATTTGTCCTGGTTTTATTGTGGCCAACATCAGGAGAGGAGAGGAGGCTCTGCAGGAAGGGGTTGACAAAGTGGGAGAGACTCGGCTGGTCCGTGTTTGCAGCTTGTGTTCGTGTGAGCAAAAGTGATTTGTTACTGATTGATGTGTTCACGAGAAAGAAGAAGCTGATAGCAATAGAGTGCCTTTGGAAGCATTTTGTTATTATGGGTAAATACTTGATGTTTTGAAAGTGAACTGTTTGTATTATTGCCAAACATAAATAGCAGACAATGGTTTCGATCTATTGACCTCTGGGTTATGGGCCCAGCACACTTCCGCTGCACCACTCTGCTAACTACTCTTTTCAGTTTCAGCTGCCCGTTAGTGAAATATGTTCATTCCCCAATGTTTTTATAAAAATAGGATTGGAGTCGGATTTCTCAAGAATCCCGGACTCAGCAACACACGTGCTGACGGACTCACCCTCACTGCACAATGACACAAGGACACTGAGTAACAGCACCGACAATGAGGCAGGCAGAGGAAGACACACAGAAAACCAGGAAGATATTATCAGGACTCAGAAAGGAACAGACAGAGAAAGGTAATGAGCAAACCAGCAAGAGACAGCGAGATAAAAGCAAAATACTGCGGATGCTGGAAATCTGAAATAAAAACAAGAAATGCTGGAACCACTCAGCAGGTCTGGCAGCATCTGTGGAAAGAGAAGCAGAGTTAACGTTTCGGGTCAGTGACCCTTCATCAAGGAGGCGACGACAAATGGTATGGGAAGCAACAACTAATTTTCAGTAAAAAATGGGTGTAAGAATTGCTTCCATTAATGTGCGTAGCATTAAATCTACTACGCGATGTGTTTCAACCTTGGATTACCTTGCCAAGGTCAAAGCTGACCTACTGTTTCTGCAGGAGTGTGGAATACCACACCTCAGCACCTACAGGCAGTGGTCGCGATGGTGGTCCCACGGGCCATCGATCTGGTCGGGGGGTAATGACTGCCGTTCCTCCGGCCTGGGTATTCTGCTGCGGGGAGGTAACTTCACCATCTCCGAAGTTAAGGAGGTGGTGGGCGGCCGCCTCCTCGGAGCAGACGTGATGTACAACAACGCTCCGCTCCGGTTGATCAACGTGTACGCCCTGGTACAACGCAGCGAGCGGTTGACCGTCTGCCAGCATCTCCCACTGCTGCTGGCGACGTCCAGGCTGGTCATCCTCGGCGGTGACTTCAACTGCATCATCGGGAGATCTAAAATGGACCAGGGCGGGAGGGACACGATGTTCAAACCTCTGGACAAGGGCGGGAAAAATGTACCCAACGTCGCCCTCATCCTGATGACCACCTTCGTGTGCAGCTGCACCAAGCTGTGTGTGGAGCCCCAGTACACAAACACCAAGTGTCACTATGTGCTGAGGTGTTGCGAAGGATGGGTCTGGTCACATTGCCGCGGATCGCTTCATCCAGTTGGACCATACCGTACCAGCTATCCTTCGTGGGAAAGTTTCTGCGGGAAAACACCTTTGACCACCAATCCATCAGGCAGTGGTCTGCACGGAATGTCCTCAAGGCCCTACGGGAAAAGGAGATGGTGGATCCGGTCGGATGGTTCCCCGAGCAGACTGCCAAAGTCATTTGGCAGAATGCCTCATCACCAGAACTTTCAAACAAGCACCAAGATGTAGCTTGGCTGGTGGTGAGAAGAGCCCTTCCTGTCAGATCCTTCCTGCATGCCCGAAGTCTCGCCCCCTCCACACGCGGCCCTCGAGGTGGCTGCGGTGGGGAAGAGACAGTTGCCCACCTCCTTCTGGAATGTGTCTTTGCAAAGCAGGTGTGGAAAGAGATGCAGTGGTTTTTGTCGAGGTTCATCCCAAGCAGCTCTGTAACACAGGAGTCTGTGCTCCACGGGCTGTTCCCAGGGATGCACACCGAGATAAACATTAACTGCTGCTGGAGGACCATCAATTTGGTGATAGACACTCTTTGGTATGCCCGAAACCTGCTGGTCTTGCAGCGCAAAGAGTTGTCCACGACCGAGTTTTGCAGACTGGCACATTCCAAGGTCCAGGACTACGTGCTGAGGGACGCACTAAAGCTTGGGGTAGCCACTGCAAAGGCTCAATGGGGAAAGACCACTGTGTGTGGTCCCCCCGCCATTGTGAACTGGGCAGCTGGACCCATTGGAAACCCCTCGTGCTGTATACACCAGATATGCGTTTGCTGTAAAATGTCCATGTCAGGTAAAATGGAATGGAAGGGTTGTGAGGCAACTCACTCCTGTATTGAAGAAAACTGATTTCCTTTGCACTTTTTGGAATGTCAACTTGGTGCTGTTTTGAACTGTTATATAATGCATTTTTTACAGATTTATATGAAGAAAGCATATTTTTAGGAATAAAATCCTGGGGATTCATATGCATAGTTCTTTGAAGGTGGCAGGACACATTGAGAAAGTAGTCAGCAAAGCATATGGGATCTTGGGCTTCATAAATAGAGGTACTGAGTACAAAAGTAGGGAAGTGATGCTGAACCTGTATAAATCTCTAGTTGGGCCACAACCAGAGAATTGCAGCCAGTTCTAGTCAACACACGTTTGGAGGGATGTGAGTGTCCTTGAGAGGGTGGAGAAGATTTATCAGAATGGTTCCAGACATGAGGGATTTTAGCTGTAAGGTTAGGTTGGAGAAGCTGGGGTTGTTCTCCTTGGAGCAAAGGAGATTGAGGGGAGATTTGATAGACATGTACAAGATTATAATAAATATGACAGGTTTAGATAACTTACAGGGCGATGGGGATAGAGCGGGGGAATGGGACTGAATGGATTGATATACATGGGCTTGATGGGCAAAATGACTTACTGTACTGTAGTGACTCCATGACTCAATGACTCTCTCTCTCCTTCTCCCTCTCTCTCTGTCTATCGCTTTACCTCTCTCTGCCTTTCTCTCTCTATCTGTCTTTAGCTGGTCCTCTAACTTTCTATCGCACTCTCTCTCTCTTTTTTTTCACTCTCTCTCTCTCCATTACACACATATTTGTCAATCACATGTCAAAGAAGGAAGCGTAATGAAGGAATGGCTGCGCCCTTGAAAATGTTTCCAGCAGAATAGTTAAATGTTTAAAGTTTCTGTAGGGAGTTTGACCTGAGATGGTGAGACACAAGGATGTGAGGTTATTAAAGTCTTCACCAAATGTAATAGGGAATAATTTTCTTCACTGGTGAACCCAAAGGAACAAATATGGCACAAGAATGAGAAAAGTCAGAGGATTGAGAAACATCCAATGGTTCTTCACATCTACAAGTCAGCAGACCCACAGAAAAACAGTAGGTTGAGAGTTCAGATCCAGTGATAGACTGGACAAATATCGAGCCAGTGCTTTTTTCTTTATAAACCTGACATCTGTCCACTTGGCTATTGCACCTCGTCTCGATGTATCTGATAATACTGATACTATTTGTATTCCACAGTTGCTTTGAAATCACAGGCAATATAAATGGATTGGGAATGTCAATGGTCAGGAACCATTAATGGATTGGGAAAGTCAATGGACTGGAAAATATCAGTGGATTGGGAAATTCTATAGACTGAGTTATATCAATGGATTGGGACAGTTCAGTACATTGTGAAACATCAATGGATTAGGAAACAGGAATTAAAGGGACAGATGGAGTTCAACCTGGAAAAGTGTGAAGTGATTCATTTTGGAAGGTCGAATTTGAATGCAGAATACAGGCTTAAAGACAGGATGCTTGGGAGTGTGGAGGAACAGAGGGATCTTGGGGTCCATGTCCATAGATCGCTCAAAGTTGCCACCCAAGTTGATAGGGTTGTTAAGAAGGCATATGGTGTGTTGGCTTTCATTAACAGGGGGATTGAGTTTAAGAGCCGCGAGGTTGTGCTGCAGCACTATAAAGCCCTGGTTAGACCACACTTGGAATATTGTGTTCAGTTCTGGTCGCCTCATTATTGGAAGGATGTGGAAGCTTTAGAGAAGGTGCAGAGGAGATTTACCAGGATGCTGCCTGGACTGGAGGGTATGTTTTACGAAGAAAGGTTGAGGGTGCTAGGGCTTTTCTCATTGGAACGAAGAAGGATGAGAGGTGACTTGATAGAGGGGTACAAGATGATGAGAGGCATAGATAGAGTGGATAGCCAGAGACATTTTCCCAGGGCAGAAAGGGCTATCACCAGGGGGCATAATTTTAAGGTGATGGAGGAAGGTTTCGGGGAGATGTCAGAGGTAGGTTCTTTACACAGAGAGTGGTGGGTGCGTGGAATGCACTGCCAGCGGTGGTAGTAGAAGCAGATACATTAGGGACATTTAAGCGACTCTTGGATAGGTACATGCATGATAGTAGAATGAAGGGTATGTAGGTAGTTAGAACTTAGGGTAGGTTAAAGGTTCGGCACAACATCGTGGGCCGACGGGCCTGTACTGTGCTGTACTGTTCTATGTTCTATGTTCCAGATGAAAGGATTGCATTAATCAATGGATTAGAATGTGGAGAGGCAGGAGAAAATGATGCCATTTTAAGTAGGGGGCCGGGGGTTAGTAGAAACAGACCAGGGCTATTTTACTCTCTATCTCACTCCTTTCTTCTATCTGGCTCATTATCACATCCTCTCTCTCTCAGAGCGGTGGGAAGCACTGGAACCCACACTTGCTGCTCAGATTGTTTGGTTCCGAGAAAATACAAGGTCCACATCAGATTGACAGGAAGGATAAATGTGATTCAGAGCCAATCATATTCCTTTTGGTGATGTGTGCTCAGCTTTGTTATATCAGCAAAGGCAGCAGGAAATGCAAATCCTGAAGAGTTTTGACAGAGTGAAGAAGGAGAAAGTGTTGCCAGTGACAGAAGGGTCAGTAACCAGAGGAAACACATTTAAAGTAATTGACAAAAGAATTCGAGTTGTGATGAGGAAGTTGTTTTTTCAGCAGTGTGTTGTTCTGGTCTGGAATGCAATCCTGAAAGGTCAGTGGAAGCAGATTCAATGTTAACTCTAAATGGAATTGTATATATACCTGACATGGAAAATCTAACAGGGCAATGGGGGAAAGGACAGGAGTGCGTGATGTGGGATTAATAGAATATCTCTGTTAAATACCAAGCAAATGCACAGTAATAAGGTTCAGTGCTTGGACCTCAGATATTTTCACTCCATCAATGGCAGAGAAGGCTCGAGGGACCATGTAGTTACTCCTCATGTTCTTCCCAGTGTCCAGGATAAAGTGTAACATGACACTGATTTCCAGATGGATGAAACAAATGCAACAGACATCTTTCGTGGAAACATCACATTTAAAGTGAGAAACTAATCATAAGGCACAGAAAGGGATTGAACTGGTGACCTTCAGTTCACGAGACTGACGCCTTACCACTTGGCCACCATGCCTTTTGCTAATGAACACCTGAGGCTCCAGAGGAGGATTTGTGATTCTTTTTCAATTTGGTTGAAACAGCATCGAGAAACATGCACAGAAATAAAGAGGGATTGTGGAATGGGAAACAGATCAGCCTCATTTACATCATCAGCATCATGAAATCTTCATTCAGACGTTCCATTCCCATCCTCAGCTTTTCTCACATCTGTACAATAATATAAGAGTGGACATTGGGTTGTTACTGGGCAGATTATATAAATAGACTATGTGCATCATCACAGGAAGTGATGTAATATAATCTGAAAGGCACCTCATGGAGAGTTGTAGATGAAACCTTCAATGCACGATGTGCAGAGTAAACTCAGGTTATTTTAACCGTCAGATTCTTATAAATTCTGTACTAAGCCTTGACAGATATCAGAATATTATATGGGGGCCACAGTAAACCAAAGCAATGATGGAGAAATCTTTGCCTGTACCTTTGAAAAGATCACTGGACTGAACCAAGCCGAGGAGTGACCGAGATGGTTCCAGAGGTTTGCAAGGTATAGTACTGCATCGGGTCTCGTGCAGAAGACAGACATGGAGCAGGTCAGTACGCTATTGTCTGCAATGGAGGGAGTGTGTAGGCAACATCCTCATGAAGAACAGAAGGCAACATGTGAAGAAGTTATTAAGGCACTCAAGACCTATTTTAATTGAGGAAAAAAATGTCATCGTGGAGCCAAAGTTAAAACGCTGCATTTGCTGACAACGCAACCACCAGGTGACGCTGTACTAGCACATGCGCAAATGCAGCCTCTTCCACTGAAACGTCACTGTCTGTGACATTCAGGCAGCCGCCAGAATGAAAGATGGAGCTACTCAATTTATCACAGAAAACAACTTCGACCCAAAAATCCCCTCAAAGGTTGCCATCGCCGCCTCCGTCCCACCCCCAACAGTCCCCCGCTACCTCTTGCGCATTCGCCAATTATATAGTACCAAGTCATCTTAATTCACCTAAAGTGAATTACTTTCGGAGCAGTGACTGTCATTTCATAAGCAAATATGGCACATATCTACACAATGGACATGTTTTGGTTGATACTCGGAGAACGTTGCGCTATTTGAAGTCTCATTAGAAGGACAGCACCTCTGACAGTGCTGCACACCCTCTGTAATTCAGTGAGGTTTCATAGAGTCATAGAGTTATACAGCACAGAAACAGGCCCTTCGGCCATCATGTCCGTGCCGGCCATCAAGTACCTATCTATTCTAATTCCATTTTCCAGCACGTGGCCGTAGCCTTGTATTCTGTGGCGTTTTGAGTGCTCATCTAGATACTTCTTAAATGTTGTGAGGGTTCCTGCCTCCACCACTCCTTCAGGCAATGTGTTCCAGATTCCAACCACCCTCGAGGTGAAACATTTTTTCCTCAAATCCCCTCGAAACAGTGCCATCCCATTCTCCGGGCGATCATTCCCCGCTTCCCCCCATCCCACTCTCTGACTGCTCACTCCCCGCTTCACCCACCACCACCCCCATCCTGCTCTCTGGCTGCTCACACTCCAGGCCATGGGCTCTGCCGCTTCCCTCCTCTCGGCCACTCGCTCCAACATTGCCCCATCACCCTTCGAGGCTCGCCTTGCTTTATCGGGTGGTGCGGTGAAGAATGATCGAATGTTGGAGCGACAGGCCGAGAGGAGGGAAGCAGCATGGCTTAGAGCTAGTGTCTGGAGGGACGTGGGGGGGAAGCGGGGCGTGAGTGGACGGAGAGAGGGCAGTGCGGGGGTGGGGGTGTAGCAAGCGGCCGGAGGGCGGGGGAGCGGGGTAGCGAGGAGCGGGCAGCGAGCGGCCTGGAGTGAGTGGCCGAGGGGTTAGAGCGTTTTCCTGCGCATGCGCCATTTAGTCCTGGAAGACGTAGGCTGAGCATGCGCAGCATCTCAGAGCGCAGGAGACTGTTTGTGCATGTGCGCAGCTTGGAGCGCTCTGATGACGTCGGCTGGCTGCTGCATTGTCAGGAATCACTTTGAATTTAATAAGCGGACAAAACAGAAAGGGGAGAGTATTCATTCATTTATCAATGACTTGTAAAATCTCACGGAGGTTTGTGAATACCGCAACTTAAGAGAGTAGCTGAATGGAGACAGGATTGTGTTCGGGGTATTAGACAACACCCTTTCAGATCATCTACAGTCCAGGGCTGGTCTCACCTTAATGAAAGAGTTTCAATTGAGCAGACAAACAGAGGTTAGAACGTTTAACCAATCCGTTGTCCGAGGGGACAGGGAGAGTCTGATCTCGAGAGTTGCAGACTCAATTGAATTTGTTAAGAAAACAAAAGGAAAAATTAGTGGTAAAAGACAAGAAAGACGGGAAGAACATCTAGTGGTAGCTGCAACCAATTGCAGTAGGTGTGGCCGAGAGAGACACAAGTGGGAAAACTGCCTCGCCAAAGAAGCTGAGTGTTTTTCCTGCAGAAAGATGGGACACTTTCAGTCAGTGTGTGGCAGTAAAATACCAGCACTGAATATAATTAAAGGGAAATCCCCAGAGAGCAAAAACATTAATGAAGTACAGGATATCCAAAGTGTGGAAATACATTTTTTAGGTGAAATCCAGGAAATAAAGTGAGAGTTGCTGGACGACAGAAATTCTGAAATATTTTAAGATAGAGGTAGATAGATTCTTGATAAACAAGGGGGTGAAAGGTTATCGGGGGCAGGTGGGAATGTGGAGTTGAGGTTACAATCAGATCAGCCATGATACTATTGAATGGTGGAGCAGGCTCGAGGGGCCGAGTGGTCTACTCCTGCTCCTAATTGGTATGTTTGTATGTAAGAAAACATGTTCTAGATACAATGAGAACTATCATTTGTTTGGAAATGGATTTGAACCCCCTTTTATCAAAAGGTTATAGAGCTTTAATTTTCTACAATTAACAGGCAAATCCTTGTGGAGTTGATATTGACAGAAACAATGGGCTGGATTCTATAGCGCCCTCGACGTCGAGATCTGTGGTGGGGGTGGGGTGGGAGCCGCCTGAAGATGGCCCCGGATGAGGCCCGCCACGGACCTCAACGCCGGCAGGGCCTGGCTCGATAATGCCGGCGACGGCGAGGCCTTGTGGGGGGACCCCCACCGCTCGGCAACGGGACCACAAACCTGCATTAGTTATTATCCCATCACTTCCTGATGTTCCGCTGCGATCTTCAGCCCAGTGGCCGGCACTGCCGTGCCTTCGGAGCCCCATCCGGGCAAATGAGGTGCAACACTGGTGGGGAGGGGGGAGAAGGTAAGTTTCTCAGTGTGGGGGTGGGGAGACGGAGTCAAATGAATGTCATGGGTGTAGGGGATGGTGGGAAGGGTTATAGTTTACAGTTTGTGCAGTTTTGGGCGGAAGGTCAGATGGTAAAGGTAGGTTTTGGGAGGGAAAGGGCAAATAATTAATTTAACTGTTATTGGGGGGATGGGAGAGAGGCAAAAGCAATGTATTTATTTCATTTCATTTAATCTTCCTTTAAATATTTTCCAGTCGGACTAACAGCCCTTTAAAAATGGCTGACACTCCAGTACAGTACTAAGGCAGTGCTGCACTATCAGAAATGCTGTTTTTCAGGTGAGACAGAAAACTGAGGATCCCTCTGCCCTCTCAGGTGGATGTTAAAGGTACCATGGCACTATTTCAGAGAATAGAAGGGGAATTATTTCTGGGATGCTGGTCATTGTTTAACCCTGAATCAACATCACTTCAAAACAGATTAACTCGTTTTTATCACATTGTTGTTTCTGGGAGCTTGCTGTGCGCACATTGGCCACCATGTTTCCTACATGACTACAGTGACTACACTTGGAAAGTCCTTCATTGGCTGTAAAAGGCTTTGCAACGTCCTGTGG